>NC_080839.1:52449939-53074939 GCF_030435755.1 Ochotona princeps | reverse complement strand
AGGAAATCAAGCATTTAGGGGCTTCAGGCAACACTCAAGCTATGGCTTGTCTGTTGACCCTTGGAGAGCAGTTCTCTGACTTGGTAGATACGCAGTTCCTTTCTGGCATGGACATGCAGTTTTTTGCTCCTCAAAGTGAGACAAGACTCACTAGGGACCTGGTGCTTGAAGCTTTGCCAAGCCTCTGGGGAGAACTCACAGTTCCAATGGTTGTATGATTCAGGAAGGAAGGAAGAATTATTTCTTCAAATTGTGTGAGTGGCAAGGAAAAACTTACTGTTGTGTGGGTGCTGTGCAAGATAATTAGAACCAAAACCATATAATTGGAAGATGTCCCACCTTAGCTGCTGTGGCATCAAGTAGAGGAACAAACAACAGTTGGTCCTAAATGTGAATCGTGATATGGCCCAGATCCATCTCACTACGCATGAGCCAAGCATGTGTTAGCAAATGGCAAGTAAAATCCTAATGCTTATCTAGTACCTCATTTTCTGGAGCACTATTACTCTTTGCAGAGAAATTGCACAAATGTGATCTCCTCTGAGGGAGGCAGAGTCTGAATTCCTACTCATCTGAACGAATGGGTCATTCAGATCCCCAGAGGTAAAATATTTGCGTATCTAAGCTGTGATGCAGACCGGGTGGGGGAAGCTAGCTAGCGTGGCCTGGAATACTGAAGTAGGATTTTCTAAAAGAAGATTTCACATGTCATAGATGGAGGAGTTGGAAATGAAGGCTGATACCTTGACTCAGCGATGCTTTTTAAGCTCTGCTATCTAGGGACGGGCAACACCTGAGTTTGCTGGATTCCAAAAGCTGGCTGTAATACCACGGATGAAGCCTCAGAATCTTCCACCATAAAGTCATCTTGTGGATGGTGCTTCTCAAATACTCGTGTGCATGAAGAGCCACATGGGAAGGGGTAGTGGTGCTAACATGCCATCGTGATTGCTTAGTTCTGCCATGAGGATGGATATCCTGTTGCTAACAAGTTCCTGGTGCTGCTGACATTGTGGGTTGAAGGCTCACATGTACAGTAGTAGGAAGGGTCATCAGAGTGAGAACTTCAGAGGCCTTGGGCCTGGGACTTTTGGTGTCTTGTCTGCTAATAAGCTCGTGCTACACTGAAGACTGTTTGGCAAACACTTTTGAATTCTAGTCCTATTGTAAAAAGGTATTTGTAACATTGTCTTTCCCCATGTCACGGGAAATGGAATTATGAGTCGAGGTGATTGATTTCCTTGTGCATTCATGGTGTACCTACCCACATGGCAGCCACAATTAGAACTGGACATGGAGCAGAGAAAGTGGGAAAGGTAGCCTCATGGAAAGCAGGATGAATCAGCCAATTAGGGAATAAATGTTACATAGGATGGCAACATGATACACAGATGAAGATTGTGAAAAGGAAGGCAAGGATGAGAGATGTGGTAGAGAGTTTGGGAGCGCCAGTTAATGTAGACTTCATTGGGAGCAAAAAGAGCTGAGAAAGTGAGCAGTGGGCTGTGTGACAGAACTCCTCTGGCTGAGAGAACCACAGATACAAAGGACTGGTGAGGTGTAGGGTGCTTGGGCCACTTGCAGAAGAGTGCTAAGGCTGTTGTCATTAGAGAAGAGCAGTCAAGGGGCAACAGTGAGACGAAAATGGGAGAGAAGAGGTGGAACCTTAGAGGCCACTGTGCAGACCTTCAATTCGAGCAATAGACGATGTCATTGGGTGGCTCTAAGTAGAGGAGTGGGAATGGCAGGATCAGATGTAGGCGATGGGGTCACTATTTTAGCACCTGTGCTAAAAATAGAGGATAGTGGAGGAAGAATGGGACCATGTAGGAGGGTTCTGTTCCTACGTGAGGGAAGAGGGTGTCTAGGGTCACCTGGTTTTGTGGTGAGAAATGATTAGATATTTCTCTTGCGTTTTCCATAGTTGATTTATCAAGGGAGGTGGATTATCATTTTGTTATCATTTAAGATTATGGGGGCTGGCATTGTGGCAATGTGAATGAAACCACCGCCTGTGTCTCCAGCATCCTGTATAGGTGCTGGTTCATGTCCCATCAACTTCCTTTTGGTCCAGATCCCTGCTGATGGCATGGGAAAGCAGTGGAATGTGGCCAACTGGACCCCCTCACCCATATGGGAGGCGAGATGGAGCTCCTGGGTTTGGCCTTTGCATCGACGAAGGGAGTAAATCAGCAGTTGGAAGATGTCTCTCCATCTCTGCCTCTTCGTAATTCTCTTTCTAAATAACTCCTCAATAAATGGTTATAGAATATTGAAAGCAATGGCATTTGAGGTTACCTTTCACCAGCATTAAGTTCAGAACAACTTGGCAGCTTGTATTCCATTTTTAAGTTTTCTATCACAGATGGGTATCTTTCCATTAAAAAATAAATCGGGAATGGCAGCAATTGTCAATGTTATTTTTCTTAGAATCCTAACTCAAGTTAAATTAAAGATAGAAACTCTCTGGAGAATTCATTATTGTGGGAATAGCAAGTAGGCAGGAAAGACATTACTACTCTATTCACGAATGGCAGGCATGGCTAAATGATCACAGCACTTTTTTTCACTGAATCCTAATGAACACTGGAATCTTTATCAAAACAACCATCAAGAAACTAGCGTTGGTGCAAATTAAGACTTGTTTACTGTTACTGTCAGTAATCATTCTTTCTACAGCTTAAGTTTCAGACAGAATGCCTTATCATGTGCTACTGGAGTCAGGCCTCATCTCTGTGTTGTCAAATCCTGTCTCCATCACTTGTTAACTCTTTCACTCTGGACTAGTGACTTAACATTGTTTAAAAGACTTCACTCATGTTTTTATCAAAGACAGAATTGGAGAGATGTCTTTTATCTTCTGGTTCACTCCCCAGTTGGCCACAATGACTAGGTCAGGCCAGGTTGAAGCCAGGAGCTAGGAAATTCATCTGGAACCCGTGTGTGTACCGTGTGTGTACTGGATGCGGGGATTGTGGGTGAGAGGCTCTGAGGAAGTTCCTGGTTTGAGATTGCCTCAGCTCTGACTGCTGTAGTCATGTTAGGAATGAACCAGCAGATGGAAAACATCTGTCTTTCCTTCTCTGTGTAACTGTGCCTCTCAAAAATTAATAAGTCTTAAAAAAATCTGTTCAGCACATCATATGTTTTTTTTTTCACATAAACACTCAGTATATCAAATATTATGTGCCCTTCTTGAGGTACAAAAAATTCATGGAACTATTCTTTTTGATTTTTAAGCTTGCAGATATGCCAGAAGCTTCCTCAGTAAAGGAAACCTTTCTCCACATTATCGCAGGCTTTCAAAGTACTATCAGAGCCCTTCATCCTGACAGTGTTCTTTGGGTTTGGGATTCAGGTAGGGTGTACAGTCAGACCAGACAATTGCGTGACGTACATGGGATGGTGTGAAAGTTGTGTTGGAGGAGAAGTTTAGTCTTGGATATTATATTTCACAAGGCATTATATATGGACATATCCATAGGGACAAGATGCACTGAGGTGATGCCAACGGGTGTCTATTTGAGGTTCAGCATGATGATGCTAGGCTTGTCTTTCACGTTGGTTCCACAGCTAATTTCCCCTAGCTGCTCAGTTTCTATGGGAAAATATATGCAAGGCTCCAAAGGGCTTTTATGTACTTTACACATGGTGTTTTGGACACAAACTCCTTTGCGTGAATCTGTTTTTACAAAAACCTTTATATTACGCTACTCTATCTGTGCACATACATGCCAGCTTTATTGTCAAGAAAGGTAAATGGAGCCACTCTGGTTTTGGCTGTCTTGAATTTCATTTCCAAATCTCAATTCCACAGGATTTTCTCAACCTTCTTCTGAGCCTGAGTTCCTTTGTGGGGGCTCAGTAGGAAGGCTCCACGCTTACCCGTGAAGATTGTTTCTGTGGTGTGCTGATCAGAAATGCATCTGCCCTGTTCATTCCAGCTTTTGCTTCAAAGTTATGTTGTATGTGCTTGGATTCTTGGAATGACCTCATTAAATAACACCGATGGCCTCTTATTCTGGTTTTCTGGTAGCAGAGAGGTAGTTTCTGTTCTGTTCAAGAATATTTCTCTAGGCTCCACTGTGACCCAGATCTCAGATGGGTGGAACACACCGGAGTGGCTTCTGCCCTTCTTCTGTCATCGACAGATGGTACTAATTGATTTAGAAATATTTTACCTTTCTTTCTGAGCCAGAGTGGACTTCAGGATTCTCTCAGGAAGACAGAACTAGGTGACGGAAGATGGCACACGAAATAAATCCTATTTGTCATCTTGACTTAAATTTAACATTTATTTTTGGTATTCCTTGCACCCAGTTTAGTCTGCCTTCCATTCTTGAGCATAAGTCGGCTATTGAGCTTAATTCATCCTTTCCAAGGTATTCTGACTCCCGCTCTACCCTGTCACACTCAGGGTTCTGTTTTTGCATTCGTTCCCTATAATTTTACCACGATATATCTAAGTGTGAGTTCAGTGACTTGTTCTCGGTATTCAGTGTGATTGTTGAATCTTTGGATTAATTATTTTTTCTATTCCAGGCTGTGGTGAACCTTTGCTTTCTTTAAATTGTTTCTCATGACTTTTGGAACTTCGTCTGGACATCTATTATCTATTTTTACTGATAATCTTCTTAATTGCCCAACTTTTTGTCTTGTAACTTTGTCCAAGTCTGCTTTCCTGCTCCAATTTCTCTTAAAGCACGTTTGTTTCCCTATTAATCTGTCCACCAATTTAAATTTCAATGCCTGTATATTTTTATTTGGAGATGTTATGCTGGGGATTTAATATCCCACCTCAACCCCCTTTTAAAAATAATATCATTGTCATCTTAGGTTTTCATGTTTTTAATTCAACAATATTGTTTTTCATATTCTGTGATAGCTGGCGTTATGCATTTGAATTGTGTTCATTATTATCGTTTATTACTCCTAAGGTTTCAAGTACGTGGAACATTTGTTGTAATTTTACAGTACAGATTTAGGAGCATAGTGATGCCTTCTGACCTTCCTTTAGGATACATTATAATTCTATACGTTCTTACTCCATTCTTGCAAATCTCAATACGGACTCGTTATATGGACTGCAGTTTGTGATGAATCATTTCCTGGTGTATTTTGATTTCAGCCCACAGTGCACATTGGTAGAAGGGAAGTTAAAACTTAGGTGGGGACCAGTCCTTTCCAGAATGATTTCACGTTCTCAAGCACTCTAGTAGAGATGTACTGAGCCTGACATGAAGTTGTCTGTTTCCCTACAGTCTTTATACCAACAAACTTGAATTAAAAACCCAAAGGAAGCACAGCTTGGGTTGTAAACTTTCGAAGATCGTCTTTAATCCAAAGTGCAGTGGAGAGGGATGTGTTTCCTTGTTGGTGTAATATTTAGCTAGAAAGAAATTTCCTCTAAAATTGTAGCCCCTCCAAGTTCCAGTGCCGTTCTACCTCTTAAAGCCTAAGGACATTGGAGTCCATATCAATGCAACAGCATTGGCTTTATTCAACTCTCCCAGGACTGCTAGCACAGTAGCAAAATGGGTTTGTCTGGTTTTCAGGTTTTCATTGCTGCCTTTGTTTCTACCATTTGGAAGTTCCAGTTGATTCTTGTCAGTTCATTTGGAATTTCCTGTTTCTTGTCAGTTCAACTATGCATCTTTTATTTCATCTTTTTCTAAATTGGAAATGCAGATATACAGAGAGGAGAGACAGAGTAGGAGAATCTTTTTTTTTTTTTAAAGACTTATTCATTTTATTACAGCCAGATATACACAGAGGAGGAGAGACAGAGAGGAAGATCTTCCATCCGATGATTCACTCCCCAAGTGAGCCGCAACGGGCCGATGCGCGCCGATCCGATGCCGGGAACCTGGAACCTCTTCCAGGTCTCCCACATGGGTGCAGTGTCCCAAAGCATTGGGCCGTCCTCAACTGCTTTCCCAGGCCACAAGCAGGGAGCTGGATGGGAAGTGGAGCTGCCGGGATTAGAACCGGCGCCCATATGGGATCCCGGGGCTTTCAAGGCGAGGACTTTAGCCGCTAGACCACGCCGCTGGGCCCAGAGTAGGAAAATCTTATGTCCATTGATTCACTACTCAAGCAGCCACAATCGCCAGAGCTGCGTTGAAACAAAGCCAGGAGCCAGGAGCCTCCTCTGGTTCTCCCACATGGGTACAGGGTCCCAAGGCATTGAGCTAGATGGGAAGAAGTGCCACCAGGATTAGAACTGGCATAATATGGGATCCTGATACATGTAAGGTGAGGACTTCAGCTGCTAGGCTACCATGCTGGGCCCTCAGCTATGCATCTTAAAGAAAACATTTCATCTTAAGGAAAACACTGTTAGGTATTTACAGTGGAAATGTTTTCCAGGTATTTTATTCTGTCACCATTCCATAGTCAGAACATCTCACACACTACGGATTTATTGAAAACTGGTTAACCCTAGACACTGAGTATAGTAGTGGGCCTCCAAGAACCTCTCTGGTCACAATCTATTGGGGTAGCTAACTATGCCATTGTTGTGATATTTGGTGTAACCAGTATGAAAAAAGCTATCTGTAAAATCCTTTGGAAACAATATATATCCTCCTAAATTCTTGAATGAGGTTTTAATCAGAAGATTTCCTGAAGAGAGGGACATAGTCTAAGCATGAATTTTGAGTAGGAGTAAATTAAAGCTGGTGGAACAGGGGAGAAAGTGCATGGAAAATCTGAAAACAAAGTATTTCAGAACTATTGGAGTATAGTTCAAGCAAAAAAAAAAAAACCCGCATCTCATTGCTAGACATAACACTTATTTCTGGTTGAGCTCTCTAATACCTCAAGGATCATGCCATATGCATTCAGCCTTCCAAAGGGATGATCTTGAGCATCTGAGTCTCCTGGGAAGCAGGTGCCAAGAAAGAATTAGAAGTACAAGAGATTTGCTGAGGATGCTGTCTGCAAAAGACAAAGGGAAAACATTTGCCAGGCTAGTGCATTGCCTATAGAAGAGTTCACATTGGGCAGAAATTGCTGTGCCACAGTATACCTGCTCAGTGTTTGTTCAGGAATTGACTGCTGTTCCCATGGAAGAGCATAACCTTGGTAAATACTATGGTAGGAACCAGGGGTCTAACCATACACCTTCTGGCAGATTCTTTTGTGAGTGTCTATGGTAATTATATATGCATGTGTGTGTGTGTGTGTATATAAGTACTAACCTCATGTGAGTTTAATTATTGTATCCATTCATTTCTGAGTTCCCAGTACATAGCTGGCAAAGTTGAAGAACCAGACCATGGAAGATTTATACAGCTAATATCCAGAGGCCTTGAGTTTCTTACCTTTTAAAAGTATTTGTAGCAAGAATCTTCCTAGCTCAGTGTGTATCATATGCCAGTCCTTGCTCTTTAGAATTTAGTCCATCTTGTCCTGTTGTTTCAGACAGCGTTATCACCCCCTGATTCTCTGTTGATTTCTGTTCATTCATTAGAGAAAATGCTGGAAATCAAACTGGTGGGATGCTACATGAATGATTATTCATAAAACGATTTAAGCTATTTTAGAAAAAGATACATCAATATCAAAAGCAATCCAGTAGATTATCCTCCCTCCCTGGAAATTAATTGCTGAGGAATTCCTTATTACATATAACACGTGTTAATGGAAAAAACGGTCACATAATTTGAGCCTTGAAATTACATGACATTTAAAGTTTTAGGAGAAAATGGATCATTGAAAATCAGCCACATGAATTCTTTGTGTTAAACCTACCTCCTCAAGACTGAGTTCACGTTTTTCCTCCTTGGAAATCTTGGGGTCTAAAAAGTGAGGAGTATGTCTCTGGTGTGAAGATTTTTCACTTTCTTATTACTAGGCTCATCAAGGGAACCTAGTCAAGGTCACAGGCATCTTCGTATTTCTGTCACTTTTGCACAGAAATCATGTGCTAATGTTTTATCCCTGATACCATTTTAAGCCTTAGGTTGTAGATCAAAACATCCCATAATGAGAAATTTTCAACTTGAGTAACACATTTTGTGAGAAATACTCTAATTTACAACTGTTTTAGGCATACATTACCCAAAACTTTGAACTTCGAAGGAACTGAGATTAGTTGTTAAGTACCAAAGCAAGTGGGTTTAAGAAAAAATTCAGTTTCTGTGTAAGAAGATGGTGAGGACCTAAAGAAAGATGTAAAATGGTTCTGGGAAAATAAGGCTAGTGAAGTTGCTGCATCCTAAATATTTTCACTGAGGTTAAACAAATTAATCTGGCACTGTAAAAAAGGTCTCTTAAAATGACCTGACACTTTCATTTACAGTTACATGCAAGAGGTTTTCCTGTTGAGCTAAGGGGTTGAAAACCTAGTTATAGGAGTTTCCATGATCAGAAATGGTTTTATTCTAGATAGATCTTTGGATAAGTGTCTTCTGTGCTGACTTCCCAGTGTTCCATAATCACACCCAACCTGAGTTTCCAAAGCTCTTGAACGTATCTTTGAGATTTGATACATAAGAAAATATTCTATGACATCTAATTAAAGCAAACTAATAAACGTGGAAAAATCAAGTGAAACCAAGGACAGGCAACCAGTGCCTGAACATCTGAATATGCCTATGCATATTAGGTCTCTAACCCAACTAAATATTAGCTGATCTTGTTTTATAATTGTTCTGCTCTAAGTGTTTATATAATTACTCCATTCTTTAGCTCAGGATGTTTTGGGTAGACAGTTCAGCCAAATGTTAAGATGTCAAGTGAGTAAATAGAACTGCAATTGACTGGGGATGATGCCAGTATTGAGTATCATTATTGAGGTGATAGATTTCAGAAAAGATTGGATTAAATGCTGATGGTATCTAAATACTCCGGGGAGAATGTTATTAAAAGGTATTAGGAGGGTTTTGTTTCCTTTTGACATGTCGTATATTTTTGTTGCTTTTACTGGCAGTGTTTCCAAATGAATTTCTCCATATGAAAAGATACTGTCATAAATTCGAGTGTTTTTTCTCTTTGGGAGAGGTGGGTGGAAGAAAATACAGAATTGATATTTCACCACTGATTTAAGGAAGAGGATATAGCAAAAATAGTTTTAGAAGATGTATCAAATATTAAAATACATTGTTTGATTACTTTTGTCCAATAATGAAATTGACGAAATTTTAATCATTTTGTCCATAATTCTAAACAGGTGAAATTTTCAACATGTAAATACAAATAGACCTGGAAAGGTGGAGGTGGAGACTGAAATACAAATGTTGTAGGTTGTGATACAGTAGAAATAATGCAGCTGAAAAGTTACGAAATTTTTTTTTAATCATTGTTTTATTAGTAGATAGAGATTAACATCAAAGGTTGATAAACTTGACAAAGGAAAAACAGTCCAACATTTCTGACTTAATCCTGATACTTAATCCTGATTCAGTACACAAAGTGAAACGATTCTAATACAAAAATAGCAAGTAAAACTTGACATTATATTAGGAAAATAATACACTATGGTCAAGCAAGGTTGTTAATACTATGGTTGGCTTATGCTAGAAAACACATTAGTTTTGCACACAAAATTAATGGCGTTATGCAAATAAAAGTGATAGTTCCCACAGATATTAATGAATACATTGATGAAAATCAATATGAATTTATGATAAAAGCATTTAAAGAAGCAGAAATTAGGGGTGCTTCTCTCATATAACAAATGGTTCATTAATCCGTCCTAAGCCAACTTCTTACTAGTGGAGAAACATTAGAGGATTTTCTACTGAGATTAAAAATAGGTGTCATGGATGCCTGCTACTGTCATTCAGTTTCAAAATTTTGCAAAAACTGTTAGCCAATGCAATTAGGTGAAGAGAATCAATTTATAGCAATAGCAATAGAAAAATCAAAAGTAAAAATAACTCCATTTTGCATGCAACATACTACACTGAATAATTCCAAGAGAACTAAATATATTTAACGTAAATGCAGCATTATAAGTGTATCAGTATTTGTTTTCTGATTTACCGTAGTATTGAATCAATTATGAAGCCTTACAAGTTGATGCTAAAGTTCCCATAGAGAACCAAATGTTTAAGAATAGCCAGGGAAACTGACAAAAAGAAAAGGTAGGAAGATGGAATATCTCTTGCAGACATGAAAACATAGTATAAAGTCTGTAGTACTAGAATAATAATGTCCTGGAACAAACATACAGATTGACCAGTGGAGTAACAAACTCAGTAATAGGCTAATGTTCACAATGAACTTTGATACAGATGAAAAAGGTAAATATGAACTCTTTAATAATTGGGATAAACAAATAACTATTTAGAAAAAGTTAAGGTTGTATTCATACCTGATACTAAATGCAGAATTAGCTCAAAAACATCAAGTAATGAAACTTAACGAAGCCATACAGTATTTTGAAGAAACCATTAATGATTTCTTCTTGAATTTTGTGTAGCCAAAGAAAGTCAAACTATCTCTCAAATTATAGGCAGTATGCGAAGATTCATAATTTGATTAATAAAATGTTTTTGCATGTCAAACATGAAGCAATATTTGCAATGTATTCTGGAGTTATAATCCTTGTATAGAAAGAAATATTAAAATTGAGTAACATAGAAACAAAACCAAATATAAAAGTGAGAGACATCATATCCTTGAAACCCTTTTTAAAGTTTGCATTTGATAACTAAAGCTCAAGTTGACTTAAAGTTCACTGATAGCATTCCTCACCTATAAGACTATTAAATGAAAAATTACATATGTTCTGTTACACATGTTGTGGGGAAACAATTTGCTGTACCTTGCCCATTTGCAAACGTGTGGTATTTTTCTTACATGATTTTTGACAGTACCTAGCAAAACTTACATAGACATTTACCTTTGGACCCAGCAATCACTTTTCTTAAGACTCTAACCTACAAACACAGTTCTAACCCTTTAAAAACACAAATACACAAAGTTATTTCTTCTAGCATTGTTTGAAATTGGGAATATTAACAACCTAAGTGCTCATCAGTAATAGCTTGGTTGACAAAACTGCATATAAGGCACCTATAAAATAGATTGTATTCAACTGTAATAGTTAGAAAGGTCTGTGGAAATGTGGAATGATTTCCCCAAGGAATGTTGGTTCAAAGAAAACAAAGAAGAAAAAAAAAAAAAAAGAAAAAAAAAAAAAGAAAACAAAGGACATACAATACATCTAATTGGCTATTTACCATGTAAAGGAGGCAACGATATAGAAAAATAGGTATGAATGAGTTCAACTGCGCAAACATGAAAGGTGAAATCAAACCTTGGCTTAAAACTGTGTCCTGAACCCTGGGTGAGATTAATTTGTAATAAAGATGCTATGTATGCCAAGGAGAGATTTAAGTTTTTGATTTCATACTACGTTTTAAGGGCATGCATTTAGAATAACTCATTGTCTTTTGTGAGCCAGTTCTATGTGCTAATATTAAGATTTAATAGCTCTTTCAACTCATTAAGTGAAACCTGAGGCAAAAATATTGTAGATTAATGATAAATCCTCATAATTTTCCATCTGAATCCTTCCAATGGAACATATGCTTTGGTTATGTATAAACAAGTCACCTGCTTCCTGGGAGGCTCCTCAGACTCTCATATTTCAGTCTAAGGAGCCCTATCCTGAATCAACTGTGATAAAAGGTTTAACAGATGCTCAGTTGCTAGGAAGAACTCTTCACCATGTTCATTGGGATGTTATGACCCATGGAAATACAGATTTCAACTTCACATTTCAATTTGGGACTTACCATTGCTTGAGGAAATAAGGCAGACATAAGACTAAAAGCTAAGAGGTAGAAATGTAAATGTTATAGTTTCATGCAAGTTTATCTTATCAATTGGAATAAGAAAGAAAATTAGATTTCACAGAGGCATCTAGAAGGTGGCAAGAATAGGAAATCTCCATTGGATAGACCTTTCTGTAAATCCTGATTCCAGTACTCAGTAGGTGTACATTTTGCAAGTTGCTTAAATAGAATCTCAGTTATCACCTGCTTTGTTGAAGTGTTAGGAGGACTGGGTAAGACTGTGTGCAGCTGGTATACAGGAGGACTGGGTAAGACTGTGCAGCTGGTATACAGGAGGACTGGGTAAGACTGTGTGCAGCTGGTATATAGGAGGACTGGGGTAATACTGTGTGCAGCTGGTATACAGGAGGACTGGGTAAGACTTTGGGCAGTTGGTATACAGGAGGACTGGGGTAAGGGCTGGATTCCTGCCTCCAACACTTAGGTCTTGGTATTTTTACGCTCATTTCTGTGCTGCAGTTTATTTCATATCCCATTCTTAGTGGCTCACTGATTAGAATTTTCCAGGGCAGATGTTTTCTTGTTTGTTCCTTCTTTCACAGTGGTTACTTCTTTATCCATGGCTTTTATCTATGGCTTTCTTTCTCGGAGATTAAGCAACATTAGAATCAAAGATTATGAACGATTTACATTAGTGTAGGAAGAATATGGCAAGTGTGTTAATTTTAAACTTTCAGATCACTAAAGATCTCCCATGTGTAAGACATTCCTGCTTAGGTTTTGGACAGAATTTCGTTATAAAACTGCTAGGAGCAAAGCAGAATGATAAGGTGAAATACAGATACTTAGCCTGCACCCGTGCATTGGAAGAGGGAGCCACTAATTAGAAGCAGGGAAATGTTTGTGCACAAAGGATTCTTGATAGAGGAAAATTATTTGAGAAATTGATTCTTTGGTGATTCAGCTGAATTCTATTCAGGGCATATGAAAGGGAGAAGCAGACATCAGAGATCTAAGTGGACAAGCTATATTATGTTCCTCATTTTTATGTTTATGTCGGGAATAAAATTGTTATAAGCCACAGAGCTGTGAGAAAAGATTTTTCCCCCTACTGAGTCATTTACAGTAAGGCACAGAAAAAAGCCAATATCGGGAAATTACCTCTTTTATTGAGACTTAGCAAAGGACTTAGTGTAATGAACCCCTCATTAGAGATAAGGAAGGCAATGTCTGTTAAGATCATCCTTCCATCTTGTTACATGTAAAAAGCAGAATGCTAACACCAGGCTACAGAAAGGAGTCTTAAAGCTAACACGTAGATGTGGCTTTGATGGAAGCAGTTCATCAACCTGGAGGTGCAGTCAGAGGCACTGATATTCATCAGACTAAACTCTGTCCACCAAATTCATCTTACTCTGTTAACGTTTCTATTCACCATTCTCCCAATACTCCCTGGTCAAAGGTGTAGCCATGTTCTTCTCTCCTTGCTCTGTATTCCTTATATATCTGATCAGTCAGAATGAAGAGGTTATGAAACTAAATAAATCAGGGACCATGCTATGGGAGTATTTTAAAATGTTGGTGTACGAATTGAATTTAAAAAAATACATGCTTCCATGAACGTCTTAAATACCTCCTCCCGTATAAGTTGCTTCATACAATATTCACAATGTGCTGTAATTTGATGAGGCTCAAAGAGATTGACTGGGCAGCCCAGCATCACAGGGATGCACCATCTAGAGCAGCTTCAGAGTTCTATCAGCTTAGGATTGGCTGCTTCTGATTCCTTATCCTTCCATTCCCGTTAGTATGAGCTGACAATCTTCTGGAGGTCAGAGTGATGTTGGAGCAGTTAGAGTCCACTCTAAAAATCACCGCATGAACTTGTGTTTCTCTCAGGGCCTGTATTGCTGGACAGGACTTGAGAAATCTTATCCAGGAAAGGCAGAATTAAGACCCCAAAGGGTTAAGTGACTTCATCAAAACCATAGGCTAACTAGTGACAGACAGATCTTTGGCTAGAAATCAGATTTTGATTTTAGTGTAGCGCTGTTTTCGATTTCTCCAGGAACTTGAACAAAGGGTGAAATGAAAGAAAAAAAAAAAGAATTCACAGGGCAGAGAGTTCTTGGATACCTCAGGAAGTCAGTCCTTTGATGTTATTAACCCTTAATCACATCCTTAGGAAAAGAAATCCTTTGAGATTTTCTTCTGAATCATAGTGGGTTAAAGTACCTCCAGACGTCCTTTCTTGGCTAAGACGGTGAGAATTCTATACATGAAATTCCCTCAAAGGAGAAGTAAAGTTGAAAATAGGCAGAAATCTGATCATTGGGCCTCCTGATAATTCAGGGCATTTCAAACTTTTGAGAAATGGATTCACTGAGCTTTTTTGCTGTGTTTCTTCAGATCCTGCTGAGCAACCCAGGGTAGATTTCAAGACAGTCAAATTCAAGAATAGTAAGCCCATCAGTAGGCCTTGGTGCAGCTGCTCTTCTCTCCCACCTCATCCTGTGTTGCACCTTATTATTTCCCACCTTGGACCATTTGTTTATTTCAAGTTAGGGACATCCCCATGACTTTCACTGTTTTAAATTTGATTTAGATAATCTAAAGATCTTCCCTTATTCTCTCATCCTCAGTTAACATACTTCTATATTTTTAGAAATGAGCTTTTTGACTTTTTCACCGAGAGCTGATTTTTAGTTCATTTGTTTGATAGTTTGACAGAGCATAATTAGTAAGGATGACAAAAAGGTTAAATAGTCTCTTTCATATTGGACCTCCAATTTGGTAGTGGTATTTTTTTGATAGTTTTTCCAAAGTGTTATTTTTCATGATGTAGTTTTTTTTTTTTTTTTCTTTTTTTTTTTTTCTTTTTTAATTTTTTTATTAATTATTATGCATTATGTGACAGTTTCATATGCTCTGGGAATCCCCCCACCCCTCCCCACACCCCTCCCCCCTGGTGGATTCCTCCACCTTGATGCAGTATTACAGTTCAAATTCCATCAAGATTCTTTCCTTGCAAACATATACCCGGCATAGAGTCCAGCTACTCATTGTCCAGATGGGTTGAACAGTTTGTTGGGGAGACCATTTCTGGTCCAAAGTCAGAGCTGGTAGAATATCATCCCAGTCAATTAAGAGTCTCAATATAACATTAACAGCAATTTGTAACATTATGGAATTGACAAGGTTTTGCGTAACCAGTATGTTAAACAAAACAAAACAAAACAAAACAAAACAAAACAAAAAAGAAGCAAGTTCTTAACCACAACCTATGATTAGCTCATTGACATTTCAATTTTAGTTCATATACAGGACCAGCTGCTATATACCTTAAAATGGCTATAAGGTACCATTCAGCTGTCTCGTGTCTATTTCATTTTAGTATTTAGCCATTTGTTGTGTTGAAGTCTAATTTTACTGATCCTGGCAGATTTTAGGATAATCTAGACTGGCTTGTAACTCTAACAAGACATTTGTCAGCAGTTAAGGTGCAGAACATTTTTTTTTTGGGGGGGGGTGTGCAGGAAAGTCCCCAACACCATGGTAAGGAGTGACCAATCTTTGTGTCCTACCCAGCGAGGCATTAGCCAATCCATGCCAGCTCTTTCCTGTCGGATTTCAAGCTCTACTTTTTGTTGTTTGTCTATTTATTTTAGGTTTTTTTTAGTTTGTATGATTGTTTGTTTGCTGTGAGGGGTTTTCGGAGCGATCCTGATGGTCATTGCAAGGGAGGGTGGGGGTCCAGAGGTGGAGCCAGGCTCGGTCCAGAGAAAGCTCTCCTCCCTGGTCCCGAGGGACGTTTATTGTTCTTCTGTTTCTGCGGACCGCTCAGGGCTTCTGGTTGTCATTCCGATGACGTTGGTTTCTGCGCGGTAGTGTTTGGACTTCTTCCATCCCCTGCGGGAGCTCCGGTTAGGGGTGGGTGACCTCAGAGTACTCGGCCTCCGAGGGCATCCAATTCCCTGTGGCCTCCTTGGCAGTTGGGATATAGTCCTTGTTGCTCGTATTAGTAGTTTGTGGTGAAGGTCTGGGAGTCTTCATGGTTGGGATCCAGGCTTTCTCCTTGCCATCTGCTCTACCCTGGAGTGCCCCCCTGCTCCACGCACATGACCTCCTGTTAAGAGGTTGTCAGGATCGCACCCGATTCCCCCCTCATGCATTGGTATAGTAGTTTTACTATTGTTTAGTGCTGCTTTGAGTCTGTTGTCTATGAATTACCAGATTTGATCATGATAGGCTATATTATACTTTTTCCTCACTCTTTTTATGGTCCTGAAAGGCTTCCCTGCACTCCCCCCCATTACGGATTAACATAACGTATTGAGGGTATAGTAGGTTTTACAGTTTTTCGATGTAGATCTTAAGTATTCTGACATTAATTGTTGGTTTATAGATTATATCGCATTATCTTATTGTATTGGATACAGGTTGTTAGAGATTGCAATAATATTACAATATACAGGTACTATCAGGTTGTCATCTTTTCATCTCAGATTAAGGCAAACATGTGGTATTTAACCTTTTGGGATTGGTTCATTTCTCTTAGCATGATGGATTCCAGTCGGGCCCATTTGTCCACAAAGAACTGCATTTCGTTTTTTTTAATAGCTGAGTAGTATTCCATAGAGTAGATGAACCATAGCTTCCTTATCCAGTCTTCTATTGATGGGCATTTTGGCTGCTTCCATGTTTTTGCGATTGTAGATTGTGCTGCTATGAACATTGACGTGCATGTTGGTTTCTTGAGTAGGAGATGTTTTGGATATATCCCTAGGAGTGCTATTGCTGGATCATATGGCATGTTGATTTTCAGTTGCTTGAGTATTCACCAAACTGATTCCCATAGAGGCTGTACCAATCTGCAGTCCCACCAGCAGTGGAGAAGGGTTCCCTTTTCCCCACATCCTCGCCAACAAGTGTTGGTGGTATTACGTATGTGTGCCATCCTTACTGGAGTTAGGTGGTACCTCAAGGTTGTCTTCATTTGGATTTCCCTTATTGCCAGGGAGCTTGAGCATTTTTTCATATGCTTGTTTGCCATTTGGGTTTGTTCCTTTGTGAAATGTCTGCCCATTTCCTGTGCCCATTTCTTGAGCAGTTTGTTTGTTCTGTTGTTTTGGTTTCTCTGTAGCTCTTTGTATATTCTGGAGATCAGCCCTCTGTCACCTATGTCGTGCGCAAAGATCTTCTCCCATTCTGTGGGTTGCTTTTTTACTTTGTTGATTGTTTCTCTAGCTGTACAGAAGCTTCGTAGTTTGATGAGGTCCCAATTGTTTATTTTGGTCTCGATTTCTACTGCATTTGGAGTCTTTTTTAGGAAGTGAGGGCCTACTCCTAAGTGTTGCAGTGTGTTTCCAACATTTTCTTCCAAAAGTTTGAAGGTTTCTGGATGTAGGTTTAGGTCTTTTATCCATTTAGATTTGATCTTAGTGTATGGTGAGAGATGTGGGTCTATCTTTTTGTTTCTGCAGGCTATCAACCAGTTGTCCCAACAGCATTTATTGAACAGACCTTCCCATTTGCTTGGATTGTTGTCTGTCTTTTTGTCAAAGATTAATTGACTGTATCTATGTGGATTACTGTCTGGTGATTCTATTCTGCTCCATTGATCTTCCTCTCTATCTTTGTGCCAGTACCACGCTGTTTTGATAACCACTGCCCTATAGTATGTCCAGAGGTCTGGAACTGTGATTCCCCCTGCTAACTTCCTGTTCTTCAGGATGGTTCTGGCTATTCGTGGTTTTTTGTGCTTCCAGATGAACTTTTGGATCATTGTTTCCAGTTCCATGAAGAATGTTTTGGGCAGTTTGATTGGAATTGCGTTGAATGTATATATCGCCTTTGGCAATATAGACATTTTAATGATATTGATTTTACCTATCCAGGAGCATGGGATGTTACTCCATCTTTTGAGGTCTTCTTCAATTTCTTTTTTAAGTGGTTTGTAGTTTTCCTCAAATAGGTCTCCTACATTTTTGGTTAGGTTAATTCCCAGATACTTCATACTTTTCTCTGTTATTTTGAATGGTATTTTGCTGCTTAGATCTTTTTCCAACTTGGGGTTGTTTGCATACACTATGGCTGTTGATTTCTGTTCATTAATTTTGTACCCTGCCACACTCCCAAACTCTCGTATAAGTTCTAGGAGTCTCTGTGTTGAGCCTCTTGGCTCTTCTATGTAAAGAATCATGTCATCTGCGTATAGTGAAAGTTTGACTTCTTCATTTCCAATTTGGATTCCTTTGATTTCTTTTTCTTGTCTTATGGCCTCAGCAAGTACCTCTAGGACTATGTTGAATAGCAGTGGAGAAAGTGGACATCCCTGTCTTGTTCCAGTTCTTAGTGGGAAGGATTCCAGTTTTTCTCCATTCAGTATGATGCTGGCGTTGGGTTTTTCATATATTGCTTTGATTATGTTGTGGATTTTTCCATCTATGCCTACTTTGGTTAGGGTTTTTAGCAGGAAGTGGTGTTGGATTTTGTCAAAAGCTTTTTCAGCGTCTATTGATACTATCATGTGATTCTTGTTTTTCAGTTTTTGGATGTGGTGTATCACATTTATGGATTTCCTTATGTTGAACCATCCCTGCATTCCAGGGATGAATCCTACTTGATCCGGATGAATGATCTGTCGGATGATTTTTTGAATTCTATTGGCTAGGATTTTGTTGAGTATCTTAGCATCAATGTTCATCAGAGAGATAGGTCTGTAGTTTTCTTTCTCTGTAGGATCTCTGTCTGGTTTTGGGATTAAGGTAATGTTGGCTTCATAGAATGAGTTTGGAAGGGTCGCTTCCTTTTCTATTATATTGAAGAGTTTGTAGAGGATTGGGGTTAGTTCTGTTCGGAATGTTTTGTAGAATTCTGTAGTGAAGCCGTCTGGACCTGGGCTTTTCTTTGTTGGGAGTTCTTTAATCACTGATTCAATCTCTGCTTCAGTTATGGGCTTGTTCAGGTCGTTTGTTGCCTCTGGGCTAAGTTTTGGCAGGTTGTATAAATCTAAGAACTTTTCCATTTCTTGATGGTCATCTGATTTGTTGGAGTACAGTGCTTTGTAGTAATTTCTAATTATGTTCTTAATGGTTGCAATGTCTGTTGTTATGTTGCCTTTTTCATCTTTGATGCTGTTAATTCTTGCTTTCTCTTGTTTTTTCTTTGTCAGTCGGGCCAACGGGGTGTCTATTTTGTTTATCTTTTCAAAAAACCAGCTTTTTGATTCATTGATTTTGTGTATGGTTTTTTTTATTTCTATATGGTTGATTTCCTCCCTTGTTTTGATGATTTCTTGTTTCTTGTTGTGTGTGGGGCTCATCTGCTGTTGCTTCTCCAATTCCTGGAGGTGTGTGTTTAGTTCCTGTATTTGGCGCCTCGCTTGGGCCTTGACATGAGCTCCAATTGCGATGAATTTACCCCGTAGCACTGCTTTGGCTGTGTCCCACAAGTTTTGGAATGTTGTGTCAGAGTTTTCATTGGTTTCCATAAATTTTTTGATCTCATCTTTAATTTCTTCTCTGACCCATTGTTCGTTCAATAGCATATTGTTCAACCTCCAAGAATTTCTGTATTTCCTTGGGCATTTTGAATTGCTGATTTCCAGTTTCATTCCATGGTGGTCTGAGAGGGTACATTGTATGATTCCTATCTTTTTGAAGTTACTTAGATTTGCTTTGTGTCCTATCATGTGGTCGATCCTGGAGAAGGTGCCATGTACTGCTGAAAAAAATGTATAATCTGTGGCTTTAGGATAAAAAGTTCTATAAATGTCAACCAAGTCCAGTTGTTCTATTGTTTGTATTAGCTCTGTTGTTTCTTTGTTGAGTTTTTGTTTTGTTGATCTGTCTATTGTTGTTAGTGGGGTGTTAAGGTCACCCACTACTATTGTGTGCATATCTATGTCTCCCCTTAAGTCTGTAAGTAGTTGCTTCACGTAGCTAGGCGCATTGGGATTTGGTGCATATATGTTCACGATGGTAATTGCTTCCTGATGGATCAATCCTTTCACCAATATATAATGTCCTTCTCTGTCCTTTTTGATGTCTGTAAGCTTGAAGTCTATATCATCTGAAATTAGGACAGCTACCCCAGCCCTTTTTTCTCGTCCATTGGCGTGAAATATCTGTTTCCATCCCTTCACTTTAAATTTCTTAGAGGCTTTTCTGGTTAGATGTGTCTCTTGTAGGCAACAGATAGTTGGATCTTGTTTGATGATCCATTCCGTTAATCTGTGCCTTTTGATTGGTGAGTTCAGGCCATTTGTGTTAAGAGTCAATATTGAGATGCTGCGATTTTGCCCTGCCATACATATGTGTCTTTGTGGGTGTTGTTATCTGTGTAATTACCCCTCCTTGTGTGGGCTTTAGTGGGGAGATCTTCCTGTTTGCCATCTTTGCTTGTGGTTTGCCCCTGTTTTTTCTGTGTTTAGCACATTTCTAAGGAGATTTTGAAGAGTTGGTTTTGTGCTGGCATATTCTTCAAGTTTCTCTTTGCTGTGGAAGTATCTGATTTCGTTCTCGAATATAAATGAGATCTTTGCTGGGTACATTAATCTTGGTTGACAGTTGTTCTGTTTCAGGATTTGGAAGATCTTTGTCCATTCTCTCCTTGCTTGTAGGGTCTCTTCAGAGAAGTCAGCAGTGATCCTGATTGGTTTTCCCCGGAATGTGATCTTTTCTCTGCTTCGTACTTGTCTTAGGATTCTTTCTTTGTCTTCGTTGGAGTGGAACTTGAGCACCATATGTCTGGGTGAAGATCGCTTTGGGTCATATCTGCTGGGAGTCCTCTGACCATCCTGGATTTGGGCTGGGTTCATGTTCCAAGTGTTTTGGAAGTTTTCCTGTATAATTTCGTTGAGCACCGTTTGCATTCCTGATTCTCTTTCTGCTCCTTCGGGCAGTCCCATAATTCTGATATTAGATTTTCTTAGGTTGTCTTTCATCTCCTGAATGGTCTTATTGGCTTTGTTCAGGCTTGTTTCTAGCTGTTTAATGAGCTGGGTGTGTTCATTTTGTGTGTCTTCGGTTTCAGAGATCCTCTCTTCTGCTGTATTTATTCTGTTAGTTAGGCTCTCAAGTTTGTGCTCTAAGTCAAGGATTTTGTTTTTGACTTGCTGTATTTCTGTGACTATGTGGTTCTTGAATTCCTTGAAGTCTTCCCAGTTCTTCTCATTGTCTCTGACAGCTTTTAACATTATTTTTTTAAATTCCTTGTCTGGTAGAGCTTCCATGTCTTCTTCTCGTATCTCCGAAATAGATATTGGCTTTTGGTCTTTTTTTGGTGAGGTACTGGCTCTCTCGTCTGGATCATTCCCTTTTCTGAAGTTTCTTCTCATTGCGTTATTGTTTCTTGTTGATTTCAGGGATGTATTCTCTGATTTGTTTATCTACAGTTTCTGGTCTTTGTGCAGTAGTTTGGAGTAGGTGTGAGTTCGCTGCTTCCTTTAGGTTTACTTTTGAAGGAGAATTTCTTTGAGTTCTATTGGAGATGTTTGGTGCGGGGGGATAGCTATATCAACCCCTGAATGTCTATAACCCTCTGTAGCTTGGTTTCTGTAAGGTCTGTTGGTTAGACCTTTTGTCCTGTGTGTGTTTTCAGGGGTAGGGCTTAGTAGCAGTATTTTGTAGCTTCAGGGCTCCTTGTCTGTAGTTTTGGGGTGGATTTGGAAGACCCCTAGCGCCCCTCAGGCCTGCAGTTGTGGAGCTGCCCAACCCTGGCCTGATGTGAAACTCAGATGCTGGTGTGCTGAGGGGTTTGCCCAGAGGGATTCCTCAGAGGACTGCTGTTGTTGTGCTGGGGCAGTTTTCCTAGGGGGATCCCTCAGAGGAACCAAAGCAGCACTCCCGCCGCAGGCGCGCACTGCTGGCGACCTCCTCTGTGGGGCCTCGGGCATTCAGCAGTGAGAAGCTGCAGGCGCGCACACCAGAAGTTGCTGTTGCACCGAGTGGTTTTACTGAGGCAGCTCCCTCAGAGGAACTGAAGCAGCACTCCCCGTTGCAGGCGCTCGCTGCTGGCGCCCGCCGCTGGTGCCCGCCGCTGGTGCCCGCCTTTGTGAGGCCACAGGCATTCAGCAGTGAGAAGCTGTGCTGGCGCACCCCAGAAGTTGTTGCTGCACCAAGGGGTTTTACCGAGGCAGATCCCTCAGAGGAACTGAAGCAGCACTCCCTGCCACAAGTGCTCGCTGCTGGCGCCCACCGCCGGTGCCCGCCTTTGTGAGGCCACAGGCATTCAGCAGTGAGAAGCTGTGCTGGCTTGCACCCCAGTTGCTGTTGTTGTGCTGGGGCAGTTTTCCTAGGGGGATCCCTCAGAGGACCCAAAGCAGCACTCCCTGCCGCAGGCGCGCACTGCTGGCGGCCTCCTCTGTGGGGCCTCAGGCATTCAGCAGTGAGAAGCTGCAGGCGCGCACACCAGAAGTTGCTGCTGCACCAAGGGGTTTTACTGAGGCAGATCCCTCAGAGGAACTGAAGCAGCACTCCCCGTTGCAGGCGCTCGCTGCTGGCGCCCGCCGCTGGTGCCCGCCGCTGGTGCCCGCCGCTGGTGCCCGCCTTTGTGAGGCCACGGGCTTTCAGCAGTGAGAGGCTGTGCTGGCGCACCCCAGAAGTTGTTGTACTATGTGGTCTGCCCAACGATGTCCAGTAGAGAGAGTTAAGCTGCGCAAGTCTCCTGCACCTTACCACTGGGGGACCTGTAGGAACTCTCCGCCCTGGCTCCCACACAAGTTGGAACGTTCAATTCTCGCACAGCCTCAGACTGGGAGAATTCTGGGGGACAGGGGGCACTGAGCAGGGACAGTCTCAGTATAGTTCTCTCAGGGAGCGAAAAGCCCGAAAATAGTTTTTTTTTTCACCTCTGGCGCACTCCACCTCTCTGGGTTCCTGTGCGTCCCAGCGCCACAAAGTCGCCAAGCTAGGTGCCTCCAGGGGCCAGTGTTGCTGTCTCCAGCTGCCCTGGGTCCTCTGGGCTTCCCGCTGTTGCACCCCCTTCCCGGGATGACTCACCACGTTTTAACTGGGTCTTTGTGTTTCCTGCGTTCCTTCTCTGGATTTCTTCCGAGCCATGTGTTTCTTCTTGGATGCTCGATGTCCAGGGAGCTTCTGGCACTCCTTCCTGTGGTTCCTCAGTCCGCAGATCTCTCTCCAGCCGCGCCCTGTCTCTCCTTCAGCGCCTCCCTTTCTATGCCCGTCCTCCCAGGTCGGCCATCTTCTCTCCTCCTCATGATGTAGTTTTTTAAATTATTTTCCATGAAGGAGTTTTCCCTTCCTACCAGTTTTTAGAAGTTTTTCTTTCTGTTTTTTTGTGTGTTTTTTTAAGGGCAGAATTACGTAAGAGAGACAAGGAAAGAGATTTTTCCATATGTCAGCTGTTGGTTCACTCCCCAAATGGCTGCAATGGCTACAGTAAGGTGAACTGAAGCCAGAAGGTAGGAGCCTCTTCTGGTTCTCCCAGATGGGTGCAGGGGCCCAAATACTTGAGCCATTCTCTGCAGCTTTCTCAGGCCTTAGACAGGGAACTGGCTTGGACTTGGAGCAGCTGGGACTCAAACTGTCACCCATATGGGTTGTTAGTGCTGCAGATGGAAGCTTAACTTCGGTCACGATGCCACCAGCCTCTAGAAGACATTTAAAAAAAATGATTATTTGAAAGAGTCCCAGGGAGGGGCAGAGGCTTAGAGGAAGTTCTTTCTGCTGATAAACTTCCCCAAGGTCACAGTGGCCAGGGCTGGCCCAAGCAGAAGCCAGGATCTGCATGTGGGTTTCTCACATGGGTGTAGGGGTTCAATCCATCTTTCACAGATCTCCCAGGCTCGTTGGCAAGAGCGACACCAGAAGTGCAGTAACTGAAACTCCCACCTGTGTGATATGGGATGGCACCTCTGCGGTGGCTCTAACTTGTACCTCAGTGCCAGCCCCCTCAAAATGTGCATTTTTGTTTAAGTTGTTTTTGATATGACAAAGCAACGAGAGTGTTCACTTCAGCAGCACATATACTCAAATTTGAATGACAAAGCAAGAAGAGTTGAGTCAATTTTTTCCATTAAAGATCATACTATCAAAAGATAATTTTAGTAAGCATCGTTTTACATACAAATCAGCCTGAGGTAAGCATGTTTCTGTTTGTTTAAAACCATTGATCATTTCATAAAATTGAGTCTTTGATTACTTTTATCTAATGAGAGGTCTCATAAGTATCATTCTTTGTTTTTAATTTAGAATTAAAACCACGTTTCAAAATACATAGAAAAACAGAAGCCTCCCCCATACCACTTCACTGTGGTCTTTTCTTTGTTCCTACATCCATGCTAACCCAGATAACTCCTATTTCATAAATTGTACCTAGTTAAACCATAAGTTTCTGAAACTACCAGGGAGCCTTTATTAAACCCCGAGGAACCGAAATCTGTGAGGTGTTCTTATAGACCATCATCGGTTGACAAGCTTGCAACATTCCTTTTATGGGCGTATGTGTAAATTATGTGAATGTGGCTTCTACTCAGAGAATACAACTATTAAAATTTGCCAGCTACATTAGGAAATCTGTTTTAGCACATACAAGGGAAATTCAAAATGAAGAATTTTGAAATGAGAGTAAATGTATTGATGTGAATTTTTAAAACTCTTGCACAGTTTCATCATACACTTATCTGTAAGCTTTTCTATAAACAATTATCTGAAAAATGTCTACTTCATTTGTGAACAGTAAACTTTGAAGTCAGTTTAATTGTGGTTATTATTCCTAAGCATTGATTTGACAGTTATAAAACTGCCAAATTTTCAGTAATATTTTCAGTAATATTGATACACAAAGATTTTTTTTGTGGAATTTTTTTGTGAATTTTAACTACCACATATAAGGGAAAATGTGCAATATTTGTATTTGTTTGTCAGGCTTAATTTTCCGAACTTTGTCCTCCAGTTGCATTCATTTCAATGCTTTTGTATTTCTCAAATGGTTAGTAATGTTGAGCTGTTCTAATATATTTGTTGGCCATTTGTAGATCTTTTGAACTGTCTATCCTTTACCAATTTCTTAAGTTGTTTTTCTTTGAGGGTTCTTTTATTTTTTGAGTTGCTTGCATATCGTTATTGAACCATAGTTGGATAGGAAGCCTGCAGATAATTTTTCATTGCTACTGGGTATCTCTTCACTCGTTTCCTTTGCTGTGCAGAAACATCTAAGGCTCGTGTGATCTGTTTTATGTAGTTTTGCATTTGTTCCCTGTGTTTTGTGGGACTTCCCAAAGAAACCATCAAGTATGCCACTGTCCTAAATGGTTTTCCCTGTTTTTTCTAACAGTTGTATAGTTTCAGGTCTTACGTCTTTGATCAAGCTAAAGTTGGCTTTTATATGTGACTTGTAGGTGGAGGATTAGCCAGTCGAGCCATCGTACGGACCCAAATATTTTTTAAGCAAGAAAGTTTTGGAGGATTTGTTGTACATCTCCTTAACATCTAAAATGAACCATACAAATGACTTCTAGAGCACCAAAGAGTACAAGAATATGAATATTAGGGTCTCCCTCTCCCTTTGCATATTCCTAGAATGCTTGTGTTAATCGTACTCTGATCATCAAACCATGAGAATAACTGTATCATTGTTTGCTTTTCAGGATTGGATATTTTATTAACAATCCCTTTTCATTTTTGAATGTTAGCTCGTTTGTGCACTGAATATAATTCAATCAGCTATTTGGCTGTTCAGTAAACTATTTGTATATACCCTTATTAAACTTAATTATCATTTGTTGCACATATCTTCCAGATGGTTTGCTTTTGCAACTTTTTAAATAACGAGGTCCCTCGTCCAGCGAGTGAAGCTCCGACACAGGTGCTTGCTCTTATGAGGATTTAGTGAAGGACAAACTAATTACACAACAAAACAAGAAATCCAAGTATAATACAGAAGGACAGTAACTACAGCATATTTACAGGCTTCCTCTTCTACTCCTCCTCCTCCTCCTCTTTGTCCTTCTTTGTTCTCTCTCAAACTTAGGTTAAAACCCTATCAACAGCCAGTTCCAACAGGGCTGCTTGGCCACGCATCAAACACACCAATCACAGCCTTGATCATGCACACACACACCAATCACAGCTCTGATCACGCGCACACCATGCAGACTGCATGAGACCTTGAACCAATCTTCTGCAACTTCCTAAAACTTGTTTACTGCCTTTGTGCCGTGAGAAGACAGTAACAAGCGCCATCTTGGGGCATAGTCCCGCTCTCCACATTTAAAAAAGCCTTTTTTTTTTTTTCAGTTTGACTACTACTTTCATATAAATGAGCTACATAAACTATTTTTCTCTATGAAAGTATAAACAGAATATAATCCACACTGAATAAACAGAAGTAATACCAGAGGATTCTGTAGACATCCAGATTTGCACGATGACGTAATCTGGACGTGCCTTGTGATTAGGGCAGGTGGCTCTGAGCTGCCTGTTCCCTGATGATGTCACCAGGGAAAGGCTAGTTCTTATGGGAATTAACAAAACACTGCTGAAGACGAATTTAAAAATCAGTATTACCTAAGTGATCTAAGACTGTTGATGAGCATTTTAATCATTATAATATTTCTTAAACATTCTGATTTCAAAGCACTTACTTGAGAGAGAGACACAGCTCTCATCCACTGATTGACTCCTTGGTACCAGCTATGGCCCCTGGGAGGTGCTGAAGCAAAGACTCATGGATTTAATCTAGGTATCCTGTGTAGGTTGGGTCCTCACCCAGCCCTTCCCAGTGCCTGCTTTAGCAGGAATCCAGACTTAGGAGTGGTGCTAGGCATTAAATCTGGCACTCCATGTTGGGGCAGGGATATCTTAACTGGTGTTTTACTCCCTGTAGGCCTAATGTGTGCCCCATAACACATGTATAGGGGTCACTTTTATTCGTCATTGTTACAGGTAATTCTATAGGGAATAGTTCTGTGAATTTTTTTTCTTGTATTATTCCTCAGATTAATTCTAGGAGGTACATTTAGAATATCAAAACATATAAATGTTATATCTCATGGTAAATACAAGACAATTTCAGGGTATTTACTATGGTGCAAACACATTTGCAATCTATGCACATCTGATTCATTTTTTAATAAACTGAGGACTCCTTGTATTGACAAACATACATATTTGCTATTTGTCAGAGAACCTGATTGATGTGCATGGGTTTACTATTGCATGGTTGCTTCAATTTCTGGCTCACCTTGCAGAGCTTCGGCTTTCTTTTGTCCTCACTAGCAGGAGGATAGGGATGGGTGAGCATGGTAGTCGTCCAGTGGTCTGTAGAAATGTGAACATGCTGCACAGAGATGAAACTGTTCTCTGGATATTGGGCTGCTCGGGGTACAAGGTGCTGGAGAACTTGTTAAATGACCTTGCCAAGCTTCCTGATCCAAGGCAATGACTTATTTGAGCCTCACTATTAGCAAGCAGATCCTTTGAAAGCAACCAGGAAATCTTTTGCTGAAGGTGGACACAGATGGGCCTGTGGACCCTCCTGGGAATCCATTAGCCTTGCAGTGCTTGGATGCTTGGGAAGCTCTGAGTCTTTTAGGCCCCTGTGGCAGCCAGGCAGGATGGATGGTCAGCCACAGATAATGCCTGCAAGTGCTCAGAAGACAATCCTCTTATGGGAGCCCCTGTGGAGACAGGAGGACATGTCTTTTAGAAAGGACTTACACTTTGTAAATTACATTGAATGCTGGGGGATTATGACAGCATTTGGAGATTTTCCTTTTCAAGTCCCTGCTGTGTTTAGCAGGAAAGTTTTCTTTATTCTCCCAAGTGCATCGTTTCTCAACCCACTCTGAACCTGAATCACAGTGGAAGTGGTTGAACCACACATTCCTGACTCATCACCCTGACTCAGTGGGTAGGAGGAGGGGCCCAGGAATCTGCCCCCTTTGGGTGATGCTGATGTGGATGGTTGTTAAGAGATGGGCCTTGACCTGGGAGCTGTGAGGTACATGTGCCAATCTCATTTCTGGGAAGAAATGTCCCAAGAGCTGGGCGAGCTGCCAGCAGACAGCCTTCAACCCTGAGCCACTGCAGGGGCTGCACGAGCTGCACAAGACCTCTCACTGAGAACACAAAGCCTGGGCCAGTTTAGACCAAGGAAGATAAAATCTGGTGGCCACTTCAGCTCCAGAACAGGCTGTGCAGCTGATGGAGGCTGAGAACTTGCTTCGCAGCTCTCATCTCCTCCTTCCTCTGAGTCTCCTTTTGCCCACTTTCTACCCTGGAAGGTGATTTACGGAAGGTGATTTACAGACACTTCCTAAATTCCATATAGAGTAAATTCTTCCAGCCATCACTTTCCCTGTGAGCTAGACTGTAAACAGGTGCTCACCCAGGGGCCGTGGTTTCATGAATCAGAAGAACAGCACAGAAAGAGAGAGGACTGATGGAATGCATACTGTCTCCTTGATTTGCAACCCAGATCTACTCACTCCAGCCACCACTGGCTTGTCCTCTGCCATGCACTGTAGCCAACATTTGATGCATAGGTTTTATTTTTAACTAGATTTTTTTTCGTGTTTAAAAATGTAACAGTTTGGAAGTGATGTGGAGAACACAATGAGATCTGTTCCACGATTCTCTCCTTTCTAGACAGAGCATGGCTTATAAATCTCTCTGAATTTTCAGTATGGGTCACAGATGAAGCTGTTTCTTAGAGTTTATTTGTCTTTCCTTTTCTCAGTCTTCTACCCCTGGACCTCTGCTCATCCTCCCTGCTACCATCTGTCATCCTGGATTCAGGATATAGCAGTGATAAGCAGCAGACTTCAATGTCAGACTAACTTAAGCTCAAATCCATATACTCCCCTATGCAAATTGTATTCTTGATCATATTACATGATCCCAGGTTCTGTCTCTAACATTATAGAACATAGCTAATTGAGTTGATATGACAAAGACAAGTTTATTTTTATTCTAGTAGATGAACAGTAAGACTCAATAATAACGGAGCTAATATTTAGAAGATAAATGCCATAAAATATTAACTATATATCAGGTGATATTAATTCTCATGCAATCTTATGAAATAGATACTGCTGTTAGTTGAGGTACAGAGATCACACATAGTAAATGTCAGTGGTTTGCTTGGGAAGATATTGGTCAAGGGATACAAAACTCTGAGTTAGGGAGTAATGCAACATGTAGCCTACTTCCAGGGTTTTTGAACATGGGTCACGCATGAGAGAACTTCATTTTCATCCAAATTATTATGACTTGTCCTTTCTATCCTAGCAAGGTCATGATTCCAAAACCGTGGGACATATAATTAGTTTGACCCACAGTTTTTCACAGGACTATCCACGTTTCTCACAAGTCCTAGCCTTTTGAAAGTGATGATTACTCCCTCCAGACTGTCTGTGACGGGCCTCCCATCCAAAATCTAAACATTCCTGGGAAATTGGTGATGGATTGGAGTCCCAGCAATGTTCAAAATGGAAACAGATTTTAAAACTCCCTTAGCTGTTGCTCTTGGTTTATGTTTTCATTCTCTTTGCCCATGTCCTTATTTACACCAGGCCTGGAAAAAAAGAGAAAAAGCCAAATGATGAAGCAAAACTTTGGAAATAAGATAAATTCCAGCTGCTTCAGCAAAAGGAAGCAGCTGCATTCGCACCAAGTAAATGACAAAACTGGGGTTCCCTCTCCTGCTGGAAGACCAAAAGAGTTTCAAGATGTTTGGGACAGAAATTACATTATTTCTTTGATTTTAATTTCAGTGTAGCTTAAGGCAGCGTCTGACATATAGATATGTTAACTTCAATTGTTCCTTAGAACCAGGAGGATATAGTCTATGAAAAGTGACATTTGGAAGCCTGTGAGGAAGGGAAAATGAAGGCAATAAATAATTTTCATCTTTCTATTAGAAGCATAAACTGTTTCAGGTATCTCAGTCATAAGCACTGGAACCAGCACCACACCCTTATCCGCAGTCACTGCCACCTGCAAGGGTTAGCCATGCATGCACAGATGATGCAGCCTACCCGTGGCTTCGATCCACACTTCTGCCTGAGCCAACATTGCTCAGCATTTCCCTGCTCTCCTTTTAATGGCCATCAATTACAGCCACCAGTTACTTTTTAATTAACCCCTGCATCCACCTATTAATGTACTCATTTATTAAAGAATTGTGGAGCATCTAACATAGATTAGGTACTGAGTAGTGAGAGACATGCTTATTCATAAAGAATCACGATGCCAAGAGATCCAGGATATACTGTGTCCTTTCGGAAGTGAGACAGCAGTCACTGTTTTCAGGAGAGAGTTTTATAGGTGTCAGAGACCCCTCATGGGAGAAGAGAGGTAGGAGATGTTAAATGTGTCAAATGTATGGAAATTTTTCTATTTTTTTACTTAGAATATGATTCTCCTACCATGCTTCGATAGGCCTTGAACACTGGACAAATATTCGACAACATGTCTGATCAGTCATAATACACAACAGTGAATTAGTGAGTAGATGACTTATGTTAGGGTTAGGTTACTGCATGTGTTTTTGTATTCCATACACTGGTGCTAGATATTTCTGTTTCATGAGAATCTTTGATTTTATGACACTTGTAAACAGTGCAGTCCATTCTTACATTAATGGTAAATGAATAGTACTTCACTGAAGAACTGAGAAGTGAATGGATTGGAAATCATGTGGTAATTCGCTTTTCCAAATAATAGCCCCAAGCCTTGCACGATGGCTCAATTGACTAATCCTCCCCCTCACAAGTGCCAGGGTTCCATATGGGCACCAGTTTGTGTCCTGGCTACTTCACTGCTTGTGGCCTGGAAAGGCAGCAGGGGATGGCTTGAGTCCCCGGGCTCCTGTATTCATGTACTCATGTGGCAGACAGGGAAGTAAGCCTCTGGCCTTGGATCAGCTCAGTTCCAGCTGTTGCAGCAGTCTGGGGAGTGACCCAGCAAGTGGAAGATCTTCCTCTGTCTTTCCTTCTCTGTAAAATCTGCCTTTCCAATAAAGATAAGTAAGTCTTTCAAATACCAAAACAAAGCAATAACTCCAAAGTGAAAAGATTTTCATAGTAATGGATATGTTTTTTAAAGTTCATTTTTCTTTCAAACAAGAAAGTACCTGTTGAAATTACATATCCATTGCCTTTCCCTCACTCAAGTATTCAACATCCATTAGAGAGAGCCTTGTTTGTGTTGTCAAATATAGTTCCTAGGGCTCGTCTTCTCAGGTTGGAAGAGAGGTGAATTGTGAGCATTAGCATGATGTTGCTGGGCTAGGTGCTTGGAGTGTGTTCCTGTTATACCAGATCTGCATTATGCTGGTGGGGATTCCATAGACAAGTGTTGCATGTGACTGAGGTTGTTCAGACACACTCCAAGTTTAACTTTTTTACTACTAGAAGTAGCTCCTGCATATGTAATACGTATTGTCAATCTCAAAGACAGGAGTATACTATGTAGTATTTCTAAATATACCTGATCATGCTGACATTTCCTTAGAGAACTGCAAGACCCGTACAAGGTTTGAACTAATTTTCAGGCACTGAAGGCTTAATTAAAAGTGGAACCTGCTCTAAGCATAGCAGTGAGTTTATGCTTTCCCTGGACCCCTAACTAGTTTCTTAGAGAAGATCTCCCACCCCTTTTCTCCTTGTCTCTCTTCTTGTCCTCCCACTCCTACCTTTTGTATTAGATGTTGGCAAAAAATAAAAACAAAGATGAAGTTGATACAGAGGTGGAGAAATATATTTTCTGTGTATTAGATCCAGAAAAGACCCGTTAAAAACATCCTTCCCTCTAGTCTGTCATAAAACTTTAATTGTGTAAGTGCGGATTTGTTTTATGTGGCTTAGTGTTCCCTTAAAAAGATGGCCTGCCAACAGTTGAGAGCATCTGATAAATTAGATTGTCTAATCCTCCAGTTGTGTTCTCCTGAAAGGTTGTACAGATGGGGCTTTGTGAAGGTAGGAACTGTGTTGAGGACCACTGAGGACTGCTCAAGTCTCTTCCTGGAACTTCTGCCCAGTCCCCTACTTTCCAGCCCTACCCTTTCCTCAATCCACATTTTTTTTGTTGTGCAACAGCATATCCTGTAGCAGAGGTGTGTGCATTCTTGCACTTGTTAAGTGTTGAATAAAGCAGATACATCCACATGTAAATTCACACAGCATTTGGATCTTAAAGGTTAAATTGCTAGACTAAACTGGCATTATTATTTCACCTAACATAATCTAATTTCACACAGTATCTAAATGTGCCTCAAATCCTGGTTAAAAAGATGTGCTTGAATGTAACCCTCCTTCTGGCCTTCTTCAGGTTGCTGATGGCACCGAACTACCTGGAACCTGGATTCAGCCTGGGTTTCCTGGTTTTTGGCTTTCCATGCCCAGAACTTGAAGAGGGGTGAAATACAGGAACACATGAGCACAGTGGGGTAGTAGAGTGAAGGAACTAGCTGCAATACCTCATGGAAAACTGGTAACAAACCTTCGGCATGTTTTGGACCAGAGCTTAACCCCCGTGCTCTGCTTTGTTAGACCAGACTTCCAATGACTTGCAGGTTGACTGACAAGTCACAAGGATGATGGAATAGAGAAAAATGTGACAATGTGGTCTCTGTTCTCTGCTGCTTCTATTCTCCCATTGTCCTCTCAGAATTCCTTTCTTTGCTATATTTCCATCTTTTATTCTCTGTTTATCATAAAACCAGCCCCTTCATTTCCTTCCGTGATCCATCTCCCTTTCTTGAATTCCTTCTCTCAAATTTGTCTTATCATTTCTGTCCTATGCCCTGACAACCATCAATCGTGGCCACCTTGGCTTTTTTCCCCTCTAATCTTCAGTCCCATTCAAGGTGGTTGGAGTTGACCCTATAGCTCAGCTGTGTACAATTCTAGGGGTGTGCCATCCCCTAAATTCTTAACATGACCCTTGTGACCATTTGATACCACCCCAAATCAAGAACTTGAATATGTGTTGCAAAATGAAAGAAGTGAACAAACTTGAGCCGGCTAAGGCAGCTGCCCTGTAAAGGAGGCGTGGCCTGCATGACCCTGCTCTAGACTTTGCTGGGCTTCATGAAAGGAATCTGAATGCAGGCAGAGTTTTGCTGTTATTGGAGAATAATAGGATTATATTGTGAAAATGATGGAGAGGAAGTTGGAGTTCCATGAAGAAGGTGAGAGGAAGGCTTGGACAACTGGATAGAAACAAGATAGAAAGGTGAGAGGCTAGTTGTAAAACAGGTGCAGTCAGTGGAAATTCCCTGAGGTGATGTGAATGAAACATTTTTTGAAACAAGAATGTGTAGAAACTTGTGATTATAACTCTGTTATTCTGAGTTTTAAGTTCATTAAGTTACAATGAAATCTACCTTGGGGATATGTTTGGTTGACTGAACATAGCTGATAAAGGGACTATGATTGTGACATAGTGCCTTAAGCCACTGCCTGCAATGCTGGCATGGGTATGGGCATTGGTTCTTGTCCCAATTGCTCCACTTATGATCCAGTTCCATGCCAATGGCCGGGGAGAGCACTGGAAGATTGCTCATCTCTCACTAATGCTCTCTAATGTGGGAGATTTGAATGAAGCTCCTGGCTTGAGCCTGGCTAGGCCTTAGCTGTCATGGCTATCTGGGGAGTGAACCAGTGAATGGAAGGTGTCCCTCCCTCTCACTGTGAAAACTGTAGATAAAGTTGAGCTTGATGTTTGGGGAATGTCAGTGGTGAGCAGAGAGAACAAGTGCATGAGAACCAGGAGTCTTGGAACTGACCTGACCAGGAGGACTTGATGGCCTTGGATACTGCAGAGAATTTGGAAGGAGGGTGGTACAAGTTGGGTGTGGGGTAGGATTGGTGCTGATTCTATCAGCACCCCAAGGGGCCAGGATACTTGGTCAACATCTGGTTTGCACACACATGATTAGGCCACTGGTGGGTTTGCCTAGGTTCAAATTATAACCACAGAACATCTGCTTCTCATAAGCTGCTTAGAGGGAAGGTCAAGGAAGTTCTTATCCAAGGACAATGGCATGTTTATTTTTCATTTAGAAGTAAGGCCTTCGAAAGATCCAAATGGATAAACTTGTTAAATGTGCAAAACCTGAGAAGAGTTCCTTTACTTGAGTGTACATTGCCAGCTGGCGTGTGACAGCTGCCTGGAGAAGGACTGGCCTGGGTGAAAGGCGGAAACCATTTCCACTTGAACGCGGCAGAGATGTCAGGTTTAGGAAACTTGTTGACTTTCACAGTGGGGAAACGCTTTCCCTAATGAACCCAAGTAAGATGTATTCATCTGGGATTAACCCAAATGGTTCTGTGTTAACCATTAACCATCACTACCCCCTCTCTGGTTACAATATGACAAGTGCTAGATATCGGATTTATCCTTGGGGTCTCCAGGTCGACTCAAAAGTCCTCAGTTTCTTCCAGTTCAGAGTAAAGAGACCATTACTAGCAAAGGGACATCTTACATAGAATTGCCTACCATGAAGAACACCTATGAGGTGTTACTGGCAGTACTTAATTCTTTTTAATTTTCACCACAATATTGTTCGTGGCTGGAAGAGGTCCAGTGCTTTTCTTACATGAGCAGATATTGACTTTCCAGTCCTTTGAAAAGGCCTGAAAACAATCTATCACTATCAATGTTGATTGACTATCAATGTCATTTTTACTGCAGTGTTCCAGCTCCAAGAACACCTCAAATGCGCCACACACACACACCCCATCTGTAGCTGGTGAGCTACTTTTTTTAAAATAGAGATTACTTTATTGATTACTTTGGAAGTTCTTTAGACAGAGCTGAGGAAGTAGGGAAAATAACAAAGCCTAACACTGGGCCAAAGCCAGACTGCTTGGACTGTGTAACCTTGGATAAATGCGTAACATTGCTGGAGCTCGAATTTCTTATCTATAAAATTGGGGAATTAGGATATAATGTAACTTCTGGCCTTCCTAGCTGGAAAACTCATGATTCTCTGTTTTAAAGCCCCAAGAGCTATTGCTATCTCCCTCCACACTGATTTATGGGATTCCTGACACTGCCATTTATAAAAGAGCAGTAGGGATTGAATCATTCAACTGAGGACCAGAGAACACCTGGTGCCCTTGAAACCAACCCAGCAGGTATTTTTCTGTTCATCAACTGGAAATGGAAACCATCTTCACATTTTTAGAGACCTCAAATAGGATGCCATTTATCTCATCAAGTTTCATATGACAGTTTATGCAAATAGAACATTGTAGGCAACATGGGTAAAGCTCCTAAACAAGTTGTAATAGAAAACCAAGTTACAGAATATACAGCACAACAGTATTTATGCTGCACGTATATAGTGTGTGTATTGTGTATGCCTACATCGAATTGGGAAAAGAGTAGTCAGGTAATTTAACATACAGATATAGTATTTACCACTGCTGGTAAGATTTTAAAAATCTGAATAACTTAAAGCAGTAAAGCTGTATCACCTTTGTTGTTGCTGTTGTTGTGGTACAATATCTACCATTCATTTGTGGAAACTGCATTGCTAAGTTTTACCAGGTGAAGCTGGTCACCTACACAAAGATCTGGTTGGAAAGCAGGGTGGATATTGGAAGCATGTTCTAAGTTGGGCCATGTGAAAAAGGAGAACGATGCAGTCATGTATTGCTGGATTATGGGAACTTGGGTAGCGCCTTCATTTTTTCCCCTGATTTTTGATTTGCTTTTTAAGCTATTTGGTGAAGATCATTTGGGAATTTGGTCCTAATCCGGGTTCTCTAGGAGCTCATTGGTGTTGTTGAAGTTATCTTAGCTCTGTTGCTCTGCTTCCCCTGAGAACTGTGGCAACCTCAAAATATTAGTGAATTTTGCAGTCATGGCAACCTAAATTAATACAAATAATGGGAACCATTTAGTGTCTCCAAATAGATGAACTTTGAATAAAGTGGGTTTGCTTTGAGAGAAGAGGCCAAGAATGTGCCTGTTTTGAGGGAAAGGAAAGATGATCTGGTGTCTGTGAAACCAAGGACAGAAAATGGGTACGGAGTGAGTCTGTGCATCACGAGTGCGTGTTCATCCACAAAGTATTAGTTCATTTAGGCTCAGTAGCAATGAACAACTAATAAAATAATCTTCTATATTAACTATTTTATTTTATCATTATAGCAATCTTTTAGAATAACTGCTGATTTCAAAGAGGGGTAACAGGAAATCAGAGAAAATATATATGAGGATTGCAGTAAGATATTCAACTCTAAAAGGATTGAATTGAATCCCAGCCTCTTGAGCTTCTTGATACATACACAGCCCTGATCCAGTCCCAGAGCTCTGAGGGTATGGCCTGATGTCATAGCTACTTGCAAGAGGCTGTTGGGTCAAATGAAATAGATAGTACCAAGTACCCAGCTTAATGTAAAATTGAGCCATAAGAAATGGTTGGTACTATTTTTGTTTATATTCTCCAGTTGTTGGAATTCCAGAAAACAATGTGACTAATTGCCCTGAGCTTGATAACCTTCCCAAACCATGACAGAGTCTTCTTTTCCCTGTAGCATCCCACCCCTCCTTTCCTTTGTTGGATATTTTGCTGAGCATGATTTACATTTCTCATACTAATGGCTGCCCCCAGAGACCTTTTGTGGAGTTGCCCAGATAGTTCCAAGTCCCTGACAAAGACTGAGGGTTCCATCCTTAGTCGATCCAGGAGGCAGTGACGTGCATCTAAATAAACTTGGCTTCATCACACAGTCATGGCTGGCACAGTTTATCAGTGACATCCCATCAAATAAATAAATGACTCCTGGAAAACAGCTCATTCTAAAGCCATCTGCTTTTATTGCTGAACTCTGGTTTCACTGTGATTGAGAATGTGGTCTCCCATTTTTGGAGATCAGAACAGTTCTTCAAAGCACTTCCTTCCCAGCACGGTCTTCCATTACCCTTAGGACTCAAATTTTTTGCCTTTCACACATGCTTCTGAAATGCGAGTATCCTGTATGGGTAAGTAGGATGGTGCGGTCTTTGGCTCATGTGAAGGCACAGTTTCGTTCTAGTGAGGATTGAATCACCACTGGTAAACTACTCACCTGCCTACTCCATATCTCACTGCTGTTAATATTCTAGTAGCCCCAAAGCAGTATCCTGAGGAGTGAAGATACATCCCTGAGGAGGGTCCCCAACGTCCCTATACTGCAGGGGCCTACATTCCATGTTCTTCAAAGTTTCCTTTTGAGTGTCTGTCTGCAATCTTTTCTCTTTATTATGACATTTTTGCTTTACCCAAGTAATAAATTCTCAAAGAATTAGTTGATGCAAACATGAAATGTGTTTCATGCAAATATGAAGTCTTTTTTTCCTTTCTCCTCCATTTCCATTTCTTACTCCAGTGGTAACCAAAGGTGGTAAGTCTGTATGCTTCTTCCAGACCTTCATTAAGACATTAACATCTCATATGCAGCTTTCAGAAATAATCTCAATGGTAGAGATTTTCTAAAATTGTGAAATATTTTATATAGATAAAAAATGCATAATAAAACACTCCAGGCCCATTGTGGTATAAGCCACACGGGGGTAAGGCATCCCGTCTCACAGCTCCGATTCCAGTCCTGGCAAGTCTGCTCAGGAAGATGGAGAGGCACAAGTGATCATACAAGGGTTAGGGCCTGACTATCTGTATTGGAGACTCAGATGATGATCTTGGCTTCATCCTATCATGCAGCTGAAAATTACATTTGAATGAATCAGCAGGTGGAAAATTCTGTCTTTCCAACAAATACATATTTGAAATAATACATATCTCTACCAACTAAACTGTTACATGTGTACATTTTGCTTTATTTGCTTCCTATAGTCTAATGAGTTTTTTTGTTTTTGTTCTAGCATTCCTTTATCCAATCCCCTGCTTAGAAGTAATCTCTAAACTGCTCCTTTCTCTTGCTGTATGATGTTTTACTGTGAATATTCCCAAGTAATTTTAGTCATTCTTCAATTTATGAATGTTAATAGTGTCTAATGTTTTAACAAATTGCAATGATAGCTATTGTGCGTCTTACATGAGACCTGAATTTCCCTAATATACATGAATGGAATTGTTGGACTGTAGCTCAGCTCTTTGGAAATGTTGCCATTTCAAGAACTGTTTCCTTCATTTTGTGCAATATTTGGCAAAGTCAGACAATTTAATTCCAGCCCATGATTTTTTCCTCAACTTGCATTTCCTTAGCTGCTAGTGAGTTTGAGAAATTTCTCCCTTATGGTTATTGAAATTCAGATTTCCATTTTGGTGAATTGCTTATTTATACAATTTGCTGGTTTTAGGATATTCAGAATAACATGTAACAACATGCCAGGCAAAGTTCTAAGAGCTTTGCGTATATGAATCTATATCATCTCATGAATATGAAAAAACTCACCCTAGCTCACGAGGCCGTGAGTGGTAGGACTGGGGTCTGGGCTGTGTGGCTCTAGGACCTGGGTGCTTAGTTCCACTTCATTCTTACCTATTTTTTTCATTCCTGTTTATATAGCTGTTTTTTATTTCTTTATATGAATTCAGGATTATATATATATATTATAGATACTTCCAAATCCTGCCGTTTGAATTTTAATTGCATAACAATTATTATTAGAAAGACTTAATATTTCCACCTGATTCTTACGTGTGACTTATATTCCTTTACCAATTTATTCCCTTTGTCTCCTTTAATTATGGTTAATGATGTTTGAAAAAAGTTTCTATGAGAAGGGATGACATTTGCTTCATTCTTTCTCTTTTAAATTCAGTCCTAGGAAATGTGTTTTTGAAGCAGTTTTAAATACCATCTTTTAAAAAATTTTCTCGTTTTGAATATAAAACTGTGTGTTTTTGTATATAAAATTGTGGGTTTTTGTATGTTTTGGTTTTTATTCAGGAAATTCTTTTTCTTATTCTAATAGCTTGCATGTAAATCAGTTAGATTTTCTACAATCTATAATTATAATTTCAGTGATGGAAATTTTTTACTTACCTAAATCTTATACTCCATTTAACTTTCTTCTTTCTCATTTCCCTTTATTGTCTTTATCTGACATTTAAATACAAGGTTTACCTGCCTCCTAAATTAATTTAGGGAGAATTTTCCTTTAATTTTTCATGGCTTCTGCAATACTTTGGGTAGCATCAGAATAATCAATTCCTGCAATATCTAGAAATGTTTATCAAATCATTTTGGCTTTGATTTTTTTTCTCCTGATAAGTAGGCTCTTAAGCTAATGAATCAATTCTTAAATAATTTAATCACTACTTACTTTATTGGGGTTTCATTTAGATATATCACTTTTTTATAGAAATTGTCCATTTGTTTTGCATTTTCTCATACATTTTATTTTGGAGAGATATTAAATCACTAAAATATACAGAGTGTACTACAGCAGAATTGCATAAAATGCCATCAAATTAAACAGACTAGCAGATATTTGCTTCAGATTGCATTCTGTGTGTCTGTTCCTGTCAAGGAGAAAGGAAGAAAAATGAAGGGAGGGTGGGGTTGAAGATAGCTAGGGAGGAAGAAAAGCTCCTGGACGCAGAGAGCCATCAGGATGCTTCTACATTCTACATGCTCAGTCTTTCGTGAGATAGCCACTACCCTCTGAACATAACAGCTTTGTCTTACTTCCCCAGATTCACTGTTTTTACACATGGATCTTTACATAACGTCTATTTTGGGGTTGGCACCTTTGAGCTCCTCTCTCCTTTTCGCTCAGGAAATATACCATTTGAAAAATCGGAACTCAGATATTTACTATTCTGATAAAGGATTAATTTGATTTCCAGAAGGTCCTCACTTCTGGCTTCATAAATTAGTCTACCTTAATCACACAAAACATTTCATTTCACTAGGCACTTATGTCTCCAGTTGCATTTATTGTGTTGCAAAAGATTTTCATTTTTTATTGCCAAACAGTATTCCACTGTGAAGCCATGCTCTTTCTGTAGACTTTTCCAGGGAAAACTCTAAGTTTCTTGATACTCAGATCCTCCTGTTGTTCTGGTATCTTGCCATGATCAAAATAAACACATTCTTTCAGTATTCAACCATCATGGCATTCTCTGAAATTATATTTCTTAAATGTTTTGTGTATTTTGACATATTTAAATTCATTTTTTTGTTGCTGAACATTATTTTCAGTTTATAGATGATTATTTTAAGTGCATTTCTTATTAGCCACAGTATATTTATATCTTCATCTGCTGGAGGATACGGTCTCTCAGTTTCATGCAAGTATGGATACAGGTTCCCAAAAAGACTGCCTTCCTTTATTTCTTTGACAAGTTTAAAAATTGCATTTATTTATTTGAAAGTCAGATGCACACACCAGGTGGGTAGAGGTATCTTCCACCTGCTGGTTCATTCTCCAGATGCCTACAAAGGATCTGAATTAGATTGAAGCCATGAGCCTGGAACTCAATTTGCGTTTCCCACATGGGTAACAGGGACCCACGCACTTGGGCTTTCACCTGTTGCTGCTCAGGGTGTACAATAGAAGGTGGAACAGAAAGGTGATCTGGAGCTCAAACCCAGGCCCTTGAAAATGGGATTGGGACTGTTCCCAGAAGTGACTTTCTGTTTTGCCAAATACTTATCAAGTTTCTTCCTTTTCTTACACAAATCTATTGAAAGCTAATATTTCTGGGAACTATTCTAAACAGTGGAGGCTACAGAAGCAGACAAGTCAGACCGCTGTGCTTAGATTCTGGAGGTCAAAATAATTAATAATGGGGCCAGTGTTATGAAGAGCAGGTAAATCAATCGACTGGAGTATCAGCATCCAACACAGCCACTGGTTCATGATTTGGCTGCTTTGCTTTCAACCCAATTTCCTGCTAATGGTCTGTGAAAAGCAGCGCTGGATCTACCAAGTTGTCTGAGTTCTTGGCACTTACATGGGTACCTGTAAGAAGCTTTGGGCCCAGCTCTGCTTGTTGTAGCCATTCGTGGAGTGAATCAGTGGATGGAAAATCTCTTTATTCCTCCCTCTCTCTGTAACTTGGATTTTCAAATGAATAAGTGAATGCTAAGCTGAAAATTATAGTGCAGAATAATGGAAGGACCTATTGGGGGCTGAAAACTTAGTTTTTGGAAAAACATCAAGGAACTCTTGATGAGAAAGTAGTTTGTGAGCTAAAGATCAGAAGACAATGAATGGAGATGGGGAGTGACATGCAAAGAACAGCAAGGTCAGGAACATGCTTGGCCCGATCAAGAAGCTTAGCATGTATGAAAGCAGGCTGGAAGTGGAGCGTGTTCTTATATCAGGCTGGACAAGCAAGGATGGGAGAGGTGAATGGGCTGCTTGTCATTCAGGTTGTATAGGGCACGTAAGGACACTGGCTTTTATTGCAAGTGAGATGGAGAGGTCATTCCACTTTAGATCCTGTTCAGAATTCCTTTGGAAGCTTTGTTGAGAAAAGTCTGTAGGGGCCACAGTAGAAGCAGAGAGACCAGTAAGTGGTGTATCTTTGTCTCACACATCTCTCATACCAGCCTTTTAAGGTGAATATCAACCCCCTTTACCAGTGAGGAGTTGAAGCTCAGGAGTTTGTAAGTTGTCTGCCTATCTTCCTATAACACAGCCTGATTATGGCAGAATAGAACTGGAACCTATGGCTTATATTCCCAGGGATGTCTCATGCTTATATAAGCAAAACGATTTTGCTTATGGAACTAAAAATATATAAATATAGCAGTTAATACAAGAAAACTAGTTTATTTGAGTCTAGAATTCTGTTGAGAACTGCAGCAATATTGCTGGGATTCTCAAATAGTTAAATTGACATAAGGAAGAAATATTGAAAGGAAAAGTTAGCTAAAAGCACATCTAGAACTCAGAGCAGCAGTTCAGCACAGGTGTAGTCATCTAGAATCCCCCTTGTGATAGGGTGAGAAGCATTGCTTGGCTCCTAATGTGGCAAACTGCGTGGAATTCATTCACTTTATATAAACAAAATACGGAATTCTTGATTACTTAAGATTCATTTGGGATTCTTTTATTTGTATTGAATACAAACTTTCAGGAAGGACCATGTTAGACAGTGGCTCTCCAGATTCAATTTTTATAATTACTCATCAAGGGGGAATTGCTAACATAATATTTAACCTATAATTACAAACAGGATTTTGTGTTTCAGAGTTTCATGGGCTTCTATAAATCCTAGGGAGCCATTGGTGTATTTAGGAGTGTCTTTGGGTTTGGTGCGCACATGGTGTCATGATGACTTAAAGGAAATTCAAAAGTTATTTAGGGCACTATCTTTATAGATAAAAAATGATGAATCAGAGGCTCTGACTTTAAAGTTATTCATTGGTGTTGGCTGAGCAAACATGTTCTGGGATGTATTGGTTGTTTTTAAGGGAAGAGTTGTCAGGACAATAGATAGGCCTGCCTCTCTCACTCTCTAGCTGTGATCTTGACAATGTTGCTGAAGCTTTCTGAGCCTCAGTCTCTCAATGAGAGCTGCAAAATAACTACCTTGTAGAGTGGTTGGGAGAAATTATAAATGTGTCCGATTTCTTCAGGTACTGTGTGGCACAAGAGAAGTATTGATTGTAATTTACGTTCACATTTTAGCTCATCTTTTCAAGTCTACTTTTCAAATTACTATTAAACTTGACACCTCATTTACACTGAGAAATAAAACATCCTTCATGTACATAGATGCTCATTCAGACGTATGTTTTAGATTCAAAACCATGAAACACTATTTTGTGAAGGGCCTTGGCAGGAAAGTAGGGAAGAAAGATAGCTAGTATTGATTATGATTTGAAGACTTTCCATGGAACAAATCAAGAATACTGACTTCTATAGAGAAATTATGAGGTTTCTCATTTTTAGTGTCGATAGTCTCACACATGTACCCTGCAAGGATCTTAAGCATGCTGCAGTTCTGCTGGAATTTGGTCATGCTTCATTCTTTCTAAATGAGTGTTCAGTGAGCCCTGTAGACACTGGATTGCAATGAAGTAAATCTGTCACGTTTCTTTTGGGTATTAGGATGGGCACTTACCAAATGTACAAGTTTGAAACACATTTATCAAGGTTGCATGATAAAAATGACTTCTTGTTGTCTTAACATCTGCCTTCAGAATTACAATTCTGCAAAACAAAACCTCACCTGGGTGGTGGGAGATGTATTTGGATAATGACCTGAGCATAATGGTGCTGTTGGACCATGTCACGAGAGTAACAGTATTTAGAGAGAACATTTTGTTTTTTCTGCTTTTAATAGGAAGACACTGCTCAGTGGTCAGCTATAGCTCAGCTGCTGCCTAACTGGATACCTTGGTGGAGCTGTTGTGGTTGAAGGGCCAGGGAGAGATTTCTGGATTCAGTTTGCTCAGAGTTTGAGCCTCTTGGGTATGTTCGCCAAATTCCCAAGAAATATGATAAACAGGAGGTTGCAACAGGAGGTGAATACTTTATGATTATTGTTCAGTGTCTGTTTTTCTTTTCATGATATTTGCCAATTCTGTAATCATAAAGTTGCTTGGAAATCATAAAGCAAGGAAATTGTCCTGTAAAAACATATTCAATTTGTGGTTCAGTTAAATGAAGATGAACTGTGGTCAGTCCAGAACAGATGAGGCATGAGTATTACATGGAAATTACTTGCCCAGGGATTTTAAAAAATCCTCCAGGTAGACCATTCAACTTTGAAACAGCCTTGCTTCAGTCAGGTTGCAGGGAATATGATTCTGTTTTTAGCTGGCATTAATTGCTAGTAAGAGATTTTTCATGAGGGTTTTCTGATTCTTCATCAGTGTATTTACAAACCACTGCCACATTAACAGTGTTCTGTCTTAGTAGCTTTCTACTCTGGGGATGACTTTCTCTAAATTGTAACCGATGTTTACTGTAGATCACTAAACTATCGTTCTGTCCCAATGTATGCCAGTTTTCCATTTGGATATTGAGATGAGTTTAGTGGCGGTTTTAAATTCTACACATAGTGGTCAGAAGCAGTATATAAAAAAGTGAGGATGCCTGAGCTTCGGCTGAAATAAATTAAAGTGACAATTTAGTTGACTATAAGCTATGTTTAAAACCCGGAGTAATGTCTGCCATGGGCTTCAAGGTTGGCAATATCATGTTCAAGGAGCATACATTTATGGCAAGTTAGAAAAGCAGCATCTGGGAGGCAACCATGAGAGGACCATTGTCTCCTGCAAATAAGGCATCTCAATTGCCAGAGTTCATTCTATCATCCAGCTGTTGGGAAGCCAATGAGCTGAAATCCAATGCCCAATTAAAAAAACAAAACCCTATCTTGAATTGACTTACTAAGGAAGTCACCATTTTGATTTTAGACTCTGATTTACTTAAATACATAATTTGTTTTAAAAAGTACCTTAAGGACTATAACAATTGAAGGGGCATGTTTTACGGATATTTAAAGAGATTTGATAAATATGTCCTTGTATTAAATGACATGTTTTGTCACTGTATTGGAAAGGAATTATCATCGCTTTAAAATGCCAAATACAGCAAACAAGGGAACCTCCTAATTAATGGCTGTATTTTTTAAATGGCAGGAAACCCAACCAAAGGATTCTTTACTAAAGCCTAAAAAGAATAAAGAAAACAATTGTATGGATGCTGCCATTAGAATATAATATTCAATGGTTTTTGAAGTCAGATTATGTCATGGGCTGTAAATGAAAAATTAAGGTGATCCTTGTTGATGTCTCCTTTGGAGTAATATGCTTCATGACTGTTTCTGAAGAAGGTATTGCAGGACACTTTCCAAAGCTATGTGGTGGGTAGCTGTATTTGGACTCTCTCTTCTCTCTCTATATGTTTATCCCTCTCAGGTTTATGCTTAAAAAAAGTATTAGAAAGCAAAATTAAGGAAAAATAAATATGGGTCTTAATGATTCCCCTATGGGGGGTATATATGTGTGTGTGTGTATACATATACACACTATATATAATTTTTGTCAATATTTGCACCCACACTTCATTTTAGTGTAAGGCTTTCAGGTGCATTACTGTAGGATTTGGGGAACACTCACAGGGAAAATAGTTACACCCAAGAGACTACTGTCTTGTGCAGACTTCAGAAGTTGGCCAACAGTCCAACAAGGCTTCTTGTTTTCAGCATTGCAGTCTGGGAGATACATGAGATCCTTAAGAGATGGGGCGGGTGGGAAGACCTGAGTTTATTTGGGAATGACCTTGGCAAGGGACTAAGCTAGTTCGCAGGGGATGCCTGTGATCTCCCGTGGATGAGCTCTCACAGGAATTACTCCCTAGCTTCCCTTCTGATGCTGTGATCTTTTCCCACCATGATGTTGTCTGCTATTACGACCTGAGCAGAGGTGCTGGCACTGGGGCTGCTTGATTTGGGCTTTGAGTCTCCAAAACTGTTAGTTTAAAAACAAACAAAACCTTGCATTTATCAAGAAATCTTCAGATATTTCATTATAATAAAAGAAAAGGAACCAGTACAATCCAAAGCTTTTTATTGCCAAATCTAATCATGGTGGATATTTGACACTTTCTCCTAAAATATAGATAATATTAGAAGAGTAAAACCATTTGAATAGTTTGAATTGCCATGTTTTACTTATTTTATAACAAAAATAATTGGCATTGAGATTTGTTTAAACTCTTGCAGAGAATTAGAATTCAAGCAAGATTACTGATTCAGTAGCTGCTTGGATGGTGCCACAACAACTCAGTTCAGAATGATATGTCTGTATGTACTGTCTCACCAACGTTTCATATTGTGACTCATCTTTCCTCAATAGGGAACAGAGAAGCCATTAAGTTGTAGCTCTGGAGACTTTCTGATCCATATCTAGGAATGGTTTCTGTTCCAGAGCTGAATTCTCTTGATTTCAGTGATACCTGACGATGAGTAGAGTTTTTAGGTGGTTCGACAAGACTTCTGCCATGTGATGAATGTCACCTTCTCTCTTTTTAAGTGATTTATTTACTTATTTTAAGACAGAGGGAGTGATACACAGAGCGAATGGGATCTCCCATCCTTTCGTTCACTCCCCAAATAGCCACACTAGGCATAGCAGAGCCAGTGGGAAGCCAGAAGACAGGAGGTTATTTTCTGGCTCTGTCATGTGAATACAGGGCCCCTAGCAATAGGATCATCCTCTGATCCTTTTCCAGGTATATTAGCAGGGAGCTAGACTGGAAGCAGAGTAGTTAGGATTTGAACTAGAATCCATATGAAATGCCAGCACCACAGGTGTTATATTTGCTTGATATGCCACATCGCTGGCCCTAAACACCTTTTCTCTCTTGTCACAGGTTCTCTTTCTTTTTCCCAATTTGTCTGCACACTGGCTATGTTAATTGATAAGAAGGAGAGGTAGGGGAGTAAAGGGAGACATCCTGAACTCTCCATCTATTTTCACATATTCCCCACTTGTAACTTCTAGCTTGTCAGGACCAATAACTGGCTTCTTTTTCTCTTCTCCAAAGGTAAAACACAGCGTATCAAGACTTACAGAATAGGGGCCTGTGTTGTAGTACAGCAAGTTAAGCTGTCTCTTGAAATGCTGGCATCCAACATCTCTTATCAATGTGATGATTTTAGTCTTGGCCATTCTCCTTGTCCAGCCCCCACATCCTCCTCCTTAATGGCTATACTGCAATAATGGATCAGATTGCCTTTGTCCATCCTCATTAGCACTTAGTGGGTTTTTGTTCTGTTTTTTTTTTTTTTTTTTTGATGTTTATATAGTTGAGAGGATGCATGCCCAGGTAGATACTGATTAGGGTGGAGAAGGTTGAGGATTGGGGGAAAGTAGATGAGACAACTGTTTCCAGTCTGCCTTTTTCTTCCTGTATCTGGGGAAAGTGAGGAAAAGGGGAGAGGGCTGCTCCCAGAAGTCCAGCCACATCAGTACCCAGGAATGGGGGACAGCCATGCAGTGTCATTCCAGAGTCGGCCTTGTTTCCCAGCTTCCACGGGCAAAGGAATCCCAGATCAAGTGCTAAGATATGTAGTCTTTTTTTTTATAAGTTCAGGATGTTTTCATAATCATAATACAGCTTAACTAAAGCTAAACAGGGAAAGAAAGACATAGAATCTCAGACAACACAAATACTAAGAAGATATACTACAATACATGTTAATGACATACTATATGTAAGTCTTTTAAATATTCAAAACAACAACAAACAAACCAGGAATTTTCTGGTATTGGTAGTTGTAGTTAAAATAAGATATATGGGACTGGTATGGTAGCACATCAAGCAAATCTTCCAGATGCTACACCAACATTCCATGTGGGCACAGGTTCAATGCCAGCTGCTCCAATTCCAATCCAGATCCCTGCATATTGCATGCAAAAGCAGTAGGGCACATCTAATGTCCTTGGGCCACTGCAGCCACATGGAAGATTTGGCTTCAGATCAGCTCAGCTCTGGTTATTTGGTCATTTTGTGAATGAACAAGTGTACAGAAAATCTTTCTCTCGCTTTGTTTCTCCTTCTCTCTGTAAACCTACTTTTCAAATTAAAAAAAAAAAAAAGAAACTTTACAGTGGAGAAGATAGGAAATTTCATTGAGAGAGAAGAGGCAACAATCTTCCTTACACTGATTCACTCCAAAAGTGGTGGCAAAAGGCCAGGGCTCTGTTAGTCTAAAGCCAAGAGCTCTGAGCTCCTTCTGAGTCTCCCAAGTAGTTGAGGGGCACACGCACTTGAGCCAGCCTTTCCTGTTTCAGCAGAGAGATGGCTTGGCAGCTGAGCAGCCAGGACTCAAATTGGTGCTGATATTGTAAACAAAAGCTACTGGCAGCAGTTTTATGCTATATGCCACAGTATCAGTCCCAAAAGTATTTTTCTTTTTTTTATTTTTTTAATTTTTTTTTATTAATATTTAGCATTATGTGACAGTTTCATAGGCTTTGGGAATCCCCCCACCTCTCCCCCTCCCCTCCCCCCTGGTGGATTCCTCCACCTTGATGCAGCATCACAGTTCAAATTCAATCAAGATTCTTTCCTTGCAAACATATATTAAGCATGGAGTCCAGCTACTTATTGTCCAGATGGGTTGAACAGTTTCTTGGGGAGACCATTTCTGGTCCGAAGTCGGAGCTGGTATAATATCATCACAGTCAATTAAGAATCCCAATATAACATCAACAGCAATTTGCAATATTGTGGAATTGACATGGTTTTGAGTAACCAGTATGTTAAAAAAAAACAAAAAACAAACAACAAAAAACAAAAAAAACCAAAAACAAGTCCTAACCACAACCTATGATTAGCTCATTGACATCTCAATTTTAGTTTATATACAGGACCGGACCGGCTGCTATATACCTTGAAAAGGCTATAGGGTACCATTCAGCTGTCGCATGTCCATTTCATTTTAGTATTTAGCCATTTGTTGTGTTGAAGTATAATTTTGTTGATCTTGGCAGATTTTGGGATAATCTAGACTGGCTTGTAACTCTAACAAGATATTTGTCAACATTTAAGGTGCAGAACATTTTTTTTTTGGGGGGGGGGGGATGTGCAGGAAAATCCTCAACACCATGGTGAGGAGTGACTAATCTTTGTGTCCCACCCAGCAAGGCATGAGCCAATCTATGCCAACTCTTTCCTGTCAGATTTCAAGCTCTACTTTCTGTTGTTTGTCTATTTATTTTAGGTTTTTTTTTTTTTTAGTTTGTATGATTGTTTGCTGTGAGGGGTTTTCGAAGCGACCCCGATGGTCACTGCGAGGGAGGGCGGGGGTCCAGAGGTGGAGCCAGGCTCGGACCAGAGTAAGCTCTCATCCCTGGTCCCGAAGGACATTTATTGTTCTTCTGTGTCTGCTGACCGCTCAGGGCTTCTGGTTGTCTTTCCGATGACGTTGGTTTCTGCACGGTAGTGTTTGGACTTCTTCCATCCCCTGTGGAAGCTCCGGTTGGGGGTGGGTGACCTCAGAGTACTCAGCCTCCGAGGGCATCCAATTCCCTGTGGCCTCCTTGGCAGTTGGGGTATAGTCCTTGTTGCTCGTATTAGTAGTTTGTGGTGAAGGTCTGGGAGTCTTCGTGGTTGGGATCCAAGCTTCCTCCTTACCACCTGCTCCACTCTGGTCTGGAGTGCCCCCCTGCTCCACGCACATGACCTCCTGTTAAGAGGTTGTCAGGATCGCACCCGATTCCCCCCTCATGCATTGGTATAGTAGTTTTATTGTTGTTTAGTGCCGCTTTGAGTCTGTTGTCTATGAATTACCAGATTTGATCTTGATAGGCTATATTGTACTTTTTTTCTCTCACTCTTTTTATGGTCCTGAAAGACTTCCCTGCACTCCCTCCCCATTACCGGTTAACATAGCGTATTGAGGGTATAGTAGGTTTTACAGTTTTATGATGTAGATCTTAAATATTCTGACATTAATTGTTGGTTTATAGATTATATCGCGTTATCTTATTGTATTGGATACAGGTTGTTAGAGATTGCACTAATATTACAATATACAGGTACTATCTTTCAAGTTGTCATCTTTTCATCTCAGATTAAGGCGAACATGTGGTATTTAACCTTTTGGGATTGGTTCATTTCTCTTAGCATGATGGATTCCAGTCGGGCCCATTTGTCCACGAAGAACTGCATTTCGTTTTTTTTAATAGCTGAGTAGTATTCCATGGAGTAGATGAACCATAGCTTTCTTATCCAGTCTTCTATTGATGGGCATTTTGGCTGCTTCCATGTTTTTGCGATTGTAGATAGTGCTGCTATGAACATAGGCGTGCATGTTGGTTTCTTGTGTAGGAGATCTTTTGGATATATCCCTAGGAGTGCTATTGCTGGATCATATGGTATGCTGATTTTCAGTTGTTTGAGTATTCGCCAAACTGATTCCCATAGAGGCTGTCCAAGTCTGCAGTCCCACCAGCAGTGGAGAAGGGTTCCCTTTTCCCCACAGCCTCGCCAGCAAGTGTTGGTGGTATTATGTATGTGTGCCATCCTTACTGGAGTTAGGTAGTACCTCATTGTTGTCTTCATTTGGATTTCCCTTATTGCCAAGGAACTTGAGCATTTTTTCATATGCTTGTTTGCCATTTGGGTTTGTTCTTTTGTGAAATGTCTGCCCATTTCCCGTGCCCATTTCTTGAGCAGTTTGTTTGTTCTGTTGTTTTGGTTTCTCTGTAGCTCTTTGTATATTCTGGAGATCAGCCCTCTATCTCCTATGTAGTGTGCAAAGATCTTCTCCCATTCTGTAGGTTGTTTTTTTACTTTGTTGATTGTTTCTCTAGCTGTACAGAAGCTTCTTAGTTTGATGAGGTCCCAATTGTTTATTTTGGTCTCGATTTCTACTGCTTTTGGAGTCTTTTTTAGGAAGTGAGGGCCTACCCCTAAGTGTTGCAGTGTGTTTCCAACATTTTCTTCCAATAGTTTGAAGGTTTCTGGATGTAGGTTTAGGTCTTTTATCCATTTAGATTCGATCTTGGTGTATGGTGAGAGATGTGGGTCTATCTTTTTGTTTCTGCAGGCTATCAACCAGTTGTCCCAACAGCATTTATTGAACAGACCTTTCCATTTGCTTGGGTTGTTGTCTGTCTTTTTGTCAAAGATTAATTGACTGTATCTGTGTGGGTTTCCATCTGTTGTTTCGATATGTAGTCTTGTGAAGTTTGTTGCATTTAATTTTTGATGTCAAATGCATTTTCTTATGTCTGGAAGCATGTGCCTGAAGATTTGTTTTACTAAAGAATACATTAACAGAAGACTTTCCTTTACATAATCCTGTGAAAGGGCTGGTGTCAGCAATTCAACAGCATAAAGACAAAATGGAGTGCTTTGGGGGGTTATGTCTATTTCCTTACTTGTGAGAGCATTACCTTTCAGAAAGACTTTGATTTGCCCTTTAATGTAATTTTAGTATTTTGAGATCTAATTGACAACAGGAAAATATCCTCTTCCCTATGAACTCTGCCCTGTGTAGTCCCTTGAGGAATGTGTAGGATTAGTGATGAAGAGCGTTTGAAAGTTGCTATGTACGAAGAAATTTTGTACCTGTTACACTTAGGCCTGAGTAGTTCCTGTAAGCCAAAGGAACACATTTTCTCATCCTGCACCAAGATTTCTGCCTCATAAATCATGGCTTAATGTAAAATGGGACCAAGCAATGGCACTTTGCAACAATCCATGCTGTCAGTGAAGAAGACAAACAGCTTCATTGTGCTTTTCAGAGAGGCAGCAGTACTTGAGCTTCTAGCTCGGCTTGCAAAAGCAAAGGATCAAGGCCTAGCCTTCTCCTCACCCACGCTATTTGCTGACAGCTCCACGCCGGCTCACATTTCCACTCTTAGCTGCTCCTGATTTGAGCAGCATGAATAGACACTGCTTTGCTTTCTGATTATATAGCCTGGGCCATTCCCATTGTGCATTGGCCTACTTTAAATTTCTTCTCTCTCCATACCTTTCACGTCTCCTGTCCTTGTTCAACCTGAACCTCCAAACTGCTGTTGCCTCTTAGGGTTCATTCTTGTCTTCTTGCTCAGGGTTGAAGTATGTTTGCTACAAGTTACTAGAACCTGGGGTATTTCTCAGTGTGTCGAGAAAGCCATTTTTTGTCACATAGCATAAGAGGGGCAGAAAGTTCTGTTAAGATTAGGATGCCCTGATCCTTGGAAGTCAGTGTTATCAAATATCCCTCATTTCTTCCAGGAGTAACCTTCATTTCGCTGGCGTTGGATGAGTCTCTGTGTCTAAACAGTCCAATATGCCAGATAAGAAGCAAGATGAGATGAATTTAGATGCTCAAGACAGAGTGGCATGCCCTTGGCCATTCCTTCATGGTCAAGAACCAGGAAGGCATTACTCTTGCATGCTACAAACTTGGAATCTTGGTGTGATTTTTTCCAAGGAACTGCTTGATTTTTTTTCTTTTCTTGTTTGAGTAAGCCTGAGAGGTTGTTCCTGGTTTGAGAAGCTTCGCTTGTGTAAGCAGTGAACTCTCTCAGGAATTTTCCCTGAAACAAACATGGTGTGCTCGGGAGTAGCAGGAAGACAAGTTGTGGTATTTGAAGTCCTGAATGTTGTTGGGAATATTGTGTTCCCTCTCTCCAATATCACAGTGCTGTCCCCTTTCTCTTCTTTCTCTTAAACCAAAACATACTGACAGAATTAGGTCCTCTCACTGTAATCATAGCTTGCATGAAGACAGCTATGCCATCCTTCTCAGTGCTTCGGGTTGGCTGTAGTGATAGCATGCTTTAATCCAAGCAGGACCTCTGCATGTCATTCTCACGTTGTCACCTGTGGTCCTATTTGCCGGGGGGTGGGGTCTTTTGTTCTCATTCCTATGCTGAATGATTGTGCTGGAATATCCATCCTTTTCCCCAGCCCCAGCACCATATTCATGAGTTGAACCTCGTTTACTTGTTAATTTCTCAGCCTTGCTTCAAAAATATTTCTCTCCTACTTCTGTCCATTCTTCCCCTACCCTTGTCTTTATTTATATGAAGGCAGTTCCACCTCACATCACGTTTCCTTTGTGTTAGTCCCACAGCCTTCCCTAGATCAAGCAACCAACAGAATGATATAAAAACCAACAGCAGCAGCATGCACTACTTTCAGTACCTACTACGTGGCCAGTGACTGCTCTTACAAATACTTAGTGTAAAGTCTCTTTAAAAAGCAAGGTGTACGGGCCCAGCGCAGTAGCATAGTGGCTAAAGTCCTTGCCTTGCATGTGCCAGGATCCCATATGTGTGCTTGTTCTAATCCTGGCAGCTCAGCTTCCTATCCAGCTCCCTGCTTGTAGCCTGGGAAAGCAGTTGGGGACAGCCCGAAGCCTTGGGACCCTGCACCCACGTGGGAGAACCAAAAGAGGCTCCAGACTCCCGACTTTGGATTTGCACAGCTCCAGCCATTGCGGTCATTTGGGGAGCGAACCATTGGACGAAAAAGCTTCCTCTGTGTCTCCTCTCTGTGTATCCAAATTTCTAATAAAAAATAAATCTTTTTTTAAAAAAGCAAGGTATAGATATAACTATTCCTGTTCTGTGATGAGGAAAATAAAAGCTAGAGTTGTCAGTCACTGTGCCTTACTGATGGGCGAACTTGTTGGTAGACTATAGAGATTCAAGCCTGTGGCGCTGCAAACTTTGGTTCCATTCCCTCAACTACACTGCCTGAAAAGGCAGGCCATGGACCACGTTTTCATGAGCTGTTGGTGACTCTGAGACTTTGAACCATTTATGCAGAGAAGGCTTCTAAGTGCAGAAATGCAGGATCCGCTTGCAGCGATGTTGGCATCCAACCCCTGTGTTGCCCAGGAAGAGCTTTGTGGTCTTCAGCTGTGAAGAGCTGGGCATAGGCTGCTTAACCTTGGCTTTATACAAGCTAAGCGAAGAATGGAAAAGGAATTACTAAAAGCTTGTTCATGCATGTGAAGGGAGAGTAATTTCTAATTTTTCTGGAGGCAATGAGTATCAATTTTGCTGTTGCTCCTGTGCTTTATACATACTCGGTGAGAAGGAGTTAACATTTGAGGCTGTTTGAAGTCCCCCCCTCCCCAACCCTGCCTTTTGAATGATGTACATTTTGAGCTTTTCGTCATTCAGCATGAGGACTATTACTGGACTCTTGTCCTGGGACTTTACCAAATTCACAGGGAATTATTAAATGTTGGGCTTCAGCATCAGTTTGAACTTAGAACTCCTCTTCCCCCCCCCCCCAACCTTTTCTAAGAATTTTGTTGACGTTTCCCAAATTGTAGGAATTTCCTTTAAATCAATAGATGATGGACCTGTTCATAAATGATGCAGTTGATTTCCAATTCTTTCTTAGGAGTTTGAGATAAAAAAAATCCACAAAGATTTCATGCTTGGATATCATGAGGGATGCTGGAGCAGACTTGGCCTTTGTGGGACACATGCATTTTTATTTCACATCAAACTTAACATCTCAGTTTCCCAATAATTGATGGACTCAGATGCTCTGATGTCCTGATAAAATGTCCAAGATGGCAATTGGACTATTTTGTACGTACAAAGTGTGTGTAATCATTGTTGTGTGAGATTTGTCCTTAAAATCCATTAATTTCTCAACCCATCCATTCAGCTAATATAAAATACTAGTAAAATTTTCATAGGGGATTGATCTAACTTTCTTTTTCAGTTCCTACATTACTAAATATTTTCTGTGTTTTTACAAGTTCAGATTATGAATCAACATACATTTAGAATTGAGAGCATTTCTGATGAAAATCTGTATAACTTTCTTGAAGATACAGGCTTTTTTATGAGATAGGAGTGTTTTAATTTTTGCTTATCTATGAGTAAAGGTTGGATCCAGCAAATCAAGTCTGGACAGTTTTCATTTAGAAAGTGCCTCCTTTCAGTGTTAATGACACTAAGCTCAATCCCCAAATGAAAATTATTCAGTGCCCTATGAGACTTCCTTTAGGGCTTAATCATGTCCTCTTTGACGACAAACCAGGACTCATCTGGAATTAAAAGCAGACATTAATACTTTTACTTAGAAGCCCACTCAATGTAAAATTGACCTTGTGAAAAACGTTAAGGGTAAACTGGGGTAAGCAAGGGTAAACAGGGCATTCTGATTGTCCTAGAGTAACAGTAAACCTGGAGAGTCCGCAGAGAGGCACATACACAGATGGCCTTCCAGGGAGCAAATGTCTTTAACAAGTCCCCAACACTGTGTGAAACGAGGCTGCCCACCTTTGACAGCAAGTATTTACCATTCTCCTTAGGAATTGTTTCTCTTCTTGAAAAGTAGTACATTGGCTTTCCAACCCATGCATTTCTGTAGTTCCCTGTCCCTGGATGAAATAGAATTTGTGGATTCTTTGAAGATCTGGATTTATAACTGACACAATATCCCCTGCGACTGCCTGGCCTTCTGTCAGCTCAGTGGTACAGTACTCTAGCTGATGAGGCTAAAGCTCATTGATGATATATTTAGCCGCAGGTATGAAAATGTCAGGACAATTAGTATTCAAAGATGGCAAGTATTCCCTAATGAGACTGGGAAGACACTGGAATGGAGAATTGTGATGAAAGTCAGAAAAAAAGTAGGAGAGCTTACAAAAAATTGCAACAAGATAGCAGTCTTGATCATTTAAACCCTGAAATACTGGTATCACATTTTTGGGGGAATTTCATGATGTCTACACAATCTAGAACTCCATCTGCATATCTCACATGGGAGGCTGGTTTCCAAACACATGGTCCCTCTTCTGATTTCTCAGGTGTGTTTGTGGGAACTGGATTGAAACTGGAGAAGCTGGAGCTCAAATTGGCACTCTGAGGGGATGCTGGTGTTGCAAATGGTGGCTTTTCTTGCTGTGTCACAATGCCGAGCCCTGTAGAAATACTAGCATCTGCACATTTCTCTTGGTCTTATTAGTGGATAGAGAAGTGTGGAATACTGGGAATGTATTTATGAAAAGAAATCATATGAAGCACCTAAAAAGGGAAATTATCTTCATAAATATTACATGATATTGATATGTCATTATATGTAGATCCAGTAACAACCTTGGTTGGGTTCTGGAACTGGTATTACTTTGGTAATTTTCTACCTAAATGTTTTTAAAAGTTAAAACAAGAAAATCTTGTTTCGTTGCTCAGAAATCTTAAATCGCAACTCATTACCTGCTGAATCTGGGAAACATAATGATGAGAAAGAGGTGCAAATAACAGGAGTACTGTTCACAGTAAGGGACTATTGAAATGTTTTTTTTTTTTTTAAAGCAATACTATATGTTGCTTGGTGAACATGCTGCCTGTGCTGCCAGCATCCCATATGGGCACCGGTTCATGTCCTGACTGTTCTACTTCCCGCATTGCTTCACTTCTCATTCAGCTCCCTGTTAGTGGCTGAGAAAAGTAGTAGGAGATTCCTGACCTCCACCTTGCCCAGCACTGGCCGTTGTGGTCATTGTGAGAGTGAACCAGAGAATGAAAGATCTTACTCTCTCTCCTCCTCTCAGTATCTCTGCTTTCCAAATCAGTGTTTTTAAAAGATGGCGGATGGCAATGCAAATGAGGAGGACATCACCTATGCTTGTTTTAGTAGATGAGTGCACAGAGCTCTATTATGTTATTATCCTACTTTGTACATTTAATTCTTAATAGCGTCTTTGAGAAAGAAGAATGTAGCAGTGCCTTGTTTTAATGTGTGTATTGTCTGCTTAGGTCACTGTTACTTAAGTTTTTTTCCACCTCCAGTAGGGGTACATGAGGGAAAATATCAAGCAGGACTCCATATGGCTCAGAGGTCTTGGTTCTGCACGGATTGTTATCTTTCTGTTCTCTGCAAGACCAGAGCAGTTTACCATGTAGCTGTTGACTTCTGAATGTTCTCTGGGCAGTTGCTCTCCAGGTACTAGTGGACTGCTAACTTCAGTATTGATTTTGCCTTTGCCTTACCAGTGGGACTGACTTTGCTTGGCTGGGAAGCTCTGGTGGGGCTCCAAAACATTTTTTTTTTAAATAAAAGATCTTTAAATTTGAAAAACTGTCGTTGAGCACTGTGGTTCTTTGCTCTGGTGGTACACTAGTAGCAGGTGAAATGTGAGAAGAGTATATGCTGGTATTCTGTAAACTGAAGAGTGCAGCTGACACTTTTTTTTGAGGTTTTTATTTTGAGCTGCTTCTGAGTTATGTTACTCCAGGATACGTGCCCAACCAAGGTGATGAAAATTTTATTTTTCCCTGTTTGACCTGAAAGCACAACTAAAGACATGGCTATTCTCATTTGGTCTTTTTTAATTATGAAAAGTAAGTACAATCTTAAAGCAAAATCTTGAGAATTGGAGTACATTTTGAGCAAGTGAAGATGTTGCCTATAGTTAGTATTGTTGCAAGAACAGTGGAAAACTGAGCTACAAAGGTGAGGAATGATGAGGTCAACTTCATTGACCAGGATTTTATATGTAGCTGGTCTTTCAAGTGACTCCATGAGAGTTTTCCTTAAGATATTCTTCAATTAAACATTTATAAAGTGAATATCTAATAAAATGTCTGGAGCAGCTTAATATTTATATAAACAGAAGTTTGGTTTATTATATCATGAAATACACATATGTATATATATGTTCATGTATGTTTGTCTGAATACCTGTTTTAAAAGCCTTTCATCAACTTTTTATGTTACAAATATTGGAACTCAAACCAGGTGAGAAACAATCAGGTCTTAGTCAAGCTAAGTTTCTGTTGCACACAATGATAACAAAGTAGTTATCTGGTGTTTTCATAGCTAGGTAGTAATCACTACTCAACTGCTCCTGCATGGAAAGGGATTGTGAGGGACACACATGGCTTCTTTTAACTGCTATTCACACTCCTTAGGGGAATGGGCAACCTATGTTTAGTGAATATAAATGACAAAAAGGATTTGAGGATGGAATGCTTAGCCTTGCCTGGTGTGCCTTGGAATAATCTTGACAGTATTTCTTTGCTTCTTACTTTCATGAACTCTCTAGGTTGGCCCTGTCCCTACCGTGGTGGTGCTGGGGGAAGGAGAGAAGCTTTGTTTGATGGGGCAGTGTACATCTTAGAGGTAGACTTAGAATCTCAGCTCTGGCCAAAGGTTAAGCCAAACTCTAGTTTAGCTTTATTGCAAATGGAGCTGTCATACTTTCTGTTACTTGTGCATTTCCTGCCTCTTACCTAAAGGATTTAAGGTAGGGAAGGGATGTGATAAGATCTGTATCCTTTCCCTGGACAAAACATTGGAAAACAGTTCATTCTTTTAAGATTTATTTTTATTGGGAAGGCAGATTTCTAGAGAAGGGAGGAAGGACAGAAATATCTTTGATCCTCTGGTTCACTCCCCAAATGGATTGCAATGGCCAAAAATGAGCTGATCTGAAGCCAGGAGCTTTCTGAGTCTCTCACATGGGTGCAGGGTCCCAAGGCTTTGGGCCACCCTCTGCTGCTTTCCCAGGCCACAAGCAGGGAGCTGGATGAGAAATGGAGCTGCCAAGACATGTACCAGCACCCGCATGGGATACCTGTGCTTGGAGGTGGAGAACTAGCCAGTTGAGCCAACACCTGACTCAACAACCTAGGTTCTTTATGTCTGAGAATCTTTTCTCATTTAGTAAAGGAGGATTGATGGTTTTGTAGGAGGACTGATGGTTTTGTGGTATCCACCCCATAAGATCATCCCTGTATGGTCTGAGGTAGCCCGGTGAGCTTATATTGAAGGGTCTTTTAATCTATCATTAAATTAGCGGAGTTAGTTCAAGACCAGAAACCCCCTGGGGAAAGTCATAAGAATTCATTTGAAGGCATATTCTTTAATCCTTGTCTGCTTTCAGAAAGGATTTAGGTATGACTTAAAATAGGATGTATAAAACAGAAACCTTAATGTTGTATTAATACGGCTGCAGCCATATTATTAAAAGAAACAAGCAAAATACACATTTTTTTGCAGGACACATTAATGCTTTTTACATTTAGAACATTCTTAAACACTGAATGAAACACCCATGCCTTCCCTTGACTGAGAGCATACATTTCATGTAACATGAAGAGAATTATTTTACAATTTCCAGACAGTGCTTCTTGAGGAACATCTGAGAGCGGCGATTCATCCGGTTAAGGCTGAGCAGAATTCTCATGCTGTGGGCAAAACAGTACAAGTGATGATCGACCTTGCCCTTGGCTTCCGAAGATGGATGGGCAGTTGTCCTCACACTGATCCGTGAGATAGCCTCAGCGACAAAGATGCATTTAGACAGCATCTTTACAACTGTAGGCCCGGAGAAGTGTGTGCAGATTGATGTGTGTATTTATTTCTGTTTTCTGTACAGCCAGGGGGTTCTTTGAGATCCTCCCTAGACACTACCCCTAACTCTACTACCCAGGAAAGAACAGACATGTGTTTTCTTGAAAGTGTGGATGAGTGAACTGGGTTAAAGTGTTCTTCACTAGACCTTAAGAGACAGCAAAGCCTGAAGCTGAGGATGACTTCTCAGGGCTCATGTCCCTGAGGGGCTCCTGCCACAGAGCCACTTTGGGCAATGGTAAACGGGGTTCCTTGGGCCAATCCTCACACTGCAAATAATGGAACAGTGCTGGGTGAAATGCAAAAGTTGTTTCTTGTAAGGTTTAAGACGTCAGCAGGAAAGTGACAACGTTGGGATCACAGATCTGGGAGAAAGAAGGAATCACAAGGAATGAGACTGACCATTGCAGAGTCTTTTTCTTCCACCTTTTAATGATCTTTCTTGGAGGCAACACCAAGGCCCAGGAGGGTTGTGAAGGGTTTAGAGAGCTGTTGAGACAAACTGGAAATTAAGGGCCTATCAGGGATGGAAGCTCTGCCAAACTCCTTAGGCTTCTGTAGAGACCTCAGTGGTGCACTTTCTAATTGTAAGTAAACAGATGATTTTTTTTGTAATGCATAAACTTCTAAAACATTAGAATTTTTGAGTAATAATTGTAACATCTATGGGATACACATATATAATGCATATGCACAAAGGGTACTAATTAGAACATGATAGTTGGCTTTCCCTGTCTTTGATGTTTCTTTATTATTGGCTCCTTAAGACCTATAAATCCCACTTTCTCAAAAATATATATAGTAGGTTATTGTGAATGATGATAATCCAACAATGCATTGTAAGGCTTGAAATTTATTCTTTCTCATTCTAATTGGAACCATTTTAGAAGATTTTGGAGCATTATCAAACTCTGATTGGATTGATCTGAAATTACTAGCCTAGGTCTAGAAGCAAGTTGAAAATTCCTTAGGTATAACATGTCCTATTGAAAAGCTTCAACTTTCTCAACTAATTTTTGTTAAAGTACAGAAGTATATGTATATGTGACCACAGACCAAGAGAAACAAAGTAACTAGAGCCACAGGGGTTCAGGTTATGAGATTGGCAAACCTGGACTTTAAAATGGGTGTGCTTATTCTCATGGAAATAGGGGAGAGAAGACGTGTTGTGGACACAATATGAAGAGATAACATTGAAAAATTTTGCAAAAAATCATGGAAAATCTAAAGCTTGAGATACATCCGAAATAGGACCAGTACAAAGACAAAGTAATCAAGAGGAAAAGAGGCTACAAATAATAAGTGTGACACTTCTTAAAAAAGTCAGAAGAGAGGGAGAGACTAGGCCACATAATCAACAGAAAGTAAATAGTTCAACCTTTCTATTTTTAAAAGAAATATACTAAATATTCCAATTTAAAAGAAAGCATCAAGTTTTTTCTTAAATAACCTGTACACTAACAAGCAACACACCTTAAATATAATGGCATGAAACTTTGGATACAGTAAAGTGAGCCAGGTTTGGGAATTAGGAAACACTAGTCACTACCCTCTGAAGTTGGTGCAGTACAGATGATAGCTCCATTTCGGCAGGACAAGGTCTGTAGCTAGAAGGTGATGTACCAGTACGAGGAGGAAGCACTGACACGACAACTTTACTCCAGAATGAGTGTTGACAGAAGATTCACATTAAAAATTACTAATCTTTTCACAAAGAGATACAGTGCTCTATTTTTCCGGAGTTCTGTAGTGGTAGGTGTTTGGCATGGAGTGCCTGGGTTTGAATCCCAGCTCTGTTTTTAGTTTCAGCTTCGTACAGCAGCTAATGGCTCAGGTAAATCTGGAATAAGTTTTGGACTCACAATTCTGGCCTAAGTTCTTTGTGGCATTTTGGAGTGAAATAAGAGATGATCTATCTCTGCTTTTGTCTTTCTGCCTTTCATGCAGAGTTGCTTAAGGACTAACACTTTTCTGACGTCTTGTATCATCAACTGGTATGCAAGAATGGAAGTGAGATATGTGTTAGTTTTTCTTTTCTTGATATATCTTAATACAATGGAGTGAGCTTTGAACAGTAGGGTGATTTTGGAATTCGCTAGAAGAGTTGGCTGTACTTTTTTGGTTGGCAGGAAAGAGTGAAATGTTTGGGTACCTTTTGGTGATGAATGTTTACTGGAAGGATAGAAATCACCTGTACTTCCAGATCTCAGGAAGAGATGGATGGATATTCATTGCCTCTGGGATGCGAAAGAGATCACCTTCTCTTCTCAGAAGTCTTTCTCTAGACTTCTAAAAGGCATCTCATCAGTACATGTTATTGAGAGAATGTAGCTTTTGTAGGACAGAGGGAAAATTCAGCAGTAGTAAGTTTGCTACTAATAATTAGAACTAGCCTTTGAGATTTACCTCAGTAATGTAATCTCTTTTGGAAAATTATTTATGCAAAGTGAACAAATTCTACCTGTTTCACAACACAGGTTTAGGATTACAACGAGGCTTCCCACCCTACCCTACTTCCTGCTTAAGTTCCCCACACAACCTCCTTTCTCCTTTTTTTTCCCCTTCCTTCCTTCTCTTTTCTAATTCCTTCCCTTCTCTTTTTCCTTTTTCCTAATATTTACAATGATATACTTTCATTTCATTTTACAATGATAGGCTTAATACTCTGTGAGTTGAAATATCAACATATAAGTTGGAAAAAAAAGCCCTACTATTCCCCAGGAGTGTAGACAAAGTCTGTATACAATAATCAAATCCCAGAATGCCGATTTTGTTCTTTGATTACTTTGTGTATTAGTTATCACACATCAGGGAAAACATGATATTTGCCTTTGGGGACTGCCTTATTTCACTAAGCATAGTGGTTTCCCATTGTATCTATTTAGTTCCAAATGACATGATTTCACTCATTAGGACTGAATGGTATTCCATGGTGTGTATACCACATTTTCTCTATCCAGTCATTCGTTTATAGACATTTGAGTTGATTGCATGCCTTTGCTGTTGTGAATTGAGTTGCTATAAGCATGGGGGTACAGATGCGTCTCATTTGCTGATTTGGTTTCATTTGGATCAATTTCCAGGACTGAGATGACTGGGTCACACGATAGATCTATTTCAAGATTTCTGAGGAATCTTCATACTGCCTTCGTAAAGTTGGAGTAGTTCAAATTCCCAGAAACAGTGGATTAGGGCACATTCTACTCAATATCTTCACAAGCACTGACTGTTGGCTGACTTCTGTACGATAACCATTCTGACTGGCATGAGGAAAGTACCTTACTGTGCTTATTTGCATTCGCTTGAGGGCAAGTGAACCTCAGCATGTTTTTTGTATGTCTGATAGCCATTTGGGTTTCATCTTTTGAAAAATGCCTGTTCATGTCTGTTGGTTTTTTCTTATTTTTTAAATTTAATTTTATATTTTTTTAAAAGATTTATTTATTTTTATTACAAAGTCAGATATACATAGAGGAGGAGAGACAAAAAGGAAGATCTTCCATCCGATGATTCATTCCCCAAGTGAGCGCAACGGCCGGTCCTGTGCCAATCTAAAGCCAGGAGCTTCTTCCAAGTTCTCCCATGTGGGTGCAGGGTCCCAAGGCTTTTGGGCCATCCTCGATTGCTTTCCCAGGCCACAACTGCTTTCCCACGCCACAAGCAGGGAGCTGAATGGGAAGTGGAGCTGCCGGGATTAGAACCGGCACCCATATGCGATCCCGGCGCGTTCAAGGCGAGGACTTTAGCCATTAGGCCACCGTGCCAGGTCCCTTTTGGCTTTTTCTTAACTGGACTATTCTGTTGTGGAGGTTGAGCTCTTCATATATCCTGGCTATTGATCAGTTTTACAGTTTGCAAATATTCTCTAATTCTGTTGGCTGCTGCTTCTCTTTATTGATAATTTTCTTTGCAGTGCAGAAGCTTCTTGGCTTGAGGTAATCCCATTTATTTAAATTAACTTAAATTGCCCATTCTTCTGGGGTCTTTTCCAAAACGTGTTTGTACACATGTTTCTTTCAGAGTGTTCCTGATGTTCCCACTCCAGTAGTTTGGAACCAGATTATAGATGTAGATCTTTGATCCATCTAAATTTTGTTACATAATTTCCATGGTAGAGGTCTTTTCCTTTAGCACAGGTAGATTGTATTTCCCACCTCCATTGTTGAAGAGACTGTTTTTTCTCCCTGGGTTGATTTCAGTTTACTTCTCAAAAGTTAGTTGGCTGTAGATTTGTGGGTTGATTTTTGGCTCTTCTGTCCCATTGATTTTTATGTCGTTTTAGTGCTGGTATCAAGTTGTTTTAATTACAACTGCACTGTAGTTTATCTAAAAGTATGGTATTGTGATGCATTCAATTTTGTTTTCATTACTTAAGGTTTCTTTAGCTATTTGGCAGTTTCTTATGTTTCCATGTGAATTTTAGTATCATTTTTTTTTTTTTTTAGGTATAAAAGCAGTGTTGTAGGTATTTTGATGAAATTGTATTGACTCTCTAAATTTCTTTCAATATTTCAGACCAATTTGACAATATTAACTTCACCAATCCATAAGCATGGCAGATGTTTCCATGTTTTGGTGTCTTCTAATTCCTTCTTTAACGTTTGACCCTCGTATTCCTAGAGATGCCACGCATCCTTGCCTAAATTTGTTCCAGTATATTCAGACCTTTTTTGCAGCAGTGAATGGACTGATCTTGTAAGTTCTTTCTCTGCATTGGAATTGTTTCTGAATAAAAATGCTATTGATTTTTGTGTGTAGATTTTATTTCCTGCAACTTTACATCAAACTCTTACAGGTTCCAATATGTGTTAGAGTCTTCTGGTTTCCCAGATAGAGACTCATGTCACTGGCAAACAGGGATAGCTTGACTTTCTCCTTTCTGATTTGTATCCCTTTGGTGGTTTTTCTTCTCTAATGGCTCTGGCTAAAATTTCCATGACTGTGTTAAGTAGCAGTGATAGATGTGGGTGTCCTTGTGTGGTTCTTCATCTTAATGAACATGTTCCTGATGTTTGCCCATTCAGTATGATGCTGGCATCGGGGTTTTTATACTTTGCCTTGATTGTGTTGAAGAATGTTCCTTATACTTCCAATTTAAAGTTTTTTTTTGTCATCAAAGGATGGTGTATTTATCATAGGCTTTCTCTGCATCCATTTAAATCATGATTTTTATTCAATTTGTTAGTGTGCTGTATCACATTTACTGTTTTGTGAACATGGGTCATCTTGGCATATCTGTAATAAATCCCATTTGATCAGGGTGAATAGGTTTTCTGATATGTTGTAGAATTCCATCAAATTGCTTGCTTGCTTTTGGATTTTTGCATCTGTGTTCATTGGGGATAATGGTCTATAATTTCCTTTCTTTTTTGTATTTTTTTTTCTGGTTTTGGAATTAAGGTGATGATGCTGGCCTCATAAGGAATTTTGGAGGATTCCCTCATTTTCAATTGTTCCAATTCTTGTGAAGAATTGAAATTAATTCTTAAAGTTGGTAGAATTCAGCAGTGAAGCCATTTGTTTCTGGGCTTTGTTGGGAGAGTTTTTGTCTCTGTTTTAATTATTACTCTATTAGGTTTCGTGACTCAATTTAGATAGGTTATATGTGTTCAGAAATCTATCAACTTTTTCTTGTAGATTTCCCCAATTTGTGGGACAAGTTTTTGTAATAATTCTTGATGATCTTTAGTATATCTGTGATAGCTGTTATATTTCACTTTAAATCTCTGATTTTATTGATTTGTGTCTTTTAGTTGAACAAATGATGTATCAACTTTGCATATTTTTTAAAAAACAAGCTCTGATTCACTATTATATACTTTTGATTTCATTTCATTTTTTTCTGTTAACTTGAGATAGTTTATTGTTTTTCTAGGTTCTTGATGTATTGATCTTTATTTGATGCCTTTCTGATTTCTTGATGTAGGCACTCATTGCTATGACTGTCCCCCTTAACACTAAGTTTTCTGTATTTCATAAGTTTTGATCTGTTATGTTGTCATTTTCATTTGTTTTCAGGAATTTTTTTATTTCCCTTTTGATTTCTTCTATGATCCACTGTTCATTCTTTTTCTTTTAAGATTTATTTATTTTTATTGGGAAGGCGGATATACACAGAGGAGGAGAGACAGAGAGGAAGATCTTCCATCCGATGATTCACTCCCCAAGTGAGTGCAACGGCTGGTCCTGTGCCAATCCGGAGCCAGGAACCTCCTCCAGGTCTCCCATGTGGGTGCAGGAACCCAAGGCTTTGGGCCATCCTCAACTGCTTTCCCAGGCCACAAGCAGCGAGCTGAATGGGAAGTAGAGCAGCCAGGATTAGAACCAGCACCCATATGCGATCCTGGTGTGTTCAGGGTGAGGACTTTAGCTGCTAGGCCACCGTGCTGGGCCCTCAACTGTTCATTCTACAGCATGTTGTTCAGTCTCCTGCGTTTGCAGGAGACTTCCACCATCACAGGCTGTTGAAGCTCCCTTCAAGCTTATTCTCCAACAGAGAGCAGGGATGTTCCGGGCACCAGCCACCTCTGAATGCTCCACCTTAGTAGCTGTGTGGCCACACCTTCCCGTTAGGGATTGTGGGAGACTGGAGTTGTTTCTGTGTCTCCGTTCCAAATACATTCACTGTCCCCTGCCAGGCCACCAGCCCTTATCAAAAGTCGATGTGAAACAGGCTTTTTTTTTTTTTTTTGACAGAAGCACCTAACCCTATGTGCCTGCACAGAGCCAGTTGCGTACTACGACTGCTACTGCAGCCATAGGAGCTTCACTTAGGTAGGTCTTGCAGTACCAGCAGGCCCAGGCTGCCTTTTAAAATGGTGGCTCCCCTGAAGGTCTGGGCATTTTGTAGGAGAAGGGGAGAAGGAAGCGTGCTTCTCTACAATGGAGACCCTCTAGAACCCTCCCCTCGTTTCTTCACAACCCAGGCCAGTGTAGTCTGTGAATTTACAGCAGGCAATGCCACCAATGACTGCAGCATGTGTGCTCCCGCCTCCCCATTGTTCAGGGTGGTGTTTCTTACTTGATGTAAGAGTGAGCTGTGGCTCACTGCTGGCTACTGGCTGCCCTGCACCGCCGACTGCAAGCAGCATTTCTGTGTTCCGTCTTCTTGTCTCTGCTTTTGCTTCTTCACTGGAACATTCTGTCAGACTTCTGGAAACGCAGCTCTTCCTCTGTTTTCACATCCTAGAGCAGCCTAAGCTGGTGTGCTTATCCCCTCTTCAACCAGCTCGGACCTATGCTGGCTTTAGTTTTAACAGCACAACTAAACTTCAGTTTTAATTAAATTATCCTTCATATTACTTACTACTCAATCTAGTTCATCAAAAATAAGATTTATTTGATGATTCTTCAAACCATAGGACAAAGACATCCGTAACTGTGAGAGATGAGATTATTCTGGGATGTCTTGCTGTACTTTCAGCGTTTATCAGAAATAAACCCTCTAAGAAGTTTGTCAATTTAAAATCAAAGGTAAGATATTTGAAAGCCGCAGCCTTGCCTTGTTAATTTCATTCACAGCATTATAATCTGTTTAGTTTTTATTAACTGTTTGAGAGGCAAAGAGAAGAGAGCAAGTTTTACTTGTGAATTCTCTCCCCAATTCCAGATGAGGCTGATATGGGTGACAAGTTAGCTGCTAGCAATGGAATTAGGCTTCCCTGTGGGTGGGTTGGACCCAGTTGCTGGAGCCATTGCTGCTGCACATCAGAATCTGCATTAATAGGAGGCTGAATTGAGGCATCAGACCCTGATGTTCAACTCAGGCTCTGATGTTGGACGCAGTTGTCCTAGCCAGTGTCTTGAGTAGACCATACAGTTGTCCCCTGCTAGATTTTTAAGGCACTAATCTACCACCTAAGGATATCTTTATGTATCTTTTCTGATAGAACAAATTTATTTTTGTAATTTAAAGAAATCCTTCACTGCTTCCTTCAACCTACAGTGTATCTACAAACTGTTACTAAAAATCTTACAGTCTCATAAATTGGATTTCCACAAACTAGAAAATTGTTTCGACTTTAATTGGTATGTAAGAGATGAATCTTCCCTTCAGGTCGTTTACTTAATACATGTCTTTATTATTTTCCAGGATCCAGTTTTGTAATTATAGGGATTCCTTCTCTGCTCCTTGATTTTCTCTCTCCCTTTTGCACTCCCAACATTTCCCAACTTTCTCCTGCCCACCACCTTCCCCCCCACGTTATCACAGTGGTATAGTCCTTTAGTAATAGCTATAGGGTTAATATTTTGCTATTTAAGTGTATCATGACATTGTAGGTATAGGCAAAAGTAGTAAATCTAGTATCATACTGTCATGGCATATTGAAGTGTTTCACTGGGAGTTGTCCATTTATTCAGGAGTAGAAATGCATACTGCAATGAATCTTCATTTCCCAGTATACTAGTCTCCATTATAAAGTTCATCCGTGAGAATATATGTGTATATTTATCTACATATTTATTTTGTATTTTGCATTATGGTGGTTTTGAATCAGAAAGAAAATGATATTTGTCTTTTTTGGGACTGCTTGTTTCACTGGGCGTAATGGTCTCCACTTGGGTCTATTTTGCTGCAAATGGTAAGATTTCATTCTTTTTTTTATGGCTGTGAAGTATTCCATAGGGTAGATGAGGGATTTGGTTCTTGACCATGCATTCACTGGAAATAAATCTTGATTCCTAACCTAGTCTTAGTGTGGAAGTGGATTATACACAGAACAAAATTAAGCCCATTTACCAAGTCTGCTGTGTGAGAGCTCTGATTAGGTATAGTAACTCATGCCTAAGAGGGTAATCAGATGAAGTATGATGTATGTAAGGTATCTAGCCAAGAAACAGCGCCAGAGAATGATGGTGGTGGTAGCTGTTGGTAATTACCGCCTGACAGCTTTGAGGAAGCTAACATCAGCATGTATGCATTGTAGGATTCATACTTGCCCTTTACTGCAATTTGAATAATCAACACCAAGCTCACTACCCAGGTCCTTATGATTTATTCACATAATCTTTCTCTACTCTAATGTTATGTTTGACATATGATCAGTTTCACAGTCTTAAAGATTGAAAGTCTGTTTACCAACAAATGAAGTCCAGTCACAGGAGACCTTGATTGAGTAGGAACACAATCTAGCGTGGGTCTGTAACTTGGCCCAGGCCCTAGCTGTTACAGGCTTTGGGGTGTGTGAACCAGAGATGAGAGCTCTTGTTGTCTTTGCCTCTATCTCTGACTCTCATATAATAAATGTTCCATTAAGGAAATCTGAAGAGCTGTACCACATCGGCTCCAAGGTGGTTATTGAGTTAACTGAAGTTCTCTTGGAAAATGGAAAATTAATTTTTTCAATAGCTATAGCACAGATGTTAAGCTGTTAGAAATTGTTTCAAAGCGTTCAGCTTTCTGATTCCTTTGCTTAATGAATTGGGCTTTATTTAGCTTCATGGAAACTCTTTATCCCACTTTTCCAAGTCTTCTTTGCCTGGCGCTTGTCTTTTATACACTTACGTGGCTCCCTGAAGAGCTTCCTGGTTAGAAATCAGCACAAAAAGGGAAACGTCATTTGGTTCCTTTCAAACCTAAGGAACTTTCTATTTTCAGACCCACAGACCTAGAAGAGAAAGAGAAGTTGGTCAAACACCAGTGGGAAGCTCACTTCAAATCTCTGCTGTTAGTGCAGCATTATTTTGCAGTATTTCAAAGAATACCGGTTACATAGCAGATATTCAATGAATATTTGAGTGAATTAATAACAAACTCAAAATTTGATTTACTGTTTCATGTATTCCTTTGAGATTATGAAGATAGATTTCAGAATAAAATATAGCACTTTTTCTCATCTTTCGATCTCTGCATTCTCTATCCATTTACCTTCATTAAACCTCAAGGGTGAATCAGACTTCCCACTGTTCTCGATTGCATTAGCAACTCTATTTCCTCATTATCGTATGATTTCTCAAATTCAACTGAAGTCTGACATTTGAAACTAGCTTAGTGGAGCTGGGAAGCAAAGGAGTATTGCCTCGTGAATACTGTGCTGAAAGCAAGGAAGTGCAGATCAGAATGCTAATGGCTGGAGAAGACTGGAGAGTGTTTCTGACAGCAGCTTTTAGTTAATATCCAGGAGCAGCAGCACTGTTAGTATGATTGTTATTAAAGTGGTAACACTCCTAGTAAATCAGGCCCCTTTTCCCAGAATAGCTGAGCTTTTAATTGCCAATACACAGTAAACATGAGCAAATCATAATGGAAGTAAAGAGGCTGTTAATTTTCAATATAAAGTACACTAGAAAAAAAATTTAAATGAAAGAAATCTGTCAAAGTCTACCTTTATGGTCATTATTGTGGATACTTTATTATTATTATCATTGTTATTATTCAGTTCCATAGGCTCTAGTATTTCCCTTTCCCCTCCTCAAATCCCTTTCCCCACACCAATTTTCCCCACATTATTACAGTATTATAGTCCTTCACAAAAACAGTCCTAGGTCTGCCATTATGCTGTTTAAATGTATCCTGATATTGTAGGTAGGGACAATGGCAGAGAGTCCAGCATTCTATTGTCAAGATACACTTAACAGTTTCATTGGGAGTCCATCTTTGATCTGGAAGTAAATGCACACTGCATCATATCTTCACATCTAGATATGATATTCCTATTACACAGTTACTATATCCCTTTAAATGAGAATTCATAAAACAAAATCAAGAACAGGAGGAAAAATAGGAAATTTACATCAACATGAAGTTAAATAACATCAGACAGCAAGGAATCTTCCATCTGTTGGTTTACTCCCCATTGACTGCAATACCTGGGGCTAAACTGGGCTGAAGCACTCTCCCACATGGGTGGTAGAGGCCCAAGTACCTAGGCCATCTTCCGCCGTTCCCAGGGGCATTTAAGTGGAACTGGATCAGAAGGTAAGCAGCTGGAATCACCTCCTCATGTGGGTGTCAGTTCCAACAACAGCAATACTTTTCTCTTGGCTGTTTTTATTGTTTCTTTAGCTCATTGAGGACTATGCACTTGTGTATATTTTTGATACTTTTATATTCAGAACTGCTTTTGTGCTTGGCTATGCATGTGAGTAAAATGTACATACAGGTGCATTTTCACTAACCCATCAATTTTCATAATTTTGTGAAGAAGATAGTTCAAAATTTAGCTGAATCAGAACTGGGTTTGAAAACCAAAAGAGGCGTTATGGTATCAGATATGATTTCTTATCTTGAATGGTGCCTAGCACATAATAAATTGCTTCATCTTTAAGTATAAATGGAAAACAAAACAAAAATCACCTTAAGTCTCTCTTCATTTTCTCTTAGAAGGAGTTGAGATGGAGAATAAGACAAGAAGATGGAGGTAGTGACAACAGAAGGGGAGACGTCAGGAGAGCATATTACCGAAGATGGATGACTCCATCAGATAGGAGATGGGGAAGGGGCAATGGGACAGAGATCCAGGTTCGCGTTTGCTTTGAACACTAGAGAGTGAAGAGGGCTCAGCATGAAAACGAAACATCAGAGGAGAGGAGAGCTTTGGTGACTTTTATCTTTGTTAATATCAGTCCACATTCATTTTATTCTTCAAATGCAGTGAAGGGTGAGACTTGTTTTCTTGGAGTTTGAACTGACATCAAGGGCTGGAGACTTTTTCTAGCATTTAAAAAAGCCATAAAAGTCATACTCTTCTTAATTTATTTAATGTCTAAAAGCTAGTCATAATGAGCTAGTTTATTTCCTTAATCTGTTTGAGATCGCTTCTCGGATTTTTGGCTAAGATCAAGTGTAAAAATTTGAGAACAAGGGAGAGAACTATTTCATCTCTCATCTGCTAGTTTGGGGACCAACTAGGAATGGGGAACTAGTACAGATCTCTCACAGTGGGAGAGATCCAAACACTTGAACCAACATCACAGCCTCCCAGGGTATGCAACGGTGGGAAGCTGGAAACTGAGAGCCAAAGCTGGGGATTGAACTCAGGTACTCTAAAATGGGAGGCAGGACATAAATGTTCTGTCATTTTATTTATTTATTTATTTTTTAAAGATTTATTTTATTTTTATTACAAAGTCAGATATACTGAGAGGAGGAGAGACAGAGAGGAAGTGAAGCTGCCGGGATTAGAACCAGCAGCCATATGGGATCAAGGCGAGGACCTTAGCCACTAGGCCACACTGCCGAGCCCTGTTCTGTCATTTTAAACTCTAGGTGAGATAGCAACCCATATTAGTGTATAATGAGCTAATTTAAATATGAGAACAAACATTCAGAACCTACACCTGATTCTAACATCCACCATGGAATCCACTTTTCTCCATTCAGCCTCCTTACCTGCTTTTAGCGTGTGGAGCTGGAAGACCAGAGCTGCATGCTAATCATGAGGCCAGTGCACAGGGTCACTACAAGTGCCGGATATGCAAGCCAATGCTTTTAGTAATGTAGAGGGTAAAGTCCCGTGTCCATCAGAGATGGGTTGAGAAGTATGAGGCTTGCCATTATCAAACTTTTCTGGTTAACTGAGGAGCACTCACTGCTCCCAGATGGTGAGCCAATATTTCAAGTATAAAACTATAATTAAACCTCATTCATTTTTTGTTTGAAAGCACTTGGGGATCATGAAATTAGTGCTTCTGTTTCATCATTATGAATATAAATTCCAATCATCCTTGCAAATTATGCAAGTAATGGCTCATGGAAAGCTCCTGTTGAGAAAGTCTGAGACATTATTGGTCTCTGAGGGTAATGGGCCATGGTGGAGATGCTGCTGGTGGCAAAAGCTACATATTTATAAGAGATGGGCACTAGAAGCAATTTCTCATAAGGCACCATAGAAATGCCTGCTTGAACTAACTTGTAGGCTTAGAACACTGAATTCAGCTGTCTGTGCATCTGGGTCTCAAGGTACAATACAAGAGGATCCACTAGAATTGAACTTTTCCCTTTTAAGGTACATACTTTGGATAGCCACTTGTGATTCAGTGGCCTATGTGACGCTAAGCTGATGCTGGCTCATTTAAGGGGACATTCAGATTTCCATGGTAACTGTAATGAATTTACATTTAATTCCACAGGAGTTTAATAGTTTGTCTGATGTGGGAAGGACTAAGCCTTAGTGATACAGAGGAGGAGAAATGAAGAGGGATGGTTAGTGCCCAATAATCCAGAGATTACTGGTCAAAAAGATTCCTTAAATCTGGGGATTATGGAAGGGAAGTCAGGAAATGGAGACAAGCTACTCCAGAGTGTACTGTTGAGCAGGTCTCTCTGGGAGTAACTGGGGGTGGTTGCCTGGGACTTGCTGAGGTCCTCTGTGGTGTGCAAATGACAAATGTCCTACCCTAGGATGGGAAGACCGGTAGTGACTCCCATCCTCTGTCAGATGATGATTGGCCTTGGGATTGTCCAGTCCACAGTATTTTCTGGAGCACCCAAGCTAAACAGGCTCTCAAGTGCTTGAGAAAGCCTCTGGCAAGGCAAAAAGAACCACGAACCTTGAATGGAAAGTTGTCATTAGGCAGGCAGCTACCTTGGTTACTGGTGATTGCAGCTCATCTTAGAGAATTCTTGGTTATTTATTATAGCAGTTACATGTGTTGATCCCAGAAAGTTCAGAGAAGAGAGAATACTCCACAATTCCCTCATCTTAACAGATCAACACTTGTTTCTTTTGTCCCTGTGATTTTTCATGGTTGATGTGAAAGTGAGGTGATGGGAATTCTTACACCTGATAGGCAGGTGTCTTGGTGAAGGACAGAGAGCGTAGTCTGCTTTCAGATTGGAACTTCTATGGACTGTAGGCTGGGTCTCCTTTTTTTTTATCCACTACTCCCTGTTCTGGGAAGATCTGGGTATGGAATTTTCAAATGTGAAGTTCCCCTAAACAAATCCCTTTAGGCAGTATGACTACCTGGATTCTTATGTATTAGAGAAACAAACGACTTCTTCAGCCTCCTATAATGATGATCTTATTGGACCAACTGTATTGTTACCTTAATTCATTCAACTCTTGATAAAAGACAGGCAAGGACACCTTGGGCTAAGGGTGACAGGTAAGAGGCTGGATCTGATTTTTCGGACTTGTTTACTCATTCCATTGCATGTACACTTAATTGGTTTTCATTTTCTTCAGCCCCACTCTTAGATACGTAGGCTAATAGTTACCCAGGCACCTTAACATTCCCCCTTGGAGATTAAAAAAAATCTTATGGGCGTATGTGGATGAAGATATATTTCTGTATCTTCTTCAAGGTGACATCTGAGTAGAGAGGTACTTTATGAATATTCTTCACTAGCTGTCTGTCCTATGGTATTTGAGGGTAGCTTCAAAAAATACCGTCTCGTGTAGTCCAGAGGAGTAGTCACGTTGTCTAGTAAGATAGACTGGAATTCCTGCCTGATAGCCACCTTCAATTAGGCAGCTTTTATTCTGTTAGAGAGAAAATAAACAGGGAAATTAAAGATACAATATAAAGAGAAGTAGTATGAATATGGAAGCTATAGGGCAATGAGTGGCAGTAGCTGCAATTTCCATGATCAGATGTTGGGCCAAAAATTTCAGCCTTATTCAATCTGGTCCTGGAATTATCTGGCGCTATACAGCAAAGTGTGAGTAAGATTTTGTACCTGTCTAGTTGGACTCAAAATCATTGTGTTGCATTGCATGGCTGTCTCGTTGGGCAGTGGTTAGCATGTGAAGCTACTTGCCTGCTATGAAAAACTGGGTAGAGTGACCCAGCTCAGGGATGCAGCTATTCCTCCCAGAGCCAGACTTGGTTCCCTAAGTGTGAGGATAAACACTAACTGCTTTACTTCCTGTCAAAGCAGTAGGCTCATTCTGCTGGAAACATAAGGGGGTTAATCCAGTACTCAAACTGGAGTCTCAGGTGAGGCAACAGATGAGCAAATCTATAAACTGTATTATGTTTGTCCTTACCAACAAATGGATTTATTTCTGGCAGGGCCTGCCCAAACAGGTACAGCACTGTCTGTAAAGCCTTGTGGCTGTCCAGCTTGCTATTGCTTTATATACCCTGTTATTATTTTCCATTATACAAATTTGTAGGTGTAGGGATTATTCCTCCCTTTCCCTTCATTCCCTTTCCAGTTTCCTGTCCCATCATTCTCCATATTATCATAACAGTATAGTCTGTTAATATCAGTTGCAAGTTTAAATTTCTGCTATTTAAATGTATAATGACATAGTAGGTATAGACAAAGACAATAAAACTTAGTGTCACACTGTACAGGTGTTTTTAAATGTTTTATTGGGGGTCCTACTTTTATTTGGGAATAAACATGTACTGCAAAACTTCTTTACTTCCTGGCATGATAGTTTCCAACTTACAAATCAAATGTGGGAATATTTGTGAATATTTATTTACTTTTATGTTTATTTTGTGCTTTGTATAAATGTTGCCTTAGATCAGAGAGATCATGATATTTGATTTTTTGGGACTTCCTTGTTTCACTAAGAATGATTTTCAGTTGGCACAATTTTGTTGCAAACAGTAGAATTTCATTCATTTTTATGGCTGTGTAGTATTCCATCAAGTAGGTGTACCGCCTTTCTTTATCCTTTCATCCTCCTGAGTTTCTGAACTTGCCCTGTTTTTTAAATCTATTTAAAGGTGGTTGAAGGAAAATAGAAACTGACAAGGGAGAGAACACGCGCTTGATGTGCACCAAGCCTCCTCCCAGTCTGTGATGGTGCAATGGAGAGGTGGCCAAATCCTGGAATTGCAGCTTCCTGGAACCTCTAAGACTGATGTGATTGACCCTAAGACTATCAGTAGGTCTTAGTTCTGCAGAATGTTCTAGGACTTTACTTAATAAGGGAGACTCTGAAATGAAACGTCAAGTGGAAACTATCCCACAAACCCGTGAATCCAGTCCCAAAGTTGTGTTCAATATGAGCAACAAATAGTGAAATGAGAATTTAAAGTCTAGATTTCTGTGGTTTTTTTTTTTTTGCAAGACTAATTTCTCATGGCTTGCTTGACTTCTGGCTGCCAAGACAACTTTGAGCCCCTGATAAAGGTCATGACAATCTAGTTATGGAACACTTGGATCATTTTCCATGGAAGAAAAAAGTACAACTCTTAGTGTTTCTCATGAACCCTCTAACATGAGCGTGGGCAAATGAGTTAGCAGAGGGTCAGTTATCTGCTTAACTCTGAATGGAGGGCACATTGTTTCCTCTTCCCCCCCCCCACCAGGACACCCAGCAAACAGTGCGAAAAGCTCAACTGAGGAATTTAGTGTATTATCTGATACACATCGTGTGTTTCAAAAATTTTCGTGAGGTGGGTGTTTGGCATGGTGGAAAACTCTGGTTAGAAATCCTGTTTCAGATGAGAGGACTTGTATTTGATCATCTACTCTAGTTCTGAACTGTAGCTTCTTGCTAACATGAACCCTATGGGGTAAAGGTGATGGTCAAGTAAGTGGGTTTCCATCACACGGAGGAGACTTATATTTAATCCTAGCTCCAGGATTTGGCCTTGGGTTCCTGCCCAGTTCTGGATGGGAGTAACATCTGTTTTCCTGTTTGTATGCAAGTGTTTCTGTTTCTCTGCTTCTGAAATAAGTACATACATTTTTTAAAAGTTAGCAATTCATTTTTTTATTGAAATGTTTGCACCTATTGATGGTACTATTATTATTTTCCATGATACAGTTTGTAGGTATAGGAAAAAGCATATTTTACAACAATTAGGAAATATACAAGTACTTCTAAAAGTATTAATATAAACATGTAAGTATTCCCAAGCAATTTCATTGTCTGTATTTTTTTGTTTATATTTAGAACTAAACATTCATTTGAATAAATAATATAAGAATGCTGTTTATTGGCTATCGCGCGCCCTCTTTTCTAGAGACACCCCATCTTCTGGAGCCTTTCCAAGAGATGCATTCCCCTTTTTTCTTATTTTCATGTTCACTTATTCACTTTACAAATAAAACTTCTCTGCAAAATAAAAAGAAAGTTATTTTTGAGTCAACATATATATTTACTAAGAGCAATACCATTTTACAAATACTTTGATTTTTGTTACCATTCATACAACTCCTTAGCATTTACTGTTGCTCTTTTTTTCGTGTGACTGTCCCACTTTTTGAGAACTTATCAGTCCATGAACAGATGACAACCATGCCTTTTTCCCAGGCAGTGCACATGAAGTTCTCTCATTGTGTCCATCCAACATTGCTTCTGCTATTGTAAGGGTCACATGAAAAGTGATGAGATACTGAGGGGCAAAGAGACAAGATGCTGCTTCCACGGTTGAGTTAGGTGGTTGGAAGTTTTGTGGGAAGGTAGCTAAGTGGAGGAGATCAGGATCTGGGGACTGTGCCTACATTCTGAGTGTGCCTTATTGTGCAGGGGATTTAGGCTGGATTCATTTTTATCACATACATTTGTGTTGCTGAAGAAAAGTTAAAAGCTATCCTATGACCTTCTGGGAATGCAGAAATGGATCTGAAAATAGTAGTTTGCTCTTACGATAGGAATAATGTGCTTCAGTAGAGAACTTAGAGGCAAAGGGACTGAGGTTGAACAAAACGGATACCTCAACTTCCGGCATGGAGAAAGCAGTGGCAGCCAGCCAGGCTAGTGAGGAGGGGCACTTCTCTGGAATTTTGTCAGTTCAAAATCTGAGATGACAAGAATAAATTCTTCTTTTTTTAATTTCTAATGTCACTTTTGAAAAATGCTCTCATTTAGAAACATCTTATTTGATTCTAAAATTAATTTCAGACAGCAAAGGACAACTAAGGCACAGGGGATCAAACAAAAAACAAGAAATGAGAGTAACAGAAAATGGCAGGAGACTGAGTTTTCTTCTCTTGGAGTAGTCCATTCCAGATAGCACAGCTGAATATGCTCCCATCCACTCAGTTAAAAATGATTTCGTGTGCAGTATGTGTCAGCTATCCTTTATGGAACACTTTTCTCCTTGACTTGTATAGTAACATCATCTTTGTGGACTTGTTTTGCATCAAAAGAAAAAACATCTTTACATTCATTTTCTATGGTATGCTGGGCCAGTAATTAGTGGGGGCCTGAGGATGCGGGCTTACAGAAGGAGGCTAGGGGCATAGCACCAGCAGAGTGTGTGGGGACCTGGGTTCTCCCATTAAAGCAGGCAGAGTGAACCTGGGGATTTCCCCATGTGCTTGGTCCTGGGCAGGGTAAGAGGAGGGGAGGGCCGCAGGTCAGCATGCTGGCCTGTGGACTGGGGGACCAGGCCTGGAGAACTTCAATGGGCCTGGATCTTGGATGTGGGGAGGGGTGAGGCACTAAGCCAGCACATGTGCCAGGAGCTTGGGACTCTGTGGACAGGCAGAGCTCTGGACCAACATAGCACCTGTTGGGCTTCCAAAGTCTGGGCTGGAGAACCCATGTACTACTGGGACATGGATTTTGGATTGATTAGGGAAATGGGCAAGAAGATTTGCAGTAGGGAAGACTTGCTGTGGGAGTGTGTTGAAGGTGAGGAATGACTCCTGAGGGACTCCCAATGAAAAGGCCACTGTACTTGCAGTTAAACAAGGGGAAATATTCCTGATGATTTCAAGTGGAGAGGCTGGAGGACATTTATGGGTCAGACAGATGCACCAGCCCATATGGGAGACCTGAGCTGCGCTCATTACCATGGAACACTTCTGACCACCACACACCAGCCCACACAAATGCTAGGGCTGGGGAGCTACCTGGCAGATATAAACTGTAGTACCTGACAGTGAGTGTCAGAATAGGTGAAGGATAATGTTAGGCTAGGCCATGACACTAACCAGCATGAGAGAACTGGGCCCAGAGATAGATTCTGTGGGGGATATATGGGCCTAACCCTGTGGAATTACACATCCTGCTGGTTAGCTCAAGAGTTGGGGGTAGTGATGGGCTGAGCTAGACATTATCATGGAACCCCTGATGCTCATGAGGCTTGAAACAGGCTGGGAACCTCCAGGCTGCAGTACCCACATATGCACCCTGGTGTGGAAAAGGCCAGGCTGCAAAATCCACCAGCTCAAACAAAGACCAGGTTGGAGGGGGCAGGCTGTGCTGGGTAAGGGCCTAGCATCTGCTGGCAAGAATGAAATCTGGATCTGGGAGTGGAGCTGCTAGGGGAGTTTGGAAAACTCCCTTGGTGGGCCATAGCTCCTGCTGGTGAGCATGTGGTTCAGGCCTGGTCATTGGGCAGGCTGGGCAAGATAGCTTCACTCAATGGCAAGTGTGTGGATTGGTTTTGGAACAGGGCAGACTAGGCAGTACCAAGCAAACATTAGCCCACTGGCAAATGCAGGAAGAGCCAGGCTGAGTGCAGGTGATGCCAAGCTAGGTTATTACATCTACTGGTTTGCATGAACCAGCAATGGAACAGACTGAGCAGGGCTGGTTAGAGCACCCACCAGTGAGAGCTGGAACTGGGGGGCCAACTGAGTCAGGTCAGGCTACAGAATCCAGAGGAAAAGGCCAGGGCAGATGAGAGGCTATGCCAAGCTGGATCGGAGTAACCACTGGCGTGTGCAAGATCTGTGACTGGGAACAGGCCTGGTTGGGGAGTTTAGGGGAGGCCTCAGCTGGGTGGTGGTTTCCACTGGTGAGCATGAGGACTAGAGTGGGGGCTGCAGTCTGGTCTGGACATGGAACAGTGTGAAATAGGTCTAGGATGTGCCAGACTGGGCTAGATTGCAGCACTCACTGGTGCTTGTGAGAACCAGGGTGGGTGGAGGTTAGGTTTGGCTAGGTCAGTGCCCCTTTAGAAACATGCATGAGCTGTGTCTGGGTGTGTACCAGGCTTGACTGGGCTGTAGTATCCAACAATAAGAACCGGAATAGGTGCCAGCCGGTCAGGAAATGCCACTGTTCCTGCTAGGACAGGAGGTAGATTAAATCAGGCTGGGCCATGAGCCCACTGGTATGCATGAGAGCTGGTATTCAGAGAGGTTCTGATGAAGTAGATTGGGGAAATCCTCTGTTAGGACACAGTCCCTCAGGAAAGCACCAAGAACCAAGTCTGGGAGTAGCCCAGTCCAGGCTGGCGAACAGTACTCCCTGGCATACATTTGGCTTTGGTCTGGGAGCAATCCATGTTGGGCCAGTTCACATCACCCATGGTAGATCCGATAACTAGGACTAGCTGCAGGACAAACCAGGTTGGGCTGTAATACGAGGCAGTTCACTTTAGCGCCGGGACTGGGGCGGGCTGGGTTAGATTAGGCTATAGGCCCCACCGGTGTGAGCTGGAACTGGGGTGGGTCTTACTGTAGCACCCACTGGCAAATGCTGAGGTGAGGCAGGCCATGTCAGACTGGGTTGCAGTGCCCAGCCAGCACACATGAAACCTGGGGAGATGAATGCGAGCCTGGTAGAGGTGATGCCGAGGGCTCACCTGCTGGGGCAAAACTCCCACTGGTGACATGAGAACTGGGATTGGGGACAGACCAGACAGGGCATGGCCACAATACCTATTTCCTGCATGTAACCTTGGGTAGGGGGAAACAGGCTGGGCTGACTGTACCTAGGGGGGCATGCGTAAGTCAGTGTGGGGGCAGGTTGGTTGGCTTTGCCACAGCACCAGCTGGTAAGTGCTGGCATTGGGGGCAAATTCTGTCGAACTAAACTCCAGAACAACCTGGAGAGTGCAAGATCCAGGAGTGGGATTAGACCGTTCAGGGAAACTGGGCACCCCTTTCTTGGGTTGCCATTCCCACTGGTGAGTATGAGAACCAGGACTGGGGGTGGGCAAGGCTAGACAGAATAGCACCCACCAGCACATGTGTGAGCTGGATAGAGGGGCTAGTCAGGTTGAACTAGGCTTCCGTGCCTATTGTCACGTATGAGAGCTGAATGGGATGTGGGACAGTCTGGACCAGTCTGCTACATATACTGGCAAGCCTGGGAACCTGGGCATGGGGTGGGCCTGCTGGGGGCTTTAAGGCGTTCACTCTGACTAGGCTGAAGCTCCTGCTGGTTTGTGTGTAGGCCGACTATGTGGTGGGCAGGATCAGGTTGGGCTCCAACACCCATTGGTTTGCATAGGAGATGGAGCTGGAGACAGAACTGAATGAATAATTGCAACTACCAGTGTGCATTAAGGCTAATGTGGGTGACAGACTGAACCAGACCCTGTATTGGCAAGTACACCTAAGAAGCAGGTCTGGGATCACCTCTGAGCTTTCTTTGGGGATTCCCCCCAACTAAACTGCTGGATTCAGAACTCCAACCATGGGGAGAATTGCAGGTTCCATGGTCTGAACATGGAGTGCATGTTCACTGAGGAGAGCTGGGCCTCCTCAGTGGCTTAGAGCAGTGGGACAGCATATCCAGATGCACATGGATAATATGGCAGTCCATTGGAGCCTGCAGAGTACATAGGACAGAACAAATTGATCAACTACCCCAGCCAAGAGTTGGACAAAGAGAGACTCTAAGGTGGACTGTATCAGGCAGTGGATCATGGAGGGATTTCATTGTTCTTGGAGTAGCGAAATCTGCAGCATTTCAGAACTATTGAGCTATCAAAACCACATGAGTAGGACTCTTGGAGCATACCCCATAATGGGGATCCTGGGATGGCATCGGGTGGTTGTCCTCCATCTCAAGGTATGGAGGCGCTTGGTAGGCTGGGTGTGGCTTCTTATTTCCTCCTTTCCCCTAGATACAGGAAGACAAAGAATGTGGAAACAGTGATCTCACCCACTTTGCTCTAATCCTTCATCCTTCCCACCCTAGTCAACTATGTAAACATCATAAAAAATAAAATTTAAATAATCAATTTTCTCTCAGTGTTTGAAGTCACTTCATATATATAGCTTTCTTTTTAAAAAGACTTATTTTATCTATTTGAAAGGCAGAATTTAGAGTGATGGAGAGACAGATGAATTTTCCAGCTGTGATTCACTTTCTAAATGGGCACAGTGGCCAGAGTTAGGTCTGTGTGAAGCCAAGAGCTTTCTCCAGGTCTCCTCTGTTGGCTGCAGGGTTCTGAGAATTTGGGCCATTTTGCATTGCTTTGCCAGGAACATTAGCAGGAAGCTGGAATAGAGGTGAACTATCTGGGACTCAATGTGGCACCCATGTGGGATGCTGGCATCCTAGGTAGTGGTTTTACTCACTGTGCCACAGTGCTGACCCCATATATTCACAGTTCTAAATCTTCATAAAGCTTTATTTTTTTTTTTCTGGGGAAACCAAGATGTGGCTAGTACAGCCTTTGCAATTTTTCTTTTTTAGATATAGAAGTTATCAATCCGTTTTGGTTGTTGCACTGGTCTCAAATCTTTCTTACAAATCTCCAGTATACAAGCTGTCTTTCCTTTGACTGTAAACCAAGGACTTCCCTTCAGTCAGGCCCGTGGGCTGAGCCATTTACATGCACTGTTGCACACAGGTGGCAGCTCCCAGCTGGGCAGTAGCTGAAAGCTCAAACTTCCAGCTTCACAGCTGGAGGCTGCCAGCCTTTCGGTCCATCCTCAGCTAGTGGTGCTGTGCACTTTGCAACCTAGGGTCAATTTCTCCTAACTCTTTCAGCACCTTGGGCAGCCAGAAACAGAGGTGAAGTGAACTGGAGGTACACAGGGGGACTAGAAGAGGAGAGGGTGAGACTGTCTAGAGATGGGGGTCTAGTTGGTGAGCCAGCCCCGGGTGTACCCACTGCAGCTTTAAGAATGAAGCTATGCAAATGACAGGGCTATATCCCACTTGTCTCTGACAAAAATAGCAGGAATATGTGTTGTAGGGATTGTATATTTGTGCTGGTCGCAGGTAACAGCTTACATATATTACTGTTTGCACCTCCAAGTATCAATCACATGCAAACAGGGATAACTTGGTGCAGAAGGTAAGGTGAAATTAAAAATGCTTTCCAAGTCTTCAAGATAGAAATATCGACATCGTATTTTTCCCCATTTCACGGTTTCATCATGCAGGAAAAGCACCCATCATGATAGCAATTTGCATCAATTATTGCCAGTGTCAATTTTTCAGATTTCACAGGCTTGGATTCCCTTGTCCTTGTTTTTAGGATGTTCCTGTGTTTTAAATTTTATTTATCATAGGAATTTGCAGTATCACCTTTATCATTTCAGTCATGTTTAGCACAACATGCACACACACAATACATATCTAATATGCTTTTCATAAATCTTCAAGTAGAACATGTTGTATAGTAAATTATCCAAGCTAGCAATCCTAGAATTCTTTTGTAACAGGGCTCTGAAGGTGATAATTGAGCAACTCCTCCGAAGGTTTAATGTACTGAAGTTCCTAATGTTGGCACTCACCACATGTTCATTCCATGTTTCTGTACTCAGTCAAGAGCTGTTCAGCTTCCACAGAGTACTTTTGCCACTAACAAGCCAATGCATTATCTTTTTAGATGTCTCATTTCATTTTTGGGTTACTGCAACTGCAAAAGATTAACTGGAAGCCTGTTACAGCCAGGCTAGTTAATTGGGCAAATAACTGTCTTCATAACTCTCCCAGGAAAAGAGCTTTCTCGCAGAGTATTTAAACTGATCTTATCTGATTTCTTCATTGTTGATCTTTACTGGCTGGTGTTTTGTTTTGTGTTTTATCTATGTTGTTTGAATTTTCTAGGATACTTTAACTTTCTTTAAGCAAAATGTATTAAGGACATTTAGAGTTTTCATGAACAGGTTTAACCTGTATCAACGTGAGAGAAGAGAGACCTGGACTGGCCTCGCTCTTTAGTTCTTAGATGATCTGGAGCCTCAAAGATTTTGAACTAAAAAGCCGTTTTTTTAGGTTTTATATTCCAGCATTTCTGTTAATTTTTTACACTTTTCATATAATTTATTTTGGTGCCACATTAACTTTTATGAATTTGAATAACAAGAAATTGAATGTCTTTCAGTAACCGAGATAATCCAAGAGGGTTAATGTTATAGAAAGAATTCTTTTTGGCACTGGAATGTAATTTTGTGATTTCATTTAAATGTTTGAGACTCTGGAAAGGCTCAGTGTTTCTTTACAAATAATGTCACCAACCCTGTAGAACGCTAGGGAAGCAGCTTGGTTCTCCTGTCTCACCATCTCGCCTCAGTACATCCATTCTCTCCATGATGCTGGGAACAGATTGTAATGTTCTCAAAGTACAACTGAAGTTCTGTACTTTTCCTTCTGTCTCCATATTCATTCCAAATCAACTTTTATGGGGATAGGGTAGAATATTAAATGTTGTATCTGATTTCAACTGGTGGCCTATAGTTTTGTAATGATCAGTTTGCTCACGTTTTTTTTTCAAGAAAGCTGTCTTCTTTATTTTCGAATAACAATTTGAACAGTGCTTTTAGACTAAAAGGAATGCTACGCCTACAAATTGGGACTTAACAAGTATGGCAAACTCTGAAGTTCCCATTTCCTTCTGGGAGATTCACTGTGCACTTTAACAGATACAAGACTCAATAAGACTCCAAGTAGCCTGTTAACATGTAAACTGGGGTAAGCATTATGGCACAGTGGGTTTCAGCTGTTCTACCTCTAGTCTAGGATCCTGCAAATGGGCCTGGGAAGGCAGTGGAAGACAGTCCAAGTGTTTTGGCTCCTGTCAATCTTTTTTTTTTATTAATTACATTGCATTATGTGACACAGTTTTATAGGCACTGGGATTCCCCCCACCCGTCTCCAAACCCTCCCCTCCATGGTGGATTCCTCCACCTTGTTGCATTACCACAGTTCAAGATCAGTTGAGATTCTTTCATTGCAAGCATATACCAAGCATAGATTCCAGCATCTTGTCCAAATTCAACGGCTTGTTGGAGAGACCCAAAAACAAAACAAAACAAAACAAAACAACACTTGACATCAGGATGCTGGAAGGAAGTCCTTGCACTGATAGGAAGTACAAGATCCAAGTTGGGCACATAGGCATGAAACCTGGGGAGTTATAAAAGTGGAGTAGCTGGATCCCCAGCTCAGAACTTGCTGCAAAACACCCGGGTCCAAGAACCACTGCTCTTCTGTCACTTTTGATTAACTTGACCTCTATATTTCTTTAAACTTTTGTGTAGTTGCTTGTAAATTCATATGTTGAGGAAGCATTTGGATGAGTGTAGATTGCAAACATGCAGGGTATTTGAGGGGGTGGAGAACTTATGGCTTCACCAGTCTCCACTTCAATAGGCTGTTCTTCCTAGAACCTGGTGCTGACTGGAGGAGTAACAGGTAACATCTTAGAAAGTAAGTGACTATCTAATAGCTGCTTTGTCAGCTAGGAATAAAGATAGAATTCTCATTAGGACCTAAAATCTACCATAGTGCCTGACGAAAACAGCTAAACTGCACACCCAGAAAGTCTTACAGTAAGAAGCCCACAATTGCTTCATATAAGCCTGACTCATGCTGCTGGGTCAAGCCCAGATTACAATCCAGGAAAATGGAGAGGATCCTTATTCACTGTGCGTGCACGGTATCAAAGCTGCTGCTACACATTGCATTGGCACAGAAATTCCAAGACTCTGCACACAGTCACAGCTGAACTCTGTGGAGTCTGTTTTCCACCTTCCCAGCCATCTTACTTCACATCATCGTTTATCTCAGGAATCCCAGAAGATGGTGCCATCGAGACTTCTGTGCTTTCCAACAAAGCCAGATTATAAGTCATGACAGAGTTTAGAAATTTTGGGAATTTGGAGCTGTAGTTATCTCAGACTTGCTTATAGGAAATGCACGTTTTCTCTGCTGCAGCTAACAGATCTATATAATAAACTTCAGTGAAACTTCTAGATTAGAACTTTACATACATGTCTGTGTGTTCATCTCTACTAATCTTATTTCTGTGCCTCTACACAGTATCCATCAGCGTTAAGATTGGTCAGCCGGCACCATTGTCTCAGCTCAAAAACAATGCATAGCCTTGTTGCTTTTGTTGAAAATGATAATAAAATTCAAGCATTTTTATTACCCTTCTCAGGGAGGGTGCAGGGACTCATGTGCTTTGGCCACCTTCCATTTCATTCCCAGGCATATTATCAGGGAGTTGGGTGGGAAGTGGAGTGACCGGGGATTGAGCAAAGCTCTTGTGGGATACTAGCATCATAGGTGGAGGCTTGCCTGACTTTGTAACAATGCCAGGACCTTGGAAACTTTTCTAACATGAATGGAAGGTGGAAAAAGTTTGAGTAGGCCTCGTTACTGCTGATTCAGGAAATCAGACAACAAACGGCCTTTGAACTCCACTCTACCCTGGAGAATGGGTATTGTCCAAGCCACACAATTTCCATGAGGTCCTGTGGTTCTCCCTCTCCATGCCATTTCTGTGGGAGTAAAGTTCTTTTCTAGATCCAAGATGCCTGCTTTCTTGGGGCACAGCTAGCCAGTATGTCAATATTCAGAGGTGTATGAAAATTTCTTGTTAATTTCTAAACTCAGACCTTTTCCTCCACCTTCTGAGCTGTGAAAACTCATTAATCTGAAAGAATTTTGTTATTGACCTTTCTTTAACTATTAATTTCTTCTAAGTCTTTCAAATCACATACTTAAAATTTCTACAATGATTTTAGACTTTTGGAAACAAAGTTTAGGGAGAATCAGATTGTGTGGCTGGAGTGACTTACTACCCTATCTCAAATGTCTCCCAAGGTCATAGTACTGAATCTTCAGGTGGAATGTCACATGATCTCTAACCCATAGTGAGATGATTATCAGCCCCTTAAGATGTTGGCATCCTAATTCCTGGAACCTGTGGTTCACACAAAACTGTAATATGTCACATTGGTATTGCTTTCAGTCTCTAAGTTTGTGGCAACTTGTTTGAGCAACAATAGGAGAAATCATACATAAACCATCTGAAGAATGAGACTCAGGTGGGAGAAAATCAGATAAAACCTGGTTCATTTGTGTTCTTTGTGGACTTCCTGATACAAAGAATGTCTTGGCCAAGTGCAAAGCTCTACTACTAATTGACTCCACAAATCTTCCCTAGAGAACTCTCCATTTGACAAAGAGTATATAGCATGCCTATCCTGGGAGCCTGCAGAACCAAGAAGGAGGGACTTGGAAGACATGAAGCCTCATGCTGGCTGCTTCCGGCTTCAGCCGTAGACTTGTGTCTCTGAGGAATGAAAGTGACAGAGCCAGGACTGTTCTAAGTATTATTCCAGAAGCTCCTCATTCAGGAACCTCAAGTTGGGAAGTGAAGGGTCTTCCTCTAATACCTGTTACCTTCCTGAATTGGTGAGGAGAAAACAGGGGAAGACTTCATGTCTCAGACGCCATCTTGCTGCATGCTTAGTGCAGGTAGCATCTTCCCAGATGTTGAACACAAAGTTAACTTTCATCAACGGAAAATGATTCTCTCATGTCTTAAAATGTTGCAAAAATATTTAAAGGGGTTTGATTGGAAGGTCATATGGTCATTAATCTTTTCCTATGTCTGTCTGCATTTGTCCTTGGTTTCATATCTTCTTTTGTGTAAATCTATGTGCTGCTTCTCCGTTGATGTAGCCTTTTGCAATACTTTCTCTGCTTGTCTTTTACCTTTGCCATTGAGAGTTTCTGTCCAGTAGTTAACAGACTCCCTTTTAGATGAAAGCTATTCAGTACACCTCCTAGTTGAAGCAGAAACCTGAGTCCTTCCTGGGGATATGCTTTTTCCTGTTACAAAATATCATTCACTTCAGGCTTGGAGGTCATAGGGTATGATATTTATTACTAAGACTTGCAACTCATGACACAACTGTGCTGCCTTTTGGGGGCTTGTGAGTTTGCCCTAAGTCAGCCTCTGGACTTGCCTTTCTGCTCATATCTACTGACTGTCTAGCCATGCCTCCTTGTTCAGTTTCCAGTCCTGACGATGGTATGATTCTACTTTCAAAATCCAGTCATGATCGTGGGTAACTTTCACACTTAGTGAATTCCTCATATTTTGAACCCAGTGTCTTGATTTCCTAAGGTTTCCCTCAGTTTTGGCCTTGCACAAGTACATTCTAGAGTTGAAACTGTTCCAAAACCATAATTAAGACTCATCACTTGTCCGACCTTGATGGCTCAGCTGTTCTCGTGACAATTCTAAGTCCATCACATCAAAACTTCATTCATTGACACTTATACATTTTACTGTTGTCTCCCTCTTATCTGGCTCATTTGCAAGTATCTGTTGTTAAAATACCCTTTCTCCAATATCCTAATATCCTTTTTCCTTTATATCAACCTGAAGACATTCCAAAATCTAGATTTTTTTTCTCATTACGTTTTTCACTGATAGGTCATATAGTAGTATCATTTTCTTCAAGAATGTTCTTGAGTTCCTTTTTCATTTCTTTAGCAACACATTAGTCATTCACTAGCATGTTATTTAACTTCATGGCATTGTAAATTTCTATTTTTCTTCCTGCTGAGTTCGTAATGTGGCTTTTCATTTAAGGGGATGTATAGTGACGGTGTGATGGAAACTATCGTATCCAGATGTGAGGATATAATACATTATGCATCTCTACTTCCAAATCAAAGATGGGCTCCCAATGAAACTGTTGCATATGTCTTCACAATAGGATGCTGAACTGTCCGCTATTTTCCATGCCTACAATGATGGACTTAAGACTGTTTATGAAGAACTACACTGTTGTAATAATAGAGGGGAAATTAGTGACAGGGGTGGGGGGATTTGGAGAAGAGGTTAGGAAAATATCAGAGCCTTTGGAACTGTATCATAAAATAATAATAGAAATGGGAAAAAAGAAATCAACCGCATGTGGGAGTTGATAGACAGCAGAGAAGTCCAAATATTTGTGGTAAATGTAAAACAGCAAGCAAGGATATCAGCAGAAGCTAAATGACCAATTCCTAACTACTTGTTAGGGTATAGATGACACTAATGAATTTCCTGTGATATTTCCATATTAACTGTCTGTAACCAAAGCCTCAAGTAATTTGATTTATTTGCCTAAAAGGATAATCTAAACCTTTCTTTGCTGAAGTTTCTGTGCCTTTGGTAGAACTGTATGCAGAACCATTGCTGGTGTTCCCACTAAGATTTCTTGTGGATATGATAGACTAAGGTGCTGTCTAGAGGATCCTTTTCAGCTGAATAGCCCTTGGGTGGTTCTCCAACATGGAAGTTGGTAAAATTCAGCCATATGGATGTTCTCGGAGGGTAAAGTACCAGGAATGGAAAAACACAAAGACAACAAACAGAATAATCTGAAAACAAGTTTTAGCTGCCCCACTGACTATTAGAGTATTCTAAGCCATCTCTCTTGTCACATTTCTCTCCACCTATACTTCTCAGTGTTAAGTCACCACTGAGGGGAATGGTAGGTAGATCTGCTTTGTCCTCCACTACTTAGCACACATGGTCAGAGCACATTGCATTTGGGCCCTCGTGCTATGAATTTTCATCATCCAAAGAGTCATTAAATATGTCAATTTAAAGTGTGTTTTTTTTTTTTTGTTGAGTGTTTATTACCACCACCTGACACATTATTAAAATCAAGCAAGCATCAATTAGCTCCAGACACATGCATGACAATTTACTGGGGGCACAACGGGGTTGTACCACATATCCCCTTAGAGTTCATAATAATTTGGCAGAGAGCAGAGCTCTCTGTGTAGGCAACAAATGTGTCTAATTGACTTCATAGGAAATAAGGTCCACATGTCAAAACATCTGGGTACAATTTTCTGGGCATTTAAACAACTCTACCTCTACAGAGGCATGGAATTTGCCCAGAGTATCATTCTGGAGTTAATCAATGCTCTTTTTATTATTCTACCAGTTGGCCCATAACGTTGCCTTTCGCTGTGGACCATACTCACCTGCTGATAGTCTGAAGTGATGAACCTCTCTATTGCCAGTCTCTCCATTTCTTTTGCAATCTTGGATTTCTGGCTGTGCCAGAAAAGAAGGATCAGATTAGGCACTTGGCACATGCTCTTTGACTTTTGTGTTACAGAAACGGTGTGCTCTTCAGGTCCTGGAATGTGTCTAATTCCACTTAGCTTTTACTGACTGCGTCCAAGCCATTAGCTGCTCTATGCTGTTTTCTCGTTTCCAATCTCTGGAACAGTGCTTACCAGATTTATGACCTAATCTGACTACTCATGCATCTGTCTTTTCCATTAGCATGTTAACTTCTTGAGGTTCAGGATTCTGTGGTTCAGAATTTGAAGCCTGCTCAGCTCACGAACTGCTCATGGAATGTTTGTAGCATTAGCAAATTGATTTTTTGCCTTGTCAACTAAAATGATTAGGATAGAAAACACAACCAAAATAAGTTTGTATTCCTGCAGCAGGTACTATTTTGTTACTGAGATATATTGGTAGGTTTGTGTTCTCCCTATGCTCAGGGGAGGAGTCCTGGATAGCTCCTGCAGTGTGTTTCCCTGTGTAATCGGGAAACCATTACAATCAAGTGGTATCTTGATGGGAATGCAGATTTCTTAGCCTGATTTAAGACTAGCAATTTCAACACTGTAGACGTGGAGGACAAGGAGTCTTGAAGTTTCCTTATCGACATGAATGAGCCTGGAATCTTCTGTAGGAGAGAGAGAGGAAGTTAAGTTATTCCTATTCCTTCATAAATGCAACCATGATATTTTTGGGAGAGCATAAAACTATTAGAAATGAGAAAATCTTGAGGTGAAATTTTAATCCACCATCTGATGATTCTGTTCCATCTTCTCATCTGCATTATTCTCCCTTTAGCCCTAATTTTTGCACAAAAATGCAGGTCTATTTAGCTACTACGGTTTTCATAATTGCCTACAATAAAGGAAAGGGGAATTACTTGTGAGATTCCAGGATAATAGACTGTGTAATCTCTTGACAAAAATAGCACTATAAAACATTCAATTTTAGCTTTGATGTCCTTGTCACTTGTTATTTAGTGTGTGTGTATATCCTACAAATATAGTATAATACACATATTAAAGTCTTTTAAAGCACTTGCTATGTATACAGAAATTAAGCTGCTGGAAGTTGTGTTTATTTTTCCTTCATAATAACTACAAGTCTCCTCTTTTCCTTTTGATAAGATGATCTTCAAGTATCAGTGGTTAAGTGTACTTGCAGGAGGAAAAAATAGTATTGAAAATCTGGAATAGCTAGAATAAGCATGAAAAAGGCATATCGACTGATGGTCTCAGGTTGTCTTTCATGCCGTATCCACATAATTTACTGAGAAAGTTACATTACTTTAGAGCTTTCAGTATTGTCTATGAAATAAAAGTTACTGAGCAGTGAATTTAAGGAATGGAAATCATGAATATAAAACTACTGGTCTATAACTAGATATCAAAAAACATTGACTGTTAATCATCTGACCATGACAGAGCGGGTGATACTAACTGGCTCTCCAAATATAACAAATCTGAAAACTGTCATAAATACAAAAAAATACACAACAAAACAAAGCAAAACAACCTCCCCCAATCACCCCCCCCCAATCGCCTCGCCCAGTCACCTCCCCCTCACACAGAAATTTGTTTTCAGATATTTGGTACTGGGCAGCATGGGACTACAGGTCTAAAGAAAACTGAGGAATGTGACAAACCTAGTTTTCATTTTGGAGGCACTTTAGAAACTGCACAGAGACAGAACGCAAGCAGTGGAAAGGGGCTCTGCTTCACTGGAAATACAGATGAGAATCTGGTGTGTAAAGAATATTAAAGATATCCAGACGATTAGCTGCATAAGCATCTCCTTAATAACTTTTGGGCCAGGCATGGTAGTCTAGCGACTAAATTCCTCACCTTGCATGCGCCAGGATCCCATATGGGCACTGGTTCTAACCCCGGCAGCCCTGCTTCCCATCCTGTTCCCTGCTTGTGGCCTGGGAAAGCAGTCAAGGACGGCCCCAAGCCTTGGAACCCTGCACCCTCATGGGAGACCTAGAAGAGGCTGCAGGCTCCTGGCTTTGGATTGGCTCAGCTCTGGCCATTGCAGCCATTTGAGGTGTGAATAATCAGATGGAAGAGCTTCCTCTCTGTATCTCCTCATCTCTGTATGTCTGACTTTCCAATAGAAATATATATTTTTTAAAAAATACATTTTTTTATGTGGAAGTGAAGCTCCACCAGAACAGGCAAGAGAACCAGTGGGGAAAGACAGACCATCAGCAAATCTACAGCATAACAAGTCTACAATAAATCTATTGTATCGAAGTCTTATATCCTCAAAGTTTTGATAATATCATATACTAGAGGGAACCTGTGGTATTTGTGTTTATCCTTTTGGAACTAGCTCATTTCACTTGGCATAATGGTTTGCAGTTGCATCCATTTTGTCACAAAACACAGGATTTCACCCTCTGGCTGAGTAGCATTCCACAGTGTGTATCTACCACACTTTCCTTATCTAGGCATTATTCAGTGGATGTCTGGGTTAATTCCATGTCTTAGCTATTGTAAATTGAGCTGTCCATATAACTCTCATATGTTGATTTTCTTTCATCAGGATAAATTTCCAGTAGTGAGATGGCTAAGCATTATGGACAATCCTGCAATCGATATGAGCAAAAACTGACATTTTAGAATGTGATTATTGTGTATAGCCTTTGATTTTTTTTTTCCTATTTGATATTTGCTAAATGGCTTGCCTAATGGAGTATTAACCCTGTGATTGTGGAGCCATGTGAAATCATGTCATTGTAAAAATTAAAAAAGGAAGTCAGGAGGGAGTATTAAAATTTTAAGAAAGGAAGTAAGGAATATAATAAGCAAGAAGTGTTAAAACTATGAAATCTCAAGAGGTCTGCTTTCATTCCTATACATTTTAAAATATTTTACAATTAATGGCTGGATAAAGAAAATGTGTATACGTGCACTATGAAATACTGTTCAGCCCTAAAAAAGAATGAAATCTTGAATTATGTAACAAAATGGATCACCTGGAAATATTATGCTTAGTGAGAAAGCCTAAAAGACAAATAAAATGTTTTGTTTGACATGTAGTGATGAATATAGAATGTAGAGATTTGTAAGAAATCATTGCAAATCTAGTCTTAGTGATCTAACCAATATCCAATGATTACACATTGAATTCTAATCATTGAAGCAACAATCCGCTAGATATGAAAAATACCAATAGAGATTACTTGTAGGTGGATAGAAAAGTTACATAAAATAGAGTAAAAAAAGTGTTATGTAGATAATCTCATAGGTGACCACTAAAATATTTCTTAGATTTTTAGTCTCTAGACCTATGACAAAATGTTTGCTTCTTATGAGTTGCCCAGTCTTTGGTATTTTGTTCTAGCAGTACAAAACTGATTAAGATGTTTTCCAACCAGACAAGTTAGTGCAAAGTTTATTTTATTATGCTCTAATTCATTAAATCTTTATTCTGGGCTACTGGTTATAAATGGGCGCTATGTGTTATCAATGATTTACTGCAAATAGAGCACAAAAGTAAATTAAATATTGGTGTCATTGCCTGCGATCTGCATAAACAAGCAAATGTAAGAGAAGGTCAATGCGTCAGAAGACCAGGCCTGTTAAAATACATAGCTTATCCACTCAGTATTACTCACAGCTATGAAGTAGAATCATAAAATAGGGACATCCTATTGTATGCCGTAGTATGGATGCACATTATGCTAAATTAAATTGACCAATCACATAATATTAAATTACTCCACTTTTTCATGTAAATAGAATAGGCAATCTTAAAAATCGCAACCCAGGGACTGGGTTGCAAGGCTTTAGATGATCAACTTCTGCTTTCTCAGGCCACAAGCAGGGACCTGGGTGGGAAGTGGAGCAGGTGGGACATGAACCAGTATCCATATGGGATCTTGGTGCTTGGAGGGGGAGGATTAGCCATTCAAGCCATTGCGCCAGTCCCTGGAAATGTTCTTATAGTGAAAAAGCTTTCCTGCTTGCCTTTGTGGTACTACAGGAAAGCAGAGGAAGATGGGTAGGATTTGGGGACTCTGGTGGGTGGGGAGGGATTTCCCATTAGGCCAGCGGCTCAAAATCTGGAGCACTGCAGTAGCATTTTGGGTATATTCCACCTTCAAATTATCCAAGTGTTTGAGATTCAGTCTCAAAAGTTTGAGATTCAGTGAATTCAGATTGTATTTTGCTAATCACCTTTGCTATTTATTTTTCAATCCCTTGTATACTTAAGTGGCAATTTAATACATCTGTTTCCTATTCATTTACACTTAACTCACCTAAATGTTATTTGGAAAGAAAGTAATCTAAGGAATCTTTCCTTTGGATTCAGTTGATAAAGGATGACCTCCAATTCCAAAAATTCAGAAACAAATAAATACCAGGGTTGTTTAGTCTAATTCCTATTACAGAAGCCCTCTCTTTAGCCTTAGGCAATGCTATGATGTAGCACCAAGGCTTTAGTCTTCCAGTGACTCCTAGTTTTCCATATTTACCTTCCCCTGGGGACTGTCAATCTGTGTGCCCCTCACGTGCTCTGCTGTCCCGAAGTAGTGCTAATGTGTTATGGACCCAAGCACAGTTTCCCATATTGTCCTAACTCTTGTTTATTGGCAGGTCACAGGGCTATTTCTTGTTTATCTGATTTCATACTAAGATGTTCTGGGAAGGATTGGGATAAATGAGCAATACAAGAACTTATTGAGTGTTTACCACAAGCCAGCAGTTGATTTACTTTGTTATATTCTCTTAACAACCCCACAGGGAAGTAGCATTTCTGTCCAGTTTTCTTTTTTTTTAAACAAAAACCTTGAACTTAGGCACACAAGTTGAATGATTTGGCTGCACTGTTTGTGCATTGCAGAGCAGAAAGTGAAACTACAGGTAGGTGGTACTAAGGCATACAACACACTCTTTAACTCCCATATTTGTTGCATCTTGTGGACTGACCATTCTTCCCAAAACGTTTTCGTTAACTGGTATTTGCTGAAGTCTCTTTATCTTCAATAAAAACATGGGTGGAAAGAGAAGAAACATTCAAGATGGCCTTTCAATGGTTACAGAAGATTGAAAGCCACAGAACAGTCTTTCAGGACTCTTGGACCATGATGTTTTGTGGAGAGGGTGGGGGAATCACCATACTTCCATCAGTTTGACTTACAAAGAGAAAGAAAAATGTTTCCTTTTGTGTCTTAAAGTGCCCGATATAAATATGTCTGTGTCAAGAGTCCATCATGGTATCTTACACATGAATGGCAAACCTGGTTTCCAGTCTACATTCTACAGACTGGCAGTCAGATCAGGAGACAGCAGAGCCCTGGCCCCTCTGAAGTCTCAGGGAGGGGACTGTCCATGTATCTCCAAGCCTCTGGTAGTCTTGAGCAATTTGTGGTTTCTACAAATTACATGTTACATTACGTTCCCCTCTTATGGTCTCATCTAAATGTGACTACCTCGGTGAAGATTGTAATTGTGGAAAGGTTACATTGTGAGCACCTGGAGATTAAGAAGTAAACGGTCTTTTCTTGGGGTCACAGCTTGGTTCATAAAGTTGCTAACAGGAAGAGCATGGAATGAAGATCCAGGAGGCAGGAAGCAGAATTATGTCAGTTGGTGGCTCCAGCAAAGGGAACTTCAGTGGGATGCCTCCTGTTCCTCTCATGGCTCTGGGATGAGGCCAGGCCTCTTTCTTCTGGGCGATACTGGAATAGTTCCAAAACAAATGAGCCTTTGCGGTGTGGGGGGATGTTTTTTGTGATTGCTTCTGCCACACTTAGTTCTTATACATTCTGCATCAAACCCCTCCAGACCCTTCAGGTTCCCCATCTCCACATTTAACAACACATGGAGTACATTGAGCATTTTTCTAAGGAGAAGTGTGATATTTTACTCTTGGAGTATCACTTTTCTCAGGAAAAAACCCTACACCTCCTTTCCCTCCTGAAGTACTATGGGGATTAATCTGTTTTGAATTATGACTTCTTTTCCCCCCATGATAAACCCTTTGAGGAACTCAACTATGTAAAAATATCAAAGCCTGGTAATGCTTAAATGTGCTTTTCCCCCATCCTTGGTCTCTCTCCATAACTCCACATGGAGAGTTTGATCTTATGCTAACCATACTGTTTAGTGCAGGTTTGGGCTGATGAAACAGGGCTATTTTTCCATCTACTTCTAGAATTTTTGAGAAGCCTTGGGGGATTAACAAAGTTGTGCTGAAGGATTGTAATTTGTGACATTTTCAATGTTTCTTTTTCTGTTAGAGGTCACTACCTTTATGATTGCATTTTTTGTGGTGATTAGATTCTAGACTTTCACTTCTCTTTTCCTCTCATGGGGCAGACAAACAGTGGTCATTATGGATTTCCCTTTCTTTTATAGCCCAAACCTCCTCAGTGTATTTCTTATCTATTAGCTGTTCTATTTTCCCCTTGGATAGAAGGGTCTATTGCAGTGACTTTCTGGTATCGAATGACTTTACCTTTTGAGAGTGGTACGGTTTTTCCACCTCTGACATTCCAGGCTAGTCACTTTCTCAGTACCAGCCAGTTAGCCTTACATCATGCTCTCTCCCAAAGCCTGGCAAACCAAAATGTGCCTTTTCCCCTTTCCCATTCATTCCTTTCCTTCTGCTCCCTCTACACAATTTCTATTTTATCTTGTTCTCAGCCAGTTTTTGATCTATAATGTGGAACTAAAAGCTTACGACTGACATTTGGGGGACATGCAGGCATGGGTTAGGAGAGCAGATTTTTCATAGACAAGAAAGCCATAACATAGCATCTGATTTTGGAATCTTGAGTGTCCCTCTTGACTCTGCTACCTGGTGAATAGTTAAATAGTCTGAGGAAGTTATCTGAAATTCCTAACCTTCAGAATTGTAATGATGCCTACTTCACACAAGTATCGTGAGGATTTGTGGAGATACTATAAAATATTATACAATGTGAAATGTGCATGTAAAATTATCCACTAATTTGGTGAAATCTATTCAAAGCTAACCTTGGTCACAGGGAAATAATGATTTCACTTGTTAATGTGTCAGTCTTTGTTCAAAAGGACGTTTATGGGTATGATTATCAGTCCATAGCAAGGGCCATAGTTGCTAGAAGGTCTCTCGTGCTCACCCTCACACCAGCTTGAACAAAAGCAGACTGCTCCTTGGCTTGAGAGGGATTGATGACCCAGAAACCACAAGCTGGTCTCTTTGTGAAGACAATCTTCAAAATACCTGTATCTCTAGAAACTGCATTTGGCCTAGCGATCATTGGTTCTTGTAGTTGTTGATTGTATTTTCAGTCTTTGGGCATGTTCAGGTATCCCAAGCAAAGGAAAGGAATAATGACTGACAAGAAGGAATTCTAGTATAAGAACCTACTTCAACTTCACTTGTGTTATACTCCCTCCTGTCCACAGTGCTCATTTCTAACCATGACAGAACATTTGGATGTATTGAAGTAGACACTGGATAGAAACATGACTTAAATGTTGTCATGGCTTTCATGAGAGGCAACAGATCTCCAACACTGAGGATCTTTTTTTCTGAAAGTAAGTTAAATCCCTCATATAACTCATGTCCTCAGTGCAAACTTCTCCAGGAATTACTTTCTCAGAACACTTTCCAAGAATGAGCCAACCAGAATATGTGCTGTTTTATCCTCTTATTTCTTTTGAATGCAGGTTTTCTTATTTAAATCCAACTAGTATGATACGAACGTAGGATTGACAGGTCTGTTCACATAATACAACTTTGTTGAACCTTAATCCTGATCTGATTCACTTAGCGTTTTGGGTGAACCTCTTTATGGTGGTTAAACTGGTTTGACTTCTATAGTTTCCCATTTTTTTTCTTCCCTTCTCAAGATTTTTTTTTCTGACTTTACTAATTAACTCACTTTCCACTCACTAAGTTCTGTTGCTCTTTTTCTGTTTTGTATCGCAGGTTACCCTTCAGCTCAATCATTACTGTTTACATCAGTGTGATGCAGATCTAAGTTAATTCTCAGGAAGTAGGAGAGGAACGGGGTGGGGATAGGCATGCCTTTTATTTCAGGCAGCAAGCACTTGGGAGAATTGGGTGATGTCTCGTTATTGGATGTTATGGACAGATGGGGAAATGGTATGAAGTTTAGGTTTCCTTTTTCATCCATGGAATGAAAGGCTGGGCACACTGTAGTACTTTGTGCTGGAAAATCTCCCCAATATTTCTTAAAGCTAAAAACCAAGACCCTTTGCTATGCAGGGACTTATAGTCACTGACACACAGAGTACAGTACATGTGCATCGAAAAGCAAAATATCAAACCAGAGTGTTTGTGTGCATATATGTGTGCAAGGTAGGAGGCTGGGTGATGATGGCAAGCATTCACAAGCAAACTTTTAGTTTTCTTCCCTGATACTGAATGACTCCTGCCTCACTGCATGTGTTCCTGACACCCTGGTGTGGCCAACCACTCTACAGGTTTAACATGTTACCCTGGGTGCACAGGATGAACAATCAGCAATCTCTAAGGATGCATTGTTGTGGCTTTCCTTGTTTACTCTCTTTCTCATCTACATGGGATCTGTTGAAATCACAGCTCCCTTTCTGTGAAAGATTGGTTCAGCTGCCATGAGTTCAACACTAAGCAGTGAACAAACTAAGAAGGGATCAGAGTAGGAGTGCCCAGAACTGCATAAATTAATGTGGCTCCTAAATCCCCCACTAGGCTTCCACCCCAACTAAATGCATCCTATTTATTGCAATAGGCCTCCTGTAAAAGAGTGTGAACGATTACTCAAAACACACCATGGATCATCAGATCCATCATCAGATGTGATAATTCCAAGTGGAGAACAAATCAAATGCAGTCTCCTCAAGAAATCTCTCTACTTTGAAAATTGCTATATCTTCTTGGCTAATTGAAGAAATTCTTCAATTGTAGCAGTTCTCTTTGCCATGCTACCTGGTAATATGCAGGAGGAGAGTGACGTCTCTCAGAAAGTTGGTGAAAAATGTTTGTGGACAGGTTAGTTATAATGAGGAAATAAGATAATGAAGACAAATGCCAAGCATATTGCTACCGCACTTGAAGGTCATTCAAAACACTAATATTCTTACTTTTATTAACTAGGAGCCACGTAGTGTTCAAGAATATCTCACTTCTTGGGGCTGTTGGTGACCTTCCCCACGTGGTGTCACAGTCTCCTACTGCTGGAAATTTTATGTGTAAACATGATTCCATATGCCGAAAAGCAGAGTTTAAAAACCACTCGTTTAAGGGTAGTAGCTACAATTAGTTCAAAGGTTGGAACTTGAAACCTTCACTCAGATTTGTCTTGAGGAATGTGACATTGAAAAAGTTACAGCAGGCCACATAGAAGAGGCAGAAGCTGACACAGGCTCTGGGGTCTTGACTGTCAGCAAACTGGGGTCTGTGTCCTGACTTGCTCAGCTAAAGTACTAGACATTACAGTACTTACCAATTCCAGGAAGAGCTATTAGAAAGCATGTCCCTTACAGAGTTTCCCGTGAGAAGGAACGAATGCCACATGCCAGATAAATGGTCTTACTCACCTCTCCATGGGGAGATCTATTACACTGAAGAGCCTCTTGTGCAGTGAATATCTTTGCAGGTGTGTAGAATTCCCAGGAGTGGTGAAGATCTATTTTTTAACCTGCACACTCACCCTGGGATTGCTCCCTGATTAAAAGGGAGGCTAATCAAATTTAGAAATATCTGAAAGGAAGTCCAGATACAGCCTGTTATTAAATGAGAGGTGAATGGAGGTTGTATTAGCTCTTGAGGTACTGTCGATTACACTTGGATTAAAGCGATGGTCTTCAGTAAGAACATGAAACTAGTCCATAGAAGCAGATGGAATAATGAGCTTTGAAAACTTTTATCTTTCAGAAGCCAAAGCTATAACTATAGTTTATATATAACAAGGCTTTTTTATTTTTTTGTAATAAGAGAAGTAAAAACTTATTTTAAGAAAAAGGCCAGGAAGAAACTGATTGTGTTTGGTGGGCTTTCATGCAGTTTCAAATGATGTTATGAAGTTAAAAAAAAAACCAAAAAGCATAAAATAATGGGATTGTAAAAACCACCTGGCTTAAGTACTGCAGTTTGCTGATAACTGGATTTCTCCACTTGACCTTGAACATTTTCATCTAGTGGTCTCACTTGCACAACTGCCAGATTATAATGATCTAATTCAAATTGATGGGTGTAAAAACAGATAAGCAGAGATTTTATGAGATCATGCTTGCACAGCAGGTTAATATTAGAATTGACATTAGAATTAAAATCTAGGAAAATATATTTGTACTTTCAAGTAAAAAAATATTAAATGGCATATTTCAGTGTGTGTGAGAGAGCACGAGACCTTTGTTTACTCTGAATAAGAAGAGGTGATGAGAAATTCTTGGGCTCTTGAGACGAGAAAGTCTCTAGGTGCCTTGTTTCTGGATTAGCCGGAATAAGGGGTTCAATGCAGGTTGCTCTCCTTAGAGTTTTTGACCCTGTGTCTGAACATTGATCTCAGTCTCTGAGCACAAACATCCCCTATATGACCAGCAGGTATGGCCCATGTCGACACTATTCCTTATTCTGGGATTGCAGAGTGAGAAGAATAGTTTTTCCAGAAAGATTCTAATTAGCCCATCTTGGATCACACGACCCATACAAATTTATACCTGTGTTCAACAGGGAGCTCAATCTCAGATCCAGTTGAAGCGTTTGCTGTTCCTGTTGTTGAGGGTCTGACTTCATGATAGGCAACCCAGGAAGAATTAATCCAGAAAATGAGGAAATCAAAGCACATTTCTACCATCATGTGTGTTATTTCAATAGTAGGAAATAGAATGTAGTCGTTTTAGGAAAACATAGTCTTCAGACTTTTTTCATCTCTTTCCATCCTACAGAATCTCTCATTAGCCACCCACTACTATTCCACCCTACCCATACTCTTGTTTCTGTGTGTTGCTGGCATGTCTCTGATTGAAAAGGTTTATTTTTCTCAACAAAGAAGCTATATGTAGACTTGGACCTGCCCAACCTTTGTCATTGCAGCTTCACAATTCTCACTGTCATCTCCTTTGGTTTCCATTCTCTGAATTGTGAGAATATGTGGTATGTTGGTAAATTTTAAGTGCTGGGTTGATCATATTAAGAAAATCCTAGAAACCTGGAAAAAGCGTTGTATTAGGTGCTTTCCAAAGTGGCTGGTTGTGAGTCTGGGTAGGATTGAATAGGGCAAATGCACTCTGTGTGTGTGTGTGTGTGTGTGTGTGTGTGTGTGTGTGTGTGTGTTGTAGGGAGAGGGTGGTAATGGATGCCATATAATTAGCTGAGGACATGGAGAAAATGAATACAGACAGCAAATCGGTAAGGCTTTCTGAGAACTTAGCCTTGCTTATCTCCAGGCTTGCCAGGAGACTTTAGTACTTCCACCAGTGAGCCCCCTTCCCCGGGTACTTGAGCATTTGTGTATCAAGGTATTCATTGGCTTCCTTTATTCTGAGGCCTCTGGGTGGAGATGGAACCATGTTACCAGCATCCCAGGGTCTGTAGTCTGTAGCCAACTTGCTGTCATGGGAATTCTGATCCTCACATTTGGATGAGTCAAACACTCTAACAAATTTCCTCTTCTCTGACTTTATATCTTTGTTTCTTTCTTATAAACACAAGTGATTAAACTGTAAGTACAAATATAAGAGGATTCCAGATAATGTGTCTTCTATCGTCCTAGTGGAAAGTACTGTAGGCACAGAAATGGATTTGTTCAGTTATACATAAGCTGTCAACCAAATGTGGTATTTTTGATTTCTCTCTATAGATGTATAAAATAGCATATTTCAGAAATAATACAATATTGTCAGCTCTAGTATTTTATAAATGATTTTATTGAGGCACATAAAATAGTCAACATCAGCTTCCTCACCAGTAGAACTGATTTTGAATCATCTCATAGTTGTTTGGCATATGTCATCACCTTTGATCTTCTTTGAAAGAGGATCCCTTTTGTATCTGTACATCATGCCGCTTGCATGCACTTAGTGACCTTAGTTAGGAATACTCCAAAAAAATTGGCATTCTTGATCTTTATTTCCACTTTCTTCTTTTTTTGGATGGAGATAGGAGCACTGTGACTAAATGTTATTTTGGTTTTTTCTGATATTATTTAAGAGTGATTCGCTGTAATGTCTGATACTCAGAAGATTATTCCCAAGGAATAATTTTGTGTCTTTGTTAGATGTATTACATCTTCATTGTCTACAATGTGTCCATATTGAGACTTCTGTTAACACCCAACTAACATTGATGCTGAGTATCTCAGGCTAACATGTCTTAAACAGGTTGTATCCTCTTCTTCGTATTTTGAGACATTGTAAGATTGTGGATAAATATAATTCTCTCCTTAAGACTGAACCATGATAGGAATGAACGTTGAGTGACTTGCCTGGGCTTTAATTTAAAGGTAAATGTATGTTTTGTTGAACCAGAAGAAGCCTGGGAGATAGCACTGTCGTCTGGAAAGATAATTCTTCATGTACGTTCAAGAAAGGGTATGCTCCAGAACTGTGTGTAGTGAGAGCATGAATCATCTCATTTCATTCGAATAGTCACCTATTGTAGGTTCTTTCTCTAGGACACTGAAATTCATCAATTTTTACATTTCAAATCTTTAGCAGTCTGAAAGTTGATAAAAATCACTGGGAAAAGACACAGGTGAATTATGAATATAAGAAATATGACAAAGTATGCTCTTGTTTTCCAAGAAGCTGTATAAAATGGCTCTTTGGGTGTGGAGGTGAGATAAGATCATCCTAAAACATTTGTTCTATCTGGAAACTAAAAGTGTTGAAACTGAAAATTTTCATACAATGACAGAAAGAAGAACTGTGCTTGCCTTGGTTTATTTACAGGACCAGGATACTTTTATTGACACGTTGATAATAAAACACAAACTTGTGGGTTTGAAAAGTGTTTTTCTGAGAGCTAAATGAATAACATAAATGATAGTACTTGTGGATGAGTCATTTTCAAGAAGAGGTGACATAGGCAAGCATTACCATAATTTCTGTTTTTAGGATGAACACAAAGCAGGGTGTGGAGTGATTCAGAGCTTGAGTCTGACTCGTTGAGGATAGCCCAAAATATGCTGGGACTGCCTGGTGAAGTTCCCTCTCACACTGAAAGCTCCAAAGCCATTAAGTAGCACAGTGTCCAAAACAAAGGGGCAGCAACATTTCTTCACTTCCTTTGTTCAGTTGCTAGAATAAGTCTTTGCTGTGCTTATGAGATAACATCCAGTCACTGTAATTAAAGGGCAACAGAGTAATTTTGATTCAATGTTTCTTTGTGGTTGCGGCTGTTTGATCAGATAGAAGTGAAGCAAATTTCACATAGTGCAAAAGGTTCAAGTAAAAAATAAATTTTCCTCTGATGTGTACCTGGCCCTTTGTTATTCTGTTTCAGTTCTAAGAAACTTCCCTGTTGCTGCTTCCTGGGAAGCTCCTTGTGTCTCCATGCACATCATTGATTATCCCTATTACAAATCTGTGTGCATGTGCGAATGTGTGCACACACAAATCTGTGTAACACTACTGGTAACACATTGGATTCTGCATCTTTGAATACATCATGGAAATTGCTCCAGATCATTTTTTTAAAGATTTATTTATTTTTGTTGGAAAGTCAAATATACAGAGGAGGAGAGACAGAAGATCTTCCAGCCACCAGTTCACTCCCCAAATATCCACAGTGGCCAAAGCTGAGCCAATTCGAAGTCAGGAGATTCCTCTGAATCTGCCACACAGGTGCAGGGTTCCAAGGCTTTGGACCATCCTGGACTGCTTTCCCAGGCCACAAGCAGGGAGCTGGATGGGAAATTGGGCTGCTGGGACACAACCCAGCATCCATATGGGATCCCAGCGTGTGCAAGGTGAGGACTCTAGACAATAGGCTCCTGCGCCGGATCCACTCCAGATCTTTGTATAGAAATTGACCTTACTCTTTTGAAGGACTACTGTGTTTTAATGAGTAGATATGATACAATTTATTTGCAGATGTCTACATTCCAAAACAGCCGAGTCAAATATATTTTGTAAGTTATGACATATTTGAACATATCCTTGCAGAAAACAAAATACCTAGCAGTATAAATGCGGTATCAAAAAATCTATATATTTACAATTTAGGAGGTATTGCAAAAGTACCACTCAAAATTAGTAAACTAAATAAATCCTACAAGCTATGAGTAATAACACCAGTTTTCCTTATCAATGTGGTGTGGAACAAATTTGGTCATGGCCAGTTCACTGACTAAAGTTATACCTTTACTGTGTATTTCATATAATAAAGTCAGTATTTTGGGAAATGTTTCAAGAGAACAGGCTTTTATTTTTTTTAAAATTATTTATTATTTTTACTTCATTAATTACATTGTATTATGTGACACAGTTTCATAGGTACTTGGGTAGTTCCCACCCCTCCCCAAACCCTCCCACCATGGTGGATTCCTCCACTTTGTTGCATAACCACAGCTCAAGTTCAGTTGAGATTCCCCCATTGCAAGCGTATACCAAACATAGAGTCTAGCATCTTATTGTCCCGTCAAGTTCAACGGCTTCTTAGGTATACCCTCTCTGGTCTGAAGACAGAGCCAGCAGAGTATCATCCCAGTCAATTGAAAGCTCCAACATACCATCAGCAAAAATTTACATCATTATGGAATTAATTGACATAGTAATGAGTAACCAATATGTTAAAAGTAAATGCGAGTTCCCAGCCACCTTCTGTGACCACTTCATTGACATTTCAATTTTAGTTTATACACAACATATAACATTCAAAACATAACATGTTATACATAACATCATATCATCTTAAATTAAGGCAAACATGTGGTATTTAACCTTTTGGGATTGGCTCATTTCCCTTAGCATTATGGTTTCCAGTTTGGCCCATTTGGCCACAAAGAACTGCATTTTGTTTTTTTTAATACCTGAGTAGTATTCCATGGAGTAGATGAACCATAGCTTTCTTATCCAATCCTCTGCTGATGGGCATTTTGGTTGCTTCCATGTTTTTGCAATTACTGATTGTGCTGCTATGAGCATAGGAGTGCATGTTGGTTTCTCATAAAACAATTGTTCTGGATATATTCCTAGGAGTGCTATTGCTGGATCATACGGTATGTTGAATTTGAGTTGTTTGAATATTCTCCATACTGATTTCCATAGAGGCTGTACCAGCCTGCAGCCCCACCAGCAGTGGAGTAGGGATCCCTTTTCCCTGCAACCTCGCCAACAAGTGTTGTTGGTGCTTTTATTCATGTGGGCCAGTCTTACTGGCGTTAGGTGGTACCTCATTGATGTTTTAATTTGGATTTCCCTTATTGCCAGGGAACTTGAGCATTTTTTCATATGTTTATTTGCCATTTGGGTTTGTTCCTTTGTGAAGTGTCTGCCCATTTCCCGTGCCCATTTCTTGAGTGGCTTGTTTGTTTTGACATTTTGGTTATTTTGTAGCTCTTTGAATATTCTGGAGATCAGCCCTCTATCACCTATGTCGTGTGCGAAGATCTTCTCCCATTCTGTGGGTTGCCTTTTTACTTTGTTGATTGTTTCTCTAGCTGTACAGAAGCTTCTTAGTTTGATGAGGTCCCAATTGTTTATTTTGGTCTCGATTTCTACTGCATTTGGAGTCTTTTTTAGGAAGTGAGGGCCTACCCCTAAGTGTTGCAGTGTGTTTCCAACATTTTCTTCCAAAAGTTTGAAGGTATCTGGATGTAGGTTTAGATCTGTTATCCATTTAGATCTGATCTTAGGGTATGGTGAGAGATGTGGATCTGTTTTTTTGTTTCTGCAGGCTATTAACCAGTTGTCCCAACAGCATTTATTGAACAGACCTTCCCATTTGCCTGGATTGTCGTTTGTCTTTTTGTCAAAGATTATTTGGCTGTATCTGTGTGGGTTTCCTTCTGGTGTTTCTATTCTGCTCCATTGATCTTCCTCTCTATCTTTGTGCCAGTACCACGCTGTTTTGATAACCACTGCCCTATAGTATGTCCAGAGGTCCGGAACTGTGATTCCCCCTGCTAACTTCCTGTTCTTCAGGATGGTTCTAGCTATCCGTGGTTTTTTGTGCTTCCAGATGAACCTTTGGATCATTGTTTCCAGTTCCATGAAGAATGTTTTGGGCAATTTGATTGGGATTGCGTTGAATGTATATATTGCTTTTGGCAGTATAGACATTTTAATGATATTGATTTTACCTATCCAGGAGCATGGGATGTTACTCCATCTTTTGAGATCTTGTTCAATTTCTTTTTTTTTTTTTTTAAAGATTTATTCATTTTATTTCTATTTTATTTTTTTTTAATTATTTATTATTTAACTTCAGTAATTACATTCTATTATGTGACACAGTTACATAGATACTTGGGTTCTCCCCACCCGTCCCCAAACCCTCCCACCATGGTGGATTTCTCCACCTTGTTGTATAACCACAGCTCAAGTTCAGTTGAGATTCCCCCATTGCAAGCGTATACCAAACATAGATTCTAGCATCTTATTGTCCCGTCAAGTTCAACGGCTTCTTAGGTATACCCTCTCTGGTCTGAAGACAGAGCCAGCAGAGTATCATCCCAGTCAATTGAAAGCTCCAACATACCATCAGCAAAAATTTACATCATTATGGAATTAATTGACATAGTAATGAGTAACCAATATGTTAAAAGTAAATGCGGGTTCCCAGCCACCTTCTGTGACCACTTCATTGACATTTCAATTTTAGTTTATACACAACATATAACATTCAAAACATTAACATGTTATACATAACATCATATCATCTTAAATTAAGGCAAACATGTGGTATTTAACCTTTTGGGATTGGCTCATTTCCCTTAGCATTATGGTTTCCAGTTTGGCCCATTTGGCCACAAAGAACTGCATTTTGTTTTTTTTAATACCTGAGTAGTATTCCATGGAGTAGATGAACCATAGCTTTCTTATCCAATCCTCTGTTGATGGGCATTTTGGTTGTTTCCATGTTTTTGCAATTACTGATTGTGCTGCTATGAGCATAGAGGTGCATGTTGGTTTCTCATAGAACAAGTGTTCTGGATATTTTCCTAGGAGTGCTATTGCTGGATCATACGGTATGTTGAATTTGAGTTGTTTGAATATTCTCCATACTGATTTCCATAGAGGCTGTACCAGCCTGCAGCCCCACCAGCAGTGGAGTAGGGTTCCCTTTTCCCCGCAACCTCGCCAACAAGTGTTGTTGGTGCTTTTATTCATGTGGGCCAGTCTTACTGGCGTTAGGTGGTACCTCATTGATGTTTTAATTTGGATTTCCCTTATTGCCAGGGAACTTGAGCATTTTTTCATATGTTTATTTGCCATTTGGGTTTGTTCCTTTGTGAAGTGTCTGCCCATTTCCCGTGCCCATTTCTTGAGTGGGTTGCTTGTTTTGACATTTTGGTTGTTTTGTAGCTCTTTGTATATTCTGGAGATTAGCCCTCTATCACCTATGTCGTGTGCGAAGATCTTCTCCCATTCTGTGGGTTGCCTTTTTACTTTGTTGATTGTTTCTCTAGCTCAATTTCTTTTTTAAGTAGTTTGTAGTTTTCTTCAAATAAGTCTCCTACATTTTGGGTTAGATTTATTCCCAGATATTTCATACTTTTCTCTGTTATTTTGAATGGTATCTTGCTGGTTACGTCTTTTTTCCATCTTGGGGCTGTTCGCATACAGTATGGCTGTTGATTTTTGTTCATTAATTTTGTACCCTGCCACTCTACCAAACTCTCGTAAAACTTCTAGCAGTCTCTGTATTGAGTCTCTTGGCTCTTCTACATAAAGAATCATATCATCTGCATATAGTGAGAGTTTGACTTCTTCGTTTCCCATTTGGATTCCTCTGATGTCTTTTTCTTGTCTTATGGCCTCAGCGAGTACCTCTAGGACTATGTTGAATAGTAGTGGAGAAAGTGGACATCCCTGTCTTGTTCCAGATCTCAGTGGGAAGGGTTCCAGCTTTTCTCCATTCAGTATGATGCTGGCATTGGGTTTTTCATATATGGCTTTAAAAAAGAAATTGAACAAGACCTCAAAAGATGGAGTAACATCCCATGCTCCTGGATAGGTAAAATCAATATCATTAAAATGTCTATACTGCCAAAAGCAATATATACATTCAACGCAATCCCAATCAAATTGCCCAAAACATTCTTCATGGAACTGGAAACAATGATCCAAAGGTTCATCTGGAAGCACAAAAAACCACGGATAGCTAGAACCATCCTGAAGAACAGGAAGTTAGCAGGGGGAATCACAGTTCCGGACCTCTGGACATACTATAGGGCAGTGGTTATCAAAACAGCGTGGTACTGGCACAAAGATAGAGAGGAAGATCAATGGAGCAGAATAGAAACACCAGAAGGAAACCCACACAGATACAGCCAAATAATCTTTGACAAAAAGACAAACGACAATCCAGGCAAATGGGAAGGTCTGTTCAATAAATGCTGTTGGGACAACTGGTTAATAGCCTGCAGAAACAAAAAAACAGATCCACATCTCTCACCATACCCTAAGATCAGATCTAAATGGATAACAGATCTAAACCTACATCCAGATACCTTCAAACTTTTGGAAGAAAATGTTGGAAACACACTGCAACACTTAGGGGTAGGCCCTCACTTCCTAAAAAAGACTCCAAATGCAGTAGAAATCGAGACCAAAATAAACAATTGGGACCTCATCAAACTAAGAAGCTTCTGTACAGCTAGAGAAACAATCAACAAAGTAAAAAGGCAACCCACAGAATGGGAGAAGACCTTCGCACACGACATAGGTGATAGAGGGCTGATCTCCAGAATATACAAAGAGCTACAAAACAACCAAAATGTCAAAACAAACAAGCCACTCAAGAAATGGGCACGGGAAATGGGCAGACGCTTCACAAAGGAACAAACCCAAATGGCAAATAAACATATGAAAAAATGCTCAAGTTCCCTGGCAATAAGGGAAATCCAAATTAAAACATCAATGAGGTACCACCTAACGCCAGTAAGACTGGCCCACATGAATAAAAGCACCAACAACACTTGTTGGCGAGGTTGCGGGGAAAAGGGATCCCTACTCCACTGCTGGTGGGGCTGCAGGCTGGTACAGCCTCTATGGAAATCAGTATGGAGAATATTCAAACAACTCAAATTCAACATACCGTATGATCCAGCAATAGCACTCCTAGGAATATATCCAGAACAATTGTTTTATGAGAAACCAACATGCACTCCTATGCTCATAGCAGCACAATCAGTAATTGCAAAAACATGGAAGCAACCAAAATGCCCATCAGCAGAGGATTGGATAAGAAAGCTATGGTTCATCTACTCCATGGAATACTACTCAGGTATTAAAAAAAACAAAATGCAGTTCTTTGTGGCCAAATGGGCCAAACTGGAAACCATAATGCTAAGGGAAATGAGCCAATCCCAAAAGGTTAAATACCACATGTTTGCCTTAATTTAAGATGATATGATGTTATGTATAACATGTTATGTTTTGAATGTTATATGTTGTGTATAAACTAAAATTGAAATGTCAATGAAGTGGTCACAGAAGGTGGCTGGGAACTCGCATTTACTTTTAACATATTGGTTACTCATTACTATGTCAATTAATTCCATAATGATGTAAATTTTTGCTGATGGTATGTTGGAGCTTTCAATTGACTGGGATGATACTCTGCTGGCTCTGTCTTCAGACCAGAGAGGGTATACCTAAGAAGCCGTTGAACTTGACTGGACAATAAGATGTTGGACTCTATGTTTGGTATATGCTTGCAATGGGGGAATCTCAACTGAACTTGAGCTGTGGTTATGCAACAAGGTGGAGGAATCCACCATGGTGGGAGGGTTTGGGGAGGGGTGGGGAGAACCCAAGTACCTATGAAACTGTGTCACATAATACAATGTAATTAATGAAGTTAAATAATAAATAATTTAAAAAAAAACGATTTTGAAGTCTTCATTCCAGCATTTGATTTTTCCAATTGCTAGATGGTTGGTTTCGGTTATCTTCTTTTGTTCTTTAGGTAAGGTCACAATTCCCTGATGCTTGATGCTTGTTGGTATAGGATGTTGTCTGCACATGATAGTATTTTGACTTGCTATATGTTCAGAAATTCTTTTATTACTATTATTTTTCATAATATAGGGCTGTAGGTGTAGGGATTCCTTCGTTTTCTCTTCCCTTGTTCCCTCCGCATTTTCCTGTGGCCATTTCCCCCCATCTTATCAAGGTCATATCATTCCGAAATACTCCCCAGGTTTACTTTTATCCCAAATTGTCAGTTGATGTGTTGTCCATAATGAAATGGGGAGGTGCCTGAAAAGAAGTCCATTCCTACAGCACTCTACCTGGTGCTAAGACAGACAGACATGCTAGGTCATATTGCCACAGATTTCACAAGAATATATCACACCAGACGTTATATTCCACCAAAACCAACACAGCTTAGGGGTAGGACTGAAACTCATTCTGTGATTGTCTGCTGTCAAAATGATCTGACATCAAGTGACTGCTTTTCATAAACAGCGATGATGCTACCTGTTGTCAACTTTGCTGATCAAATTAGGGTAATAAAAATTGATCTGAAAACAGTAGGGTGAAATATTCCATCCTCAGGAGCTTGCCTGGGGAGAAGAATTCTTAGGATTTGCTTGATATTGTTCTACCAGCCTGGCGCTCAGTCCTAGTGTACAGTTTTTGCTGTCTACTCAAGATCAAAGGAAGTGATAGAGGGGATCCCCCAGCTACCCAATCTGACATGCAGTAGGTTACAACTGGGTCTCCCAGTCACAAGACCTGCAACATTGAGGAGTGGCAATAATAAATCATGGGAACAAGTCCATCCCATCAGGTCCCAGATGTTTGCTGGTTCCTGGGCAAATCTAGAAGTTTCTTCTGTGATCATTGGTCTGTGGAACTTTATCAGGAGCAGGACCTCAAATAGGTAGGCCTGGCTCTTAGTTCTAACAACCTTCCACCCAAGTCCTTTTTTTGCAGAGCTGGAGCAGTTAGGGAAGGAAAAATTGGGACTGCTGGATATGGAGGGATCAAATGCTCAAACATTAGACATAGGCCTGAATCTTATCACAGTGTGCCTGAAACTGAGATTCAAGTCTAAGGACTGGACTTGATTCTCTCTCCTTTTCCTAAGCTGGAGATGTCCCTCTTCTATGTTACATCACTTAGAGTTAGTAAAGGGCTGATGCGGGCAGCTCTTCTCTTTCTGCTTTCTTCAATGTGACTTGAGTTACTGCTCTGCAAACAGATACTGTGGTCTTTCTCTGGCTTCAATTACTCTGGGAAGGTGACTTGGCATCTGAACAGCTGTTCAAATTAATGTCCACTTGTTCTAACTCCCATTCATTCAAGAGTTCCTATCACTGGACTTATCGTTTATTAATCCAATCATTCTTATGTCCATATTATATAGTGGAAACCCTAAACAAGTATATGGTTTTTGAGGTTTTAGATTAATTTTCAAGACTTACTCCTTATGAATAATTGCATAAATTTAATAAAATTAAAGCCCTTCAACAAATGTCAGTCTTTTTTTCATCATACTAGATGGCAAGGGAGTAGATGTACATGTATGGAAGGAGACTATGTCTTCTAAATGTTCTGAAACCTTTCAACTCCTCTGTAATTCCCTTTAACTAGTTATATAAATACAGGAGTGTATTATGTGTTTCTAATTATAAGTAGGTACAATGGAAATGCTCTTTTTTTGGTCATAGTTAATTTAGTTCTAAATTCTTATAGGGAGTTTTTGTTGCAGAGCAATTCCATAATTCAGTTTGTCAATTAAACATGTTACTCCTAAGAGATGTTTTTATGAATTGTAGAAGTAATCATTTGTCATCTTGTCATTTGGAGGAAATTAATTCCAAGCTTGCATCTTTGCCTTCTCCGGATACCATGGATATTGAGGTGCAATGTCATATAAACGGAGTGACTGTGACACCATAACGGTTTTACTGAAATGATTAAGTGATCCGTCTCTCAGAATATCTTCCAAGATATCTCTAAAATTTCTTACCACCAAAGAACACTTCATAAATTTTATGATCATAATAGTTTTTCTCCATCTGACTTGTTTTACTGAAAGTGTCAGAGAAAGTATGACAGATTTTATAACTTAACATTGTCAGCTATGCTATGATGCAATAATGACCTTAACTTTATGAAATTCAGTAGTTAGTTTCGCTGTGCAAGAGTTTATATGTATTTTAGGAGACTAGGAATTTCAGCTTAAAAAGATTAATATGCCGCTTTCTTGGGAGGTGAGTATTTTATCAAGCATAAATCTCTGATTGTGAATCTGATGTTTCTGTTGTTCAGTTTTCGCCCAGATGTGAAAAATTGTGCTTCATTTACAGTATTTGACATGTGGGAATTAAAAAAAACATAAAATATGGATTATTTTTAATCTACTCGTGCAAGGGCCTGGACCAGAAATTATGCAACTTTATGGAACAGTATACTGTTTTGTACATACAGTGTACTGTTTTATACTCTAGTAAGGAGATAATAATGACACTGAGCACAAGCAAAATATCTTCAAGAAGGAAAGAGAAAATTATATTGTTAGTATCTCCATCCAGTTCAACACTTGGGTTTTTCCAGAATGAAACCCATATTCTGATGTTTGTGTGGGAGCGGAAGAGCTCAGTGGGTATGCCAATAGTGCCATTGCGGTGATTAGCTACATGATAGGGACCTGTGTAATTTTTAAGGCTTTTCACATTGGAAATAAGAGCATGAAAATAGCTCGCTAAGTCATAGGTTTGTTGTAGTGAGAGTTGAATCAAATAACGTATGTGAAGAACCTGTTAGTGATGAGAACCCTGGGAAGATAGCTATGCCATTCTCATTGATTTTTAATGCAGTAATAAAGTCGAGGTTACTAGAATATTTTAGCAGGTGTCATCATTTATATCATAAGATTTACTTCCAACCTAGCGGGTTAATCACTGCTGCTGCCTATGTTTATGAAATGTGTTGCTTCCTCAGACACTTCCTCTGTCTTGGGGAAAAATGAAGTGTCACGGTCGTATAAACAAAAGGAGGTGACATTTGACCTCTAGGATTTTCCCATTTTCATCACATCTACAAGGCTGTGATATTGCCTTTGTTCTTTTGTAGCCGTTACTTTGTATATTTTTCAAATCACTTTCAAGACTGATGAATTTCTTAAATGGAACAACATCTGGGAATGCTACAAGTCATCTTCAGAAGTGTGTTGCTGTTGAATTGAAATGCCTGTGGGAGAAGTTGTTGTGAAGTTTCTGTTCTGGTTTGTTAGCAGAAAAGATTAGTCAGGATGTTGAGCTAACCTTTGCTTCAGAATTGATGGAACCGCACTTAGTAGGAACCCTCACTAACGAGGGATGCTGACATCAGTCATGTAAACACTGATTTTTCTGTAATCAATCAATGACACCAAGAACCATGATACTGATTTCATTTCTTATTGTACTTTCTAAACATGAGTGCACTCGTTGGTGTATTTACTTTTTTGCTTTTTTTTTTTTTGTCGCTGAGACTTACTTACTCTTGGAATTTGTTGGCTAGAGTTTTGAAACAGATGGCTACAGGCTTTATTTTTTTTCCCCCTTGGTTATTTTTCATCTAGTTCTCATCATAACCAAAGATTAATTTTTTTTCCTCTCACAAACTACTATCATCAGAACTGTCAGACAGTAGCACCCGCTGGATAAAGGCTTGACCTATTGCTGTATTCTTCTAGTTTATGTAGATGTACTCTTATATTGTGCCTTGCTTCTAATGATATAGATATAGTAAGAAATAGGCACAAAAAGAACCTTTTATGTCATATGTCCTATAGAATTTCATAGCAATAAAAAAGCATTTGCCTGTATTAATAGATACTTGGCAATGAAGAGAAACAGTGTAGTTCAGATAGATGGGAGGTGTCTGGGCATTACAGCTTACCTTGACATGAACAGATTTGTGATCTTGGAATTTCCAAAGCTATTTCATTGCATTCTATTTTCAACCAGTGGCTAAGACATGGAAGAAGAAACACTTAAAAGCCATTGGGCCAAGATACCAATCAACAGTTAAATGCAAACTTTCACTAATTGTATATTTACAGTGTGTCTATCATTATTCCTTGAAATGGGTGAAATTTTATCTGCCAATAAGTGAGTTAGACTGATTCTAGAAAGAGCTGCTTACAGTTCCACATGTCCGAACATGCAATGTTATAGCATCCTTTTAAATGTTTGGGTTCAGATGAGAAACAGCATCCTGGAAAATTTCTGGATTTTGTAATTGATTTGCAATGGATAAGTGAGCACAGAGACTAGCACAATTAGAGCTTCTTGGCTATTCACAGATGATGAAAGTAGTGCTGTAACAGCAGAGTTACAGGAAATACTGGAACAAAGTCATCATTTGTAATCAGACAATTCTCAGTGAACTAAAGTCTATTTTTGGATGTGTGATTGTTCTCATTCATGTGTTATCCACCACAGTCTGTGTCATCTTTATTATTGCTGCTGTTGTTTGGGATAATCTCCTAATTGATTTGCTTTGTGAAAATAAGAATTAAGTTGTGAATTTGTGAGTGAAATCAGATTTTTGTTTGCAAGGGAGGTGTCTATGGATAAGCCAGGCCCAAAAGGAAAGACATACATGTTCTCCATGGTTAATTGAAAACATTGAAGGTAGCATTAGATGAGTTGTTTCCAAGGTGACTTTGGTGAGATATAAAAAGCTTGATGTATTTCTTGGCATCTTGGGAATGTTAGTCACCCTGTTGATATGATATTCTTTATATATTTTTAACACAAATGCTAAGCTGTAGGTTCATGATGATGTAGGATCATTGTTGCTTGGAGATGGATTATTTTACCTGGGATCCAGGATGATTGCATAAGTCGTGTAGATCAGAGGTCATTTCCTACTGTTTTGTCATTTTCTGATACTTTATGTATGACATCTTGGGAGCTGGCTCAAACCAAGTGTGTTCTTTCATGTTTCCTGGAGAAAGAATTACATGAATGCAAGCAAGTATAAGCTTGCACTATGGAGTCAGGCTTGAAATCAAACTCCAAGTCTACCACAGTAGCTGAGTGATTTTTGGCAAGTGCTTATCTAAGCTTCATGTTCTTATTCGTAAAATGGAGTAGAAATTATGTTATTTTCTGAGGATCAGAGAGATAATCCAAATAAAGTGCTTAGTATGCTGCCTGCTTGTTAACAAGCACTCAATAAATGTTGGCTAAAGCTACCACATGGAGAGAATTAGAATTTAGCTCATTTGGTCTACGCATCATTTAGCATGGAAGATGTTGCTGGCGTTAAACAAAGCCTTGGTCAGATATTTGATTCAGACAGTAAAGAAGACTTTATTTGAAAAGAAGGCTGCTGTGGAGTTTCACAGTAGGGGAGCTAGATGGCCTTTGATTTTGGATAAAGCAGAAACAAGCAATGGATGTGTAACCATTCTTAAATTTTTAGCAACTTAAACTCTGAAAAGTAGATATTGTGAGTCCATTTTGTAAATGAGGAAATCAAGTTTCAGAATGGTGAAGAAACTAGAGAAGGTGATTCGACCAACTGGAGTTTGAATCTAGCGTGTCTAACTCCAAAACAAGCCATGAGAAGCACTGTTCTGTCTTGCCTAGTGTGGCTGGCTGGATCTGTGCAATCTCACCTCCAGTGCTTAGCGAACACAGTGGATGAATTCATCATTTTCTGTGGGAATGGCAAGTTACAATTATTTTCAACAGATTCAGCAGAATGTCAAATGGTGCAATGGAAAATTCAGGATTTGAATCAAAACATAGACTGCTTGTTGATCACTGTCCCCTCAAAGCTGGAATGCAGGACCTGGCATGGTAGCAAAGCGGCTAAAGCCCTCACCTTGCACACCCTGGGATCCCATGTGGGCAGCGGTTCTAATCCCGGCAACCCGACTTCTGTTCAGCTCTCTTCTTGTGGCCTGGGAAAGCAGTAGAGGATGGCCCAAAGCCTTGGGACTCTGCACCCATGTGGGAGACCCGACAAGAGGCTCCTGGTTCCTGTCTTTGGATTGGCTCAGCTCCAGCCTTTGTGGCTGCCTGGGGGATGAATCAGCAGCTGGAGGATCTTCCTCTCTCTCTTCCTCTTTGTATATCTGACTTTCCAATAAGAATAAATAATTGAAAATCTTGGAAAAAAAACCTGGAATGCAAGTTTTTGTGCTAGTTTCAGATCATCCAGTTTTCTCTGAGCTTGAAACTTCAACGCTTCAGCATGCTGCACCTGCTTTCTGACTTGGATGAATCTCTGACTTCCTTATCTTATAGTCAAAATTTATTGTGAAAGCTAGTGGAAGTATCTTCTTGAATACCAGACATGAGAATGTAGTGGGAGCTCAAAATCTGGGCTGTATGTGTATGTGTGCATGCATGCTGTGCAGGTGCTTTTTTTTTTTTAAATTGGAAAGTCAGATACACAAGATCTTCCATCCGATGATTCACTCCCCAAGCAGCCACGATAGCTGGAGTTGCGCCAATCCAAAGTCAAGAGCCTAGAGCCTCTTTGGGGTCTCCCACGCAGGTGTAGGGTCCCAAGGCTTGGGACTGTCCTTGACTGCCTTCCTAGGCCACAAACAGGGAGCTGGATGGAAAGTGGGGCCGCCAGGATTAGAACTGGTGCCCATATGGGGTTATATGGGATCCTGGCATGTGTAGGGCAAGGACTTTAGCCACTAGGCTATGGTGCTGGGTCTAAAAGTGCTTTTGAAAGAGAATCAGATATGGTATATCTAGGGAAATCTATCAGAAAACCTGAATGTGTACTTCTTCCTGCGTGTAGTCTTTGGATACATATTCGTTGTTTCACCACCTGTTTTTTTTTCTGCAAACTTTAATAATCTGCACAGGCACCATGTTAGGAAATGGTGAATTTATGCTGTATCTTATGTGTGGCAGATACCTTAAGGTACGGCCTAAAAAATTGATATGCAACTCAAAGAAAGGGACTTTTCATCGTTTCTTTTAGTTAGCCTCAGCTCTCAGCTCTCTTAAATTGTGTTTCATTTTCTTTTGTTTGGCTTTAGGAATCAGTACATCTGTGATAGTTTCTGTTCCGTGAACAAATGTACTGCTTCAATCCAAGACTCCTTTGTAGATAATTCCAATTGTTTATAATAAGATAGAAGGGACAAAACAATTTACTAAATCCATGGAAACCGCAGAATAATGGTTAATGGAAAGTTCAAAAAATTCTCTGTGGAAGTTACATTTATCTTTTTTTTTTTCTGATTCTTACAGATTTTTCCAATATTAGATTCACAGCAGAGGTTAAATAAATACTTATTGAATGAATGAATGAATTTTGGTTATAACTAAAATGTCATTAAATGTGACAGGGAAAGTTTTGATTTTCATTTGTTTAGATTAATTTATGTAATCACACTTAGGATACATAAAAGTTGATAAAATATGAATTGGTAATTTATAAACATTTATATTTCAGAGTTAGGAAATATGGGAAAATTAATGAAACAGGACAATGATTCATACAGAATTGACTAGTTCAGGCAATGAAAAAGTTCACAGATTAGTTTAACGAGATCAAATGTCACATAATATACATATATGACACAATGCTTCTGATTTTGATATTAACATATGACCAATTATACACATGAGATATATTGCCAGTTCAACCTTGGGTTATGAAATATAATTTTTTGATACGATATTTCAAATTATAACATATCTCAGGCAGCATGCAGGAAAAGTCATTTATTGTACATTTGTTAGGACACACCTTGCACCAAACTTCCAGTTTTTTGGTAATTAGGTTAAGAATATAGAATCCACTGAAATGATATTATAATTGATATCAGCAGTTGAATTAACTGACAACATTTGTGGTAAAAATAAACTCTCTGAATTCATTAACAAAATGCACAGTGATCATAAACGCAATTATTTAAAAATCATTTTTCACAATTCTCATTTATTGGTGATACAGCAGCGGTAGGAAGGCTGAATTCTGAGAGCTGGTTTTACATAATAGCAGGATTTTATTCTTCGGTGGGCTCACATGATTACAACAAAGATGTTTACCATTTGAAATCACAGATTGTAACAACGGTGCTATACAAACATCACAAATATTTGGTGTCTCAGAGTCTTAACAAATATTATGTTGTGATTATTCCACAAAGAGACTAGATTAACAGGCAGTGTAAGTCACATGTATCTTAAGATTTTAAAAATACATTTTATACAATAGGCTTCTAATACCTTGACTAACATTTTTTTTTTTTTTTTGTCATCATACGTACAGTCCTTAAACTACCAGTCTGTGGCTCTTGCCAAGAAAGTCAATAAAATTGATATTTCCCAACAGGAATATGGCTGAGTGTACATTGAATCACAGTCAACAAAGCAAGATCTAATTTGTAACATATCATTTTAAAATTTAAATAAAATGTAATCCTTTTAAAAGATAGAAGTTTGAACAAAACTACAGTAATCAAAATTTCTATTTACAAAACATTAGACTATATTTTTGAATGGCTAGTTCTTGCTAACTGCACAGATTAGATATCCTTGGTGAGCGTCATCTGTTAGCCTCCTGTACAATGTTGTTAGACCTCTGAGTTACTGGAGTTATATGAAATCTTAGGCGGGAAAATTGCGTGGCAATTTCCAACCACTTTACATGGTTAAAATGGAAGATGTACTATGTTTCATGTTTGACAAGATGTGTCACTGATGTTAGAGCCTTGAATTTAAAAGGATGGGCTGGAATTCCCAAAATGTTAATTGGAAGCAGTATAAGAATTGTTGGAAATATTGATAAGTTTGCCATCAAATGTTGGAATTCTATTCTAGCATTATGCAGTTGATCCACGTTGTGGTACATCTTATTTCCAAGGCTTCTGTGTATTACAATGACTTAAAAATATTTCCATGGTCTTTAGAAATACAAAATCTTAATTCTCAAAAGGTAGAGGAAGATAGGATAGGTATTTCTTACAATCACATTCATAATAAAAGAGTTAATCTACATTTTACAGATCATAAAACAATTTTCTTTGGCGGAAGTCTTTTTAAACAACTTCATACTCTTACACCATTTCAGTTAGGCCATTTTTTCTTCTGGTGATACTGTGTATATGGTCATTTGTTCAGTACTTTCAGTTAATAGGAGAAAAAAATCCATATAGAAAAATATGCATTAGCACATATTCTTTCTGAAAGTTAAATTTCAAGACCCACCGACACTAGAGACGGTATTTTACACAGACATTTCTAACAGTGTTTATTTAGCATAAGAATTTCAACCTGGCCTGCCAAGAGGATGTTTATATCTTTATTCCCCACAGGATTTTATCACTCTAGCACAATGAAAACTTTTTTGGAATCTTTGGGACTATTATTCATGTTCGCAACAAAATGAAAAGTATATGATACGATACATATATCATTTATGCATTTGTATGTATGTATATGTACTCAAAATGGCATGTCTTAAAGATTTATATTCACTGGCATGAAAGATTACAAATGAAAGGATTCAGTTAAGTCTCCAAAGGTATTACTGAAGTATCACCACTCAGGAATTACCAAGTGCAATGAAGTTATTTTAGAACAGCTATAGATGTGAACAATTCTCAGGCTCAACTAGAGGAACATTTGCATTTCTTACTTTGTTTTTCTGTCTTTGATGTTGTCTGTGACGGGTCTTTGACACTGTGAATACAGGACAGGAACAGGCTATTCTTTCCTAGTTTACATTCCATGGGGAAGGTTCTGGAAGGATGACATGCAACTCTCTAACTCTGATTCTCCTCCCCATCCCTGCCTTTTGTTTTTGTTTTTGGATTGTCAATTGTGCTGTCTGAAGATCAGTTCAGATTCCTACCAAAATCTTCCAGGATTTTCATTCAATTGGAAAGAACTGTCATCATTAACCATCAAAAAGTGAGAGAGAAGTTCTAGATTTGTTGCCTACTTGGCTCTTCTTTCTCACCTATTCCCTCTCTCCACGACCACCCATAATGTCACAAAGCCATAGTTTGTGTATTAATAGTGTGGTATGTGAGTTCCTTGCCTTGCCCTTGTTTGTATCTCTGAAGATAGAAATGTCTGCTCAGTGGGAGTTTCCTAGTGTATGGAACAGGGAGGTCCTGTTGCAGAGTAACAGTTGTGCCAACAGTGATTATTATGGCTTTTGGAATAGTGTTGAATTGCACCACAGTACTGTTTAAGTCATGATAAATGGCAGTGAAAGGCAAGCCTATTGGGAAATTAGAAATAATTATCTCTCACATTCTTAGAATATGTATTTACCCGCCCCCCCATAAACATTCTAGAGAAATTCTAAATCCTAGCTTGATTTAGGATTCTAAAACTCGAGCCAGTAACTGCATTATGGGCAACTTTCACCTTGGGTTTATGACCATCTCTAAAAATCAATCAAAAAGCACTATGGGCTACAGGAAAGGAGTCAAGGCTCTGGATTTATTGTGATGGGGGTGAATCCCACTCAATCTGTTCCATGCCCCTGACTCTTTCTTGTGATGCTTCTCCCAAGCAAAGTAGCTTCTTCATCATGAAACTTTGACTGAAAGACATGGCGTGTGAATGGTGATGTATACAGAGGTGGAGACAGAAGGAAGAACTGTGCAGCAGTGAAAGTCATTTGGCGACTGGCTGTGTGAGAGAAGAATAGGGTGATTTGGAGACGGTGAGAAAATGCCCCACTTAGTGACAGAAAAAGGACACTGATACAGTTGTTCAAGCTTTGACCAGTCATGGGAGAATGCGGACTTTACAGAAGCAGGTGTAACAGTATGAGATGTCAGCTCTCCTCATTCCTGAAAGAGTGAGTAGCCACTGTTACCTCTGCCTCATCTGGCTGCTTTCCCGAGAGCCCTCAAGTTGAGGTGGTGACATTTTTTCTCTCCAGAATGTCATTGTTGGCCTTACAGTTTAGGCCTTCTTTACATACTTGGAATGAATTTCGTGGATTAAAAGGAAGTGTCGGATACACATGAGTGTTTCAAGTGCCCACCCATGGGACGTTTTCAGGTTAGATGAAAAGAAACATACATGCACACACATACATGACTCACAATCAGAACTTCTCTTTTCAGTCATTTCCATAGGCAAAGTTACTTGCTGCCTGCACTTCAGTTCTGGAACAACTTGAATGAGAAATCCTAGAAAGGAATTCCCAGGCAACTTGGGGTGATGTCTATATTCTATGATTCTTCAACCTTTAGGAATCACATGAGACTTTGAAAAACAAATAATATTGAACTTTCTCACAGCCTGTAGTCATTGTTGTCCAACTAGTATATACCCACCCTTCACAGCAGTAGCTTCAGTCGTTACATGTAACTTAGTACTATGACACCATGAGTAAGGCAAATATGCCTGGGGCATATTTGGTCTGGGGCAGGCAGGTAAAGAAGATGAAATATTGGTCTTTGAAAGGACTAAAATAGTTAACAAACTCTGATGGGAAAGCCTGCTCATTCATACCAGAAAAATTATTTGTATGGATTAACTTTCTTTTACCTTGAATGTCTGACTGATGTATAAACCTGCTCACAATTCTCAACCTATGCTATGTGCCTAGAAAGATTGTATGACTTAAGCTTTGGAGCTGCTGCTTGGGAGAGAGAAGCATTAAATGATGGATGACATTGACTTTCCCTGCTCACAGAGAGCACAGTGGTTTTCAAACTTGGGCCTGCATCCAAATCGCCAGAAGGCCTTGCTTAAACTCATTGCTGGGCCTATTCTAAAAGTTTTGATTCATAGATTTCAGGTGGAGTCTTGAGTGGGACAGGATAAGGTATATACTTTAACAAATTTCCAAGTTGTGCTGATGGTGCTTCTCTGACTACCAAACATAAAGAATTATGCACTGCGGCTTGTGCTGTGGTTTTGTGTGTAAAACCCCAACCTAGAGTGCCAGCATCCCATATGGGTACTCCTTTGTCTCAACTGATCCACTTCAATCCAGCTCCCTGATAATAGCTTGTGAAAGCAGCAGAACCTGGATCAAGGACTTGCACCCCTATGCCCATGTGGGGGACCCAGAAGAAGCTGCTGGTTGTAGGCCCTCCCAACTCTGGCTGTTGAGGCTGGTTAGGGAGTGAACCAATAGATGGAAGGTGTCTCTCCCTCTGAAGGAACACAACAATCTCCCCAACCATATCTATCCCATTTTTCGAGTGCAAGTAATGAATGAGTTTTATCGGTGTTATGTCAATTATATATAATCATGTTCAGCAGTTGGTCATATCAACACATAGAACAAACCTATAAATGAAATATGATTCAAACTCTAAAATGTTTTCTTGGCATATAAATGATATTCTCCCTGTCACTTATGTTAACCAGGATGATTAACATAAGAGCTAAATTTCTCACATGTTCATAATAGAAAATCTGGGTGTTGGGCATATGGGAAATCTTTGTATTTGTCATTTTTGTTTTATAAATTTGAAGCTAGTTTGACATAAAAATGAGTTTGTATGCATTTTTTGATGAATCTCAAAGGCTTTTTTGATTTTATCCCTTTCAGACATTTAATAAAATGGAAAAGACTATATGAGAGAATAGGCAAGAGAACATCAAGTGCATGATGAAGAGTTAAGCAAGCTGTCAATAGGTGTAATTAGAAGGTGCAGGTTGTGTGACTGAAGGTAGACCTGGCTCAATTCAAGAGGCAGGTTTGGCACAGAATTAAGGATGAAAATAGATGTGAGTTTGTGTCAATGAGCCATTGCCTGTGCAGAGCAGAGCTGAATCTATACACAGGGTTCACTTCCTGTAAAAATCACCTGTGCTGATTGACAGCACTGCCATGATTGCTTCAGGCAGTCATCAACAGAGAAAGCTATGGTGCGTATTTGTTCTAAAAAAGACAAAAACATTTACCTTTTCAGGTTAGTATTTCCTAATCACATATGAAATGGAGGGCATTTTCAACATGAGGGGCTTACTGAAATATAAAATGTCATGCCTACTACAACATAACAGTAAGTCTATATAGAACTCTATAATGAAAGAATAGAAAGCAATTTAAACCCTGGGCAGAAGTCAAAGAAATTACTATAGTTATAGCTAAAATAACTTCTTTTTCATTTTCCCTCGCAACATTGTGATTTACAAGATAACTTTATCATTGCAATGTCAGTAATTTTTGTTTACTCTTTCTTCTTGGGCATATTTGTCTTGATGCCTCAAGGCTAATGAATTTGCAGTAAATCACTCCATGATATTGAAATATTGAAATAGTTACCCATTTATGATGACTTTCTTACCAGGAATCTTCAAGAGGAAGTTTACATCATTCCACTAAAATAGTCTTTGTTTACATAGATGGAATTCACTGTAGTTGCTTTTTCTTTTTTTCTTTATCTCCAATGGAAGTGTCTACATTTCCTTGCTATATATTCTCTGTGTGCATAGTATTAACGAGGGTTTGGGGGTATATCAGACCAGATGATGACTTGAGTGCGATTTAACTTTTGGTAAAAAATTTTTTGGTGAAATTTTAAGCAGTCATTTTCTCTATCACAAGGGAGGCATGCTAGGCAGTTGACTGTGTAGCAAATATAATTGGTTTTTCATGATCCTTTAGAATACTTGTAACTTTAAATATCTTTCTGCATGGTATTGCACATCCTGTTTCTAATTCACATAGCTGAGTATAAAATAATTCCCTGTTAGTCTTGTTCTCCTAATAGGTTGTCTTTAAACACAAATAATTTTTGAATGTGGAATTTTTATGGGTAACTATGTGAACTTCAAGTTTACATTGAGATCAGTGAGTTCAGCCGTGAGAATTTTACTGATTTAGGATCCGTTTCAATTTCATTGCATTTTCTATGGCTTTCAAAAGGGAGAAAATTTCCTTACCCTCTGGGAAGGAAGACTTTTCCCAAGCACTGCACAAAGAATTATTTCAAAAAATTAAATAAAGAAATCCAAATAGCATGTGATTTCTTTGGCTTGACACTTGCACCTGCAATCAAGTATGACAGGGTACAACTTGTTCACAACTTAAGCCTCACAAGTGGATGATAACAGAGCCTATTGACCATGTAGGGCTTGAGCTTTTCTGCAAAATCAAGCTAAAGTCAAAGTCCCTCTACTTTGTGATAAAATTAGACCCCCTAAGACATCTGGGAATTGATAAACCTCCAACTAAACACTCCTTTCAGAAAGAGAAATGGCCTCAGAGTCTCTTCTTTGCTTGATGTCAAAGTGGTCACTCTATTCAGAAATGACGAACAAGACTCCTCTAGTTAGCTGCTCATAGATGAGAGCTGCAGCTGAAATTAACTGCCATAGAACCAGATGCCTCAAAGTCAAGAGCAATGGGCAGAGTTTAGAAAATAAATGGATGGATTAGTATCAACTACCAAGAGAAAACAGATCAGCAATGGCAATGCAAATGATCTTTTACCAGCCTTTCCCTACCTGAAATATTAAAGACTGTATTGTTGACCTTATACAGGGCTTTACTCAGGATAGACACTAGATATTATACTTGGGTTTGAATTTATCCCCTTGGCAAAAGACTGGATGTGAAAGTTAAGAAAATTAGCGTTACTATTTCTATTGCAGCAATTTCCCTGATAGGTATCAGGTTAATAAAATATCTCTAGAGCACAATGAAGGCTGACTTGGCTAGAATGCAATAATTGAACTTCTCCTGACTTATTCTGTGGTAGTGTTAATTTTCTGACATCCCTTTGTCTGATTTTTTCCTATAATCTTGAGTCAAAAATGCTTTGAGCAAAAAAAAAAATTCTTGAGTTTTATGCAATTGTATGCCTGAAATGACACAATATACGGTGGCATTTGATTTTAAATTGCTACCCTGGTTTTGCTCTATAGTTTGTTGTTGTTGCTTGAGTTGTAACTAAATATGATGTGATTCAATGACCAGACAGATTTATTAAGCTGACTAATTTCCTCTCCTCTCAGTTTAACCTTCTGATCCTCTCTCCCCAGGTAATTATCCAGCTGATGCTTATCATAGCTCCAGTCATCTTCAGAAAGCTGTTCAGTGAGTACATTTTTAATCTACATACAATCAACATGACTGCTTTCATACACAACTTTTGGATTACTAAGGTACCTGCTTTTTTCTTTATGTTAGAAGATGTTAAATAATTGTTGTAAATCCAGGAGAACATCAAATAAGACCAAGTAAGGAGCTGTGTTAGTACCCATCCATGGAGTAAGTGTAGGAAAATACTCCACTGGGAACTATGACAGCAAGACTTCAAGAGTGTCTGACAAGGGCTTGCCTTCCACTCTAACACAATAGCTTGGACAGAACCTTCTTTCCTTCCATGTTCTCAGACATTATAAACTATCTTTGTAGTTGTCCTAGAGAGACTCAAAATCAATTCTGATTTCTTGGCAAAAACAGACCCACTTATGGAATAAAAATATAATTGTCCAGGGATCTGATATTGGTTAGTAAGAGTATGAATTAGTCCTAAACAGTGATACCTGGCTCATTATTTTCATTTTACCTATAGCATGACTTCTAATTAGAATACCATGGGAGAAAACATGCAAGTTTGAACTCTTTGCTTCATGGCTGTACTCCATATTTTAAAATTGGTTGCATGGCAACAATGTTGAAAAGATAGGTTCATTATTCATGTAGGCAACAAGACTGACCAAACTACTTGACTTAAGGAAGGTTAGAGTACCAAAAAAACCCCAAAACCCCCACACCAAAAAACAAATGGAAAACAACCTAGACTGATTCAAATGAGAAAGCAGTCACTGTATAGTAAGTGAAAATAATTCTGCTATTACTTAAGTGTTGCTAGACCATATCTAAAAGAAAAAGAGCTGCAGTGGAGGTATGGCTTGAAGACTGGGAATGGCTTCCCCTATGTCATTTAGTTCTGTATCTTATCTACTAATTGAAAGGTGATGTGGCTAGGACATGACTAGTGATGTGTCTGCCCTGCCCAAGTGCTGGTTTGCCTCTAGATAATGTGTGGATGGACAGGAGTGGTCTTTGGATACGGATACATGACCATATCCCAAGGCTAAATAAATAACATCTTTTCGGATGTTTTACAAAGATCTAACCTTTGCTTCAATTTTGTGTTTAAAATGTAAAAGATTGGAATTTTAAAAATGATGAACAAATGAACTTTATTTCTGAAAAAGGACCGCTATGCCACTTTGGGCTTCTCTTTCATGAGTTATAATTTTTTTGAGGAATGTTTATAGGGATTAAGAGTCAGAAGCAGAAAAGGGCACAGAAAGGAAGGGCCAATGATGCCCAAACTGACTGCAGCCTCCCTGGGAGCTACAGTCATTTCTCAATAAAATATAACCCGCTACTGGAAAAACCTACCTGTTTTAATCAGAAAGTGCCCTTTTTTTTTTCAAGTAAATCTATGGAGAATTTCTGAATTGCTGAAAGAAACCTGCATGTATCAACAATGTTCTAAGCCTCATAGACATGTATTATGGAATCATCTGTTCTGTAGCAGGTTTGGAGTGCCAAATTTCCAAATTTCCTGTGAGATTACTGATGAGAGTAGAAGTTTTTTCTCTTTAGAGTTCTGGACTAAAATTTCTGATCCCCCTCTTTTTTTCTTTTCAAATTTTACAATGACAGTTGTAGCCAAAAAATTAAGTACATTCAGTTTTCAATGTTTACTGTCCTTTATTCAGCATTGGTGCCATAAGAGTTCCACTGGTGAAACAGCAATAACACAAGTTTGTCTTGTATTTCAGATGGAGTTTATTACATCATTCAAATTTGAACTCAATAGGCACCATTGACTAGGCATTAGTAGGACTGCTCTTTCTGCCACCCCTCACTTTACCCTCACCTGACTTGGAGAAATCTCATATGCCAACAGGTTTAAAGGGTTAAGTTGCCTGTGAGGATCTTAGAGGAAAAAATACTGGAGCAAGAGGATGAGTCAGTATGAAAGTTAATATCTAAACTGCAGCCATCGGAGATTTAACATGGTGAGGAATGGTTACGTTTTAAGGGCAGGTTTCTGTGTAACTTGTGTTTAAACGATAATGACTGATACATAAGAGTCAGCTGGTTAGCACTGTGTATGTTGATAGAAAAAGAAATTTACATCCTTTTTTTTTGTTTTGCACCCAAGAGCTGCTTGTAATGACTTCTCAAAGGCAGAGGGTATTTGAAAAATTCAGAGAGGAATCTTAATTGATCCCAAATATTTTCTATAAGAAATGCTTGCCAGAAGAAATTAGGGGAGACATGACAACCTCTTAACAGGAGGTCATGTGCGTGGAGCAGGGGGGCACTCCAGGGTGGAGCAGGTGGTAAGGAGGAAGCTTGGATCCCAACCATGAAGACTCCCAGACCTTCACCACAAACTATTAAGACGAGCAATAAGGACTATATCCCAACTGCCAAGGAGGCCACAGGGAATTGGATGCCCTCGGAGGCCGAGTACTCTGAGGTCACCCACCCCCAACCAGAGCTTCCACAGGGGATGGAAGAAGTCCAAACACTACCGTGCAGAAACCAACATCATCGGAAAGACAACCAGAAGCCCTGAGCGGTCCGCAGAAACAGAAGAACAATAAATGTCCTTCGGGACCATGGAGGAGAGCTTACTCTGGTCCGAGCCTGGCTCCACCTCTGGACCTCCACCCTCCCTCGCAGTGACCATCGGGATTGCTCCGAAAACCCCTCATAGCAAGCAAACAATCATACAAACTAAAAAAACCTAAAATAAATAGGCAAACAACAAAAAGTAGAGCTTAGATCTGACAGGAAAGAGCTGGCGTGGATTGGCTCATGCCTCGCTGGGTGGGACACAAAGATTAGTCACTTCTCACCATGGTGTTGAGGATTTTCCTGCACACCCCCCCCCCAAAATGTTCTGCACCTTAATTGTCAACAAATGTATTGTTAGAGTTACAAGCCAGTCTAGATTATCCTAAAATCTGCCAAGATCAGCAAAATTATACTTCATCACAAGAAATGGCTAAATACTAAAATGAAATAGACACGAGACAGCTGAATGATACCTTATAGCCATTTTAAGTTATATAGCAGCCGGTCCGGTCCTGTATATAAACTAAAATTGAAATGTCAATGAGCTAATCATAGGTTGTGGTTAAGAACTTGCTTTTTTTTTTTTTTAACATACTGGTTACTCAAAACCGTGTCAATTCCATAATGTTGTAAATTGCTGTTGATGTTATATTGGGACTCTTAATTGACTGGGACGATACTCTACCAGCTCTAACTTCGGACCAGAAATGGTCTCCCCAAGAAACTGTTCAACCCATCTGGACAGTAAGTAGCTGGACTCTATGCTTGGTATACGTTTGCAAGGAAAGAATCTTGATTGAATTTGAACTGTAATACTGCATCAAGGTGGAGGAATCCACCAGGGGGGAGGGGAGAGGGAGGGGTAGGGGGATTCCCAAAGCCTATGAAACTGTCACATAATGCAAAATAATTAATAAAAAAAAGAAATTAGGGGAAACAAATGATTTTCTTTCCAAACATTTACTTTTGTTTTAAGGAGGATGCAAACAATGAGCATTAAGCAGTTTTCAAGCAGCTTTGAATTTTTATCTTTATCTAAATAGGAAGAAAAAAAGAATATGCGTCCTTCCAAGCTTCTTCATATTTTACAGTTATAAAGGAAATCAGGGGGAAAAAAAACCAATAGTGACCTGACGTGAGCAACCCTAGACATACGAAAAATGTCAGGTTGGGTTTTTTGATGTAACCTAACAATATTGGCTTAAACCATATCATTGCTTCTGAAAACATAATGTATCTTACTGAAACAGAATGACAGAAATAACCTACAGTAATCTGTGATGAAATACTCTTAGCACATTTCTTTGTGACCATTCACTTAGATATTCTCAGCTATCCTCCCAGTAATTATTTTATCCATGTTACACAAGTATACGGGTGATATTAGAATATAAAATCTTTCGGGATTCCTTCTTTGGAGTATTTTTCAAAGTTTAATGTTAATGTGAATATTCAAAGATATTTGCAGAGACTATACTTTTCCCCAAACTGTCTATCTGGATCACATCTTGTTCTTCAATATTTATGTAGTATAGTTTGTTCTTTGTTTTTAAGCGAAGTATTTGGAAATTGGCAACATTGCTTTTTACCTTTGCAAATAATGGGCTATAAACTCAACTATCTGATCTTCACATTAAACAGTAGGTCATTACATTCCTAGAGTCACATTTTTTAAAAGATGTCCTTAAGGTGAATTGTCACTGTCCCACTATGTGGTTCCAGGGGGTTTAGTAAAGCTTTAACTAAATATCAGCTTTGGAGAGGAGAGGTTCTTTGAAAATACCTGCAGTGGATACTCAACATCTTGATTACTGTAGTATCATTTTAGTAAATTAATCACCCACAATATATTCTTAGGTTTGGTTATGTATATTTCTGTGTTTGCAGTCAACCAATTAGTAGGACTAGGCTGTTTCAGCACTGTCAAAACTGAGCAGGAAAAGACACTTTCTGTCCTTGTCTGTTTATTAATGCTGGCTGTCCAACTACTTGTGTATCAGGAATATAATATCTACAGAGAAGCATTCTTATGATTCAAAGAGGTAATCAGTAATAATGCTGTAGTGTCTAACTGTAGAAGAAACCACTAAGTGTTTATAGAGGAACTGCATTACATTCTAATGACAGTTTTCTAATGAAATGTAATAATGTAGGACTTTCCTATGGCAAGTTTACTTTCAGAAAAGCAAACCACTTTTAGCAGGAGTAGTTTCCTGTTACTGAGATGTAATCCAGAGCATCACTAAGGGTAGTTGGAAGCAGAGATGCAAAAGTCAAAAATAAAGATAATGATTGAATATCCCCTAGGGGACCACCTCTGTGGCATTTTGAAAAGATTCAGTCAGCATGATTCTAAAAAAAATCGCTGAGAACATAGGGCAACCAATTGTTACTGAAAGAAGTTGGCTCACGGTTGTAACTGCTATTTGACATTGATTTTTGAAGTTATGTAGCAATGATGTTTCCTAAAATAAGTTAATCAACAAGAATTTATATACCATTGCATTTAATATCTTGTAGGAGATTAAATAAGACCTTGGAAATAACTAAACACTTGGAGAGCCTTTGAGTGTTTGGAATATCTTGGTAGGCAGAAGAAAAATCACAGCAAGCTGGAAAATTATTCTGTGTGGACTGGGTAGTTGAATCACTTTCTTTCCTGGCAGGAGCAATAGAAAAAAAAAAAAGGAGGTGGCGGTCCCAGTGGCCTTATAGGTAAGGCATCCTTTGTTTTGGGAGATGATGAATTGACTGATTAAACTCCAAAAAATAGAGTATCTATCTTTATAATCTACTCTTCCCATGTGTAACTTGCAGGTGAAGTAGCATCAAAATCATCCAGCAGTTAAGATATGCTGGGTGATGTAAAGACCGTAAATATGACAAAAACTGGTAAATACATATGGTAGAAAATAATAGCAGAAAGATAAATCTTTAGCAAAAAGTTGACCTGAACAAAAAGATCATGAATCCACTCATAATAGCACCTTTCTTTCCCTGTAAGATAAATAAGCTTTTCTATTTGTCTTTTGAGTAACACATTCACTTATTTACTGACTGTAATTCAAATCTTTTCTTTGCTGAATTATACCAGAAATTAGAATGTCAGGGACATGCACAGTGACTATTACAATAGCTCAATGCTAGCTGTAGGTCAGGGGAGACAACTTTGCTTAGTGTCAATAATCTTGAAGGTATGAAACTATATCTAGTACTTCGCATGAAAGAACAGGGACAGAAAACCACAATGAAAACAAAGATTCCACATGTGGCAATCCAGGATCCTGAAGGAAGCCTTAACAAGGCTGCCTGCTGTTTTTATGAAGGTAAGAAGTTTTGTTACTCTTCATGAAGGGGAAAGACTTTCTCATCTACAGGAGAATACCTTGTCATCGTGTCTACAAAGTGCTCAAATGTACACAGATAACCAGTCATCCTCATTTTACTTGGGCTGATTTGGGATCAGGGCTCTTCGACATGAATGTAGCCCTGTGTAGAAACAGCAATGTGGATGATGAGTTTGTGCTTTGGAAAATGTGCTGCATCACAACCTCACTGCAGCGGGGACCACTTAGTCTAAAAACCATATCACAAGAAAAATGTGCATTTTTGCTGTGAGCCACAGAAAGCAGAGTTCTGTGGAATTTTCCTTGATAGCAGGACTGAATCAGAATTTGTGAGCAAATTAAAATTTTCTTAGATGTTGAGAATTACTGGGCTACAGCATGTGCTGAAAACTCCTTAACTGGTTGGGGAGGCTCTGGTCACTGAATTACTCTTTTTTTCTGTTTCATGAAGTAAATATTGGCTTCTCATTTCATTTTAAACCAAATATTCATATCCCAAGAGACTGCATCAATTGCTGAATATAAGAAAATGTTTACATTTTACCTTATTTTCCTCACAATTGATGCAATGAAATTTTTATGAAATTTTTTCCCAATGAAAAATTTCAAGTTAATCAGTTACAAAAAAAATATCATGGTTGTAGTAGAAATTTTTTCAATCTATTGCAGTAAGAACTATACCCACTGGTAATTATTGTTAACTTTCAAATATACAGATTTCAGAGACTAATTTTTCACATACTTAATCCAATATTGTTATTACTTCTTCCCATACTGCTCTTATTATATTATGTATGAGAGCTACAACTTACATAAGTAGACAATCAGAAATTATTGCTGCAAGGCAGCTCTGGGAATCAAAAGGAATACAGGGTTTGATACGAAGGAATAACTTACCTAATATGTCTGAGGAAGCAACAAGTCTCTTGATGACTACTTTTATTAAGATTTAATTATTTGTTATAATACTCTATGCTGAAAAGCTCTTTGACAGTTAACTATGGGTTCATGGTATTTAGATGTGAAAAGGACATAGGTAGATTTGGACAAAAAATGTTAAAAATTAGCAGAATATAGTGGCATCCTACATTTATTTTAACATGTTAGGATAGAAAAACTTCTGGTACTATGCTCTCCTGGGACATTAAAACAAGAACATTCTAGGTCCAAAGGCTTTACATTTTCAAAAGTCTGAATTACGGGGTTGGTTCTTCCTTTTTGATGAGGATACCAATTGTACAATAAATACCTTTTTGGTCTTTATTTCTTCAAAACATGAAAACAAAAAAAAAATGAAATGGATGATGATGAGAAGAGAGAAAACATGCCATATACAATGTGCTGCAGTACTAACGATTAAATCAAAGGATTAGAAACTTTATTTGTCAATAATGTGTTCCATTTGTAAAGGACAACATAAGTAGTGCACTTACCCATCCCTTAAAACTGTGCACAACACACACAAAATAATTATACACAAGTAGTATAATTAATACTAGCCCTGAATAACCACAATCATTATTTCTATAGCACAAAAACTTAAAAAGCAAAAGAACAAAAAACTTTGAAATTGAAATTGACCAACAGCAAAAAAAATTTTTTTTTTGAGTCCTCCATGGTAATTTGCTATGGGATTGTTGACATTCCAAATGTGGCTAAAAGTGAGTACTGACTCTAATGTTTAAACAACTTACTTGGTATTTCTAGGCTAGCTTTCCATTTAGTAAACATCAAAAAGTTGTATTAGAATGTGCCTCACAGGAGTTAGGAGTTAGGTCACCAGTCTGTTGGGCCACTGGCCACTCCAACTGCAGATGTGGGTCTCCAAGAGAGAGGATTTGTGGGTTGAGAAGTCACGTTGTCAGATTAGCAACCGACTTGGCCTTCTCCATGGTTTGGATCACTAGAAAGACTGCTCTTCTGGGCTTAAAAGGGGGACATGGACATATCTGTAACTTGGTCATGCTCTTAGCTAAAGAAAATCTTGGACATTTGGACACTGGTATGGTTTAAGAGTATTTTCTGCTAAAAGGGTTTAATAATTGTGTTTTCCCTAGCAAGGCATGATTGTCTCTGCATGGTTATGTTAACTTTTCCAAATGGAAATAGCAATCATTGTAACTGTAACTCTCCTGAGGACAGGGATCTGGGCCATCTTGTTTATGGGTTAGTTATAAGGAGGCAGCATTCCACCTGGCATATTGAATGAGTAACCATTTAGTTATTCATTCATTAACTAGGTATCTGTTACATCATGGAGGATCAGGATTACTGAATGGATGAAAAGGAAATATGTTTTAGGAACAGTTATTTACTAAGTATGAATCAACAGAAGGATAAGGTTGGGTCCAGCATGGGGTTCCTTAGAGACAGAACTCTGGTGGAGGCGACTGAAATCTTTTACTAGTGGAGTTACTACTTTGAAATGTGAGTTTATCCACACTCTTTGGTATTTTGTGATATAGTCATTCCTATGCTCCTGGGAGGTGCTGATCTTCTTTCATTGCCCCCTTTTTAGTCCTGTGTAGAGGAGAAATCTCCCTTGGCTATGCTATAACTTCTTTCTGATTCAGGAACTATGGCTAGAGGAGTCTGCATGAGAAAGGCAAGGGGAAAACAGGCTCAAAAATAGCCTTTTACATAAAAAAATAAATGGAACAAACTTTTAGTATCTACTGTCTGTGCCAGACAGAGCAGATAGGCAATAAATATTGAGGGCAGAGGGATCGGGGAAGGGAGAGATGAGATGAGGCCTGTGGAAACCGCAGCTTTGGAAGCCCAGGCACATCTAATGCATCTACTTCTCTACAACACCTTTCTCTTTGGCCTTATGGAACTAACCAGTGATTCTTAGATGCCCCAGATGTGTTCCACAAAGCTGGTTCTCTGTGAAGATCCTTATAGTTTTCTAGCTACTCTCTTAATAACTTTAACTTCTTCCACATGTGATGGTTATTGCTTCTTAGGAATGAATGCGCAGATGCACAAGCCATTTTCTGCTCCTATCTCTAAATAATAATCAAACTCAGTAACAAAATCAAAGTAACAACTGAGGTGAAACACAAACTCACTTAGGTCTTCAATGTCCAATCAACATTGCTGAATGGGAGCACAATATATGCTATACTCTATTATATACAGATATGCTTTGTTTTGTTTTTCATCCATGCATGGTGTAACAGGTCACAACAACATTCCCAAACAGGCACATGAAAATGACAGTGAATGTTTAGTCATGACTGAAACAGGATTGTGCAAGCCATGGATGCCTTTGAAAATAAAACTGACAGACAAGCCCAGGCAAGAGCAACATGGGGTTGGGAAACATGGATGCAAATGGAAAAGGAAGATGTGCTTTTTGAATAGAATATTCTTCCTGTTTGCATGTTGGGGTGAGTGAACAGTAGGAGGAGAAGGGTTGGGATGGGACACCTGCAGGGTTAGCTGGGCTGGAATATAAGGGCCTTGATAATCATAATCTAGACCTAGAGAAAGAAGAAACAAATGATTTTATATGTTCTTGGCAATCTAGGCACATTCACACTGTACCTGTTGAACAAGAATGCCAGGCATAATAGCTTTAAATACCAAGCTACTTATAGAAACATCAGTATTCCTGGCTCCATTCTAGCTCCCATGATGTTTCTTGGAGGCAGCCTAGCGTAGGCTTACTTTCTGGAGACAAGCATAGACTTTGGAAACAGAAAACATATGCTTCTTTTCTTTTTCCATGCTCAGATCCTTTCTTAAACCAAAATAACTTTTTAAGTATTTGGGGGGAGGTGAGGGAGATCTTAATGACTACATTTTTCTCAAAAAAAAAATCAAAAACTCATTTACATTTGGATGGGCCATCGCTTTCCAAAGGAGAAGCAAAATCCTGAGCCTTCCAAGAAAACAAAATGAAATAGAATGAAAAACAAAAGCCAAGTGTCAACCACCTCCCAAACTGCACTGAAAACAACATCAGAAAACAAGAAAACATATCAAGGCCTTAGCAATTTATCAACCTGGAGAGTACAGCCCTTGTAGGCTGTGCTGCAGTCACTGAGCCTGCCGCCTTGCCTTGTTCAACATGAAGATGCCCCAGGAATGCAAGGTGATGGTTTCTTACTTCGGCCCTAGTACAGAGTATGCTCTTGAAGCTGGATTCCATCAGCAGGTAAGTGAACATGACAAATGTCAGTTTCCTCTGTTCATTATACATAATTTTTATGTATATATGTATATATGTATATATATATATATATAAATTTGCTAGATCTGGTTGTTCCTTTAGAAGCCTTTTATGTGGCAGTAGGCCTCCAGGGAAGAGAAGAAAATGTACAAGAGCCACAGGAGCACAAAGAGGCAGGATGTCAAGAGCTTGGCAGTCCGGGGCCCGCCTAGCTCACCTCCAATTTCTGGCCTCCGCCGATACAGCAGCACTCCCACATTGATGAAAGCAAAAATGGTGAAGAGAGTGACAGAGAAAGCCAACGTGCCAGGGGACACTTTGAACTGTTCCCCATTGGCTGCGTGGTAGATGGCGGCAATGGACCAAGCCACGCCGATTCCCAGGAAAACATTCACAGCATTGCTGCCAGTGACGTTACCTATGGAGGCATCAGCATACTGGTCCTGGGTGGCTGCCACTTTGCTGGCAAAGGTGTCTGCGGAAAAAGAAGAAAAAAGGTGATGAAATTCAGCCAATTAAATATATGTCTGGGGCGTTGCATGCTATCTGTGATGCTAGAATCAAATCCCAAGGGTTAACTCATTGACCAAGAGTGAGCTTAGACAGTTTGTTGTTTTGGGTTGAAAAGAATGGCTTCTAAATGGGCAGAGTTGAGAGTCTGGTGCTGGTTATGTTACTGAGACATGACCTTGGTCAATTTTTTTTTATTTTGAAAAAGGAGTTGAATGTACCACTTCTTATGCTAGAATTCCTAATGGGTGTCAGTTTGAGTCCCAGCTGCTCTGTCTCTTACAAGTTCCCTGCTAATGCACCTTGAGAAGGCAGCATAAGATGGTCCAAAAACTTGGATTCCTGATATCCCCAGGAAGAGTTCCAGAATCCTAGCTTCAGCCTGGGTCAGCTCAAGGTGTTACAGTTATTTGGAAGGGAACCAGCAAGATAAAAGAAGCTTTTCATTCTCTGTCTCTCCCTCCCTCTTCTGTAACTCTGCCTAGATTTTCTGTATGTAAAAAATAAGGAATGAAGGTCCTATCTAATGGTTCTCTCTCCAAAAAGTTTAAACATCCAGGACTAGGCTAGACCAAGTCTAGGTGCCAGAAACTTTGTGTGTGGGCAGTAAAAATCCGGGTATCTGGGATATCATCTGTTCTTTCCCAGACACAATAGCAGGAGGCTGGGTTGAAATGCGGAGTAGTTGGGACTTGACACAGTCACTGCAATATGGGCTGCTGGCAGTATAAAGTTGCAGCCTAATCCAGTATAGCACAATACCCATTCTATTGGCCAAATTCTTTATTCACAATGCAGTTCTTTGTGATATATACCCAACTTGCAGAGCAGTGTGTTTCAGAGAGTAATCCAAGTCCTTCTACATCAGATCCAAGAGGGATCTTTCTAAATAACGATGAGCACAAGGCTCTGTCCAGCTGTGCTGGGACACAATCATTTCGGCCTGGGAATCTATTTTAATAATACCCTGAAAGATTCTAGCTCACTAAAAGTTGAGCATGGATGCTGGATGATGTTGTTAACAGGAGCTATATCAGCAATTTTAGCTTATCAGCGAGAAAGGTTAAGAGACTTCCAAATATTCAAGAACAAATCAATAGTGGAAATGCCAAGAACTGAACTCTGATAATAGTGGAAATTTGCCTGAAGCTTTATAAATAGGAAAGAGAATTTACCTGTTACTGTAATAACAGGGATAGCAATTTTTAAAAAATATATTTATTTTGAAATAGTTAAATGGAGACAGAGGTCTTCTGCCTCTTGTTTCACTCCCTAGGTCCGAATGCTTGGGTCATAGTCCACTACTTTTCCCATGCCACTTGGAAGGAGTTGTATTAGAATTGGAGCCGCTGGGACATGAACCAGCACTCAGATGGGGTACAGGCGTTGAAGGTGATGACTTTCATCTGTTATGTCATAATGCCAGTCGTGAAATTGATAACAATTTTATGGGGTGAGAAGATTTTACATGTGAAGAAACACCAGCTTATAGATGATAAATAATGGGCATAGCTTCATAGCAACTGGGAAGGAGCTGTCTGCCAGACTAAAGCTTATGCATTATGTTATGTTACCTTTCACTGTACCATGGGTACTGACGGCTGTCCTCACAGCATTGTCTATCAGCAACCCTGCATGTGTCTTTTTTCTTTTTTTTTTTTTTCTGAAGGGGATAAAGTTGTGGTCCACTACAGGGAGCAGGGCAACAGTAAATTATAATTCCTGATGAGTAGGATATGTCTGAGTCAGGTGGTTTCAAATTCTGCCTTCCCACAGTGTGTGCGACTTTGGTGGTACAGTTCCCCACCTGTGAAATTGTGTTTCTGATATGCACTTCAGGTTGCTGTTAGTAAGTTGGACAACTACATTAAACTGCATTTCCCTTCCATTTTGGAAAGAAAATATGAACAGAGCAGGCTAAAATGGTTAAAAAGTCAGCAGAGGGCCTGGTGTCAGCCTAGTGGCTAAAGTTCTCACCTTGCATGTGCCGGGATCCCATATGGGCACCGGTTCTAATTCCAGCAGCTCCACTTCTCATCCAGCTCCCTGTTTGTGGCCTGGGAAAGCAGTAGAGTGATAGCCTAAAGCCTTAAGACCCTGCTCCCGTGTGGGAGACCTGGAGGAGGCTCCTGGCTGTGGATTGGCACAGCTCTGGCCATTGCGGCCACTGGGGAGTGAATCAATGGATGGAAGATCTTTCTCCCTCTCTCCTCCTCTCTGTATATCTGACTTTCCAATAAAAAATAAATCATAAAAAGGTCAGCAGAGAGCAGAAGGCATTTGGTTCAGTGGTTCAGTCACTTCTTTGGGCCAAAGCTGTATCCCATACTCCAGTGCTGCCCTAATGCTCTGCTTCTAATCCAGCTTCTTGCTTATCAGCCCTGGGAGGCAGTGACTGACTCACATGTTTGGGTTCCTAACACTCAGAGCACATCCAGATTGAGTCTGGATGCCTTGCTTTGGCCTGACTCAGCCCTGGCTACTGCAGGCATTTGGGGAGTGGACTAGCGGATGAAAAGCTTTTTCTGTTTCTCTGTCTGACTTTCAGAAAATTATTTTAAAAATTTTCAAAATGTGAAAACATGTAAATAGAACTTGCAAATGTGAAAGTTCTTGACTATATATGCTTAGTTACTGATATATATATATGCATATATATATATATATTTGTTACTTTTGTAAAATGCATGGCCTTATTAGGCTTATGGTAGATAGTGGTAAGTTCTAAAATGCAGGCAACTCTGCAAAGGCAGTAATGGCAAGTTTTATCTTGCTGCAAGGCATCTATGCTGTTCCTTCTGAGGTCCCTGGCATGCTCCAAGCATGTATGTAGTTGTGTGACACCTGGATTAGTTTTCCCCTCATTGTATTTTGTTGCCACCATGTTTGCCTCAGTAAACCTCCAATGGGAAAGATACATGAAGCAGGTGAATATTTATCAGCCTATATAATACAGTGCTTATCATGAGCAGAAGGTCATTTCAGCTCTTGAGAGGCTATGGCATCCCTGCTTAAAAGGGAGTTTATAGCCCCAATATCCTGTTACTGATATGGTATATGTGATGAAAACCAGATGCTTTTATGTATTGACATCTTGTGACTTTATATATTGACAAAATTGTGCCTATTTATTCAGTATCCTGTTAGTTGGATCCATGCATACATTGCATAATGTTCAAAATGGGGTAAGCTTACCTATCTCCCTAGATATTTATTATTTGTGATAAACTACCCCAAATCCTTTCTTCTGGGCCTTTGCATGACATCCAATACATTATTGCTAGATAGTCACCATAGTGTGCATCAGAACATCCTAACTTAGTTTCCCTGCATCCCACTTAATACGCATTGATGAGCTTTCCCTCCCAGTCGCTCTTCCTAGCCTCTAATAACTACTATTATGCTAAACTATCAGAGCAACTTCTGTCGATTTCACATTATGAGTAACAGTATATGATCTTTGCCTTTTTATATCTGGATTATTTTACTTAGCACAGTGAGTTCAAGTTCCATCCAGGCTTTTTCTTCTGACAAAATTTCACCCTTGTAACGGCTGAATAGTAGTCTCTTTGCAGGTACCTCATTTTCCTTCTCCATCCATTCGCTGATGGATACCAGAGTTGCTTCCTTATCTTGGATGCTGTGAAAAGTGCTGCTGTGCACATGGGTGTGCATAGGCCACTTAGACCTAGAAAGCCAGTTTTACTACTGTTTACTGTTTTTCTTCTCATGCTAGGCACTTTGCTACACAAGTTATCTGTATATTCTCATGAAAACCACTCACAAGCCTATGGACTAGGTGTTACTTGATTTGTGACATTATGCTTCTTGGACAGTGTCTTGGTCAGTGGGGAGAAATTTGGAGGCAAACCTGTTTGATTTCAGAGCCTTTTCTCAGACATATCCTGATACCCATTGCAGGAAGACTATCAGATGCCTTTTCCTCAGCCTGTTTTAGGTTGAACTGTTTCTTGTATTCAGAAACTGTGAAGCAGGTTCTCATTGAATGCTTTCCCCTTTAATGGGGACAACAAAGGCTGAAGATGGTGCAGGCTGTTTGCTAATCCATCCTTCTGGATTTGTGCTGCTTTGTGCATTCATGATCACACACTGCAGCCCTATGGGGATTATCACAGGGACTTGAGTTTAAGCAAAGCAAAGCATGACAAATCTTAATGGCCTCTTGCATTTCATTATTAGGCATTATGGAGAGCTGCTGCAGCTAACATAAAAGTTGAAGTTGTTTTCCCAAGGACAGGCAAAAGAGTAAGCGAAGAAGAGTCAAGGCAGGAGAAAATGGCTTAGAACTTAGCCGTGGCTGAGGGACACCTGACATGTTATCCTGTGCTGAAATGGCTGCTGACAGCAGCTGGTGGCCAACAGATGGCCATATTGGGTGACGAAGTTAGAGCAGGGGTATTCTCTTATGTGGCAGGGACTGGTGATTTGGAGTTGTTGCATAGCACTTGCTTGTCTTCCCTAGCATGTGGTGTATGGCACACTGGACTTTCGTCCCGTCTCCACTTAGAGTGTTCTGCTATTGCTTCGGAAGTGAAGGAAGTTAAAATTAAAAATTCCTTGGTCTGGGGATCCTGAACAAGTTTTCCAAATGAAATGGAGTAGTCTCCCCAAATTATCTTTTGCTTTCCTGTTCAGTACATAGAGCCACAATTCCAATACTATATATTATGTGCTGCCAGGAGTTACGCTGAAGGCTAAAGCCTGTAGCCTGCCTCTGGTTGAACATAGCAGGTAACATTCTTAAAAATACAATCCAAGGAAGTGGTAGGCAATTCTGATTTACATTAAGGGTTCTGAACTTTTGGGGAATTATAACACTCTACAATGATTAGTTATTTTTATAATTATATTCATTTATAATGTGATTGAACATGAAATATTTAAAATAATATTTGTGCTTAATTTATTTTGAAAATCTCATATTAATCTCAAAGACTAGGAATGATCTGCTTTAAGACTCACATCTTACTCATAGCTGTGAAAAAGATGTCTTTGCTCAAATAATTCATATACTCTTGTTATTTTTTCTTTGATATTTGCTGTCTTGCTGTGTTAGAATTCAAACAGAAATCCTGTTAATGTAGCAGTAATTCAGCTGTCATGTAAAGTCTAACGCACTTTTGAGTTAGGACATTCGTGAGCTCATAAATATGAAAACTGCACTTGTGTGCATATATATACTTTACTGCTTCACGTGAAAAGAATCCTTATTTGGCTTCCAAGTAAAGCTTGAGAGACCAGGGAATTACTGATGTTCGAGTAGTCCATGATCAATTCAAAGTGGTAACTAAAAACAGTAAAAACTGAAATAAGGAAACATGTTTAAAACTTCTGCCCCAATTACATTCAAAAGAGTGAAACAAAATTGGACAGATTTGACATTGTCCAAGTTTTGGAAGAGAAGCAAATGGTGAAGTGGTGGTAGGTAAAAAGCTCAGTAGGACCCTGTGACCAGGATCACAGCACTGGCCTTTACAACATGGTTTTCCACCTGTTTGATCACTCCCCAAATGCCCTCAATAGAAGCCAAGAACCCTATCCCATCTCCTGTGCATGTGTCAGGAGATGATGACTCAATTGAGCCATCATCTGCTGCCTCTCATCATGCATAGCAGCAGGAACCTGGACCACAAGTGGATTCACTCTTGACTCCAGGCACACTGATAATGGGATGTAGGTGTCCCAAATGGTGATTTAACCAGTTGTGCTCTAATGGCCATCCCACTTCCAGGCATTTTTGTCTTCGACAACTAATCAGAATCAGCAGTCCAACTCTGAAAATACCAACTTGGTAGTTCTAGCCTGGGTTTCTGATAAACTGGTCTGGTGTGTGGCCATACACTACAGTCATGAAAGCTATCGCAAACAGATTGAGCTCAGTCACTCTGTGATTCCTCTCTGCCACCAAAGGAGGCAAGGATGTTTGGAATGCTTCTCACATGTAGATCAGCATAAAAGCTATAATTTTTGTTATTTAATAAGTTATATGTTTAATTTGAATGCATTTTGTTGCAGTAACTCTGAGTTTAGTTTTCCTATTAGGTATCTGAAATCCTATTTTGAGTTCAAAAAGATTGATTTTAAAAGAGAAAAAATGGAGTTTCCTTTTTTCTCCTAGCAGCACAGAGTAAGTACAAATGAATATTGCTATTTGCTGTGCTCTCCAAACTGTAATTTGATATATGTTTTCCAAAGAAGACATGTCACTCTAAAGCAAATCTGAAGAGGGTTATTGTTCATGTCCATGCTCACGAATATCCTCAGGAAGATCCAAGGTTCTTCCTTGTTGATATTCCCAGATTCATAGGCCTTCCTAATGCTGTCCAAATCACCAATTCTAATTCCTTACTATAAACTAAGACATCCTGAGCCTTTGAGGGGACTTTATCAATAGGATCCTTCATCACCTTGTCATAATACTCCATGCTCTGTACCTGTTCACCCATCTGTACTACATCTCTATTATGGCTGCTGTGGCCATCAGAGATAAATTGCAAAAATACATGTTCTTAGCAATGAAGGTATGTAGATATAGCTACTGTTGATTCAGCATTTGCGGTATATGCAAATGCTCTGCTCTCCTACAACTCACTATCAATACCTTACAGTTTTCATTTGTGAGATATTGTGGGGGGATTCAGGATGCTGTGGAGAGAAATTCAGAGGACTGGGATACTATCTGCTGAGAGCAGATGTGGTGGGGCGTGACATGAAAGTAGCAGGTAGCACAGAAGGAAAGCACCAAACAACTGAAAGGCATCATTTGAAGTAGGAAGCCAAGAAAAATCAACAGCTCTGTAGTGTCAAAGTCTAGAACCATTCAGGTAATCTAAGGAATGAAGAAGTGGAGCTTTGAATGACTATGCTAACTTGTCAAACATCAGTGTTTAACCACTGTATAAAATACGCACATCCCCCCACCACGCATAAGCATTCTCTACTCCATAGTTTAAGTAACCTGTTTTCATTTTCCTTCTGTGATGTCCATCTTCATTGATATCTGAAAGCCTATCTTGTCTTTAAGAATCTTTAAAAAGTTATTTCTGAAACAGAAGGGGGCAGGGAAAAGGGTAGGAGAGGACAGATAGGTGTGTGTGTGAGGAGAAATTAAAATGAGAATATCCTCCATCTGTGGTTTCGTTCCATAAATGTTTGGCACATGTAGTTAGGCCACGCTGATGCTAGGATCCAGTTTCCCACAGAGGACCCATATAAGCAGTCACTCATTGTCTCCCAGGGTGCACATTAGCAAGAAACTGGAATGGGGATTAGCCCTGGAACTTGAATCAAGGCCCTCCAATATTACACATGGGAATCCCAGCTAATGTTTTGCTGGCTAAATGTATGCCCCTAACTGCATTTCTGTCAAGTGCCAGTCTTGTCCCACTGGAGTCTGAACTCCATATAATTAGGCTGTGTGTCTTTTTTGTCACTCTAGCCTCACCCTGGGGAACAATGCCTTTACAGGGTGGGTGCGCACTAACAGTAAGTGAGCAGTGCAGAACGACTGCAGCCCATCCATTGCCACTGTATCATACTGCTTTATGTAATTCTGTAACGCAGTGGTATTCCTTTCGTTTTTTAAAATGCTTTTAGGACAAGTGGAGCAAGAAGACTACTCAAGTATTTGTTGATCAAGAAAACCATGTTGTTTCAGTTCAGGCTTCTGAGTTAGTTTTTGACACTGTAAGGACATACTCTATTTATTGACCATAATTCCACTGCAGACTCAGTTCAGGTATAGAAGCTGAGAATCTGTCCTGCCAGGATAAGAATACTCGATAGGGAAGATGCTACTAATGTCAGGTGCGTCTGTGTGGTTTGTGTCTTTCCCTCAGTGTCAAACTCCAGCAGACCAGACTATAGGTCAGAGACCACCTTCATCGCTTCTAGTTGCTGACTCCCCTCACTAGTTTTGGGGTTCTGGTTTTACATACTTAAGCCAACTGTAGCCTCATCATACACAAAATCCTTCGGAGGATGCATGCATGATCATTTTGCCCATTTCTGGTTGTTTGTTGTCTTGCAGCTGTAACTCAGGAAGAACAAGCTATAATTAGTCTTCTGCTGGGCTAATTTTCAGACTCTAGCAGCGATCATTTTAGTTTGGAACCATAACAAGTCTTGCTTTTTGTCTCGACCCGTGATTTTTTTTTTTTAATGGTGATAACCTAATAGCTTGTAATTTATGAAGGCCCTTGCCAGAAAGTCCCCTGGGATTCAGAGGGGAGAGACAGAAAATGGCATACTACAGAATTTTCTGATTGTAAATAATGTAATGAAAATAAGCTGTTTTCTCCTTGTGCACAAAATGCAGGATTTATATGTGTTGAGCTCAATGAAGGTTATCAAATATGGTCACAGATGAATTTAGTGCTCTTGGATCGTGTGCTGGAAAAGGTGGCTGAACAATGCAGTGTGCTTTATGAACTGCAGGCCTTTTTTGGAATGGAGCAGAGTACAAATAAGTAAGCTATAGCTGATGGTTTATTCCTGAGTAAAAGCAGAAGGTGAGGTCTGTGCTGAGAAGTGATGATGGCATTCCAGCTGGCATGGTGCGTATATGCCAACACCATGATTTCATATCTACAATAGGCACCATCCTAAACACACATTATGATTCTTTTACAGCCACGTGTAAAATTTGCCTTTTAAATCGAGTTAGCATTTTATTTGCCCTCTCTTCTAAAAATATCAGTGGGCTTTAATTTACTTTGCTCTTCAAGCAGTGCACATATGGTAATTAAGTTATGCTTTCTCACAGCTCATGTTTTCTCTGGAATCTAGTGGCAATATCATTCTTTATGTAGGGAAATCTTGTGCATGGATACTGACCAGTAAACTTGGGTCTTTGCGCTTTTTTTATGGTGGTGATGGATCCATGGGTCAAGAGCCCAACATCTACTGGGTGACACCTGTGGCCATGGGTAAGAGTAAGAAACTGCACTTACATGTGTTGTCATCAACTGCCTGAATGGCCAAGAACATTTAGAGTTTATATATGATTAAATACATGTGTTACTTTGAAGTTCTGCAGGGATAATTCCAGGTGTTTTTGGGTAATTTTCCCCCTTGGCATTCTGTTATATGCTACCACAGGTCACTATTGAGAGAATGGGAATGAGATTATTTTAAATTATGTATAGATCCATATATGCACAAAATAATAAATACCAAAAATATTTTATACTTGCAGTTTGTAGGTAAATACCCACAGAGATTTTATGATGGATATTGAAAAAAAATTTTACAATACTCATGCTAACTCCTAGCATCATACACAAATCTGTCATATTTTTATATAATTACTTCTTGGGAAAGACTGAAGAAATGATAAATCGAGTCAGAAGGTACATTAGTGATTGCTTCAGGCAACAAGTGGAAACTAAGGATCACCTGTCAATGGCCATGAGGGACCCACAGGGTAATAATCTATTTTAAAACTGGATTAGAGTAATAGTAGAATGACTCAGGGAATTTTCTAAAAATTGCCAAATGGTATATTTCCAATAAGTAGATTTTTTGGAATGTAAATTATGCTTAAATAAAGCTGTTAAAAATTGCAAGCTGAGTCTGTGTTTAAGACAAATGAAGGAAGTGGTTCTTGCAATTTTTCATCTTCATTACCTTATTTTCAAAGGAGGGAAGGGAGAACTGAGAACCATCAAGTCAATATTATTGACAAGGCATTCCTAGGAGATCCATACTCTTGTCTCCAAGGAACAAAAATGCCTAATGCTTGTGTTATACTGAATGCTCCATGTCAATGGAATATGCCTTGAAACTGAAAAGGGGAGATTTATATTCATCTACAGAACACATGGATAACATCAACCCTGCAAACAACACACACCCACATTGTCTCACACTTGGCAGAATGTCTCTGTGAAGTGTCATATCTTTGACTGACCTCAGGAATCTAGGAAGCCCAGACAGAACATGATGAAATATGTGAGCTCTTTTCCCTTATCCTGTGACTTTGTAGGATCAGTGAAGTTAGTGATGTGGGGTTGAGGCACTAACCCAAAGACTGTGCGGGCCTTCAGATGGAGCATGATACACACTGAGTATCCCTGATTCCTGGGCCTCCTGCTGCTAGGAGATATCATTTTTTTAAACATTCCAATGTGATCTCGGCAAAACTGAATGCCAAGTATTCATGCCATATTGTCCTTTGAGTAAAATAGATCAAGTATTTTAACTGCTGAAAAAAAAAACACACCCTAAATACATTTAATGTTAACTCTTCTTTCAAGCAGAAACTGGAAAGGATCTAAATGATTTTGAAATGATCTTTTCTGTGTCCTTACAAACGTCATGGTCTCATTGCACCCAGCCTCTTTCCTGGTGTTTTTAGCGCAGAGTAAAGGACTGTAGTGGAGCCATTTCTGGAGCATGTCTTGTAGGATCTGGTGTCAGGTCTGCTTTGCTGCACCCTCTCCTCAAAATGGTTTGCTCCTGTAGGCTTCCTTCAACTCAAATGACATCACCTACTCATGGGAAAGTGTGTTGGAAAGTACACACAGAGCATTTTACTTCCTCCAGACAAGGTAATATTAGTTAAGGTCCTGTGGGAAATCACTGGAGTGACTAGGGCAGCCCAGTGCTGTTCCTTGTGCAGTATCCCTGTGTGGCCTGACCTTTTGGTCTTACTACAGATCTGAAGGTCCATTTTTGGCAGGCCTGACCTTTCTTGGTAGCAAAGAAACTGGGCACTTATTAGAGTATCTGAAAAAATATATAATATTTATATAAGTGCCCTTCAGAATCCTCTTGTGGGAATGGATACATAGCCTTTGGGAAATCTTAGCTTAGGACAAAGTAACTTTTTATGTCCATTTAAGTTGATGTGAAGTGTTAATTATGTAATTAAATATGTATGTATATACACCATAGCAATTACGCTTAAACTCTGATTATTAATTTGAAAATGCCAATGTTCAAAGGGAAAAGCTTGCAGAAAGGGGAATTGTGGGAAACCATCAAATGTGGAGATACCATTGAACCAGAAAATAGGAAATTTATTTTCTGTGTTTTACCTGCTACTTACCATGTAGCTGAGTCAAAAACACCCCGGGAGGTCTATTTATCAGTACAATAAACAGAATGCGGAGAGATTCAATGTTTTTCTTTTGAGCATATGTGATAAAGCTATTTGCTATAAATGTGATCATGTTTCCATGATTCAGATCAAGCTAAACCTTGGTAGAATCAAGCAGTTGGCCTCTGGAGGTGTCATACATGCCTCTGCTAAGTGGAAGAGGTTGGGTTAGCTTGAGCTCAGGTGTGTCTGACTCCAAAGCACACACTCTTTCATCCTCTCGGTGCAAATTCACGAAAACTGCACTAGGTTAATCTCTGTAAACTTGTGAGACCAATGTTAGCTGTCCGTCTGAATCCTGTGCTGAGAATCCCTCTGTCTGCAATGGGAGAGTACGAAACAAAAGAATAGAGTCAGTCTGGTTCCCTCCTGTTCCTCCATGTGGCTCAGATGGGTGTGGAAACTCAGAATGACCAGATATAATTTTCTACTACCAGGAGTGTTTGCTTTGTGTGGGGTATTAAATTTCCTCCTGATCCTATCTCTTTGGTTAAGCAAGAACATGTTTGCTGTTGAGATCTTGATAACTTCTAGTACTCTTCCTCCTAACCTATTTTGCTCAGAGACCAGAACACAGCAACTTAATTTCCAAGCTTCCAGGAACCTTTGCTGACGATGACTGTTGTGAATATTGCAAATATGCTGCTCCTGGGCCCTACTGACCCAGTGCCTGGGGAGCCTGAAAAGGATTATCTTGGTATTGCATCCTTTGTCAGCTAGGTTTCAAAGAGTGTCCCATTGTCTCAGTGTCCAAACTTTTATATGTAGAGAATGCTCAGTGTTCATGGGTTTGCAATTGTGTCTTCATTTCTGAAAATTGTTAAAGCATAGAATCTATCTGGTGTTTTGGATGCCAAATGGAAAAATAGTGCCTGAAGTTAAGGAACTTGAACATAATACTACTGTTGTATATTTTAAGAGGAAAATACTAAAAAAAGAAAACAGCACTATACAAAAAAATCACAAATTACTTATTGGGAAGAACAAATATAATATTGTAGATGTAAATATATTGTAGCATGACCGAGTGGCTAAGTATTAAGTTAAAATATTAAGAGTTAATATGGATCCTACAACGTACCATGTATACAAACATATATATGTGCAAATAATTTGTTTCTAATGAGTCTTAAATTCCCTATCATGTGGAGCCTAGGGCTTCCTTGACTATGAATAATGAATGGCCTTTAGAAAAGGCTACTATTGTATACATTCTACATGGGGATCCTCATCCATCCATAAAAATGTCTTTCAAATTAGGGTGCCTCCTTTAGGATACAGAATACAACCTTCATAGCCATACAAGCTATTTTAGGGTTCAGTGAGAAATAAAGCAGTAAGACACAATGAAGTGCAAAGTATTCATTACTTAAGCATGCCATTTGATATCTTAATTTTGATCAGTATTGGAATGAAATGAAAAATAAAAATATAAACCATCATAACCAATCATTTTTATACAATATGAGAAATTGTTTTCTAGAATGATTCAAACATAGAAAATAAGCATTTTTAGAAGATTGATATAAGGGACAAAAAATGAATGTTGGGTGAAGGAAAAATCACTTCACCTCACTTAATAAAATTAGTTAAAATAATAGATAATGTATGTGCAGTGCTGATAGCTAGCAAACAGCAGAACACTGTAGTAAAAAAATTTTTAAATTGTGTTCCCTGCTCATAAAGTTCCATTTGATGTCATTTACTGATGACTAATAAAGTGATTTGAGATTCATGATATTAAGTAATCCTCCATCAACTCTGAATCACTGTTGTACCATCCCTTCCTTACAGACATGAGCAAAGCTATGTGGTGTATACTGGTTAGATGTCCAGATTTCCGAATTCCGTTCTGAAGTTCTTATCACTACACCGCTTGGTGCATGCTCATTAAAAATCCACCAAGAGATCACAGCAAATTGCCAGGGTAATTATTTTCCCATTAGATTCTCATACTGGGGTTCTGAAGACAGAGTAATATGCCTCAAAAATAGTTTATATTTATCTTCAAATAATCTGGTTGTTTTTGATAAGGCTCGATGAAAGCAGTTTACATTTTTTAATGCTATCAAAGATGAATTCATTTTGGGTGCTCAAAAGTTTTGAAATTTATGCATATATTTTCATCACACGAAGTCTCTTGAACTTTTACAATATTCTTTTGATGCATGAGTTTTATATTTTGCGCCAAAATTCATGTGGCTTAATTCCAGTTTTCATAAAATTTCTAAAGCATACTTTTTAAAAGACAAAAATGATTTAAAAAAACCCTAAAATGTTCTTTCCTTTCTTGTCATGCCTTAAATTTTCTATAAGGAAAAAGTTCCTATAGATTTCAAATTATAAAAGCATACTCAGAACTTTAGAAGGAAACAGTCTTACAATGGCAAAACTGAAGAATCAGCTTAGATTATTAAATTTTAAACCGTTCTTAGGATTAAAGTGTCGGTTAGGGAAAGCTATGGTGGGGGTGGGTCTTTAAACTCTTGTAGGCACAACTGAAGTTGAAGGCCAGTGAAGACTGCTATGAGTCCTTTTCTAACAGGCTGCAGTGAACAGTGGATATCACAAAAGAGAGGCTCTGTGCCACCCAGAAGGAGAAAGCAGGGCATCGGGCACTACGCAGAAGGAAAAGGGCCAGGATGTCAGCTGAGGGGACAATGGCTCCTGAACCAATCCCAATTATTCATAGGCCATAAGTAAACAAGATTAGTTTTCCTAATTTCTTCTGCTTGTAGCAACTGGTCTTTGTGATTTTTGGTTGTAATATATTTGTAGTAGTTGTTGTATTTTTAGTTGTCAGAGGATATAACAACAACAAAAAAAACTGCCCCAAATTAGCAGTGTTGAAGAATAAAGTCAGAAACATTACATATATCTAGAATCTTGCTCTATTTGCACAGCTGATCATTGGGAGGGAGGAATGCCTGTTTATAAGAATATAATTATCTGAGATTACCTGTACACATATTGCTTTGGGAGCATGCTGCAAGTTAATAGTGTGGCAAATTACAGGAATTCTCCCAATAACAGTAAAGTCATCTGTGCTGCAATGGGTAGCATTTACAGAAAATATGGAAACCATTTCATCAACTAATGATTCTGCTGCATTCTCCCAAAGCAAATTTCTTACCTCTTAATGTCTCTATCTGGGTTCTTTGTAGACTATAAGTGGTAGAACAAGTGGCTCTTCTAAACATTAAGGTTTTTTCCGTAGTCCCATATATCTTGTTACAGAAAGATAGTTTCAATTATATGCCTGCTACCCTTTTCAAAAGAATTTGTTAAAGGAAGAGATACACTGAGGAATTTTGGAAGGTTGGCAAAAAGAACAGTGTTAGATAAAGCATTTTGAATTTAAAAAAATCAGGAACAAAGATTTCTTCAGTAGGAAAAGATTTTTTAATTTTGAAAATGAAGTGCATTTGATAGAAAGGACAGTTGTCTTTTTAGGAATGCAGGCTAATTTTGGCCAACTGTCACAATAGACCTAATTTTGCCTTATAATTTGCCCATGTCTTCCTCCAGGGTTAAACCCATTGCCAATAGTATGTATTAACTTGGGTACCATTTGATGCATTGGCTTAAACCTTAGGGTAAGTGGATCCAAAAATATGTCAACCTCAGATATAAGCAGTGAGCAGCCATAATGTTTAATTCCTTTAGAGTGTGTGTGTGTGTGTATGAGTGAGAATGCTGTGTACTTACATTTTCTTTAAGCAAGAAGTGATAGAATTGTTAGTACAAAGTTTGGGTTGAGAGGACTTGCTCCCCTCAGAGGATCAAAAGTCACCTTGAAAACTTGAAATAACCTTGTTCTAAGGTGGGTGTCAGAGTAATCTTCAAATCCCTAGCTCATCCATGAACTCAGCTGGGTACCAAAACCGCATGGGACCTCTTTCCCAGGATGCCCAAAAGCCAATCAGCTGGACAACACCATGGGGTATGGCTTACCAGAATAAATGTGAATACTTTCTTGATGGTCACTCAAGTGTCCAGACTTACACTGCTCAGATCCTATGATTCGCAATATAAAGGATATCATTAAGAATTACTAAATTATTGAATTCCTTCTGTCTTGGATGCTTTACTCATGTGTATTTCATAGTCATTTTCTCCAATATTTACCACAATCTTGCATGTTAAGTACAAAAGAAACAGGCCCAGAGAGGTGAAGTGACTTCCACAGTCACTGAGATAAGTATCTGCATGGAGAAGAACTTGTGACTTCCAGTGAAAAGAAGCTGTCATATGCCCTAGTGATACTTCAGCTAATGATATAGCACACACACAATGGTGGTCTCATCAAATTGCATTGCCTACTGACAACAAAGCCATCTGGTTTTGTGAAAGAACACAAAGTATGGTATCCATACACTGATGAAATGGCCTAATGACACAATTCTCAGAATACATTCCTGTGTTTTGAGTGATACACGACTATAGAAGACATAAAATATACTTATTTTCTGTCTGAAACCAAAGCCAGGTTGCCAACTCTGGCAAGTCTTAGGAAAAAAGAATACCATTCATATTAAAGCTGTAGTAAGGGGGCTACATCAGCAGGCTGACACCTGCTTCAGTCGTGTTTCCTCCAGGCCCACTCTGAGGCTTCCTGGCTTGCTCTATGGTAGAGTGTTTGAGTTTTGTTGGTCAGCGTTTGGGCTCTGCATATTTGTAGATAGGGCTAGTGCTAGGACACAGGTTGAGTTTTAGCTCAAAAGCTTGTGATAGGTATGAGTCACCTGTGAGCTTGAAAATATACAACTCTGGGCATTACCACTATATTGTCACTACATGTCCACTTGGCTGGGATGGGTGGTGGGTGAGTGGGTGGGAATAAAATAGGTAGAGCTTGTAAAGAAGTCCAGCATAACAGGAATCCCTTTAGAGATGTTCATGAAATAACTCCTCAGCCTGCTTCAAGTTTGTCAGGATTACTTTTTTCCTATTCTTGCTCAAGGTCAACTTCTATTTACTTGTATTAGTTTGTGGGTCAGACCTCCAGGAAGTACTTTACTTCAGTTACACAAATGAGTACAAGTTTCACCGAAGTCATGCAAACTTTGCCAAATGTATTTAAGGCAGAAATGTGTTCTTTAAGATGGTTATGGTTTTGAAAGTGCTCATTGTAATAGGTAGCTGATCTGAAAATTTATCCATTGAACCCATCTGCCCTCTGCATGCATCCCCTCAGGAATGTTTTCCTGTCAACATCATGCTGTTGACCAGCTTTCTGACCTCAAGAAGTGCCAGGACAATTTCTGCAAGTGACATTATTTTTATGGACTCTTTCCCTTCAGAGTTGTAGTTTGTTATAAAAGCTCTCAAAATGGTAGGAAACAAAAGGACAAGAAGGGAAGTGAGCATCTGCTTCTAGGAGAATTATATAAGAACATGTCCCTACCTGGCACTGAAGTTCCAAGTGCGACAAACACCACTGCAGTCACGGAATCTTTCAGGCCAATGGTGCATCCAAAGTGGGAAGCCAGGTCGCCAATGAAAGCTGTCAGCAGGCCAATCATGAGGATGGAGACGATGAAACAGGCCCAGCCATTCCAGTATTCTGTAGGGGGGACGAAGGCAAAGAGGACCTTCCAGAACACGGTCAGAAAGTGCATCACGTAATCGAAACAGGAGGGCAGCTTTTCCTCCCCACATTCGTCATCATCGTCATCTTCTCCTAGAGAGAAAGGAGTAAAGAAGACTTTATCAGAGACTATTGCTGGAATCTCCAATTCCTCAATGGCACCATTCCACAGTGACAGGAGGCCATCAGAAGTGGGTGAGTTTCAGACTTAAGAGACAATCAACCAATTAATGATTAGGGTACAGCCAGGTGGCTCCTTGGTCAATGACAAGAACTTAACTGTCACTGAATTCTGCTCACATGCAATTGATACCCTCTTTCTCTTTTGAGATTTATCACTTCCAAGAATCGATAGCATTTTCTTCCAAAAGACTGGAAGGCCAAGAAGGAAGCCTTGTTTTTGAAGAGAGGTAACAGCGGATGGAGTTCTTCTGGATTTATTTCTTCTCAACATGAAGTCCAGTTCTGGGAATGAATGGTTATGCAATCACCTAAAGGACAATACTCAAACAGGACCTTTAATCATGGCTGTGGGCTTTGCCTATTTTTCAAGCTTCATCTCCCAAAACTATTTCAAACTCAGACTTTGTACTAGCCAAATGGCATGACTTGCATTTTCCCCCAACCATATGTACTTTCTTCTACTTTTGTTCCTTTAGAACTCAATGTTCTCAGTATGCCCAAATCTCTCTATAGATACCCTGCCTCATTCATCCTTTAAAATTCATTTTTCCTATAAATCTTTCTCTGATCCCCTTCCCATACATACAATGCCAGGAACCCTTCCCTAGAGATCTCAAAATCCCCAAACTCATAATTTTAGAGTTACTTGTCTTCAAAGTGTGCTGCCTGAGCTAGGAGTACCAAAACGTGTTGGAGATACAACTTCTCATGCCACTGGATCAATAACATGGGGAAGGGGACAAGTAGTTGGGCTAAAACAATCCCTTTCACCCTCCACTGAATTATGATACATGCTTATGCTTGGGATCCATGGCTCTGCATGACCCAATTCCCTTTCCTTTCCTTTTTAGTTGACTCTGAACTCATCTTTGTGTCTGTAGTGCTTTGTATCATCTGCAGTATTTAAAGCAGGGCAATGGTGTGTCTGTTAAAGGGATACATGTATTACATATCTATCTCACAATTTCATCACAGGTGTTTGTACACAAATTTCACCACATATTGTCACACTGCATCAATGCACACATGGCACAAATCTTGCTATTCCAGGAACAAGGAGGTAAATAATAGTATTCTCAAATGCAGATTACACCGTGATGTGAGAATACCCTCCTTTGACAGTATGTAAATTTGGATTATTGACTGTCCACTTCTCTTGAAATGATTGCAACTATCATGTATTCTGTGGCCATGTAGGAATGAAGAAGTCTTCAAAGACTCGTTGACACACACTTTGAACTAGTCATCAGGGATCTATTTTGCTTTTCCAGCCAGTGTAGCTGGCAGCAGGTGGGGCTCTTGATGTTCTAGCCGACTATGTGATCTCCGTTTGCTAATGTGCACTGAATATGTTTGCTTTTCTTAAACTGGTCCATGGTGAGGCCATCTGCTCTCAACCATGTCCAGGAAAAGCCCTTGAAAATATTTGAGGTGTGTGGGGAACACTACTTTTCACAAAACATGTGAGACATGTCCCTTTGTCACCTGTCACTTCATTTGAAGAAAGGAGAGGTCATGGCTTGCTCTCCTGAGCATGTGGTCTCAATTACCATATAAATGGGCCTTGGGACTCTATGTAGAAATCAGCCTCATTGTCTGAAGCTTTGAAAAGCCTCCTGTAAATCATTCCATAAAAGCTCCAGTAGATGCTTCAGCTTTAGGAGGCTGAGGTGGGATCTTGAATCAGGTTGGCTGGTTGAAATGTGTGAGTGAGCAAGCATTGTTGACAGCCTCATCCAGTGTACATACTGCATAGATATTGCATATTTTTAAGATCAATTGTGTGAATGGAGAAAGTGTTATTTAATATTAATACTGATAGCTTTAGTGTGTCTTCTGTAAATGCACAAGTTGAAACGCTACCCTCAGTAGTTCCAAATGTGGCCTTCTTTGGAGATAGGATATGTAAGAGCTAACTAGAAAGTGAAACCCTGAGTGTGGGGCGTCCTTTAATTGACAAGCAGGGAAACATGAGATGTGTTTGCACAACTGAAAGACCGTGGAAGGACCCAGAAAGAAAGACATTTGCAAGCCAATGAATGAGACCTTAGCAGGGAATCAAACTTACTGACACTTTAGTCTTGGACTTCTGGACTCCAGAACTATGAAAAAATAAACTTGTACTGTTGAAACTTCCCACTGTATTATACTTTATTGGAAATAGCCCTGGCAAGCTGACAATGCAGTCCTTAGGAAAACTCCATCATATTGGAGCCTGTTGTACATTTATGGAAACATGATACTCTGGGCCATAAATACACGAAACTATGTGTCAAAAATTAAATGTAGGGTCACTCAGTGTCTGTGTTATCAACTTTTGTTTCATTACATTTCTTCTTTTTTACTTTTCTTCCTGCTTCTCTAATATGCTGCACCTAAGGTCCCTGAAAACTCAGTGCAAGAACTGCAGTCTAAAGAGCTTGTTTGCAGGAGTGAGGAAGAACAGAACGGTCACAATTCTCTCCCTGCTTTCTCTCCTTCCCCACTCCTTACTCCAAATGGAATAGTACTAAAGAATGTACTAATCTATGTACATTTATTTTGTATTTGATCCTTTTAGATGTCTGTATTTGTGGACATGCTGTAATTTCTCAGGACATATGATTAAAATGTTTGGACAATATTGAATTATAATGAGTGAGACACACGGACTCTATCGCTTTGGAGACTACGAATTATTTGGGAGTCTAAGCTTTCTATTTTGAAAGTAATGAAGAAAACAAACTTCTCAGGAGAAATGACATTTATAATCACGGGTAGTTATTTGTCTTCAAGTAGGAAGTAGCAGCTTTCCCACAAGAGATGTGCAGGGGAATACTTTGATCATCTCTTGAACGTGTTTGTGGATATTTGAAGGTAATTATTACGCTAGTTATTATTTTCTGCCACTTAGAATTGTTAGTGTTTCCCTATCATCATTCAATGGCTTAGTCAACATGCCTGGTCCAAAGGTTACATGGTAGGTTTGTAATAACAAAATTGAATCTTGCTGTCTAAAGTTAACATTATGATCTGCTAATATAAAATGTGTATGTGTTTAAGAGAAAATGAGAGACTGAGTAGAGGGTGGGACTTACTTCTGAAGGCTTCTGACATTATCAGAAAGCTTGAATGTTTTCATGTGTGAGCCTGGCATGCAAGGCCCATGTGTTTGATAGCATTTCAAAGGCTAAACTGCTTCTTGTCCTTTTCTCCAAAGTCTCACTGCAGATTTTATGTCTTAATCTCTAGGTGAGACACCATTTAAATATTAAAAGTGAAGTCTGTCATACTTGATGCACAATTATCCCATCTAGGGGAAGGACAAAGAAATATGTTAATGTATTACCATCTGGACTATGTTTGCATCTTTTTTTTTTTTATAAGAGCACTAGGGCATTAAACATCACAATAAATAATTTCCCACCTTCCAGATCCTGTATCCTTTTCGTGACATCAGAGGTGATGATAATTTCCTGGTACTGTGTGACTGCCAGCTCAGGGAACCTGGAGGCTACACAAGCCTTTTAGGTCCCTCCTTTATGGTAACAAAAGAAACAGGTGGGTGGGTTTGCTTTTATAGACTCCCAAGTAAACCCTCCTATCTCAGGATCCTTCTTTTCAGCTTTATGGATTCCACTTATGGAAAAATAAACAAGCTGTATTCGATTCATCCCACCTATAGTCTTTTTTAATACATTTTTATTATTGTTATTTTATAATACAGTTTCATATTCCCTTATCCCCTCCCCAGTTCCCTCCCCCCCCAGTTCCGCTATATCATTACTAACATAAAGTTCTTCATACTCAGTCATATGTCCATTGCGGGCACGGACAATGGCAGAGAGTCCAGAATCCTATTGTCAAGATATAGCACACAGTTTCATTGTAAGTCCATCTTTGTCTGAAAGTAGAAATGCATGCCACACTACATCGTCACATCTGAATGTTAGTCTCCATTTCACAGCTACCATACATCCCCTTAAATGAAAAGTCATGACTTCCTTGTTGCAGTTACTAAATATAACTAGGAAAACGGACAAATCATGTAAAGTGCCAAGAATGGAGAATCCGTTTCTTCAGCTATTATAACGTGATGCTAGTTGAACTGCTCCCTGCTGCAAAGAATAAAAGCAAAGGCATCTTCACAACTGACCATAAACAGAAACCCCCAGTTTGGTACTTGCAGATAATGTGGTTTTTAAAGTAAACAGGTGTTTGTTGACATGCGCACCGCACATCTCCCATCTCCCAACAGTTTGGACTAAAGGCGAGCTTGAGAACCTGACAGTGAGGCTTCTGGGTGTCGTGGACACTTGTATCAGAAATCTACAGTTGGCTTTCAGCTCAGATAGCTTTTGGGGGATCAGGAACTTGAACTTCCTGAGCCTCAGTTCCTTTTCTGTTAAATGAGCTGTCACACAGCTATTGTGGGGACTGGAAGAGGAAGTGTCCAAGTCCTCTGTAATACTGTAACCCCGCTGCAGATATGCCATATTCCATTACTGTACTTGTCAGAAGGAAGACGGCAAATCAATATAACCGGAGGTATCCTGACTCCACTGGATCTATATTCTGCTTGAATAAGCCATTATCATGGCAGTCCCCTTGAGCTGCTTGATTTTAAGAAAAGGGAAATTACAGAGGCATGGAACATGACAGGGACTCTACGAAGCGCAAGCACTGAGACAAATGCTTTCATGTTTTCTATCTTATTTCATCCTTACAAAAACCCTGTAAGGTAGACATTATTAGTCCCATTGTACAAATGAAGAACTTGAAGTTCAGAGAATTGGGGTGATTTTCTAAAATAATCACACAGTTCATGAGTGGCTGAGTTGGGACTTGATCTAGTAGCCCAGGGAATATCTTCCTATTCATAATGCTTAATAGAAGTGAGTTGAAACATCTATCACATTGATTCAAAGTCTGAATCTGAGAACTTGAATGCTTGGTGCTTATACCTTTTAGGAATGTGACACTGTTATATATCATCAGTAACACGGGCTTTCTAACATTTTTTCAGATGTGATTCTTTCGCAGTTAGTTAACAAGCTTTGTCTCAAGCCCTTAGGGGGATGAGTGAACAGTGAAACAGATCAGCAAAGTACAAGAAGGGCATCATGGTTGTGACCGTATTGGAATCTCTAGGATATAATGGGTTCTTATTCTATTCCTGCTTCCTAAAGTCAGTTCTGAATCTAATATCCCGGGGTTTATATATAGCTTTACTCCAGAATTTGGGGAAATGGTTTATGTCATCATGTCTGAGATGGAAAGTAGTGTGGGAAATGTGTGCCTCTGCTTTTTTGAGGAGGTGGCCAGCTTTGAATTCTTCCTATGTGTCCATTAGGTTTTCTCTTCCTTAACTCGTATTTACTTTTGTTAATATATGGTAACTAAGATTCAAGTTCTATTCTCCTATTACTACCATTTCTCTTTGCTTTCAAAAGTTCTGGAACAATTACACAATTTGCAAGAAAAACTGAAACTTAGAAATCAGCTATTTCACCCCACACCATTTTAAGGTATTAACTGAGAACTGTGATTCAACTGATTTTTTTTTTTTATTTGAAGGGTTGAGTGACACAGGGTGGGAGTTACTTCCATCCTAAATTCCCAAATGAATGTAACAATCTGGGCTAAGCTAGGCCAAAGCCGGGAGCCAGGGACTCCATCCTAGTCTCCTACATGGGCCATAGGGGCCCAAGTATTGGAGATATAATCTGCTACTTTCCTGGTGGTTTCATACTTTGTTGTGTCTATGTGTGTCTGTGTATACACATGTGAGTTAAATACATAAGGGCTTTAGTTAATCCCAGTGGCTTTTATCACATGATGATCTAAAATGTCTTTTCTCTTTTTCCTTTTGTGATTGTACCTTATCTTTAGTCAGGAAACAGTCACCCTTGCTCTCCAAGCTCATATTGGCCTCTTCATGCCATGAAATTCAATAATCCCAAAATGTATTTCTGAGTAGGAATTTGCTTTATATTCATGACTTTGGGAAAGTCCAATAAATATTTCCATATTTCCTAGTCAGTAAGAAGTACTTACATTTTCTCTGAATCAGATTGGATGTAAGTAAGTTTATCTCTGTGTACTGAAAGATAATTTCTTATAAGCAATGCATCATCCATGTATATAGATATTAGACATGTAGTTCCTCATCTCAGAAAAAAAAATTTGCTTAGATGTCTAGATCCATGAGTTTCAAAATTACAGAAATAAAGCAAGTATTTGCTTTTATCAACAAAAAGGTGTAATACTTGAATACAGTCCAAGTGATTTTTTTTTTTAACCAGGGTTTCTGAACTTGTCAAGTTCAGTGCCCTGCTGAATGCGAATTTCTTTAAGACCTCTGTGTCACAGCTGACAGCTCGGTCACCAGGGAGCTCTTGATCTCGCAGGTGAGCTTGGAGTGCTCTGGCTGTTACTCAGCTTGCAGAGACTCTACCCGCCTGGACATCTGGAACAAGTCCAGTTCTGTGCCACATGATACTTCTTTGGACATTTAAACTGACCGATTTTATAAAATCTTCAGTCTTTGATCCAAGTTCCTTTGGTTCAGCATGGCCCTGGAGCATTCTCTAAGCTAACCATCAACTTTTTGTAAAACATACAATGCTTCAAGCTGCACAAGCTTCAGGAAGTACCTGAGACACGTGCAGTAGGGAATGTCTTCCACCTTTCTCACTCCGCAGACGTTTCCTGTCGCTATAGAACATATCAAGTTTCTGGTAGGTTCCTCAGGTATCCGCATACATTGGGCTGGCTTATACAACCAGTAACAACAACTCATTGTTTCAAGGCCAGTTCAAAGTCATGGTTTCCATTTCTCACATTTTTGGAGATACCAATATACAATCTTTCTTATCTAATCATATTGGGCTGTTTATTAAGAGAAGTGATTACTATCTTTAAATGTAGAATTTTGTCATAACAAAATCCTGTGCGCTAATATCATGTCAGCAAACGTTTCTAGAAAAACTAAGAATTTTACTTAATAGATGGAAGGAAAAAGAAAATATGATATATATATATATATATATATATACACACACAAAAGGAACACTACTTAGCTGTCAAAAAGAATGATTCCCTGTCTTCTGCAACAAAATAGATCAACTGGAGCTGATTATGCTTAGTGAAAAAAGCTAGTCTTCAAAAAGAACAAACATGCTTTTTCTGATATGATAGTTAGCAAAGAATACTAATATATATGTGTATATATGTATATGAAAACTTTTTGTTTTTAGCCTCTGTCTACATGTCTGTGGAACAGATCTTTCAAGTTTTTACTGAACATTATAGTTAGTGGTGCAATAATCCTGCAATTATAAACTGAAATTGTGTTGTAAAAATTGTATGAAAATGGCTGCTTCCATGTTTTTGCAATTACTGATTGTGCTGCTATGAACAAAGGAGTGCATTTTGGTTTCTCATAAAACAAGTGTTCTAGATATATTCCTAGGAGTGCTATTGCTGGATCATACAGTATGTTGATTTTGAGTTGTTTGAATGTTCTCCATACTGATTTCCATAGAGGCTGTACCAGCCTGCAGCCCCACCAGCAGTGGAGTAGGGTTCCCTTTTCCCTGCAACCTCGCCAACAAGTGTTGTTGGTGCTTTTATTCATGTGGGCCAGTCTTACTGGTGTTAGGTGGTACCTCATTGATGTTTTAATTTGGATTTCCCTTATTGCCAGGGAACTTGAGCATTTTTTCATATGTTTATTTGCCATTTGGGTTTGTTCCTTTGTGAAGTGTCTGCCCATTTCCCGTGCCCATTTCTTGAGTGGCTTGTTTGTTTTGACATTTTGGTTGTTTTGTAGCTCTTTGTATATTCTGGAGATCAGCTCTCTATCACCTATGTCGTGTGCGAAGATCTTCTCCCATTCTGTGGGTTGCTTTTTTACTTTGTTGATTATGTCCCTTGCTGTACAGAAGCTTCTTAGTTTGATGAGGTCCCATTTGTTTATTTTGGTCTTGATTTCTATTGCTTTTGGTGTCTTTCTTAGGAAGTAGGGACCTACCCCTAGATCTTGCAGAGTATTTCCAACATTTTCTTCCAAAGGTTTGAAGGTTTCTGGATGTAGGTTTAGATCTGTTATCCATTTAGATTTGATCTTAGTGTATGATGAGAGATGTGGGTCTTTTTGTTTCTGCAGGCTATTAACCAGTTGTCCCAACAGTAATTAATGAATTAAAAATAATAAAAAAAATGCTTGGAAAAAAGTTGTATGAAAATGAAGGAAGGAGGGGGAATGAGAAGGAAAGCTTAGTTATCTTCTTAGAACTGTATCTATGAAATACATGAAATATGTTCTCTTTATATAAATAAGTTTCAAAAGTGACCTATTTTAGGAATTAACATTTCCTAGCTGAAAGATATTTACATAAATTCCAGTATTTTGTTTCCACATTTTTCTTAAATTAAAAAAAAACCTAATGAACTTTTAAAGAACTTTCCTACTTCCAGTATTCTTCACAGTGCACTGGAGCCATTAACAACACCTTTGATGTGGTCTGTTGTCCTTGAGGAAGGGGTGAACCCTGCTGTTGTGGACCTCTGGTTGTCTTGGTCTAGCCCCATGTAACCAAAGGGCTGACAGAAAACCTAGTGTTCCACTTACTAGGCTATCTGCACCCTCCAGCTGGAGACTGATTTAGTGTGGAGACTCCGTGTCTAGACCATACTATGCATATGCACACACTAGAGACCAGTGAGTTTACTCCTAGAGACCCATTGTCTCTCACTTCCATTCTACTTCTCTTGATAGATGTAGTTGACATCAATGCTATTATGTGTATAACAGCAGTTCAAACTTACTACAGATTTATCATTTGGACCACTGGCTTGTTAATGAAGAGAAGGTAACATACGGATTCTGTAATCCCCTCCCCCTGTTTCCAAACTCCAGGCAGCTAAGGGCCATCCTGTACCAGGAACCGGAGAAGCTGTTCTGGTTGTAAGGCTAGAGGATGTGTGACAGTTGGAAATGAACCCAAGAAGGCAAATCCTTCTCTGAATAATTCTCAATCCTGTGTGCAATTTTCCATAAAGATTTAAAACTAAGCAGATTAGGCCGCTGTGGTACTTGTTAGGACAGGCAGCACAAAACACACTCAAAACATTTAATGTGACAGAAATATTTCTCAGCAAACACAGCCACTGTCAAATTGAAAAACGGATGCACTAGGAGTTCTAGCTCCATACATGTTTGATTATTAGCAAAATTAATCTATTGAAAGGCAAAAGTTCACTGAGTTAGCCTCTCTCTGAAAAATCACTGTGAGAAATGAATATTCCTAAATGATTAGTTTGACATAATTAGTCATGTGTATTTTTGCCCTAAGCTTTTTGTTTTCAAAATAGCTCCATAACTGAAATTGAAATTCTGAGTGTATTTATCCTTTCTTAATCATAGGATTGACATGAATCTGGGTTACTTACTAGAGAAGCATTTTCTGCAGATTTGAGCAACTAAGAAATAGACGTTGGACAGATATGTCCAACACTCAGCAAGTGTAGGTGCTTTTGCTAGTATAGATTCAGTGGGTTGAGTGTGGGCACATCAGGTTCTAAGACTGGCCTGAGGGCTCTGGTAACACTTTGTAAATAGCAGCTGTGACTACATTAGCCTCATGGAGTGTGGGAGGCTAAGTATTAGAGGAAAGTTTTGGGCAGTGATAACCCTGTACATTTTCAAAAATGTATCAGTGACATGTCCTAGGAAAACGTTGGAATTCACAGAAGTAGATGCATACCAAAGACTGCCGTCCTATATGCAGGGGAGCATTAAGGTTACCTGAATTCTTCCCATACAACGCTGCTGTGCCTAAATGGGGGATGCAGTCCACTACTGATGGTCACGCCTCTGGGTGAATACCCTTTACCTTTCATCTTTCTGGGGACCCGGTGGAGTAGAAGTTTTTGCTCTGTTGTAGAGGATGTGGAATCCGGGGATCACAAAACTTAAGTGACTAGCTCATGGCATCTAAAACTCGTTTCCATCAGTCACAATTTCTTGACCCATTGATACCACCAGAAAGATTCTCTGTGATTTGTGCCAAAAACCCCCTCATTTTCTGATAAACCCATTTGGCCTTGCTTTATAAAATCATGTAGTTCAGAAATAGCTATCCTATTTATATGATATTTCTCATTGAAATTTTGGAAGAGACTAAATGTCTGGCTCCACTTCACTCTTTCTTAAGGGTCTGATTTTCCTTAGATTTTGAGGCTGATCCTGTGTAAATGGTTTCCACTGATCCTTTTGGGAGGTGGGATTCTTTCCTTTCAATGGCACACATCTATCTGTCTCTCAGCAGCAAAAAAGAATGCTAACTCTTTAGTAGTGATAAAACCCTTTGTTTTAGGAAGTTTTCCTGAGATCAGTGTCATTTGAGAAGACTGTAGGTTTTGTAGGTTTGCCTGTAGTTGATGCTAGTTGAGAATCTAAGAATCTTTTTTTCTTCTTAATTTACTTATGATACAGTTTCGTAGGCTTAGGGATTTCCAAGACTGATGCTAGTCTTGGCTTGCATCGTGATCGCAGTTGTCCAGGGTATCCCTCCTCTAACTCCTTTTTATTTCCTTCTCTTTATTGTGATTTTTAATAAGATCACTCACTGCTTCATAAAGGGACCTTTACTGACAACATGATGCTTTCATGATTGTTTAATACTTTCTGGGACTCTCAAAAATTTACTGCATGCCTGTGAATTTTTAGGAAATTAGTATAGCCCAAACTTTCTTCCTTTTCTATGCTGTAATTTTTTTGATTTTGATTTGAAAGGTATAGGAGAGAGAGAGAGACAGATAGAAGTAGAACAAATAAATGCCCTATGCTATTTCATTTCCCAAATAACCACAGTGGTGGGAGCTGGCCTAGGTTGAAGCCAGCAGTCAGATCCAGGTTTCATTCAAGCACTGGAACCACTTTCTGCTGCGTTCCCAGGAGCCTTAACATGGAGGTGAATTGGAAGTTGAACATCTGGGCTTGAACAGGCACGCATATGGGCAGCTTATCTTGTTATAACATCACAGTAGACCTTCAGTGAGATTTTGTAGAGAAGTTACACACTCATGACAAACAGTTCTGAGGAGGGAATGATCTCATCAGTGGGGTTCAAATGGAGCATCTTGCTCTCATTGCTCATGAACACTTGCTGTAGAGGGTGGGTTGATGCAGGTGGCTGTTACCAGTCCTGATTGTCATAGCTTTTTAATTATATATCATAAATAATAGCCCAGAATCATGATATTGTGATGCCTACCCTCAACATATCTTGACAATAGGATGCTGGACTTTCTATCATTGTCTATGCCTACCATGTCAGAATGATGGACTTATGAGTAATTTTGAAGGACTATACTATTGTAATAATGTAGAAAAATGAGGGAGGGCAGAAATCCTGAGCCTATAGCATAAAAAATGTGAGGAAGGAAAAAATAAATAATAAAACCTTAAGCCATCTGAAAAATCATTTTCTCTCCCACCATCAATGAAGCTCATCTTCCTTATTTGCTATTAGGTTTACAGGTTTGAACTCTAAAGGTATATCAGGTCACATCTTTGGACTTCACACGCAGGCTGAACCTGAGTCTCAGTAAATTTTCAAAGTGGATGGAGATTGAGAGAGCATCTCTGTCAGTACCAATCCATTCTGTGGCAATTATTAGTAACTTGTACCTGACACATTTTTAAGCACTGAACCTTCAGAAAGGTAAGAGCACTTATGTCACAGAACTTCCTGTCTGACAAGGGGAGATAGTAATGAAGTAAAAAATAAATAAACACGATATTTTTCAGTACTGATATGGGCTAATACTGCAATGAATAGAGCACTGATTGAGAAAATTCTCTGAGGAGAGGATCTGTAAGTTAAGCCCTTAGGAAAAGAAAAAGCCACAGAGAAAAGAGCTTATGCCCAAGAGCGAGAAGACTAGAAAAATAAACCCGTGGTCCAAGGTACTATGTCTCTGGGAGATGTGAGTATGACAAGATAGGAAGAGGGATGTCCTTAGAATTCAACCCATAGATTAGTGTGGATCCAGAATTCTAGTCCAATCTCATACCTGGGTTCATGACTGCATCCCAGGCAGAGTGCTGGGAGGCTTCTGTGAATTTGAAACATCTCTTAATGCAAGGCCATTCATTCAATGTTGCAGGTGTTGGGCTAGGAACATTTTAATCTTTACTGATCTTTGGATAACACCAGGGGACAGACATAGAAGCTCTGAGAGCTAAAGCACTTGTTCTGCCACTCGGAAAGAAAAAAAATGGGTGCAAGGCTGGATGGTGTTGTAAGAGCTAAGTGTTGTGAAATACGTTCTGTGTGACCCAGGAGGATACTCTCTCTCTGGACTTGATTGCCAAAAAAATAGGAGGCAAGAAGAGCTGACCAGCCAAGTGCTTCCCATATCTATGCCAGAATTCTGCAGAATTCTGATCTAAGATGCTCTATCAGCACACAGGATGCAACACACCTGCCTGTTGAGAGTAGACAAAGGCGAGGCAGGGGAGACACATGGTGTGGAGTATGTTTGGGAACTGATTCCCGCAAGTGGCTTTTCATCACAGAAGCTGCAAGGACAAGGCTTTTATCAAGAGAACAGGCTGTGAACAGAAAGAATTAATACTGCAAGTGACTTTTATGTGGCTCCTCTTTGCCTGTGGGAGGTGTATGTGTGTGTGTGTCAAAGGGGGAGCGATGGATGGCCGTGTTTACATCTGTGTCTACTTCCTTGGATTATGCTGAAAGGCTTCTGCCTGGAATGGAAAATGCCCCCATAGCTTGCGCATTGATTTGCACATAACAACGGAAACTGTATTTTCATTGCCGTAGCCAGTGCCAACAAAAGAGCTCCTGGATCCAGTGATGGCGCATTGTTTGCTGAGCTGAGCTGCTCCCTCTCCAGACAAAAGCTGCATTAGAGACGTGACTTGAAGCTCACAAATTAGAGTGCTGATTCAGTCTGGAGCCTTTCAGTATAATCTTTTCCCCAAGATTTTGTTGTAAGCAGTGAAAGAGAAAAACAACCCAATAGGCCAATATTCTCAGAAATACCAGCTATAGCATATCTGAGGGCCAGAAAATATTTGCTTTTCCTTCAGATCCCTCATACTCTCACCCCTGCATAGGTGCCTTCCCTGGTTCTGACACGAGAAGTTGAAGCTACTTGATCGAACATTTTATCTTGCCATCACAGACATTTTTATGCTGGTACATATACCAGAATTGTATTTTTTGCTAATTAACATGGCTGGCCCGGAAGTATATCTCACAATTTTCTCTCAAGAGCTTACACTTGTTCTGTTTCTCAATTCGAATAATGACTATGGGCTACATAATAATAATCAAAGACCATAGAAAATAACAGTATAAAATGCATCTGCATATTAGTATTGCACACAAATATTTTATGTGTACAAATAGATGCATATGCACATACATGTCACGTATGTGTAGATTTTTAATAGAGCAATGACGTGCACAAACTCTTCAATGCATGGTCAAGGTGTATGTGTGAGAGTGCATGCTTATGTATATACACGCATTCATTCCCTAAATCAGACAGCAGTGGGAAGTAGTGAAAACAGGCATTTGATGCCAGTTATGTGAAGGGATTTTAAAAAGTTCATGGAATAAATGAAATTAAAAGAGAAGTTTAAAAGGGTAAATGAAAAAAGCTCTTGAAAGTCATGAACATATTTACACACATATTCCATGAACTTCTTGATGACCTTCTCAAAGTGTATTGGGAAATATCAACACGTAAATTCACTAGTTTTTCAACACATGTATCATTTTGAAGCATTGTGTTACATATTAGAGAAATAATGAGTAAGACAATTAGCTGTTGAACTTTCTTTAGAATTTGGATATTGGAACTTCTAGGAGGACTTGACTAGATCTGTACTTAGTAATAGAATATAAGGTTTTTTTAAAGATGGGATAGAATAAAATACATCCAATAAAATAAAAACAAGGGATGCTTTTAAACATCTGAACCAAGTAAATTTTGAACACTTAGGCATATGTTTTAAGATTTCAGATAGCCAGAGAAAATAAGAACCACTGAATTATATATAATTTTATCATCCTAGAGATGATAAAAATTTGCTGAGAAAAGTTTCATTTCTCTAAAATAAAGTGGGAATTTGTGACTCTCTTGATAGTAAGCAACACAAATAACTAGTATGTCAGGTGATAAAATAATATCTTCAAAAGCCAACATGACAATCAGAACAAAATTTTGCTTCAATGTGGGAAGAAGTTGAAGATGCATATTTTGATAATCTAACTGAAAGCCAGGACAGTGTGCGAGTTCATCTCTCAGGACCATTGAGCAGTGCATCTTGAGCATCAGCTGTCATTTGAATGAATACTTGCCAAGTCATGGTAGCCACATAATTTAACTAATATGTATTTCAAGACACGTATTCCATCTTCAACAAAGCCAGAATAGTACCTTTAAAATAGCAATATCATAGAAAACAAGTTGATATTTTGTTGCTTAAAATGGAAGGCCCTTGGGAGACTCTGGTTATCTTTAAGTCTTGTTTTCAGTATTTCTGTGTCCCAAAGACAGTTCTCAGAGTTGTCTTTCCCAGTCCTGCCAATTCACATATGGAGTTACAGAACTAATCTAAAGCCATACAACTAATTGGCTTTGTTTCGAAAAAATATTCTTAAGAGAAACAAGGAGAGACAGAGTGGCTTCACTTTGCAGCTGGAGCTGTGCCTCCTGGAAGCTGGGATTTCAGTGCAGGTGTCCCCTAGGGATGTCAGGAACCAAGTTAGCTGTACCATCACTAGTGTCTCCTAGGTTCTGTGTCAGTAACAAGCTGTTGCTAGGAGCCAGGGCCAGGTATCAAACTCAGACTCTAAGATGAAATGTGTATGTCTTTACTGGCATCCACCTGCAGTACAAAATGCCCCTCCATAGTTGATGGCTTTTGATATTTGAACTCCTTTGCAAAGGAGTCAAATATTCAAACATACATTTTATGAAATAAGTGATCTATTTGCCATCAATGTTAGATGTAAGATGTACTCTATCACAAAGATATATTTATAATGGATAGCACCTAGGCTGGATGGCAACAGCATTGTTACATCTCCTGCTAGAATTCCAACTGCCATTCAGCCTTCATTTCTGTGTTTTCAGCTATGAAAGTTATTCTAACTATGGTAAAACCTACCTTCATAATGAATAATATCACATGCAAAGATTAGGAGCTTAAAAAATACTTGGGCACTGGTTCTATTTTGTTTCAGGAGAACTGACATCATGTCTAGGAGTGGATCTAAGTGCAGTTTCAAGGTAACAAACAATTTGAAAATTCCTCTTAATCATTCCTAATGGAATCAAACCTAGACTTTCTAGGAAACTCAGGGTGTGAACCTACTCGTTTTCCAGAAATAAGGATATTCTTTCTGACCCAGGCTTACAGATTTCTATCATGTGTAACTTCCAGAATCATTCCTTCATCTGTGTTCTTCCACACTAACTCATCTAAAATATTACCTTCTTGGCCTGAGTTAACGTTGTGAGGATAACTAGGGCCAAGCTGAAAATGTATTGGATTTTTACTCCAAAGATACAAATCCCCCTTATAGATTGGAACTTGCTAACTACGTGGCCATCAACAAGCTATGTAATCATCCTGAGTATTGAGCTCTTCAGTTGTAAACTTAGGTCAAAAAGTGGTTAACCCAATTATAGAAGATGTACTATATATACAAAGTACTGGCCAGGTAGTAGATGGCTATAAATACTAACATTATTTAATAAAATATGGGCTCCAATAATATATCTTGGACAGATTTGCTTGAAAAGAGTTGAACAATTTTGTCTGTTGAAACTGGAGTCTTTTTCATGCTTAGCATTTGAATTTAGACAAAAGGTAATTAACAATCTTAATAGTCATGGGAAACAGGACAAACTGAAGGCTTTACTTACTAACACAGTCCCTCTCAATTATTTTCCACCATAAAACTGATGTTGTGTCAAACTTGACCTGGAAGGATTTTAACTGTTTAAAGTGTATCTTCAGAGGGCCAAGAATTCAGAATTACCTTACAGTCATGATGTTCAGTTAACACAGACGACCTAGACCTATTCCTGTTAAAAAGAATTGTCATACCACCTATTGTTGAGTATTATTTTCATTAGGACTTTAGGAAAGGATTAGGTTGATGATTATCCAGGTGAATTTTTGTATAGAGATACTGTTGACAGTTACTCAATAGTTTAATTGAGCACTTTTTAATCCATTGAGCATGTGATTTCTTAAAGTCAGTCCACCATTCTCCCTCTGCCCCAGGGGAAAAGCAAGCAGGAATTGGGACTTAAGGAAAATCCAAGGTGGACAAACAGCGATTGCTCACTTCATGTAGAAGAGCATGTGCTGACCCATCTTGAAAGCACCTGCTGGAGCTGGGCTTGCCTTGCAAGTATTCGACAGCCATTTAATTGCTGCCTACTACCAGTACTGGATACCAGTACTGGATACAGAAAGCATTTTTGAAGACCTGCAGAGGCATGGCTATTTCATCCCTTCTAATTTCTGGAGGCCTACAAACACTTTGACTTTTCAAATTCAGATCTTTAAGGACTAAAGTCACAGAAACATTATGTTTATAGGAGGTCCAAGCTATGGAATTCAAGAAAAGCAGGGAAATAAAAAGGTAGACATAGGGTTACCAGGTTTGAAAATTAGAGAAGCAAAGTCCTGTTTACAAAATTATCATTTTTGTTTAGCAAGATATGTAGACTTAATTTTGCACAGAAAATTGCTTAGGAAAAAGTCTCAGTAGAGCCCTTTAAAAGCAATTGAGTATTTTTAATAAGGCAAATCTTTTGATTCCATTTAGCCAAGAACTCTTAAATCCAACACAAGTGTTCATTAAATGCTGCTTTACAAATTTTATTGTCTGTTTAATGACCTAAGAATATTAACATTCTTTGGACACTTAAGTGTAATCATTATGACATACACTGAATTTCTTAAACAGCCTTGAAGTAATTCAGTGTCATTTAGTGCCTATAAACTATCAGTCTTTGATATTTTCTCTAAAAAATGTAAAATTAATTTATTCAGAAGCCTGCAAATTTCAAAGCAATTGTGTCTTACCGCCAAGGAGTCATTTGAAACATAAAACTCAATATATGGTGTGATGAATAAGGACTCTGGGGAGGTTTTGCATTTCATTCATGGAGAGAGTAAAAATGGGCTGGAGTTAGGACTGTCATGAAATGATGGCAGCATCCCTCCTGGAGAGGGGACAAGAAGAGTCTCTATCCGTGAGCCAGAAGGGAGGAATGCTATTCCCCCTTTTGAACGGCAACAGACAGAATATTTCAGCAGTTTTGGGAAATCCTGGCTCTGTGCTACATTCTGTACCCATGCTGCCTCTCTGGGATAGAGATTCTTTTCCTTCAGATAGAGAATGTACTTCTTGGGATTTTCAGAGGATTCAATTCCATGTAAAAGATGAAGTGTTTAGAAATCAAAATCTATCTCTTTGAAATAAAAACCATCTTGATGGTTGTTGCCCTGGCTACCTGTTAAAACCAGTACCAAATACATGACTTTGGGTTTGGTGATAGTAAATTGTTACTCAAATCTGTTATGGCTGACCTTTACCACTGCCACAGATTGGTGGTGAATGTTCGATGTCCCTGTACTCAAAAATATGTGTGAATGAATGTACACAAATCTACCCCATCACTAGAAAATGAACTAATGTAATCTTGATCATCTAGTTTAAATCTACAGCCCTACACAAACTTCCCTCCGTATTTCACTGTACTCCCTAACAAGTTCACCATCACACTTAGACTTCAACTTAATCATGTTAGCAACTGTTTCCCCCACCAGCATATAAAAGCTCTATTCAGGCAAGGGTATTTGTTTAATTCACCATAATATACCTGGCACCAAGCTTAATAACTGATGTGTAGAAAAATGAATGAATGACTGAGACCAGTATAGGGTCACTATAAAAATGCTGATCTGTTTGCAGCTAAGGCAAATCTGAAAACTTAAGAGTGCTTCACTAAATTCTGTTTTTCAATTTTAGCATGTGAAACTAAGACAGTTTGATTATTTTAATATGTTCTATATCAGTCTCATCAATAGCTTTGTCTGTTTTCCTTTCTCCATGAAGCATGAATAGAGCCAATGCCTCAGATGCTTAGCTTTAAATGAAAGAATAGCAGAAGCCATAAGCCCACTGTCTAAAGAAGTTACCCACCATTGAATGTTCATAAATGCCCACTGCATACACAACTTCATGAAATCAAAAGGCATGATTATAAGTAGCACCCATAATTAAGCAGGGTCATTTGAAAAATCACTTGCTTCTACAGTACTTTAGGGACCTGTCAAATTATCCCATGGCAGTTTGGATAATAAGGGCTATGTGCAAAGTCATGACCCAACTGCCAGTGATGTGTTTCCATATTGTACCACTTGGGAATCAGCACTGAGCAAACGCCAGCTTTGTTTATCAGCAGCAACATGAAAAGATGGGCCTGTAGGGATCTTCACAGAGAAGGAATCAGGGCAGATGGACAAGAAGGTCAACACAGCTCCCAGGATACGCTTGCCTTCCTGAATCTTCAAGAAGGGATTTCCTCTGTCTTTATACAATCATACAGAGAGTGGACAAGGTTTTGACAGGACCGCAAGGGGATGCTTTTCTCTGTGTTTAAATTTCTCTGGTTGCTGTCTCCTTGAGTTTGGAGAACACTTCATTTTGTAGGATATTCCTAAATAAGACTGTGCACTTGGTGTGTCCAGGAGGAAACAAAGTATGCTTCTATTTCCACATCTAGAGCCAGTGCAAACAGTTAGTTATTAAATGTTGTTAGAGAAAGTATAAAATGATGCAGATGGCTCTGGTAAATCATCTTAATGCCTTCCTTTTGCACCAAGGCTTTTCCTTCCTTCTTTCTGACCTGCGCTTGACCCTTCTGCTTCATTCAGGGCCTTCTCCAAACAAAGCCTTGTGATTGACCATTAGTGAATTAGATCAGTTTCAAGCTTTGGTGTCCCTATTTCCAGAGAGAGACAGATGTAACATACAAAAGGATACATGAAGAGATTTGCTGCATTGAGATGATCTAATTTAGTCTCATGCATGTCTATATGCAATAAATTCATGTTTCCTTTTGAAATTTACCATGGCTGCCCTTTGATGCTTTGCCATATACCAAGTCATCACGATGGGAAAATTCGGCTTTGGTTGAGACATTTTAATGTACAGCATGCTTGACAGGTACTCACCAGCACTGACCGTGATCGCTTCAATGAACTGTTCCCTCCAGCTGTTTGTGCCAACCACAAGGGCCAGGTTTGTCTTCTTAATGAGTTTATCCACAGTACTCTGCAAAGGTAAGAAAGAATCTGATAGCAACCACTCAGTTTATTAAGGCCCAGGGATCCCCAAGATCTTGTTGTGATTGAACCCCTCTGAGTTACATATAAAGGGTAGCAAATGTTAGGTTCAGAACAATTGCATGGGCATCAACAGTGTTATGATTATGCAGACAAGCATGGCCATTAGTTGGAGAGACTCTACAATGAAAACTTCTCTGTACTAAATACAAACCTCCTTTACTGACTAGTAGCCAATTAAGAATAGACTCAGTGTTTCGAATAACAGGTTTTGCAAAAGTTCGTTCACTCCCTTGAATGTTTGAGATTGTTTTTCTACTGCCCCTCTTTTAACACATTATGTGCAACTGAATTTATGTACACACTGATACCGTAACATATCTGAATGGTGGGAAATGGCAGCTTCTGAAACCCAAACTGTTACTTGTTTTATTATTAATTAATTAATTTATTTATTAATGAAATGCCACCTGGCAGCAAATTTCAAGGTTGCTTGCTGCATGATCATGGTAGAACTTTTCTTTGGCTACCCAGTTTGTCAGCCTTATGGCTTTTATAGAATCATACTCTGAGCCAACTCCTGATGCAAAGTAGAAAATACAAGAGTAGAAGAAAACTAAACTAGTTAAATGCTTATGCTTTAGGGGGTACACTGCACTTTACCTTGCACTAAGTTACTCTGACCCTGTTTTGCTGGCTGGTGTTGTACTGCAGACTCCTTGATTTTCATTAGACTGGTCAAGTGCTTAGTTTTGTACAATTAGCATTTTCTATTGTTGTAAACTGAGTTATCAGAACAACGGGAGCAGTCAAACGTTCGCAAGAAAACTAAGTCAGCAGATGCACTCAAAGCACTACCACAAATCATGGCAACTACAGGGAGAAGGGCCGCTTCCAGGAGAACAAGGCTGCTTCTCCAGAGAAGCAATGACAGACTAACCTACCAAACATCCACACTTACTGTCAGAGCATCCTCCAATTTCCACTCATTGCAAAGAGGCAAAAAAAACATGTATTAATTTTCTTAGGCCTGATCTGTACATACTTAATGCAGTGTACCTGAATTGACTATGGTCTGAGAGGCAGCATTTTATCAACCAAATACAGTAAGGAAAAGGCAGTGTGAGGGGAAATCAAAATCATGTTATATTTATAAATCTGCTGGTTCCAGATAGAGGCACTAGAACTGACTTGAAACATTGAGAAGATAAATACGAAAGTGTCTTTCTCCAATGGGCTCATGTTGCATTTGCAGCATTATTCCTGGTTGGATTGCATGTCTTTAGGGTGGTGACATTTCAGCTCCTAGCCTTGTGTTTAGAACTGCTGGTGCCCCTGATAGCAGCCGTAACAGCACGCCTGTTGGCTGTCATAACTTGAAGCACATGACATGCATCTGCCTGGTCTCCCTTACTCAACATCTCTTCAAGCACTCTGAGCATCTGGGCGAGGCCAATCCAGAGTGCTGCACAGAATTTAACAAGAAATGACCTTGATTTTCCTATGCGTAATGGAAATTAGGGGCAGCTCTTTCCAAAGGGAGATTATTTGTGCAGAAGCTAAAACAGAGCATCTCACCACATGAGAGATAAACAATTGGACAGGCTGCTCTACAGTATACCACAAGCTTTTCTGCAAAAATATGTTAAAGAACAATTTTAAAAATACACTGAATGTAAATCCACAATAGTCTAAATAATAGTTCATGTTAGTCCTGTGGAACTATGGTACAGAGGGTTTTTTTAGGACATAATTTGCATACATGTCCCTCTTTGACCTATGGGCAACAGGATCATGAATAAAGATGAATTTGAAGTTTAGAAACGTGAACTCAGACATTATTCTTTGTATTTAGCTGGATTCCAGGGATCCTAAATGCTAGCAAAAAAAAAAAAAAAAAAAAAAAAAAACCTGTACTGTACTCAGTTTGCAAGAGTTTGTCTAAACATCACCATCGGCGAGGAATGCTGGTGAAGCCATGCCTTTGGTCTCATCACATTAGGCAGCAACTCAGTGCAAAAGCAGAGTGGGAAACTGTGAGATGTCACCTATGCTCGGCTTCCTAATCAGCTCTGCAAGCTGAGAACAAAAAAAATTTTTTAAAGATACTTTGAAAGTTAGTGTTACAGAGGGAGATGCAGAGTCCAACAAGGGGAGAGCTTTCCTGTCAATTGACTCCTCAAATGGTTGTAACACAGCTGAGCAGGCGGAAGCCAGAAACTTCTGGGTCTCTTCCATGGGTGACAGGTGCTCAAAAACTTGAGCTGTATTGCATTGTGCTTTCTAGGTCATTAGTAGATCAGCAGTCTAGCAGGCTGGGTTGAAACTTTTGTCCATATGGAATGTCAGGAACATAGGTGGCAACTTAACATGTTATGCTACACCTGACCACCCCAGAGGAACAAGATGCTTAAAATAACTATGTCTTAGAAAAATAAAATTTCTAACTGAATGATAAAAATCTCGAAATCAATAATTGGGGTCAGTTCAGAAATATGTCCATAAGGCATCCTTCAGATGTAGTAACTGCATTGGTGAACTTGGATGAGGGGAAATGAGTTCTGTAAGCTAATCTAGGAGGGTCAGTACACTCAACAAGCGTATTTTCATTTAAACTGGTTGGAGTTATCTCATAAGACAGAGTACATCATTCTCTGGGAGAACCCAGGGAGAAGCAAGCTTGTTCTGGCAACGCCTCGTTACTGTTTACCCTCCTCCCTCTTTTAACAGGAATGAGAGGAGGAATTAATAGATGCTCAGCGGACTGAAGGACAGAGTTTAATTACATCTCAGCTTTTTAAAAATATGTTTTCATTGCAAGGATATTTTACTTTCATTTATCTCCTGTCAGAAAAAGTTAAAAAAAAAATTAACGAATGGACTGAGCACTCCAGATGAAATAGTGAGGCTTCTAAGTTGGGGGCCTGATTGCCTCTTTCGGAATCTGCATTCTGGGTTTTCAAGCAGGAGCAAAGTTTGATTTTGAAAGACAAGTAAGGAAAATATTTCTCTGCTCTGGGTTTGTGATGTTGGAGAGGATAAGAGAGGACATATGTTTTCTTGTCCCACAGCCAAATGAGGTATGGCTCCTTTTAAGGCTTTTACAGAGGTTAGGACTGGAGGAGAAAAGAGATGGGGGCAGAAGGAGCAGCTAATGCTCAACAGGAGTTTTTCCATTAAAGCTTTAAGCACATATATTTAACTTCTAAAAAGCAATGACTTTCATTACTTAGAGAACTGGGAATACAATTTTGTCAGCTCCAGTAAAATCTCTGGTTGTAAGCAATGAGCCGTCAGTAGGTAATGCACTAAAATGGGTCTACAGAGAGGTAGATACATATAAATGAGAGCCTGTCAAAGGTATGTCTCCTTGGGCGAGGGAACACAAAGTATGTACTCCCTCCAAAACAAAAGCCTTCTAACCCAGCAGTGCGAATTTTTTCTGTGGTAACGATCACTTTTCCAATAGACCCTTGTTTCTTTCACAAGTAACACCTTTGTGTCTTCCTTGCTATCCCCTTTGACAAAGCCTTTCCTCTGGGGCACATCTAACCCTGTGAAGTGACAGATGCCACCTCTTTGGTGCGTTCCCCGATGTGATTTAGTTTACTGGATCTTTCTGTTCTCTGCCAAATCTACAAAATCAGTCCAGCTCCAAAGACCTCTCAGTGCATGAGCTCATCTCTAAAATCTAAAATCTACATCTTTTTCCAGATAACTCATCTAACCCAACCGAGGGTATGCCTGGCACCCTGGCTGGGTAGTATTGGTGGGCATACCTTGAACTCATAGGATTCTTCAATGATCACTTCTAACTTGGTGTGTTCTCCCAAGATAGGGCGCCCCATTTCTGCAATGCGCCTCTCCTCTTCCTCTTTGCTGGTCAGTGGCTGTCTGTCATCATATTCATCTGTGAAAAGAAAGGTGAGACAGTGAGTAATGTGCCCATTTGTATTCAGAAACTCCTATAGCCTGCTACCAAAAGCAGGGAGGAGGACCCAGGGTTGTACAAAACGGCCCTTAGTTAAGGTCATGAGTGTGAGGGAAGTATTGTTCAGAGGCTTGTTGTACTGGGCAGCACAGCACAGTAAGTGTTGATGGTAACGTCTCAGTGTGAGCTCATGTGAAAGTACAGATGAGGAAAATGAGGCATGGGGGCGGGGCAAGTCACTGAGAGTTTGCACATTTTCAGGGCTCAGCTTACTGTTGGTACATGTTCCTGAAGGGTATGCCTGAGGGAAGTCCTAGCTAGGGTGACCCTGCAGAATGGAGAATTGTGGTCTCTCCTCCCTCCATTTTCGAGAGGGAACAGAAAATGCCCAAAGGACAAAGAGGTGGTGAAAAGGACGTTCTGATCTTAGCCTCTCACTCGTGAAGAGCCCCTGTTGTAAGTTAAGCATAGAACAACAATATCACTCTGGCAGTTCTAGTGTTTCTTTGCTCTGGTGCAATATCAAACTATGTCAGAAAAACCCTGACCTTACTGAGCTGCAAGTAAACAGGGAGGGTGAAGATGAAGCCTTATGGGTATTACCATTCATTTCATATGTGAGCATGATTATTTCCAGAAGCACCACATAGTGTACACACCAGGAGAAGCTAGCAGGGTACTAAGATGTTAATGGATTCAAGACTCCCCTAATGAGGGGAAGCTCACAGTTGGCTGTCTCTGCATGTTTGTTAGGATGAATTCCAGACTGGGAAGGCCAGGCGCATGAGAGGGCCACATACTAGTCTTTTAATTAGCTTTACACCTGAGGCCCAGGATGCTGGAACAAGACAGACAACTTCCTGTCGGTGTCAAGTAGAATAAACACAGCCCCAGCTTGGCTCTGATGTCATCACCTCTGGGACTCTGGGCAGAGCACTCAGATCAGGAATTTGTTGGTTGAGAAGACATCCAAATGAGAGGGTCTTCTCACCCAGGCTTCCTACCTTCTATACTTAGGAATTAGCGCTTCACACCTCCCATTCCTGGAGAGCCAGGGCTTCCTCTTGGCTCAGGGTCCCTGTTGAATGGGGCCTCGTTTGCTGCCCTAGTGATTGTCACAGAAAATAATTCCTAAGACAGTTGGTCACTGCAAAGTGCAGGCATTTTGTGTATCAAGGCTCAAAGAAAGGCAAGAACAGAATGCAGCTTGCTCATTAAATCTTAGTATTTATTCAATAATATTTTCCTAAGAAGATATTTTAAAATGTACTTTCCCACCCCAGGGACACCAAATATATTAAATGAAAACTAAATATTAGTGTATTTGGACTGGCCAGAAGCTACCAACTATTAGAAAAAGAAAAAAAAATATTGAACTGAAAAAGTGTCAGTAGTTCTTATACTACTGTTGGGAAGTGATGACCTAAGGGGAGGCACAGAGTTTTGGCTGAGATCTCTTTATCATTGCAAAATTATGCATACTCAGTTAAGGGTTTGGTTTATTCAGTGCTCAAATCAATCACATTTTGATTTTGGCTGCTTTGTGATCCTTGGACCTGGAATGCTATTTGTGGTTTTCAAGGCAGCATGTTATATCAGCATCTTTGTTCAAAAAATTGGTTAAACAGGGATGTCCTGAAGGCTTATAATGAATAAAAATTATTTTTCAAAAAGAGGTAGTACTTCAACCTGGGAGCTATGTGAATTAAAGATGCTGGGAGAGAATATTTGTTATAACCTTCTTTTCTGAGTCTACTTATAGATGGAAGGTTGCTTTGAACATGACTCAATGTAATTTACATAGGAAAAAATGGAGACAGTGTGTAGCAGAGGAAATGTGGTCTTTGTTTTCCACTTCACAAAATATGAGTTGGAACATGGTACTAAAATATGGATAGTGTGGTAACTGAAATCAAATAAGAGTAAGCTAATTTTCAAGGGTTTATTTATTTGAAAGGCAGAGTTAACACAGAGAGGAGGGGAAGACAGAAATACATTCCATCTGCTGGTTCACTCCCCAAGTGGCTGCAACAGCCAGGTCTGACTCCTGAAGGTAGGAGTCGGGAGCTTTAGCCTGGTCCTCCTTGTGCATGGGAGAGATCCAAGGAAGGCAAAATGCCTTCCCCTCATTGCTCTCCTAGGCCATTGCAGGAGCTGGGTTGGAACTTGATCTGGTGTCCATATGTGATGTGGCACATAAAGCCACATCACCATGCCAGCCTGTGAAAGATTCTTTTTTAATCTTTCAATCTTTTATTTAAAAATTTTATTCTGGGCCTGGTGTGATAGCGTAATGGTTAAAGTCCTCGCCTTGAATGCACCGGGATCCCATATGGGTGCCGGTTCTAATCCTGGCAGCTCCACTTCCCATCCAGCTCCCTGCTTATGGCCTGGGAAAGCAGTCAAGGACGGCCCAATGCCTTGGGACCTTGCACCTGCGTGGGAGACCCGAAAAGAAGTTCCTGGCTCCTGGCTTTGGATCGGCACAGCACCGGCTGTTGCAGCCACTTGGGGAGAGAATCATTGGATGGAAGATCTTCCTCTCTGTGTCTCCTCTTCTCTGTATATCTGCCTTTCCAATAAAATAAATAAATATTAAAGAAAATTATTCTATTTAATCTACAACTACTTGCTATCTTTTTAAGACAGAGAAAATAGTTACCAGGTGCATATAATGGACAGAACCTAGCTAGAACCCAATAACATTTGTTTCCATGATCAACTTTTGTTTTATTTTTCCAATTATGGCAAGCAATCATAGTTTTCTGTGTGTAAGTGACTTAAAGTTGTATCCTAAGAACCAACTAAGTGCAGTTAAAATGTGAGGCAATGTCAAAATATATTAAGGAGTAGTAAGGTGAGGGAATGCATTCTAAGCAGAGAGAAGTCAGAGCTTAAAGACACAGCAACCTGGAAGGGACAAGGCTATTTACACTTAAGATTTGTAATGAATGTTTAAGAGATAATTATAGTTGCAGGTGATTGAGACACAGGAGCTGGCTAACTAGTAAGTTAGTAATTATGTTCTAGATTGTTCACATTGGCCAAAATTGGGGTATGATCTAGTTTTTAAAAGTATTCCTGTTAGAAACATTTCTTGACTAGGGAAATGGTTTAATCACTTTTGTTTGCTCTCATTTGTTATGTTGTTTCCTTTGCTTTTGAACACTTGATCAAAAGCAGATCATCTCATTATGGTCCAAATCATTTTCATTTCCCTTGTTATGCAGAGTAATAGGCTGTGGTTTTGGTTATGGTTCTGAGGCAGAGAAAATTAATCCTACATGCTTTTACGCATATTCCTTTAAAATACCATATTTTATTGAGAAGTTGGGAATATGTTACATAATTGTAACCACACAAAGCAATTTAAGAACCAAATGCATAATATTTAACAAGCACTGTTAAAAGTCAGTATTGACTGGACACAACTTAGCGCTGGCATAAAATTACCAGTGGAGCTTCTTTCTCCTAATGGATTTTGCAAGCAATTACAGATGAAGAGTGCCAGTGGGTACCTGGGTTCTGGGGAAAGCAGAAGTATGAGGAGCTGCTTAGAAGCATTGTGGTTCTTGTTAATTTCTAATGCTTTCCGGTTCCAATTGCATTTTAAACAGTGTGGGGATCGCTACTAGAGAAACCCACAGAACTCATACAGTCTATCTCAATGTAGACATTGTTCCCAGGCAGCTACTGGGGTTACTCAATTATATAAATAAAACATGTTCATCCTAACAAAAAGGATAAATGGCCAGTCTTGGGAGAATTTTCTTAGTATAATTTTGATACTTTATTCAGAGCTAGGCTGACAGTCCCAAAGCAGAGATCTCCTGAGAGTTTCTAGTGCTTTTCTATCTGTTCTGGTAAGAGACTAAGGAGTCTGGTACTACTTTAAGATTTATTTCATCTTATTATTGGAAAGGCAGATCTAAAAAGAGGAGATACAGAGAGAAAGATCTTCATTTGCTGGCTCACTCCCCAAGTGGCTGCAATAGCCAGAACCAAGCTGATCTGAAGCCAGGAGCCTCGAGCCTCAAGCCTCCTCTGGGTCTCCCACATGGGTACATGTCCCAAGGCTTTGGGCTAATCTCCATTGCTTTTGTAGGCCATAAGCAGGGAGCCAGATGGGAAGTGGATCAGCAGGGATACAAATTAGAGACTTGTGTAATCCTCTGACACCATCAATTTTTTGTATTTCCCCTATGGAGAAACCCTACAGACGTAAAAACATCTGTGCAGTACTTGGTTAACATCATGTTGTCTCGAAACAAGAAGAGAAACCCCTGGGGAAAAAAACAGTTAAGCTTTTAAACATTGTTATGATATGTGGGACGAGAGACTCATTAATAAGAGTTATAACCAACAAATATGGAATCTATTGAAACTTGAGAGCAGTTATTGGATCAGTGTTTCCTGTAAGTCTGTGCTGCTCCCCCTCCTGCCCACCCACCCCCAGGGCCTCCTGTTCCGCCTTGATGTGGTTGCATTTTGTTACTAATCCTTTGGACTCTCAGATGCCAGAAAAGCCACTGCATCCTGTAATAAGACTTTAAAAGGACAAAGGCCAACATATGAATTTAATGTCAAAAGATGTAACACTTGAAGACTCTAGTTTCCAAGAACTGTGATAAAATGAGTACCTGCAATGGTGATTACGGTAGAGGGAATAGGATGATCTCTAGCATGAACTTTCCTGAAGACAGGTTGGCCTAGCAAAAGGATAGGTAGAAAATCAGCAGAGCAGATTGCACTGTTTTCTGTCACATCTTTGTGGAATTAGTAAGCTAAACAGCACACCAGATGCACACATTGCAAGCAGTGTTAGTTGGAGACTAAATGGTCACAAATCACACTTTGGGTCGAAGATAGTTTTTACTGCAGGAGATTGACGCAGATCGCTTCTCACAGATTGGTCAAATAATCCATGGGTCAGATTATGAAGCACATGCTGCAACACTGGGGAATCATCCATATTCCTGCAGTTGCCTTAGAGTACCCAGGTCCCTAAAGTTACTGCTTCCAGAAGAATCATGGAACAGAAAGAATTTAGCACAATGGCAGTGTCCTGGTTTTAAAGCATATTAATATTAGCGGTATAGTTGGAGTAGGCTGTTTCTCTAGTTTTTCTGCATGTAAAATGTGAACAGTACCTACTCTGTCATGTTTGTTTAAAAGTCTAGTAACATAATACTTGGGAACATGCTTACTCATTCTATTTCCCGAGAAGTCTGAATAAGAGAATGTTATATGTAAGGATATTGCAAATTTTGCAAGGATAAGTCACAGCATAGACAGTAACTGTTGGAACTAACAAGGTACAGGGTTTTCATTGAATTACTGGTTCAGAGGACTTCCAGATGCATCTGCTATTTGCTTTGATCAAGAGGTAATCAGAACTGTCCTGGTAATCTTGGCACTCAGTGCCAACGCCATCGCTTGTTTGCCATCTAAACTTCTGAAAAGCACTTTTTTCCTGAGACTCATTTTTTCTTAGTTGCAAAATGAAATATAGTTGAATTGGGCTGTGTACATCTAACTCAGGGATTGGAGTGACGAGAATTTTCAACTGTCAGTATTTTCACTGTTGGGTTTTCTTAAAAAGGCATGTAAATGTCTTATGATGATGTGTATAATAATTACAGGAGTAATATTAAGGACAATATTGATTGCTCTAGGGTTGTACCTGAATAGGGAATCCTATTAGAATATTTGAGGATCAAATATACCCTTTCTTCTTTATTTTTATAAGTATTTATATATGTTAGCTTATACCATTCCTCTTAGGTTTCAAGTACAATGGTATTTAGAAGATATAGGCCAACTTTGGATTGAAAAGGTGTTCATTCTGAAATTTTAAGAAGAATGAGGGAAAGCTGGGTCTGGGAAATAGAACATTAGTAAGGTTTGGATAGGCAGTACACTCTTGGAAATACAGACAGACGATCTGGCTTCACACCTTGAATAGTTGATTTGGGACAGACCAGTGAATGTCTTGAAATGTTCATTCCCTCTTCTATCAGTGAAAACAACACAATCCTATTCTATGAAGTTAGTGAGCAACTATTACAATGAATAATAAATGTGTCACTGACTTTAATTAGCCATATGACAGGCAGGTCAAAGTGAGAAGAGATCATTATTCTAAATAAGATTTTTTTCAATGAAGCAAAGTTTTGTAAATTCCCAAAGCACCTCCAAGCTTTGAATGTCCACTACTAATTAAAATCTCTAAAATACTGGTATTAGGCTGTGGGTCAAATGACTTATTTCAATTTTCATGTACTTTACTTCAAATCTAGTTGCAGACTTGTAACTGCAAAAAAAAAAAAAAAAAAAAAAAAAAAAAGCTGCAAGCAAATTAAGGGCTGAGTCAGTTCTTCTCTATCGCCCCTACCACTCAGAAGTCTTCACTTCAAAGCCTCAAATGAGCTCCAAGCTGCTTTTGTCGTAGTAGGCTTCCATGTCAGAACTTTATTCGCGAGTGTCAGAACAGAATGGATCTGGACATTATGGTGTTAACAAAGAAGGGTCAATGGAAGGTGGCCCTTTTGTAGGAAAGCAAGAAGGGCCAGGCCACTGTAGAAATTGTCACAATATTCTGGAACATCTTTTTGGTTTTTGCATCCATTTCAAGTTTTGGGAAAAGGTGATAATAGAAAAATTGATTTTTTTAAATTGAAATTTCAGCCAATAGGAAGAACGTATTGAAGAAATTATAGAAACCTTCAGATGAAGCAATTCTGTCATTTTGAATGTAGTATGTGGCCAAGGTAGGAAATGCTAGACATTATTGAATGGAAGTTATAGAACTGAAAATGAAATTTCAGAGAAGAAAAAAATTAGGATCCCATTACCTGAGGTATAGAAAGAGAAAGTGATTCAAGTGATATAGCAAGAAGGCCTTAAGAAAAAAAAATCACAATATATAACTGGTAAAGAAAATCAGAAAATATCTGTATATGTCAGTGCATGCATGTAACAGGATATTCTTGGGCCTGGGATAGTTTCAGTTGAGATCTCATTACCAGACACCATAGGAATGAAGTTACTGCTGGTTTGGATACTATTTCTATGGTGGCTGACTTAAAAAACAATATATCACAATGATGTCATAAAGGCTAGTTTGCCAAATCTTTACCTTCTTCAAGTCTTTGAATGATAACTAGTTTATTTTTGGGTGACATAATCAAAATATTTCTAAGATGACTTTAATGTGTTCAAGTGACAGGGTGAGAAAATGTTTAAAAATGCAAATTCTTGCACTTGAATTAAAAAATAATCTTCAGTGGTATAGATATCAGAAAATATTACTGGTAGATCTTCAGAAAAATCAAGTTTAAGAAATCCTGTCTGAGGACTTGTTTTGTTTCAAACAGCTATCCTTCTTTTTTCTTTTTAAAGCACATTTTACAGACAGAAAAGGAGTGAGAGAAGTCTTCAATCTACTGTTTCACTCACCAAGTGGCCACAACGGACAGAGGTGAGCTAATATGAAGTTCAGGGGGCCAGGAGTTTCTTCCTGGCGTCTCCCCACATGGGTGCAGGGTCTTAAGGACTTGGGCCATCCTTTGCTGCTTTCCCAGGTCACAGACAGATAGATCAGAAGTGGAGCAGTTGGAACACAAATTGGTGCCCAGATAGGATGCTGGCAGTGCCGGTAGCTTGCTTCACCACCCTGCCAACCCCTAACCTTTTCAATACCTTACAGTCTGTGAGTCATTTTGCTGTTAAAGACTATGTCCAGGAGATAGACAGTGAGGAGCAACAGTTCATGTGAAGTTTCTCCCACATTTAAAATATTCCATTTTGGACAGAATCATGTTGGAACTACTTGTTACTGAGTTGCCACAATGCAGCCTATTTCCTGCCTCGGTATTTTAATTGTTAGTAATTTTAGAAAGATTTCCTTTTTCATATTTTTTTCTGAATTTAAAATATTAATATCTGTACAATGTATTAGAAAAGTCTTTATAATGCCATGAGGTTAAATGACATGTTACCAGATATGACTGTCTCCATTACATAGCTACTATACATCCCCTTAAATGAAGAGCCAAAAAACAAAATCAACATCTGGAAGAAAACAGATTGATTTTGAATCATGACTTTTCATTTAAGGAGATGTACAGTAGCTGCAAAATTGAGACTAACATTCAGATGTGAGGATATAGTGTGGTATGCGTTTTTACTTCCAGACAAAGATGGACTTACAATGAAACTGTTTACTATATCTTGACAATAGGATTCTGGACTCTCTGCCATTGTCTATGCCCGCAATGATGGACATATGACTGTGTATGAAGAACTATATGTTAGTAATGATATAGAGGAACTGGGGGGGAGGGAACTGTGGAGGGGATAAGGGAATATGAAAGTATTATAAAATATATAATAATAATAATAAAATGTATTAAAAAATAAATAAAATGAAATGCAAGAAAAAAAGTCTTTCACATTTACTCATGATATCGGGCTGTGCTATTTAAGATACAAATGTAGGCCAGTAGAAATACCCTAAGCCTGTATTTCCAGACAAATTAGAGCTACTTTATGATATTTGTCCCTGAATCCACAGAGACAATTCTGCAAGGGTAAGAAGGTAGTTAAGGTCAACAAGGGGCGCTGCAAGGAAATAGCTTCCATTTGTATATCAGAAAACGGATTTAGGGTTTTGCTAAGTAACGTGGTCAACATGGGGCCAGGGCTGTGGCACAGCTGGTTAAGCCACCATCTGCAGTACTCCACATTAGAGCTGGGTTAAGTCCAAGCTGCTCCACTTCTAATCCAGCTCCCTGCTAATGTGCCTGTGCTTGCGTTCCTGCACCCATGGGGAAAACCCAGATGGATTTCCTGACTCTTGGCTTCTGCACTGGCACAGTCCTGTCTGGTTACTACAGCTGTGTGCAGGAGGTAACTAGCAGTTGGAAGAGCTCTCTACTTCTTCCTCTAACAATTTCTTAAATTGTGAAGAAAAGTGCTGTCAACACAAGGTGATACTAATCTGGATTTAAGAGTGTAAGACATCCTGAGATTCTACAAGTTGTTTCCAGTATGACTCGTGACCCTATTCACAGGAACACGGAAACCCCCAAAGTGGAGCTCTGATGGGCACGATGGAATCAGGTAGGGATTGTTCTCTCTCTGCAAACTCGATGTTATCTATTATGAGGATCCAGTTCTCCTGCCATAGACCAGTCTTCTATGTCAATTGCTGTGCTTATTTGAGGCCAATGTTATTACTGTTATTCTTCGTGCTATTAGCATACACTGCACATCATTGGTGGTATGAATATTTGATAATTAATATAAAAATGTAAACAATTAGTCTCTGTAGGAATTTTCCATCAGTTAAAGATGACACACATGTTACTGCGTAAAACGTTAGGTGTGTAAACACTAGCAAGAACACACCCTGTGCCACAGATACACATTAATGTGGGTTACATGGAATGTGAGTTTGCTTTTTAAGAGCATTCGGGAAATAATTTTTTTAAATTCTCTTACCACACAGGTATTTTCCTTTAGTGAAAACAAATGAAAATGAGAAAGGATTCTTTTTAAATTTGCCAAGATACAATAAGACAATAAAGTAGTTAGATCGTATTAGACTTTCAAAATCCATACCTGTAATTGTGAAGCCACCTAAAAAAGGAAAAGAAAAAGAAATGAATGTTAAAAATGAAACAGTCTAAATTACCTAATAGTAAAATCCCACTGTCTGGTAACCCACCCAAGATAAAAAGACCTTGTGAAATTGTATTTAAATTAAGATGTCGACCATCTAGTCATGACTGAACCACAAATTATTTTACATTCTGAAATTTCATGCACAAACTTAATCCTTGTGCATACCTAGGAAATCAATGATTTTTAAAAGGTTTATAAACTATGAAATACAAACCATTTGACCTTCATAAAAGAGGTCAGTGGTTCTCCATAACAGTATTTCTAACAAATCAATAGAGATTAACATCAGAGAGATACTGTGTCACCTGACAGATATGGAAAATAACCTAGAAAAATGGAAAGAAAATGCAAGAAATGAAATGCTTACCAAGCTCATTCAACAACAGGGCTGTGAAGAGACAAAGACAAAGACAAACACAGAGTAAGAGACCAGATGAGCAATGAAAGTAAGAGGAATATCAGCAGAAAGAAATCCAGGCAGATCTACCTAGAGTGGTGGGGAGCCACTGTTACAAACTGGTGCACCCCCAAGAAATTTGGCAAACAAACAATCCCCAAAGAAATGTCTACACACGGGTGTGATTAAAGAAGTGACATATGGGGTAAAACAATTTTGCCTAGTGAGACATTTCTATTTAATAACTTTTTTAAACGGACACAGGACCAAGAAAAGGCTCTCTCTGGACATTTTAGTGGATGATATTTGGCCACCGAGAGTTGCTCATGGTTTTAAGATTCTTAAAGTCAGAGTCTCAGTAATTAATGCTGATTGATGTGTCCTTTGCTGTGACTTCTGCACATTAGCAGACACTGAGAACACTTTCAGAGGACGTAACACTCATAGGAGGTTGACAAGGCAGGGACAGTGTGGGGAGCATACTGTAAGTCAGGGTGTGTGCTGTCAACCCAGACGGTCCTGTAGCACTTCATTCCAGCAAAAGCTACCTGGATAATTCCATCAAATAAATTACTTCAAGGTGCAGTGCAGGTGGGGATGTTAAAACTACTGTTTAGGCTCAGTTTCCCCCCTTTTGAGGTTAACGTTAGAGGAGTCATTCTTATACAAGTCCAGTGCTGTTATTTATAGTGACAAGATTCCACCCGGTGGGGAGAAAAAACTGGATAATGCTTTCAAGAAATTTTAATTTGTTTTACATGAGAGCATATCTTACTAAAATGACAGCTGAAAGATATGCATCCAAGACATACTTCCCTGAGATGAAAGTGCTTTGTAGGAACACATTTACAAGTAAGTAATATGCTGGATATGCTGTAAGCAACTGTTACGTTCTTACCAAAGGACCATATCCTTCAGACTAAAGAGAACTGGTAGGACTACAGTCTCATCTACTCTAATGTGGTGCATTTTAAATGTTGTATTTGTCATGTCAAGTGAACATGAGAATATTGATAATGCTACTCTTTAAATATACTTGTTCTTATTTTAAAACCTGGGTTCTCTAAAGAAGTGTAACTATTGAATTCTGACGTTTTTCATTAATTGCCTTTGGACCTGTCCAATACTATATATATACTAAGCCTTTTTTCTTCTAATTTATGTTGAGGTATGATTGAAATGCTATTGAATAGTCGTTCTCACTTACGTTTTAGAAAAGACAATAATTTTAGCCACATTGTGGAGTGGACCAGAGCAGAGAAAACTAAATGTTCTTTACTATGGTCATTCAGAATTACAAACATTTCATCCAGTGTTGATTAAATCTGGTTGCAATCAAGGTTAGTTGGCATGTCCCAAAGAAAATGGACAGTACTTGGTGCATTTGTGAATTTGGGAAGGGAAATGACACTGCCAAAGCTTCAAAGGCAATGAAGTATAGTATTTGGAAGCCAAGGGAGAAGAGAGAGTTAAGTGTGAGAGTAAGGAGACACGGAGAGAGAAGAGTACAATTTCTCGCTGGTATGTCTTTGTATACTCTCACACCTTTCATTCCTCTTCTTATCCATTTTGGTTCCTCAAGCACAAGGGAGAAACTGCACTCTTTCTCATATTCCTCACGGTCAAATATTCTAATGGTAATGATCTTCCTGTGGGAACACAAGACAAAGGCAAAACAAATGGTTGGAGTCGCACACTCATGCTCTAGGTGTTCACCAAGCCAGATGTTACTGTGATGTTATGGAGGGAGAATGGAGAGCACACAGGCCACCTCAAATACGTAAAAGGGCATCTGGGAGACTTTTAGCTGGTCTCCCTCAGGCTTGCCTTGCCCACTGATCACTGTCATTTTTTCCCCCCTTGTTTAGTAATCAGGTGTTACCCTGAGTTGTAAAGGTCAATCAAAACATTGGCTCCATTTTAAAATTGCATAGCATCTGCACCAGTGTCTTCAGACATATAAACCTGATTTTGCTGAAAATCACCCAAGAGGTCTGAGAGTTAGAGTGATGACAACTGGCTGCTATGGCTGAAGGCCAGGCCTACCATGGCCCGAAGGGAGAGCGCTGCCCTGTTACATAGACGGAGGCCTGTGTGCATGGTTAAGTCATGTTCTGAAGAGTGCAGGCATCCAGGGGTGGCACAGGCCAGCAGAAACTGTCCAGGTCAGTCCTGGAGCAGCTCCCCCACCTTTCTTCTCACTCATCTCCACCAGGCGGGGCTCTCCAATCTCAAGGAAGAAGGTCTTGTTTTTCTCATACTCCTCATCATCAATTACCTTGACTGATATTGTTTTGCTGAAACAGAGAAGAATAGAAATTGACGAACTGGAGGAAGAGGAAAGAGAAGGATGTAGAACAGAGCAAAGCAACATGAATGCATTGCACTTCCTGCAACGTGCTGGGAGTTTCTCCTTCAAGAATGGGAATACAGTAAGTCTGAAAGATGGGAGAGGTCACAGAGTACATAGCTCTCCTCTTCAGAGTAATCCTGCAATTACTGCGGACTAAGTACAGCACCTAATCCTAACAGGTTCATCATCATTAGGAGAAGGAAAAGCAAAGAAACACATTAATAAGATATGTTACTTGGTAAAAGATTTAATAATCAGCTTGTCTGAACTATACCCTAGAATTTGCTCTTTTAGAACAAAGTCATTAACAGAGTTTACCTAAGTGATAAGGTAAACTTATGTTTCATTTCCCCCCTCCAAGTGCTTTATGTATTTCCAAACATCATGGTTCCGCTACAAAGTTTTATTGAAATTAGTGGGTCTATTTCAGAAGAAACAATAAGCCTTTATTTCAACCTGTCCGATATCCCAGAACAAAGCTTGTATTGCGTTTTGCCAGATTTTCCTCCTAGACAAGACAGCAAGTTATTCATGATTTATTTACTTCTCTCAAGATGGGAGCTGGCCCCAAAGCAGCCATTCTCAGAGTGGGGTGTCAAGTGGAGAGAATCATTGTTACAGTTACTTTCTTCTCTCCTTAAAGCTGAGTTTGAACTTCCACTCTGTGTGCCAGTCATACTACTTTCAAACCCCACTGATATCTCAAGACATTTCAACAAGAATCATTCCTATAATCCAAGTGCTTGCCTTACAGTCCTAGAGAGAAAGACTGATACGACAAATGCAAATATTATGCAAATCCTAACTTCCTATAAGTAGCCTATGTAACTCTGAAAATAAATCTATCTAAGGTTACTTTTAGTTAATAAGGACTCAAGAAACTCATGTATGGGTATTACTTTAGAGCCACCTACACAGTGATTTGTCTTTGAAAATATTTACAACATTATCCAATGACGTTTTAAAGTACCTGAAAGTGTTTTTATAGATACAAAGTTATAAGGGGATGGCCATTTTTTAAACTTTTTAAAAGAATTTTCTAGTTCTTCTGCAAAGAAATGGTTTCATAAATTTTTATTGATCAAAGTCACCCAGTTTTGCTTAGACTGATACTAGGCAGGGAGGATTAGTCTTCCATTCTCATGCAAATATGACATCCATGAAAGTTGCTTTTTAATTCCCTAAATTTTCTAGCCTCTCTTGTCATGTAGCTAAGTCTTGTTTCCCTGGCCTAGCATTATAGAAATGAGATTAACCATTCTGTTCCTTTGAAGCCTAGGATGCAGCCTCTGTTCCCTGGTTGAAGAAGGTTCCTGCATGAAACAGTATCACAATTCCTCCTGTGGAGTAGGAGCTCAGGAATGTGCTCTTTCAAGTGAGTTCGTTCCTCAATCACCTTTTTCGAGTAAGAAACTACAAAAAGTATGACCAATTTTAATTCCATGTAGTCATCAGTCCCTAAGTAACTTCTAGAACGATGTTCTGTATGTCACACCTACATACCTATTTGTAAAAGTATCAACCTGCCCTGATCAACACAGAGGTTTAGTTACTACTCTATATCCAAAGTATTAGAAAAAGCATGACAGGAGATAAGGTGTGATGACGTGTACTTTCTACTTTAGAATTGAGTTTGATGTTGAAATTAGATGAAACCTACCCTAAAAAAAAACCTGGAAAATCATTTTGTTATAAATACTAAAGGGCATGCTTTTTGATATCGTTCAGGTTTGTAACCTTAAACTACAGTTGTACACATTAGCATCAGGAGACCAAGAATGAGAAGATGTGATAGACATTGAAGGTGCCTTATTATGATCCTGTGAACTTCTTGAACAACACACTTGGTTTGAAGGTAGAATACGAGACCTGCCATCCCCCACTGCAGGCAACTCGGGTGGTAATGATCTTGATTATTGGACTTTGTTTCCCCATCCTAGCATGCATCTCCTCACATAATTAAGATTGTAGAAATATACACAGACATTGGGGTATGATTTGATGCAGTCTTTCTAATGAAGTTCATATTGTATAAGAAAGGGACCAGTTTCATTCCCACAGGGCAACATGAGATCTTAGTCACAAAAAGAGAAATCAACCCGCCAGGACCTGCACCAGACGCAGTCACCAGGAGACGCACCTGTGGCGAGGGTTCCCACCAGAGGAAGAGGCAGACTGCAAGAACCTGAGGTTTAAGTGAGTTGGGTGGGGACAGTGGTAGGTCGGAGGCTCCGGGAGTTGGCCCCCTAGGGGCATGCACAGAGCCTGAACACCCTTGGTGCTCATCTCCCCGCCCCTCCCCCCCCGAGACTCCAGCATCTAGGGACACAGGGTGAGTGCCTTGAAACTGCCAAAACTGTGTCTGGGAGGTGACACACAGTGGTCCTGTGCACTGAGGAGAAAGGCAAAAGGCACACTGAATACTCCCCCGTGCCTTTGCGGTCTGGCACTCAGCTGGGCGGTGCTATCCCACAGGAACCCAAGCACGCCTCTGGGCTGGGCAGTCCCATGCTAGCGCTGGGGCGGTCGGTCCCCTGCAAATTTGGGGTGGGCGGGCCTGCGCAGGAGGCACTTCCAGAGAGCACCTGGAACACCTCACGCCCTATAGTCCCGTGCTTGGGAGACGCACCAGGAGGGCACTGTGGACCCGCGTGCAGGAGGCGTTCCCAGAGAGCACCTGGAACCTCCATGCCCTGCAGTCCCTGGCACTGGGGACACACCGAGAAAGCACCTAGAATCCTCTGAGCCCTGTGATCCCGCGCACAGGGGGCGTGGACAGAGAGTGCCTTCACTCCCCCATGCCCTGTGGTAGCATACCTGTAGGGGACGAGCTGAGAGTGCGCTTTGAATCTGCTGGGCCCTGGAAGTGGCGCCCTGAGGTCCAGTGTTCTGGAGATGCACCAAAAGTGCCTTGTAAATTCCCACATCCTGCTACTCCACACCTGCAGACTCCGATCTCTACAGGATAGTGCTTGGAGAACCCTCAGCACACTGGTGCCTAGGTCTCTCAAAAAAGAAACACTAACACAATGGGAAGAAATACCAGAAAAGGTAATGATCCAGATGAGAGAGCCAACACCCCACCAATAAAGGATCAAAAGCCAATGTCTATTTCGGAGATGCGAGATGAAGACATAGAAGATCTACCAGACAAGGAATTCAAAAAAATAATGTTAAAATATGTCAGAGACAATGAGAAGAATTGGGAGGACTTCAAGGAATTCAAGAGCCACATAGCCTCAGAAATACAACAAATGAAAAGTAAAATCCTTGACTTAGAGCACAAAATTGAGAGCCTAACCAACAGAACAAATGCAGCAGAAGAGAGGATCTCTGAAACGGAAGACACACAAAACGAACATACCCAGTTCATTAAACAGCTGGAGACAAGTCTGAACAAAGCCAAAAAGACCATACAAGAAATAAAAGACAACCTCAGAAAATCGAATATTAGGATTATTGGCCTTCCTGAAGGAGCGGAAAAAGAGTCAGGAATGCAAATGGTGCTCGACGAAATTATACAGGAAAACTTCCAAAACACTTGGAACATTAACCCAGCCCAAATCCAGGACGGTCAAAGGACTCCCAGCAGATATGACCCAAAGCGCTCTTCACCCAGACATATGGTGCTCAAGTTCCACTCCAACGAAGACAAAGAAAGAATCCTAAGACAAGTATGAAGCAGAGAAAAGATCACATACCGAGGAAAACCAATCAGGATCACTGCTGACTTCTCTGAAGAGACTTTACAAGCAAGAAGAGAATGGACAAAGATCTTCCAAACCCTGAATCAGAACAACTGTCAACCAAGAATATTGTACCCAGCAAAGATCTCATTCGTATTTGAGAACGAAATCAGATACTTTCATAGCAAAGAGAAATTAGAAGAATATGCCAGCACAAAACCAGCTCTACAAAATCTCCTTAGAAATGCACTAAATCCAGAAAAAAAGGAGGTGAATCATAAGCAAAGATGGCAAACAGGAAGGTCTCCCCACTAAAGTCCACACAAGGAAGGGCAATTACACAGATATCAACACCCACAAAAACAAGTATGGCAGGGCAAAATCACAACCTCTCAATTTTAACTCTTAACACAAATGGCCTGAACTCACCAATCAAAAGGCATAGATTAACAGAATGGATTATCAAACAGCACCCAACTATCTGTTGCCTACAAGAGACACATCTAACCAGAAGAGATTCTAAGAAACTGAAAGTGAAAGGTTGGAAACAGATATTTCATGCCAATGGATGAGTAAAAAAGGCTGGGGTAGCTGTCTTAATTTCAGATGATGTGGACTTCAATCTGACACACATCAAAAAGGACAGGGAAGGACATTATATATTGGTGAAGGGACTGATCCATCAGGAAGTAATCACCATTGTGAACATATATGCACCAAATTCAAATGCACCTAGCTACGTGAAGCAATTACTCACGGACTTAAGGGGAGACATAGATATGCACACAATAATAGTGGGTGATCTTAACACCCCACTAACAACTAAAGACAGATCAACAAAACAAAAACTCAACAAAGAAACAACAGAGCTCATACAAACAATAGAACAACTGGACATGATAGATATTTATAGAATTTTTTACCCTAAGGCCACAGATTATACATTTTTTTCAGCAGTGCATGGCACCTTTTCCAGGATCAACCACATGATAGGACACAAAGCAAACCTAAATAACTTCAAAAAGATAGGAATCATACCATGTACCCTCTCAGACCACCACGGAATGAAACTGGAAATCAGCAATTCAAAATGCCCCAGGAAATACAGAAACTCTTGGAGGCTGAACAATATGCTACTAAACGAACAATGGATCAGAGAAGAAATTAAAGATGAGATCAAAAAATTTATGGAAACCAATGAAAACTCTGACACAACATTCCAAAATTTGTGGGACATTGCCAAAGCAGTGCTACGGGGTAAACTCATCGCAATTGGAGCTCATGTCAAGGCCCAAGAGGCGCCAAATACAGGAACTAAACACACACCTCCAGGAATTGGAAAAACAACAGCAGAAGAGCCCCACACACAATAGGAAACAAGAAATCATCAAAACAAGGGAGGAAATTAATCAGATAGAAATAAAAAAACGATACACAAAATCAATGAATCAAAAAGCTAGTTTTTTGAGAAGATAAACAAGATAGACACCCCACTGGCCCGACTGACAAAGAAAAAACAAGAGAAGGCAAGAATCAACAGCATCAAAGATGAAAAAGGCAACATAACAACAGACACCACATCCATTAAGGCCATAATTAGAAATTACTACAAAGCACTGTACTCCAACAAATCAGAAGATCACCAAGAAATGGAAAAGTTCTTAGACTTCTACCACCTGCCAAAACTTAGCCCAGAGGCAACAAACACCCTGAACAAACCCATAACTGAAGCAGAGATTGAATCAGTGATTAAAGACCTCCCAACAAAGAAAAGCCCAGGCCCAGACGGCTTCACTCCAGAATTCTACAAAACATTCCGAACAGAACTGACCCCAATCCTCTACAAACTCTTCAAAACAATAGAAAAAGAAGCAACCCTTCCAAACTCATTCTATGAAGCCAACATTACCTTAATCCCAAAACCAGACAGAGAACTAACAGAGAAGGAAAACTACAGACCTATCTCTTTGATGAACATTGATGCTAAGATTCTCAACAAAATCCTAGCCAACAGAATTCAAAAACACATCAGACAGATCATTCATCCAGATCAAGTAGGATTCATCCCTGGAATGCAGGGATGGTTCAACATTCGGAAATCCATAAATGTGATACACCACATCCAAAAACTGAAAAACAAGAATCACATGATAGTATCAATAGATGCAGAAAAAGCTTTTGACAAAATCCAACACCACTTCCTACAAAAACCCTAACCAAGGTAGGCATAGATGGAAAAATCCACAACATAATTAAAGCCATATATGAAAAACCCAACGCCAGCATCATACTGAATGGAGAAAAACTGGAACCCTTCCCACTGAGATCTGGAACAAGACAGGGATGTCCACTTTCTCCACTACTATTCAACATAGTCCTAGAGGTACTCGCTGAGGCCATAAGACAAGAAAAAGACATCAGAGGAATCCAAATGGGAAACGAAGAAGTCAAGCTCTCACTATACGCAGATGATATGATTCTTTATGTAGAAGAGCCAAGAGACTCAATACAGAGACTGCTAGAACTTTTACGAGAGTTTGTTAGAGTGGCAGGGTACAAAATTAATGAACAAAAATCAACAGCCATAGTGTATGCGAACAGCCCCAAGATGGAAAAAGACTTAACCAGCAAGATACCATTCAAAATAACAGAGAAAAGTATGAAATATCTGGGAATAAATCTAACCAAAAATGTAGGAGACTTATTTGAAGAAAACTACAAACTACTTAAAAAAGAAATTGAACAAGACCTCAAAAGATGGAGTAACATCCCATGCTCCTGGATAGGTAAAATCAATATCATTAAAATGTCTATACTGCCAAAGCAATATACATTCAACGCAATCCCAATCAAATTGCCCAAAACATTCTTCATGGAACTGGAAACAATGATCCAAAGGTTCATCTGGAAGCACAAAAAACCACGGATAGCTAGAACCATCCTGAAGAACAGGAAGTTAGCAGGGGGAATCACAGTTCCGGACCTCTGGACATACTATAGGGCAGTGGTTATCAAAACAGCGTGGTACTGGCACAAAGATAGAGAGGAAGATCAATGGAGCAGAATAGAAACACCAGAAGGGAACCCAAACAGGTACAGCCAAATAATCTTTGACAAAAAGACAAATGACAATCCAGGCAAATGGGAAGGTCTGTTCAATAAATGCTGTTGGGACAACTGGTTAATAGCCTGCAGAAACAAAAAGATAGATCCACATCTCTCACCATACACTAAGATCAGATCTAAATGGATAACAGATCTAAACCTACACCCAGAAACCTTCAAACTTTTGGAAGAAAATGTTGGAAACACACTGCAACACTTAGGGGTAGGCCCTCACTTCCTAAAAAAGATTCCAAATGCAGTAGAAATCGAGACCAAAATAAACAATTGGGACCTCATCAAACTAAGAAGCTTCTGTACAGCAAGGGACATAATCAACAAAGTAAAAAAGCAACCCACAGAATGGGAGAAGATCTTCGCACACGACATAGGTGATAGAGGGCTAATATCCAGAATATACAAAGAGCTACAAAACAACCAAAATGTCAAAACAAACAAGCCACTCAAGAAATGGGCACGGGAAATGGGCAAACACTTCACAAAGGAGCAAACCCAAATGGCAAATAAACATGAAAAAATGCTCAAGTTCCCTGGCAATAAGGGAAATCCAAATTAAAACATCAATGAGGTACCACCTAACGCCAGTAAGACTGGCCCACATGAATAAAAGCACCAACAACACTTGTTGGCGAGGTTGCCGGGAAAAGGGATCCCTACTCCACTGCTGGTGGGGCTGCAGGCTGGCACAGCCTCTCTGGAAATCAGTATGGAGAATATTCAAACAACTCAAAATCAACATACTGTATGATCCAGCAATAGCACTCCTAGGAATATATCCAGAACACTTGTTTTATGAGAAACCAACATGCACTCCTATGCTCATAGCAGCACAATCAGTAATTGCAAAAACATGGAAGCAGCCAAAATGCCCATCAACAGAGGATTGGATAAGAAAGCTATGGTTCATCTACTCCATGGAATACTACTCAGGTATTAAAAAAAAAAACAAAATGCAGTTCTTTGTGGCCAAATGGGCCAAACTGGAAACCATAATGCTAAGGGAAATGAGCCAATCCCAAAAGGTTAAATACCACATGTTTGCCTTAATTTAAGATGATATGATGTTATGTGTAACATGTTATGTTATATATGTTATATTTTGTGTATAAACTAAAATTGAAATGTAAGTGAGGTGGTCACAGAAGGTGGCTAGGAACTCGCATTTACTTTTAACATATTGGTTACTCATTACTATGTCAATTAATTCCATAATGATGTAAATTTTTGCTGATGGTATGTTGGAGCTTTCAATTGACTGGGATGATACTCTGCTGGCTCTGTCTTCAGACCAGAGAGGGTATACCTAAGAAGCCGTTGAACTTGACTGGACAATAAGATGCTGGACTCTGTTTGGTATACGCTTGCAATGGGGGAATCTCAACTGAACTTGAGCTGTGGTTATGCAACAAGGTGGAGGAATCCACCATGGTGGGAGGGCTTGGGGAGGGGTGGGGAGAACCCAAGTACCTATGAAACTGTGTCACATAATACAATGTAATTAATGAATTAAAAATAATAAATAAAAACTACAACAATTAAAAAAAAAGAGAAACCATATCTATTTTTTTAAATCTCTGGTAAATACCATAGAATATAATTCTCTATTGCTATAACAGCTTTAATTTTTTTATATTCCAGAGAGCAGACGAATGTGAACTATTTAGTTGTTATAAAATGTAAATGTCTATGTAGTCCTACATATTTAGATATTTGTGGTACTACTATTCATTAGGCTCATAACCCTTAGAAAATATTGTAATATTTGATAACTGTGATACTGGGGAATCAAAGATGAAGAAAACGATTAGGTACCTGGCAAAGACATCTAAAGGAGATAGAATTTGCATAATGGCATATCATTTTTAGATTCATTAGTGAGAATCAATAATGCCCCTGACAGGCTGAGTCATTAAATTATATATTGATGTTAGCTCATCTTCCACACTAAGTTATTAATAGAAAATTTGATTATTAAAGGAATTTTAGTCAATCAAAAGTGGCAGGATGAAGTCAGTTATGATGAATTAGCCGTTTATATCAAGAGAGGCAAATTCGGAAATCTTTTGTACTCTTCACCTTTTGCTTCAAACAACTATTTTTCCTCTACTCACCCTATCAAAATTGGGATGAGACAAAGTAATTCTTAAAAGAGCACATCCCTGGGATGCCCCCATCTCCCTCCAGAGCCTAACACGTGAAGATACTGCCTACTCTCTCTAAACTGAGGGGGCAGCATAGGAGGGGAAATGGTGTGAACCCAACCCTGGTGACAAGCCTAATTCATCTGTAGAAGCATGCCTTGGTTCCACACTGAGTAGTGTAGCAGAAATACAATCCTAAGGACTTGAGGGAAGGCCACCCCACACTGTGCCCCAATGGACACCCTTGTCCTTGGCATCATCACAAGGATGCCGACTAACTGGGGACACAAGTTAACATTGGCTGCTCTGTCCTGAATGGAAAGCACTTGGTTAGCTCTTACTTAAAAGGTTAACAAAACAAAGGAGGAACCGTTGGTTAGATGTAAGACTTAAATCAAAACCAATTATTCCATGGATAAGAAACAAATAAAAAACTTGTATCATGCAGTAGCATACGGTTTCCATTTATTATTATTATAAAGAAAGACGAACTGACTAGATTTTTTAAAAAAAAAGTTTGGAGCTGGATTGTGTTCTTTAAAATATTTGTTAAGTAACGAAGCAGTTAAAAATCTACATGAACATTAAATATTTCTCAGTATAACTCGCAGCTTTAGGAAAGTGCATTTGGTTTCATTTCTACGAGAAAAATGGCTAAGAAAAATTTATTTAGTGGAAAAGTACAAATTATTCCTTTTGATTACCGTAGTATCTTTTATGTGATGGGAACCAAATCAACACCCATCTGTACTTCTCAGTCTCTCCCTGTCTTCCCTGAGGAGTCCTAAAGGACTTCAAACCTTCAAAGAGACTCATAAGGAGCCCTCACATTGGGAGGTAGCTCAGGAAGAGGATAGAAATAAGTGCCTTTGGTAGTGAGGACTGACAAAGAAAAACTAAAATATATTTTAAACAGGTTTTCATTGTTGAGCTCAAGTGGTATCACAAGCCTGTTGGTCCTGTGCGGCCTTTTCTCCAAGATGGCCCTTGAATTTGGAAGACGATGAACTGCAGGGTGAGGGAGAGGGAGAGTTCGCCTTTGAAAGTTCTCACAGAATCGATTTCAGTGAAGATTTTCCACAGTTAGACGCTGCAATAGTTTTTCCTTTCCAAAAATAAATCACTTCTCTCTCTTTAGGCAAACTCAGAAATCCACAGAAGGATGGTCACTGTGCATCTCTTAATCGCCAGAGTTTCCTAGCTTTCCTAGAAGTCATTTCTACCAAATACAGCTTCAGAGCAAACAATGACTTTTAGAGAAGTGAGTCATTTCCACAGTTACAAAGTGAGTGTCCTGCGACCAGGTATCTCTCAATAATGTGATCCGCAGCCAAAAACCAAGTCCCTTATTCACTCAACTATGCAGCATTTTTATGACCACATTAAAGAATCTGGCTCATTATTTTAAGCAGATACAGAGGTTTATTGGTTTATATTTACATCCACTGTGTCTGTATGAACAATGTTAGAATTTCAGTTCTATTTTGACAAGGGCTGTAGCATATTACATTCTCTAATAGCTAGCTTAAAAAGCTCCGTTCTGGAAGTGATACAGGTGTCATGGAGAGATGCAATAAGGATGGAAGGGCTTAACTCTGAGTAACCAGCCAACAGAGACCGTGTCACCTGGGGGGCAGGTATTTGTCCAAATGAGGGAATCTTGGGCCATGTTCCAGAAACACAGATCCAGAACTGCACTGTAACAAAACCCCAAGATGACTCTTTTGCAGGTTAAAGTGTGAAAGGTATTGTTATAAAGAGCAACATTGGTTATTTCACTAGGGGGCGGGTAATATATTAAGTGTCATGGGTTTGTGTTTCAGACCTGGCTGTGTGTTATCACCTTGTGAGGCTTTGAAAGTTACCAATGCCTGGGCTCACTGCGGAATAACCTTGCTGGTTGTGGAACTCAGGTACAGTGTAGATATACATTGCAAAAGCTTTCACTCTGGGTTGGAAACTGGCTAATGGAAAGTAAGAATGTACAGCCTAATTTTTAAAAGAATTTACTCAAATGAAATGAAACCATTGAGTCATTTGCACACCTTTGTTTAGTTATTGTGAGTTGAGCTTACAAATAAGGTATGTAAACAACTCAGATGTGATCAATCTATTAGTGGATAAAGAAAATGTGGCACATATGCACATACCTAATACTACTCACCAATAAAAAAGAAAATCCTTTTGCAACAAAATGGATGCAAATGGAAACTGATATGCTTGGTGAGATTAGCCAGTCTCTACACACACACACACACACACGCATTACATACATACTTCAGATGAGGAAAAACATACGATATAATCTAGATGTACATAACTGACATTTTGAGATCTGACAATTCCTCACAGCCTTTGTTTGATACTCTTAAGCAATAGTGTGGGAGTATCACAATGGTCCTAACTCTTTATTGTGAAATACATTAAGTTTGCTCAACTTACCTAAGTAATTTAGAATGTTAAAGAATGAATAGGGAGCCAAAGTTAAGCTTAACATTTAAAGCACTCACATCCCATGTTAGAGTGCCTGGGTTCCTGGATTTCATTCCTGGCTTCAGCTTCCTGCTAATACAGAGCATGGACGGGAGACAGTGATGATGGCTCAAGTTACCTGTATCGGATGTGACTGCAGTGCTCAACCAGCATGCGTGAGAAGCAGGAAGGGAGGGGGCAGAGCCGGCAGGGAGATTATGGGGGGGGTTCCCTCACCAGACAGCTACTCCCACTAGAGAGCATGAGCTGGGATGGGTGCAGACCAGACTAAGCAGGGCTACAACACCTGTGTGCCTCATGTGGACTAGATCAGGGAAAAGCCAGGCTGGGTGGATTGTTCCTACCAGTGCAAACCAAAATTAGAGTGGGTGAGGGTTGTTTGGGCTTAGCCACAGCATCACTGGCAGAAGCTGGCACTGGGGGCTAATTCTGTCAAATCAAACCACAGAACCACCCGCAGAGTGCATAAACCGGGAGTGGGAGAGGCCTAGAAGGGAAATAGTGGGCTCCTCCCTCTTGGGTTACCACTTCCACTGGAGGACACAAAAACTAGGACAAGGCCTGGGGTGACTAGACAGAAAGGCACCCAACGACATCTGTGAGGGCTGGATTGTTGAGCTGGTTAGATGAAACTAGGCTTTAATACCCATTGACATGTATGAGAGCTGAATGGGATGTGGGACAGACTGGACTAGGCTGCTGCACATAATGGCAAACCAGGGTAGGGGGCGGCCTGGTGGGGGTTATCGTGGGTTGCTCTGACTAGGCTGCAGCTGCCACTGGTTTATGCAGGGCCGAGTGTGTGCTGGGCAGGAATCAGGCTGGACTGCAACACCCATTGGTTCCAGTGGAAGACAGGGCTGGAAATAGAACCAACCCAGCAACTGCAACCACCAGCTGATCAGGGCGACGGACTAAGCCGGGCCCTGTACTTGCTAGTACATACAGGAATCGACTGGGAACACCTTTGAGATCTCTCCAATCGACCTGCCAGACTCAGAACCCTAACAGAGGACAGAACAAGTCAGTCAACCACCTCAGCCATATGTTGGCAGTGAAAAACTGGGCAAAGACTCTAAGATGGACTATGTCAATCAGTGGATTCTTCAACGACCTCATCATGCTTGGAGTGGCGAGATTGGCAGCAAGTCATGACTGTTGAACTATCAAAACCATTTGAGCAGGACCCTCAGAGCATGCCCCACATTAGGGACCTGGGGTGGGTGGGAGACTGGGTGGGGCTTCTCCCTTAATAGCTCCCTTTACCCCAGATACATGAAGGAAACAATGTAGAAATAATACTTACCCACTTTCCTATAGCCCTTGAATCTTTAACTATGTAATGATCATCAAAACTATAATAAAGAAATGGAAAAAAAATCATCCAGAGTCGGGCTAACCAGTGTGACAAAGCACAGATTCTATGCTCTGTAACTATGTGAACTTTTAGGTACTGGTCCCAGAGCAACACTCACACACTGTGCATGAACGAGTTGGCTTCACAAACAGTGCTGCGTAGAAACCCACTCCCACATTGGGAGATCTAGGTAATGACCCTGCTAGTACACCCTGCAACATAAGGATTGTAATAATTCATCCCAAATTTCTCAGCCCCACAGGAATCCTCCTCATAGACATGGGGAAGAACTCACCTAAATTCATAACCTCTAGAACAAAATCTCCCAGTTACCTTGTAGCATACCTGCCATAGGATTTTAGCAGGTTTTAGTTCACATGCTCTAGCTCCAGAACTAGGACTGTTGATGTTAAAGGCCACAGCCCCACTGGATCCTCCTAGGAGGACCTATGGAAGGACCCATTAACATCACATAGTCATGGAGCCACAATAGTTGGTGCCACATGTTCCAGAATCACTGAGCATGGCCGGGGCACAAGGGGACAACCCACCTTTGTCTGCCTCAGCACTAAGCACAGAGTCCTGACACAATGTGCAGAGATTCATAGTGACTCTCTGCGGACCCAAGGCACATGCCCTAAACTATTTTCCTCTCAAAGCCATACTTCCACACTAAGAACTAGACTCTAAACCAGGGAGAAACAAGATGGCAGAATAGGATAAGGGAAAACAGCACTGACTGGGCGTCCTACAGGTTCCACCCAAAATAGGTCCAGGAGGCTTTTGGACCTAATGGCCTGCAGCTTCCAACTAGACCAGCACTGCTGACAACCCAGTGACTTAGAACAGCTGGTGTCTACCTAATCTTGGGTACTGCTTGAACCAGAAGTGGGAGAAAGGCTGCATAGGGCTATGGTGAGGCCACAGCACAGCATCACAGTGGTTAGAAAGTGGTGAGCCAGGAGCTGGGGCTATGCAGACCATGGTGGAAGCCTAGCACAAAAGCCAGGGACTGAAAATTGCTGCAGGGAGCAGCACAAGTAACTGCAAATGAAGAACCTGGTACTGAACAAAATCAGTAAAATTGACCTGTAGACCAGTAGGCAACGCAGCTTGAAAACTAGTCCTAAGGAGAGGAACCTGCTAACTAGAATAACAATGACCAAGAGCAAATTAAGTGACAGAGGCGAGTAAGTATTACCCCTCACCTGCAAAGGGGCAGTAGTCCTTTGTCAACCTCTGAGTTAATAGAGGAGGACTTTGAGGAAATGGGGGATAAAGAATTTTAAACAATTGTTATAAACCTTCTTAACAACAATGAGGCGTGCGTACAAAAGTTCAAGGAAATTAAGGAATACATCACACAGGAAATGGCAACACTAAAACAAAATCAAGCTGAATTATTAGAAATTAAGGACACACCACAGCAAATAAAAATTCAGTGGAAAGGTTCATCAATAGAAAGAATCTCAGAATTGAAAGACATTTTTAACAATGGGGGAAAATAAAAAAGCTTGCAGAGGACTGAGTCAAGCTAACAAAAGTATCTGATAATTAAGGGACACTATAAAGAGGACAAATACAGAACTGCAAGTTCCAGAAGGCATTGGAAGAGAAGTTGGGCTTACAAGTATAGCCAATGAAATAATGAAGGAAAACTTCCTTAATTTGGAGAAAGATTTAGGAAACGGCACAAACTCGCAATAGGGTTGACAAAAAATGATCTTCATAATGACACAGGATAATCAAGCTCTCTTCAGCTGAATACAGGGAAAAGATCCTTATATATGCACATGAAAAATCAACTAATTTATAGAGGAACCCAAATCAAATCCATTGCTGACCTCTCAGAGGAAACTAAAAACCAGAAGAGAACGGAGTGACATTCCATTCTAAAAGGAAAAAAAAAATTGTCAGCCCAGAATCACCCACCCAGCAAACTTTTCCATTGTCTTTGAGTATTTTTCTTTTTACTTTGGAGGAATTTTACTGCATTTTCAAAGAATTTGCCGCTTCCAAACCTGCCCTGAAACTGATAAAGATGTTCTCTTGATAGAGAAAAGGAACAACACCCATCAAAACTAAAGACAAACATGGAGAACATCAATAAAAAAACAGAAGAAGACTATATCAAACGGGAAAAAACCATTTGCTAGAATGACAGGACCAAATTACTACCCATCGATATTAATCCTGAATGTAAGTGGCTCAAACTCAAGCATCACAGATTAATAGACTGAAGTAAAAAACAACCCATCTATCTGTTGCCTACAGGAGACACATTTCACGGACAAAGATAGGTGGAAACTGAAAGAATGGAAAAAAGATGTGCCAGGATAATGGAAAAGAAAAGCTGATGTGGTATTCCATAGCAGATGGTACAGACTTTCACATGAAAAATACTGGAAGAGATGAAGACAGACACCATATATTGATCAAAGGATCAATTCAACAAGAAGAGATCACCTTACTAGTTTCTTACAATGTTTACTTTTTCTTGCTTGCTTTTTTTGCTGGTCTGGCTAAAATGTGTTTAGCTTATTCTTAAAAAAATGGTCATTTCTTGTTGCAGTTCATAGCTTTTAATTTCGATTCCATTTATTTGTTATAAGGAAAAATGAACAGGAAGCAAGAAATAATAAGTCCTTGAGATGCATAATCAGATCATTTATTTGAGATCTTCTGATTTTTTGTAAGCACCTGATGTTGTGAATGTCCTTCTCAAATACTGCGTTACTACATCTCATGGGTTTTGGAGAAACAAAAATAAAACAAAAATATCAAAAGTTTCTTTTTCTTATTAATTTCCTCAGTGACTCATAGGAAATACAGTGGCATTGTTTTCTCAAGTTGGTGAATCTTGATGTTTCTGTTGATTTTCATTGAAGGGGATGTATAGTAACTGCAGAATAGAGACTATCATGTAAATGTGAAGATACAATATAGTATGCATCTCTACTTCCAAAGCAAAGATGGATACCCAATGAAACTTTTCTATATATCTTGACAATAGGATGCTGGACTCTCTGCCACTGTCTATAGCTAAAATGTCAGGATACACTTAAGTAGCAGAATGATTGACTTATGACTGTTTGTGAATGACTATACTAATGTAATAATATAGGGGAAATCAGTGGAGGGGAGGGACAGGGAGTAAAGGAGACCCCAGAACCTATGGAATCATCATAAAATAATAAATGAATAAAGCAAAGTGTAAAGCACAGTGTCACTGATAGAGCTGACATTAGGATAAAAAACTACACTCTTGAGTTCACCTGGAATCAGAGCAACAAGCGATACCTTGTACTCCAGCTACATCATAAATTGTTGGTAATAAAGCATACTTTATACAGAAGAGACAATTAGACTACATTTGAGAGCTTGTTTGGAGGTTCTAGCAGGGGAGCACAGCTACTCGTATACTCTTGACCGAAGACCGGTCCTCCTCTAGTGGGGATGGTCGTCCTCTTCGACCGAGCGCGCAGCTTCGGGAGGGACGCACATGGAGCAGTGAGGGAGGAAGGGGACACCCGCCTAGCCAGCCAGATCAGCCGAATCAACCCTGGCGATCAATGGGGTGACAGATGTCGCAGCCAGATCACCCTCACATCCAATTAGACTACATTTGCCGACATCCATGTACGGACACAGAAGAGATGAAGAAAGGTTGCATGTTATCTCCAGAAGAATATATCCTCCAAAATTAGATCATGAAGGAAACCTATGAAAAATTTAGAATTCAAAATAATGATGGTAAGTAAACTCAGTGAGATGCAAAAGAATACAGATAAAGAAATGAGGAAATCAGTGAGTGATGTGGCTGAAAATACTACTAAAAAGTAAAACCATTAAGAAGAGCCAAATAGAACTGTTTGGATCAGTGAAATCAAGTTAGGATTGAGAGTATTAACAGCCAACTTGAGTAAGAGGAAAGAATTTGAGAGCTAGAATTTTGAAATAACCCAAAGAAAAAGGAATGAAGAAAGTTTGTGTGTAACAGTTGAAAATTCCCCAAGTTTTGAAAGACACATAAACATTCAAGATACAAAGAAACTTAAAGTACCCTGAAGCCCACTCAAAAGAGCTTCTGTCGGGTATATTGTAGTCAAATTGTTAACACTAAAGGACAAGGAGAGAATCCTAAAGACAGTTTAAGAAAAAAAAAGCAGAACATGACATAAAAGGAAAATCTATCAGCTTAGTTTTGGGCATCTCATGGAAATCCTATAGGCCAGAATTAAGTGTCAGGATATATCCAAGGTCTTGAAAGAAGGAAACTTCCTAATAAGACTAAATCCAGTGAAGTAATTTTTTTAAATGAAGGGAAATTGAGGTATTTTCTAAGTAAGCAAACATTGAAATAATTTACTGCCACCAAAGCAGGAATTCTGAAGAGGGCGCTGCATTAGAAGCAAATGCCCTGAAAACACATAACGCCGCCAAACTGATTAACAGAATAGGAAGAATCAGTATCCAGTCTAGCAGTGCTGACCATGAATATAAATGGATTCAATTCTTCACCCAAGGACTTGGGTTTTCATCAATTTAGCAAACCTAAGATGCCATTACATGCTACCAATAAGAAACTTCTTTCACAAAGACATAGTGGCTAAAGGTGAAAGACTGGAAAAGATATACCAGGCAAATAGAATCTAAAAATGAATAGAAATAGGTATCCTGGAATCAAAAAGAAAAATAATTTCAATCAAAATATAAAAATAATAAAGATATATAGATGCATTATATATATATGTGTATATATATATGTTCATCAAGAAGACATATCAAATATATCTGCACCCAACACAAGACCGTCCAGATATACGCAGAAAATGTGAGATAAACCCTGAAATTACGATGGTGAATGAATTAATACGTCACTCTCTTCAGTGGCAGATCATTCCACACAAAATTAAATGCAGATACATCATAAACCATACTATTCAGTAAGTGGAGCTGGCATGGGTAGGACATTTTGCCCAACAGCTACAGTACATACATTCTTATTAGCAATGTGTTCGCTGTCCTGCAGCAACAGACTTGGTGCACAGAGCCCAGAACAACATGCGTTGGCGACTGTGATGGTCAGAGAGCCGGAGTTTATTGCCTGCATCAGACTTTTAAAAGGAGGTTGTTATGTAGGTATCGAGGGAGAAGGGTGTGCAAACCATTCATATTTCAACAGCAACAGACAGTACCCTAATACACAATTGGTTCCTCTAGCAGGTTCCTTCCCTGAATCTGTTAAAATGGAAATCCCTAATCTGCAGGTTAACTGTTCCTGGGGCCCTCCTGGGGGAATTTCAAGGAGCTCTGGCTCTACACTGGAAAAAGATTGAAGATGTCTTCCCACACACGTTTGTAGGATAAACCATATACTAGTCCACAAATCAAGTCTGATCTCGGAAGCTGAGTAGGGTCAGACCGAGTTAGTAATTGGATGGGAGACAACATGGGAATACCCGGTGCTTTGGCCATACCGTGAACTCATCAGCAAATTTAAAAAGATTTAAATCATATCATGCTTCTTCTCAGGTCATTAATGAATAGAACCAGAAATAAACAATGAGAAAATTTAAAAATAGTTATTTGGAAATTAAGTGATATTGAATGACCAATAAAAAAGGAAAATAAAAATGCAGAGTTTCAAAACCTGTGGCATACAGCAGAAGCTATATTAAGAGAAAAGCTTACAGTATGAAGTGTTTACATTTTAAAAAAAGAAATGTCTCAAGTTATGAATCAAATGATACCTCTCCAAGAGTTGGGAAAACCACAAATCTGAGATCAGCAGGAGGCAATAATAAAGATTATAGTTTCCATTTATTTCTGTTCTAAAGTATATAACAGCAAAAGAGAAAGTTGGTATTTTGACATTGGTAAATACAATAGGCAAACCAATAGGCAAACTACAAAGAAAAAAAAAGGAGACAGCAGAAGACCTCAAATAGAGATGAAAAGGAGACATTATGGCAAGTGCCAACAGACATACGAAGGATTGTAAGGAACTCCTATAAAGAGCTGTATGCTCATACACAGGGAGACCTCCAGGAGATGGTTAGTTCCTGTATGCAAATAACCTACCAAGATTAAATCAAGTGATGTAAGCTAAAGTTACATTAAACTTATATTACCAAGACTCATAACAAGCAGTGAGATTGCAGCAGTACTCCAGTTTCCATCAAGGAAAACTCGAGGTCCTGATGGGTTTACTACTGAATTCTATAGCCAATGCAAAGAGGATATAACTCCAGTATTTCTCAAACTATTCCAAAATACTGAAATGGATGGAGCTCTTCCAGACAATTTTTATGACAGACTGTTATGACAAAGGTATTGAACAAAAAATGAAAATGCAGACCTATGTCTAATGATCATGCAGTAGATTCTCAAAACTAACAAACATACATAAGAAATCATACATCACAATAAATGAGATTTATCTCAGGAATGTAAGAGAAATTCAACATTTAGCAACCAATAAACATCATAAATCACATCAATGGAATGAAAAACAAATCATAAGGTCATATCAATAGAAGCATGAAAAGTATTTGTAAGATTCAACACCCCTTTATGACAAAATAGCTCCCAACAAATAGGGTACAGAAGGAAGTTATTTCAACATAAGGCTATTACCACAAGAAGCAGCCAATATCATACCGGAAGGGGAAAAGCTGAAATCACTATCTTTCAGATCTGGAACAAGACAAAGATATCTACTTTTGCCACTCTTTATCAACACAGTATTAGATGTTGTATGAAGACAAATGGGAAGGAGAGAGAAATAACGGGCATCAAAATTGAAAGAGTATGTATATTTGCAGAGGACATGTTATGAATGGAAAACCTAAAATATTCTGCCAGAAAGCTGCATATTGGCAAACCAATAAGCTGAAGTACAGTTACAAAATAAACATGCAAGAACATACAAAATTTGTTTTTATATGTTAGTGATGAACTCATTTAAGGAAAAATCAAGAAAATCCTATTCACAATAGCCACCAACGTCAAGTATTTAGGAATAAATTTAACCAAAGAAGTGAAAGGTTTCTAAAATCAAAATTCTCCAACATTGATAGAAATCATCAAGGATACACACAAAATGGAAAAATATTTTTTTGTCATGGATTGGATGACCTAGTATCATTTAAATGTATGCACTAACTGAAGCAATCTACAGATTCAATGTAATCCCTATCAAAACACCAGCAACATTCTTTACAGAACTGAGAAAAAAATTCTTTGGGAATCCCAGAAGACTCAGAATAGTGAAGGTGATGCAAGCAAGAAAAATCAAGCTGGAGCCAATACAGTATCTGACTTCTGTCGTTAAGCCAGCACAGTGCTGGCATTTAGAACCTCTGCACAGATCAATGGAACAGCCTAGGGAGCCTATCAATTAATCCATTATATTCAGCAGATTGATTTTTGACAAAAATGCTTATACCACATAGTGGAGTGATAAAATGTATGGTAAAGAAGGAAATTATACTCGTAACTCTAACCATATGCAAAAATCAACTCCAGGTGGGTCAATGATCTAAATTTATCATCAGACTATGAATTTCTGGAACAAAATGTAAGGGAAGCACTCCAAGAAGTTGGCATAGTAGACTCGTACAAGACCCCAAAGCACAGGCAACAAAAGCAAAATGAAACACATGGGATTATATCATACTCAGACGCTTCTGCACAGCAAAGAATATAGGGAAGAGATTCAACAGAACAGAAAATATTTGTAAATTGTCTGACAAAGGATTCATATCTCCAAATATTTTAGGAACTTAAACAACAAAAATCCAATCCAGTTAAGAACTGGGCAAAGAACAGCAATAGACTTCTCAAAACATGAAAATGAGCAACAAATATATGGAAAACTGATCAATCATTGCTGTTGGGGAAATCGCAAATCCAAACCACAATGAGACATCATCTCAACCCTGTCAGAATAGCGAGGATGTGAGGAATGGGGAACTCTGACACACAATGGGTGGGAATGTAAATTATGCACTCATTATGGATAACACAATGGTGAGTTCTTAACACAACACAACACAACAACAAAAGAGAAACCCAAAGCAAAACAAAAACAAGGCCCAGTGCTGAAGCCTAGTGGCTAAAGTCCTTGCCTTGAATTTGCTGGGATCCCATATGGACACTGGTTCTAATCCCGGCAGCTCTGCTTCCCATCCAGCTCCCTGCTTATGGCCTGGGAAAGCAGTCCAGGATGGCCCAAACCCTTGGGACCTTGTATCCGCATGGGAGACCCAAAAGAAGTTGGATCAGTGTAGCTCCAACTGTTGTGGCCACTTGGGGAGTGAATTAATGGATGAAAGATCTTCCTCTTTGTATATATGACTTTGCAATAAAAATAAATCTTTAAAAAAATCTTAAAAAATTCTTTAAACTCAGGCTTGTTATATGATTTGACAGCCCTACTACTGGATATCTATACAATAGACATGAAAACCTTGTATCAATAAGATACCTACAGTACATATTTATAAAAGTGTTCACAATAACTAAGAGTTGAAATCAAGAAGTGTGTCTATTGTTAGATAAATAAGGATAATGTATATATACAAAGTGGGAAAATATTAAAAATGGAGATAACTGGAGAACATTAGGTTCAGTGAAAAAAGCTGGCAGAGAATGACAAATGCTGATGTGTTCTCTCATATTTGGGAGTTAAATTCTTTTAAAAAGGAAAAAAATGCACTTGCATATCAGCATTGACACGAACATGTAAAACTGCTTTACAGGTTACATTTGTCCAACTAAAAATTAAGCATGCTGTACTACTGTATTTTAATGATTTGTGATTAGTTTAAAACTCACTGTATGAGTGAAATAATCCTTTTTAAAATGTAATTACTGCTTATCACTTTTGGTTATATATCCACTAAGTAGGATCTTTGTGTTTAGTTGGTAAAAATCATTGACTTTAACACTAATTAAAATTAAAAAAATAAAACTCTTTGTAAGAAACTTTGACTTTTAGATCTAATTAGACATCTAGGTTGATCCAAGCGAGAGATGTTACTCTACATTGTGATTTCCTCCTTTCAGGAAATGCTGGTCCGGGCAGGCAGTCTTAGAACATAGGTGAGAAAACACCTTTAGCATTCAAGCAGCAGGTGGTGCTCATGCTGAATAATTTCCTTCCCAGCACAGCGCTAAGAACCCGGATGGTATGTTTTGACAGGAGTTACATTTGGCCAGTAGTCAGAGTGGGAGTTTGGGTTGTCACAGCAGATATGAATGCCTGCCGGCCTTCTCTCCTCGGCAGCCTCCGAGCCCTGACACCTAGGGAGTAGTAGTGACATGGAACCTGGCCACATGTAAGCCACCAGACTCCAGGGAGAGCTGGCCAGGACTGACCACATAGAAACTGGCAACTTCTCTCACCACAGAGTGACATCATCATGCTAAGTTGAGTTTGCAATTCATCCATTATACACCTGATATTAAAAGCTTCCAATCTCCTGTAATTCAAAAGGACAAATGAACTCTCCAATCTAGGCAAAGGACCCAAATAGGCACTTATCCAAAGAAGAGAAGCAAATCGCTAGTAAATAAATGAAACATGCTAAGATATCATTATCCATCAGGGAAAAGTGAACCAAGGCTAGAATGACATACCAAGTCACACCCATGAGGCTCTATAATCAAAAGGACAGATAATAACAAGTATTGATGACAATGTAGAGAACTTGGAACTGTCATTATGTACTGGTAGGAATGGAAAATGATACAGCCACTTTGGAAAGTCTGAAGTTTAAATATTGTTACCACAATGCTCAGCTCAGCCAATCCACATTTAGATATTTGGTAAAGGGAATTACAAACATCTCTGCATGGACTCTTGTATCTGAACCTTCAAAGCAGCGATAGTCATAATGGACAAAAATGCAAACAGTTTAAATGTTCATCAGCTGATGAATGGATAAGTACAATGGGAAATTTCCACCAATGGAGTACTATTTAGCACTAAAATGGAATGAAGCACCACAGAAAAACTTTGAAAATAGGATGTGAAAGAAGCCAGATATAAAAGGGCATATACCGTCTCATTCCATTTTAATTAAAGTACGAAAATAGACAAACCCAGAGATTGAAAGTAGATTAGTGGTTGTCCAGAACTGGGGATTTGGGGATAAATGAGGGCAGGGTTGTGACTGCTTATCAGTGCATATTTTTCATTGTGCAGTGATGAAATGCTTGGAAACTAAGCACAGTGATACTTGCATAATTTTGACATCATACTCAAACCCACCGAGTTTTAATAATTTTAAGTAGTAAAATCCTCTGGCCTATAAATGATATCTCACTAAAACTATTGAGCAAAAACCTCAGATAAATCATAGCTTTCAGGGGAAAAACAGAGGTTTCCTTGGGTGGGAAAAACTTTTGGATTCTGCTAATATTGAGTGCCAAGCAGAAAACTCGGGTGCTACATGTCATGAAACAGCAAAAGCTATTCGCATCAAAGCTGAGACAGCTTTTGCTCTGTTTGTCAGCACCACAAACCCATAATTTGCCCCTTTCCTTGGGATTCTCACAGAAGCTGGCTGCCTCCTCCGGGATCAAGGGCTAATGATGCTGTACTCTGCCATTCTAAGCATATCCGGTGGCTGTTACCCCGGCCTGGCTTCCTTGGCTTGTTTCTTTTCCCCAAAGCATTATGAAAATGTCAGAGGCAGCATCTCCTTCATGACAGTTATTTATACAGAAAAGGAAAGGATGATAATCAGAGGTTTTGCCTGCTGCCCTCTCAGAGTCAGTAACACTTCACATCACGCCAGGCATTCTCTTAGCTCTCTTACTGGCATTGGTTTGCTTCTGCCTTGCTCTCATTTCCCTTTGTATCACTTGGCTTAACCTCCTGGTGTATTTAAGGGTTTTTTTTTTCCCTTCAAGAATTGACTACATGAGTTGTTTAGTCATTTGGGATTAGAGAAAGAAGGGTAACCAACATGACTCAAAGCAGACACCCTGTAAGTGACCCAGATCAATCAACTCTCCCATCCAGTAGACATTCCAGAGTAAGGCTAGACTTGCATTCATTATTTCCACTAGTATTTTTACAGTATCTTTGGATTATTGGTGAGATGCTTTGGGCTCCATAGCCTGCGCAAGGCAACCATACAGGACTAGAGCCTGATTTATATCTGTAGTTTTCCTTCGTTGTGATGCCAGGATTACACTAGGACTCAGGTAATCTGGACACATAATTTGGCTCTGCTGCTTTCTAGCTGAGGTATGTGGGTCCACTCTTGAATCTTTCAAAGCATTATCATTATCTATCGAGTGTGAGTAGTAACACCCTTTCCATAGCGATTGTTGTTTTCCCAGTTTTGGATGGTTAACAAGGGATGTCATTATTTGTCCAATGCAGACAATAAAGCTTTATAGGTTGCTTCAAAAATCAGATAAAGTAATGTTAAAAAAATCTATTTTCTAAGGAGCTATAAAATACTAGGTATTGTTCTTAATAGTCAAAAACAGAGAGTCACACAGCACTTCTTCACCAGTCACCAAAAGGGGCACATGGCGAAGGGAGAGACTGGGAAAAATTCAGTGATCACCACCTGCAAATTTAACCTTCATATGTTGCTTTGGGTGGCATCACTTACAGTGAGGTACTCAAATGCACAACCCTGGACTGAAAGAAGCAAGATGCAATAGAGCTGCTGTCCCCATTCACCCCTAGCTGGATACGGAGAGGGGGCTGAAGTCATATTTCCTAGAGTCCTACTATGAAGTAGTCAGACAAACAGTGATGATGTTGCTCTACAGTTTTTAAATAGATTCCAAAGATGAGAGCTGCTGAAGTAGCTAAATTACAGTCATTCCCCAGCAGGGCTTGTCATCCAAGCCCTGATCTCTTTGCATTGTCAATTGGTAATTGAAATCATTGCTTCAAGCAGAGCCAGGGGGAATAACAGCTAAAATCTTGCTGTTCTCAGGGAGCCAAGAGGAGTTTTAGACAGTAATTGAGTGGGGATTTTACAGTATAAACTTGCCCTATCCATTTTCCTGTGCTCACTTTTGAAACTAAATGACACCCAATATATTCTCTCAGTTACTAAACAGGTCTTTCTCATTGCTGCAAGCAGTTGTCATTTTTGGTTTGAAAAGAAAAACCTCTATAAGACATTTGACCACTAGAAACAAATACCACAGAAACCTAGTAATTTTTTCAATAAACAATATGCTGGGCATTCTAACATTGCACCCCTCTGCCCCAAATTCTATATCATGATGTCAAGCTACCAAGGAAATTGTCTAAGTTTACTGATAGAATGAAATGTATACATAAAAAAATGGACCATAATTTTGTAATACATAAAATGTATTCCTCACGACCTCATTCCTACACAACAGATTCTATAATTTTTAAAACAAATCCTCACAGTTGAGCTACATGTCAAGAGATTTTTGTATGCATTATCTTTTTTACACAGTGAATGCAAAAACATCTTTAGGTCACTTTCAAAAAAGAGCTGTCAGTCTGAAATTTATCACTGCCTTTTATAAGGTTTTAAAATTACAATAAAATTGGTGAGTCTGGATTTCAACAGAGATTGTTGTTAGTTTCTAGCTTTTTCCAAAACTTTTTTTTTTGAAATTTTGAACATTCTAAACATTCCACGGTTGCCATTAAATTCTTCCATCGACTACTTCTGCCTTTGTCCCTTTCTCCTTTGTAAAGTTTCCTGGTTCAAAATACAATGAAAAAATGCCACTCCTGGGACATTCAGGACAGCAGCTGGAGTGTCCTTCATCAGAAACCCATCAGCCTTCAAGACAGAACTCCAGGAAATAAACAGGGTCTTATTCCCTTTTTAAACCCATGTGTTCTTTCTCTTTTCTTTCCTCTTCTCCCTAGTTCCAGGGGCATACAATACATGAATGGCAGTTGTAAATCCATCTGTCTGCATTCATGTAAAATATTCTTAACAATGGCTGCAAGATTATGTTCTTCAACACAGCTACAATAATGATTACTGAATCACTGCTGCTGCTTACAATTTGAGAAGGAGGAGTGGTGGAGAGATCTGTCAACTGCAGATTTGTGTCTGAAATGCTTGCAACAGCCAGGACTGGGCCAGGCTCAAGCCAGGAACTCAATCTGGGGTTCCCTTGTGGGCAGCAGTGACACAAAGTACAGGAGCCATCAACTGCTGCCTCTCAGAAGGCGTTTTAGCTGGAAGCTGGAAGTGAGCCTGGGGCTAGGACTCAGCTCAGGCACTCACACAGAATACAGGTGATCCAGGTGGCTTCTGACCTCCAGTATTCTTAAATTTCATATTTCTATTCCATTGCTAATATTTTATTGTTGTTTTTATCAGATTAAGCAATATATTAAATTTATATTTTTGTTTTGTCCTTTACAATAGATAGCTATGATTTACAAAAAATTTAAATAACAAATACATGCATTTACTGAATAAGTAAGAATTGAGGTATAGGGTAGAAAAGCCACATTGGATTCAATTTTATTTCTCCTGGGGCTGTCCTGTGAAAGCTCTTGAAAGAGTCTACAAAACTATTAAAATATTTACTTCTATGAATAATGTAATTAAGCCCAATTATGTTGGGCTAGCCATAGCTCAGAGCAGGTGGTCCATAGTATTGACAGGGTGAAATGACTTGAAGCACTTTCTTAGAGACCAAGATTGCAGAATACACAGCCTTTACTTGCTTCAACCATGTTCATGTTGACTTCTGAGGTTCAGATTGCTACTCTGTCAGATGGCTATGTCAGTCATACTCATGTCATCTGAATGTTGCAAGTGTTAACTGTGAGAGAACTATACAGAATGTTTGGTAACGAGGCCTCACATCTTAGGTGCTAAAAGAATATTGATGCTTCTATTACAACCATGAACAGTATTATATTAAGAACTTGGGATTCTTAATATAATATTAAGAGTATTTTATGGGATTTTATGTTCCCATAAGTCGGGTATTTTAAACCCTATCTACCTCATCTTGAAAAATGGAAAACAAATTATAAAGCTTTTTAGAACCTGAGGAAATTAACAGGAAAACAGTTTTGATACACAGTAATCAGTGATGGTGATCATAAATGTTATTATTATTAGTGACAAAAGATATACAAGAATGAGAGCTAACGACTTAGGTAAAGCTAAATTGCTGATATAAAAAGCACAGGTGAGCAGACAGTCATGAAAAAGCCAAATATTCAGTTATCTCTTCAGTTCCAGCCTCTGAAATTTGAGACAAAGCTACATTTATTTCTGAACAGGCTTCCACTCTTGTTTATGGGAAGCATCATGGGTTGATGAACAATAGTTTGCATTTGCAAGTTTGTCTTTAATGGGCGCTTTCCAACTCAATCTAATTAAACTAATTTGCTTGCTTTAGGATAATGAGTCTGCTTTCTTCCAGAAAACATTTTCTGGCTTATTAAAGTTAATACACTTGTTTGTTGAGAATTTGACAAATGTAAAAATAAAAAGACAACTGCCAATAATCCCTTTACTACATTTCATCCTTGGACAATTATTTTTCCGCATTTAGTTAAGTTACCAGAAATATTCTGAACTCTTGTTTTCCTGTGGGCAAGTTTTTTGGGGAACAGGTCTTTTAGTGGTGACCGGTTCCCTATAATCCTCTTTACATGCCTGCTTGGCAGCATCAGTGCAGCTCTCTTCCCTTGGGTCCTACCTGGGAGTCTCTGTCTGGGTTCTACCAAATGGAGCATTTGTATGTCCATCTTACAAAAGGAGAAATTCTCTCTCCTTCGCTCATACTGATCTTTGCCTTGTTTGCTGGAAAATTTTTCAGCCTTTGCTAGCCAGTGCTGTTTCCCACGAAGCTGTCTCACTGAACTTCGCATTTGTTTGCTAAAAAATAATTCCTCATGCTAGAGCATTTACTAATACAATGCTTATTCCACTAATAACTTTCAGTTCCAAGTTTGTCTTCCAAATAGCATCCACTAGTCAGTTTCTACTCACCTTCAGCACTTATCCCAAACATTCCACATTTCAGTCAGGACGTATAATATCCAAGTCTTTGATCATAGAAATATCCCTATTCACCTCTCATCATGCAGATGAACAGGCAGAGTCAATGAAATTAGCAAAACCTTCAAAGCTGCTGGATGCTATCCACCAGCTTTAAAATTCATCTCCAGGTTCTAAATCCACATCTGGTTTTTGTTGACTTTGCCAGTATCCTAAGTGTTTTTCTTCGGTGCTACTGAAATCCAATTCAGTCTATAGCAAAGTTTTCCTTTCTTCCTGTCTTCTCTTTTCTACTTGTCTTTTCAATTATGTCCAAACTGATGCAGGCAACAGAAGGAGAGACCTGCTTTTTCTTTGGTAACTCACTGACTTCTCTTATTATCTGTCATGCTTCAAGATGTTTGATAGACTCAACAACCCATACATGGGATGTATGGGCCTCCTTTATAAGAATCTCTTGAAGACTGGTGGCCTGGACAGTCTTGGATTGGAAATGAATCTACATTATCTACAGCAAGAGTGAGTGTAGAGAAAGGTAAAATGACAGCCAGTCAAAACCATCCCAACTTATTACTCTCTCCCCCTTCTGAGCATCACACCTAGTAACTGTCCTTCCATGCACTGCTCTTCCTTCTGTGACCTGAAGCTACTGTATGCCAGCTACTCTCTATCCCAAGAGAAGGAGCCTGATAATCAGTTATCACTGAGGTGAGAATGCTTGAAAATGTATATGTGTTGGGGGGGGAGGGAAGGGAAGATTCCCATCTGGAAGTATCTACTTTCCTTTTTAAATCAATCTCCATTTTCTTAATTCAAAGGGAGTGATTATGGAAGAACTGATTTTGCAGCAGTGCGGCAAGCCTATGAGAACCCTGAGTAGTGTGCAAACATGGGGTTAAATAATTTCTTTCTGTGCAGTCACAAGTATTAGCTCTGATCGACAGGAACTCTGAATAAAAATGACCAACAGAACATCCTTTCTAGATTTCCTAATTTAGCTATTGCTTCCTATTCTTTGCAAAATACAGTGATTCACTGTCTGAACTCTCACAGAACTTTCTACCTCTGTGGTTAGTTGAGTGTTTAAATATTCCCTGGGTTTTCTATTAAGCACCAAGCAGTTATCATTGTGGGAACTCTTACTGTTAATAGAAAGAACCCAAAGAACTTTATAGGAAAGTAGCATAAAATAAAATTACCAAGAAGGCAATTTAGCTAATAATTGATAGCAGGACTTTAAAATCAAAATGAACCAAAACCAAATTGTCTTTATTGGTTCTGAGCTGAAACTCTGTTGCTTTTGCATTTTTTTTCGTCTTAAATTTCTTCTTCATAATGGAAACCTCCCCCACTTAGGCTTTATAGAACTAGAACAGGTCTATACAAAGCAAACAATGAGATTATTTAAGAAAATTGAACCACTGGACCAAACAATAAGTTCTTGGTGAGCAATCCTTGGATTAATTACAGGCTTCTGACAAGATCCCTTTAAAGCACACACTGAGGAAAATTTGTGTGTAGGATTTCAGAAAGTTTTCAATTTTTTATGGATTATGTATAATTCTGCTAGTCTTTAAAAAATCTATCAGTATTTCAGCTTGGAATCAAATGTAATCTTATAGGTAAAGGTTTTTGTTTTAAGATTTACAAATGCCATTGGAAGTCTTAACTTTATTAAGAGAATCCTGTAGGTTGGAAATATATCTATGTTTGGTATATGCTTGCAATGGGGGAATCTCAACTGAACTTGAACTGTGGTTATGCAACAAGGTGGAGGAATCCACCATGGTGGGAGGGTTTGGGGAGGGGTGGGGAGAACCCAAGTACCTATGAAACTGTGTCACATAATACAATGTAATTAATGAATTAAAAATAATAAATAAATTTTAAAAATATATGGTATCTAGATGTGTATTTGAAATATGAGTTACAGCTTTTAGTAGATTGATTTTGGCAAATCAGTTTCTTCTCCCAATTTATATTTTGTCAAATATAAAACAAGAAAAAAATCCATGTATCTTACAGGGTTAATAAATAAATGAAATCATGTATATGGAAGAATGACCCATACTTGTAGAATTTTCAAATATTTTCAGAAATAGGCGACTCTTACGTACATTTTGTGTATGCTTCTGACAAGGAGTACAGTGCAGGCATATCGCATTAATGTGTTAGCTGTGATTGACACAGTTGTGCTCACTGTCACAAGTTTGTATCTGAGTTGATGTTAGCCATCAAGTTCTTTCAGTTTTCTTAGTACATGTTAGTTTACAGAGTTTACAGGTTAAAAAAAATAGGGTTGTTAATATAGATTTCATCTTAAGAGTGGGCAAAATGTACCGCTTGTAGGTGATTCAAGCTCAGGGCACAGATACCATCAGGAAAAGCCATGTGTATTTATCAGTCATATTTTCAGATTCCTACAGCATATTAGTCCCTCCACAAACCTTTTCTGAGTATCCTGTTAAAAGTCAGGCCCATGCTAGATGTTGGAAGAAAAGAGAATGGAATCTCAGCTTCTAAGAAAAACAGGTGTAGGAATCAATGATTCCATGCTTCCAAGTGTGTTCACTATATATGGGCTCTCGACTTTGGGAGCACAGAGGATGGGGAGCCCCACAAAAGCAGTAGTAGGCAGGAATGAACTTAAGATCAAAGAGACCAAAGCAATCTGGCACAAATGAACAGAGCAATGAAAAAAAAAAAACATGAGATGCTTAAAAGGCATGGGGTTCTAGCTGATTTGTGTTTGTGGGGCACATGCAATGGAGGTGGAGGACTGCTGAAAGATAAGAATGAGAACTTATGGTCAGGAGTGATGCTAAGCCACACGGTCCCAGTTTTCTAAGAGCTAATGAGTCATTTAGATCACGCACTGCCATGATGCATACTGACTTGATGACAGCCACTCCAACTCTGAGGTCAAGCTGTAACAGAAATCAGGTGAAAGAGAGGAGGCAGCGAAGCAGCCACAGGGCTGGAGTGGAATTCTCTCCTGCATCTGCAGGGCCTGAAAACCTAGGTGAGTGCCTCTCTAACAGTATGTATTGAAGAGTATTTGTTCCTTATTTCCAGTCTAAACCTGTCAAATCTGAAGAACTAAAGAAATTGCTGATTTCTTTTCTGCAATTTCTCCTTCCAGAAAACTTGTCTAAGGGTTAGAAAAAACAAATTGAAATTCCACGAAATGTTCTCAGTTCCTCTTTTTGTCTGCAAATATCAAGTTTTTATACTAAGAGACAGTGAAATGCGAATTCTGTTGGAGAAAATATGAGACTGTAAAACCAACCTGCTTTTCATGAAGAGGGTATTACATAATATAAATTCAAACCTGAGTATTTTTTCATTTCATTTTTATAAATGATGAATGGCTTCGGCAAAATTTATGACCAAGTGATATTTGAGTACATATGCTAACTTTTCAAAATGAATTATCAAAAACTGAAGTCTCAGGTTTACAAATTACAAGGAAGATTGCTATCATATTACATTATCTTCTACAATATTGGCAGGAGAACTGGTGACAAAATTACAACTACAATGATGTAATGAAATGGAAATTTACAAGATGAGGTGTGGGAAAGGGCAAAAACAGTATCTGTCTGACACAATGAGCAGTCACTCAGAAAATTGACTCAGGTTTCTCGGTATGAAATATGAATATGGTGTGTCTGTTGGGTGGCGAGAAAAGAAGTGTGAGTTTGGGAATCTAGATACACAGAGAAGGGGGATGGAAAGAGAGAAGAATAAATGCCTTGATGTCTATGAATAGTCATTTAATAGTAGAGATCAATGTATTATAGGAAGTGTGAATAAAATGATGCATGCTCGTTGGTTTTTGTGTTTGGCAGGCTGCAGCAGTGAGAAGTTAAAGACAAAGGAAAGAACAGCGGTTCAAGGCAACAGCTGATGTTACATCTTCGGCACAGGCCTGGTTCGGCACAGTGGGATGAGACAGAATGGATGAGCTCCAGTGTGTAACTCAGATCACTGGAGTAGAGCCTGAGCTGAGGGGGAAATGTTCTATTCTAGAACTGACATGGAGCAGCCTGAGGTTGTAGAAAGGCAGAAGAGGTAAATGTGTGAAAATATTCAGAGAAAAATTGCAGCCACCACAATGCCATTTCCTTGAGATCTACCTGCTTCTCATCAAATCAGTTCTGTATGGTAGATTATTTCTTTATGATTAACTTCTATGAATTAATCAAACAGTGCTTCTAAGAGTTTGAATATGGATGCACAGATAAAGCTTTTTGGAGGAGCCAGGCATGGTGGCCTAGTGGCTAAAATCCTTGCCTTGAACATGCCAGGATCCCACATGGGTGCTGGTTCTAATCCTGGCAGCCCTGCCTCACATCCAGCTCCCTGCTTGTGGCCTGGGAGAGCAGTCGAGGACAGCCCAAAGCCTTGGGACCCTGCACCTATGTGGGAGACCTGGAGGAAGTTCCTGGATCCTGGCTTCGGATAGGTGCAGTTTCGGCTGTTGCGGTCAGACGGAAGATCTTCTTCTCTTTCTCTCCTCCTCTCTGTATATCTGACTTTGCAATAAAAATAAATAAACCTTTAAAAAAAACCTCTTGATTGGAGAATACATTCTTATTTTGGTGTTAATCCAACTCCTGGTGGGAAATATAAAATGGAATACATGCAGTAATGGAATGCAGTACAGGTGAAGTGTCTTCGTGAGTTGTGCATTTAGAAGTGTTGATTACTGGGAACGAAGGAGTGACAATAAAGAAAAAGTCCCGTGAACGTGAAATCTAAAGCCGCTGTAAGACTCCTGAGAACTGGCAACAGTGAAAAAGAGGGGGCAGGGACAGAGCAGGGCAGTATGTTATAGGAAGGTTGAGAAACTGGATGGTCCTTGCTGCTTGGGATAGAACACCCTTCAGCTTGAAACACTGAGTCTAATACATCAAAATCGTAACATGCACAAGCATGAGGACACAGTTTGGTTAAGAAGAGACTATTGGAAGTAAGAGCTGAGGAAGCATAAGCCCCTGAAGAAGAAATAGGTTGAAATATGCAATTGGATAAAAATTATCCAATATATTCTAGCAAAGCAATGTGCCCAAATTGGGGGCCAGATAACATATTTAGGGAATCTAATGGTGATACCGTTTCCTGATAAATTTAGCCTTTACTGAGGGATCCATTTTGCATGAATACATGTAACTCTACCCTTATCTATGAGCCCAGAAATTAAGGGCAGAAGTGACAGTTTCTGCATCAGGATACAATTTTATGGTGCAAGGTCTGAAGCTGGGAATGGAACAAGCAAACCACAAATGCCAACGATATCAGAAAGAAAAATGCTTTGCAGGAAGGATCTGCCAGTTTCTGAGCAATCAATTATTCCCTAACCTGCAAGCTGACTTTTATGCTGAAAGCAGCCAAGGTAATTAATTAAGCAGAAAGTTATGATAAAATGAGGTACATTCCCCGACCAGGAAGAGATCTCTTTCATCCTCTCAGTTACAGCCTCAGTCTCTGGCAGGTACACTCTTGGGCCTCTTATTATTCCAAATCTCATAAACAAGGACTTTCAAACAAAATTCAGTATTCTCAGGTTGGGAGAAAGCTGAGTATTCATAATGAAATTAATCGTTTCCAGAACTCTTTCATGTTTGGAAAATTTCTCATCTGACTACATATTTTTTTCCGTTTCTTTGGAACCATGAGAATGGTGTTGTCTGTGAGGTTCAAAATTGAGTATCCTGCCCAGGAGGAATGACTGCCAAAAACACTCCGTGGGGACAGCATTAGAGGGAGAGGATTGCCTCTGCCCTCTGTCAGCTGCCTGCAGCGTCAGCCTGGATATGGTCAGAGGGATCTATGAGTACTCCCTGAAACTGGACAAATGGGGCACAGCAAGATAGGAGAATTAAGTCAGTCCCAAGCTTCTAGAAGGATTTGTCAACTCTGGCCAAACTGTTGGTAATTAGGAAATACTTAGTGTCTTGAGACTATTTCTATTTAGAAGTATAAAATTAAACAACTACTTCTCCTTTTACTATTAAGCAAGTTAAAAGAATCTGGTAAACACAGTTTATTCCTCCAAAATGAATGTGTAGTAGTTAAATAAATCATAGCTGTACAATGGGACCATGCAAACATGAGTGAGATGCAGAAGTAAAGGAGGGGCTACTGGTAGCAAAGATAGATAATGGGAACCAAAAACATTTTTACTTTGGAAACAACTGTGTTTGAAATCAAGTGTTACACACATGCTATATTCATTGACTGGACTTCTATTTTCTGGAGATGAAACATGCTAGAGTTCTAATTTGCATTTCCCTGATCTAGAAAAGATGTCATCTCAATTAGAAAACATTCTATATTTATGTAATATATTCTCTGAGATACCCCAAACACTGTTTAATCCATATGATCTTCATAAACTATCTCAAAATATTACTAATTTCATCCAGAAAATTGCTTATTCTTTTTCAAATGACAGCACTTGGCAAAACCAATCTAGAATATAAACACAAAATGTAACCCACAGTGAGATACGAATTCACAAAGCTAAACTAAAAATTAATTTTAAAGTAGAAGAGAGTAGAGATCACGAATAGTTATGAGTGGTTGGGGGGGTAGGGAAGATGAAAAGCGGCAGATAGGCACCACAGTATAATCAGAGGGAATCAGTTGTAGTGTTTGATAGCACTGGAAAATGACAATATTTTTCAACATCCTATTTTATACTTATGAAAACAAGAAGAGAGGAACTCAAAAGCTTCAAAGAAGTGATAAGGAGATCGAAATGCTGAGAGTTCTAATTTGATTATCATAAATGTATGAATGTTGAAATAGCACATTATACTTCATAAACATACACAGTTATTGTTAATTAAAAAGGAAAAAAAGTGATGTAAGGAATAAAAGAAACAAATGAATTCCACTGTGATACAGAAAATGAGCATAAAACCCAATCAACTATCTTGGTGCTGGATCTGCTCCCCAGCTACAAAGAGAGCACTGTTTGAGAACACTGGCATGTGACTGCCTAGATTCCTTACTGGAGGTACCAGGTACTCTGGGATGGACTTTAAAATCTGCATCTTGAGTCCTGATTTATGTCTAACAAGCTTCTCTTCACCTCAAGTATTAGTCCATTTCTCTGTGGGTACAGGATAGAAAGGATCACCCAATCCCCGAGTTTCCAAAGAGACTGGACAGCTTTGTGGAAAGACAACTCCATGAAGAAAATTCTACAAACAAGTTGAACTAGGACCTGCTTTATGTATTTGGTAATATTCCTAACACAGAAGTTGGCTGTTTATATCATAGAAAATTCTTTACTCTCCAGACTCCAAAAATTAACAAGATCCCATTTCAAAGCAGGACTGCAAATATTTCATATTTTTTGGTCATTAAATATAGGACATGTGATGCAATCCTAGAAAACCAAGGGATTAAATAATAGTTGTGTTACTCAGCACTGTTGTAGTGGTAGAATTAGAAATGGCTTGCTTGGGAAATCTTGGCTATGCCAGACCTGTGGTTTGCTCTGGTGAACTTGGTAAGTGTTGTCATTTTGCTTCTGGAAGTGGCACTTCTCTGGGTCAAGACAAAATAGTTTTAAGCTGTCAAAGTCACATTACAGAGAATATGCATCAAAATGATCATATAACTTTGTCTTGGCATTTAAAATCCTGGAAATCAGTAGGACTGGTTTTCTAGAGATAGATAGTACACCATAATAATAATAAGACAACAAAAGAAAGCTTAAGACTGAAAAACTATTCACTAGGAAATTTTTCTATTTCTAGACCCACATGAATTGGGATTCTGGAAGCTAGCACAGTAAATTCTCCTGTACTATGTGCTTGCCAGGAAACTATGTCCTCAGAATTCCTCTCCTCATTTAGAAACACAGCTACAAAATCTCGGCCCAAGTTTGTGCATTTTGACACATGTTGTTGATTCTACATGATAATTAATCACTTGGAAATTGACAGGACTTACATTAGGTGCTTGTTCTTAGTTTTGGTTTAAACAGCGGAACCAGGAGAAGAATAAAGCATTACTCATCAGTGGCCATATTTGGCAAAAGCAAATCTCTTCCCTACATCCCCCTACCATTATCACTCATTCCAACAGAGTTGTGACATAGACCAGATGTCATTCCAAAGTTAAAATTACATTGTTTTCATAACAAAGTCAGCTTACATCACTCTGAAAGACATCACACTAATGCTCCTCTGCATTCTGTCATGGAGAGAGTGAGTTAGATCTTTCCAGAGGACTTGCCAACCAGAAACTATAGGAGAGAGTTAAGATTTTTCACACTAGCTGTCTTAAACTCATATCTACATCTCTCTCGGGGTGTATAGAGGATTTTAAGCCATTACAACATAAAACCACCTTTGATTTCTTTGGTTCCTGGAAGAAATTTTAAGTATTTGTTCCTGCAGTAGGTAGGAAATAAGTTCTCTTTATATTAATAAAAGTGAGAGGTTATATTGGATTTTGTTATTTCTATTGTCATTTTCTTTATTCTTGGACTATTGTGATCTTAATTGATAGTTCCAATATGTAGGAGTTTCATGTGCAGTAATTTTCCCATTTAAAGGCTTGAAGGTAAAAGGCAAAAATTTCCATTAGAAGCCCAAATCCGTATGGCCTTATGGCCTTAGCACATGTAAACAATGTTGGAGGCTTAGTTCTTCCTTTCCCTCCTTCTCTCTGTTGTGGTTTCATGTACTCTTTCCTCTGTGGTCTGGATGATAGATTTGGGGACTAAGAACTCCTGGAAGCACTGAACAACACATTATTAATCCAAACCAGAAAATGTAAAACAAGTGTTGATTTTTGGGAGAAACAATCATTAAATTTGATCTGGATGATCAATCTCAGCAAAATTGTCTGTAGTTGAGAATTACTGGAGTAGATCAAAGGTCCTGTCATAGTTTTACTTTCCCTGAATGACTGCATGATATCTTACTGAACTTCAGCTATAGAAATCCAAATTTAAGTACTCTTGGCCCTTATAACGAAAAAATATGTCATCAACCAAGACTAAGAGTCATGCAGCCTGGAATATGGATAGCTGCTTGTTTATGGAAAGTGTGTGAAATACCCCACAGAGTGAAAAAAATGGTAGCTCTTAAAAGACAATGTCACAAAATTTAAATGTCACTGTTCTTTGATTTTCATATAACAGCTCAAAGCTGGATTGAGGTGAGACATTGTGGTTTTTATTCACTTTTTCCTGATGTCTAGCGATCCTAGGCATTTTGTTCATATTACTGTTGGCCATTTGTTTTTCATTTTTTGAGAAATACCTGTTCATGTCCTTTGCCATTTCTGTAGCAGGTTGTTTTCTTGATGTTGAGCTTCCTGAGCTCTTTATAAAGTCTGCATATTAGTCCTCTGTCAGGTTCATGGCAGTATGGCTTTTTTTCTACTTGCTATGTGTTGAAATCTATCTAATGGAATGCTAAGCCTGTGATTATAAAATGGAATGAAAGTATGCTATGATGAAAATTTAAAACAACAGCAACAATAGACAAAAATGAAAGCTGGAGGAGAGTGGGTCGGGAATGCAGAGAGCAGTGAGGGCAGGTTTGGAAGTGTGACGATACTCTGAAATCTCTATTGTGAAATACATGAGATTTGTTCCCTTTCTATGAATAAAAGTAGTTAAAAAAAGTTACTGCTCATGAATTGTAATTACCCTTGGGTTTGAAACATGTTCATGACTAAGAAACTGTCTCTAGGCCCAAATATATTGCCAGCTTTCCCAGTGGAAACTAGTGCCAACCAGAACAATGCCTACATAAACAACTTAGACATGCTTTAAAAAGTGATGCTGCTGGGAGCCATAAGAAATGGCACACACTGTTAAGAACTGGGGACTCTGAAGCCATTCTGGGCCTGGAACATGCTCAGACAACAAGATGGCATTGCTTCTTTTAAGCCAACTGCTCCCAGTCAATACATCCAAGAGAGAATCTTCACACAGCCTTTCCCTATTTCTTACCAATTGACTGAAGTTAGTGCCACTTTACCCAGACCCCCTTAAATGTGTTTACTTGCAATTTGTTCCAAATGTCACTGATTTAAAACTACATTCCTGATTTGGGGAGTAATAAACCAGGAGACACAATTTTTCCCAGCAAATGGAAAGAGGCTCCCAAGTATATTCAGAGATAAACAAATTGAAGGGCATCGAAGATGGTGGTAGTTTAGAGCCAGAGAGCATCCCTGGAGTAGATTTAACAACCAGGCATTCTGTTACCCCATAGCACTGTCCGACTCCTGGCACTTTCCATGTGCCCAGTTTGTTTACCAGCAAAACCTAAACTAAAAATGTTCCTTAGCCATATACTAGTCTCTAATCATTAAGCTGAAAATATGCCATTTCAAAGTGTGCTCTTTGCTAACACTTGCATTACTAGTTTCCTATGACAGTCAAGAATAGCTCAAATGAATCTTAGCCAAAAATATGTACTTACAACTTATGGGGAAAACTGATGGAATAATATGTTTAAAAACATTAATTGGGGCTGGCGCCATTGCCTAGCAGCTAAAGTCCCAGCCTTGAACATACCAGGATCCCATATGGATGCCAGTTCTAGTCCTGGTGGCTCTACTTCCCATCCGGCTCCCTGTTTATGGCCTGGGAAAGCAGTCGAGGACAGACCAAGACCTTGGGACCCTGCACCCGTGTGGGAGACCTGGAAGAAGTTCCTGGCTCCTGGCTTCGGATCAGCACAGCACAGGCCATTGCAGTCAGTTGGAGAGTGAATCATCGGACGGAAGATCTTTCTCTCTGTCTCTCCTCCTCTCTGTATATCTGACTTTGTAATAAAAATAAATAAATCTTTTTTAAAAATATTAATTGATAAAATGCTGCTGTAGATGGATGAGTTCCTTTGATCAGACCACCAACATCTCAACACAGTGAGGGTTAAAACAATGTTTGCAAGCCAAATTTAAGGGAGCAAGGAAAAAATACAGAAAGACCTGTGTGGTGTTTAAAAGACATTTGAAGCCATTTGTTGTATTTGGTATTCAGGCAGTATCCTTGGTCAGTTCGGAAAAGCATCTTCGTTCGCGATACACTGTTCTATGTTTTAGATTGGTCCAAAGGCCTGCTTAAGAATTGTGAAATAAATGGGGGGTATTGGATTGAGTTTCAGGATTCTCACTTTGGTCTGGACCAACACAAATGTGACAGGCAACTGGGGAGTGAATCAGAAGATAAACGATTTTTTTTTGTTTCCCAAATGATTAAATAAAATCCCATGACAGAATTGTGAAGTTATTATGAACACAATATATGGAAAACTCAAAGGTTAGAAAATTTCTAGAAACCTGTAGGAGCATTTGAAATGTGTCATTGTCTCCATGGTCTTTTAAAATTGTCAGCTGCAGAATTTCCACTTAGTTTTCCTTCCCAGTCCAGGATAGTCACCATAACAACGAAGCACCTCAGATTTCAGTAGAAGCAACAGCGCTTTTCTGCCCTTTGCTGGAGCGAAAACAAGCATACGGACCTGGGCCTAGCCAGCATCCTATTACCTAATTAAACTTACTGAGCTCAACCAGTAAGAACCTGTGGATTAGCCCCATTTTTATGACTGTCCCTTTGGCCATGCTAATACCTTGTTTTGGGTCAGAGTAGTTAAACTTGTCTCATTTTGAACAGGTTAGAATGGTTTATCATTAGAATAAAGCTTATTAAGAATGAAAAATGAAGTCATCTTTTAAAAATTACATGATAAAATAAAATTGGGCATATTTTATCTGCATGTATTCAATATATCATCTTAACATACTTAATATGAAAGTTTAAGTGAGAAGGTTTATATTCAGCTTTCTCACCTCTTAATGTAGGTGACCAACACCAGGTCAAATCATAGGCACATGGCATGTGGCTACCAAATTGATGGGCAGCATGGCATAATTAGATTATCCTATTCCATCACTCATCGTCTCTTTAAAGAGTTCAACTCTTTATTTTCAATACCTGTGTACTAGACAGGCATAGGGACATTTATAATAGCAAATCTAGCTCAAGATAAAAGAGTAACAGGAGTGAGCATTTAATATGTCCAGATCCCATATGGGAATGCCTGGGTTTACTACCCGATTCTGCATACTGATTGCAGCTTCCTGCTAGAGCAGGAAACAGTACTGGCTCTAGTATTTAGGTTTTGGCCACCAAGCAGGAACCATGGGTTAACGTTCTTGCTCTGGGTTTCGGACTCAGCCCAGTCCTGACAGTTGTGAGTAGTTTTGAAGTGAACAATTGGCTTGGAACTGACTCACGTTTTCTCTTTTTTCTCTCTTCTGTCTCCTCTCTTTCCCTACCCCACCCTTCCTCAAATAGCTAATTCACAAAAACAATCTCAGCTAACTTCGTATGTTTAAGAACTCACTACACTGGACAATATGAGGCAATGAATGTCAGCTCAATTTAGCTATTCCACAGTTTACATAGATCTTAAGTCATCATGTTGTACACTACAAATACATGCATTTTTGTCAAGAAAAGTAATTTAATAAATAAAACCATCAGTTTTACATGTAAGAAGTGCTAGAAAAATGAAGCCTTGTACTGTTTTCTTTTAAATTAATTCAAAGAAAAATGATTACAGCCTTGGAGTATTTCAAAACCCTTACAGTATAACAGCAAAGTTTGAGTTTAAATGTCTTTTCCAAAATGTAGGCAAACTGTTGCTTCAGCTGTGCTGTGTATAACTGGCCTGTGGGTACAGTGATCATATTTTCCTATTTAGAAACAAAGAAACATGATCTAACATAAGACTTATTTTGTTGTTGTTGTTGACTTGATTATACAAAAATTGAGACATGTAAATAAAATATACTTAACAGGAACATTTGATGATTAAAAGTAAAATTAAAGAGAATCAGATGTTTTCAGAGAATTAGTCAAACTTGGGGTGAATAAACAACTCAGATTTTACTTGTCAATTTAAACTGCACCAGTGAAAGGATCAGGCATCATGGAGTGTCTATTATTCAGACTTTCCTGCATCTCCACAAGTGTCAAATCTTTGCCTAGAACTGTAAGAAGCCTCTCTTGATTGATCTGAGTTGGCAAATGTGACAGCATGCATCCACCAGCTCTGATCTAATCTATTACTCAGGAAAATCGAGACCTGGAGCATCCTTGAAACTTTCATCTTAGGGGATGTGTTAAGATTCCCAATCAGCTATAGCTCTATTATGGAAAATACTTAGAATGCCTATTTAAATATCATACTCCAAGCAAACTTGGGAACCAAGGCTCTTGGGGATGTGTGCTATAAAGTAAGAACCCCACAGAGTTTCAGTGGAATGTCTGAAGCAAGGGCATTTGTTGATGTAGTTGGGTATCTGTTCTCTGGGTTTTCACTTACAGCTTTTTGCATCCTGATTGATTCAGGTTTAACTTCTACATGAAAGGGCTCCATTTTTCAAAAGGTTCCACCCAGTGTGCAACCTTGAATAGATTGGCCTGACCTTTAAATAGGACCCAAGAGAATCACATCTGAATTCGAGAAATCAGACCATCATTTAAAAAGTGTTAGTCACTATTGTGTGTGCTATGTATGCTTGCTTCTGCCATTTAAAGGGGGAAGAAATCCCATTAAATCATCTTAAAAGGGTTCTTGCTATAAAACACAACTTGGAGAAGGGGTAAAACTGTAATGTTAATGACTGTCTTGCTTCACTCTGATTTTAGTATTATCTAATGAATGCTGAGTAATCAAAGCATTTAGTGTCGTTTCTGAAGCCACACTAGGAATTGGTCTTTGACCTTACAACTCCCTGCTCTTCTGAATTGCCTCTCATTAGCACTCTCTCTCCTCTCATTCCCACTCGATTTACTTCTGCTGACCTTTACAATCCTCTATTCTTACCTGATCTTCGTCTGCACATAATTTGATCCTTTTTGTGCAATTTCTGAGAATGGATAGTTGTGCTGTAAGGTATCATTGGCGTCATGACGCCACATGCGATCACAAACAGATGGCAAAGTTTAGCTTAGATCAGAGTTCTTTCATCAAGACTGATTTTCTGTGGCATATCACCTTTGGGAAAAAACAGGCCATTATTTAAAAAAAAAACAACTTATCTTTCCCAAGTGGAGATAATTGTTATGTCAAGATGTATAATAAAATGAATGTCTGCCATTGATTAGGGACTCAGTAAGGCTTCTCTCTACTTCCTAACTGTGTTGATTTCTTATTTTTAGTTTTTTGCAGATCATAATCATTAGAGCAGCAATTTATATGGATTGACACATTTAAAATATGTATAGGAGTTCTTCCTAAGTTATTTTCTAACAATTACTTCTAATTCAGTTTATTTGCCATTTTTGGAGCCAATAATACCCATTATTAGAATTTCCAATAGACAGCTAACAAAATGGTTCTGTGGGTTACAAGGAGATTGAGGCTCAAGATCTGCAGATTGGACCGTCATGATTGCAAAGAAAAGGATCCTCAAGCACAGGAAGCATCTCACACAAGGAGGGAGTTTCCCAGATAGGTTGCCAGCAAGAGAAAAATGAACCAGGAAGGGATCCATTAAGGGCAATGCAAACACCATGCAGCAGAGTTCCGAACTACTGCCGAAGTCAGAAGAAGAGATCTGCAAGCAACTTCAAATGCCTTGCCATCGGATGAGAGAAGAACTGCACATCTGGAACTTGGACAAAATCATGTTCCAAGGGACTAAGGGGCCTCTCGCATTTCCTGGGAGAGACGTATAACCTTAGCTACTAGATTTTACAGAAAGAAGGAAAATGAGTTTTACTTTCTAAGGCATGATGGGTGAAGTGAGGATGGGTAAACACTAGGAACAAGTGATACATGCATAAAATGTGACAGCACTGTCAGTTAATCCTTACATAAAGTCATATTCTATATTTTTAAAATTTGACAAGCAAACTATAAAGTAGAAATCAAATTTTCAGTGATTTATAATATTCTTCAACATTCTGTAGTAAAAATATTCTGTAGTAATTCTATGTTACTCAAATTAGTAGAAAAGAAAATGAAGAGGAGGAAATAATTTCAATGTGGTCCAGAGAAAAAGAAGGCAACAAAGTGCTAGGCAATCTAAAGAAAAATTTGATAATTGCCAGAGCAATTATATACTTCACAAAGGAGATGTGATACAGGGAATATTAGAATCCCTCCAAAGGAGGAATGCATTACTGAACAGTGAAACCTTTTATGCCGCTTTCTTACAGAAAACCTTGAAATTCTTAATATTTTGGGGCAGTGTAACATGAATCCAAGTCCATCTCTATGCCACAATGATGTCAACTGTCACGTGTAGCCTTGAACAGAGAGTGCTATATATGGATCAAAAGGTTTAAGATAATAAAGGGATGTGTTGAGGTGGGGGTAAGTGGCAGGACAAAACTATTATCTAAAGGTGACAACCGCATTATCTTTACCCTATAGGTTCTCTCTTTGACTTAGATGACCTCTGAAATAACACATTTTCATGTCAAATTTTAGGGGCTCAAATTCTAGTTCCTGGTGATATCAATATTCACACATAACTTTCTGGGAAGAGCATAAAATGATTCAGGAATGAAGCCTACACGTAGAGAGGTCTATTTAAAAGTTGTGTTTCCCACTGAACCTTCTTCCTGAGCCAAATCCGAGAAAAATCATCCTTTTCAAGCTGAAAGTGTTTCATCAATAAATGGTGTTAAGTGACTGGTCCCCATAATCTTAGGCCTACTAGCTAACACTGTGGTCTTTCACTGTTTTCCCCCAAAGAACGGACAAAATATTGAGCTGAATATGCAAATACAGCTGATGAATGTACTGCATAACCTCAATGGCCTTTACCTATTTTCTAAGAGAAGCAGCAGTTGGTGCGTGAATACCAGAATAACTAAGCAGAACATTAGTGGTAGGTAAAACCGACACAGAGGAAGCTCCCTGCTCTCAGAATCCCTTCATTTCTTCAGTTTTGCTAAATACTGCTTAGCATCTGGGAAAACATCCAAAGCACTAATTCACCCCCTCCAGCTTAGATGCTTTTTGCAAGTGATCATTTCAGTCTGTGGTTTGGTGGGAGGGCGGTAAGAGACAAAGTCCACTCTGCAGCTAGCGCTCTAGAGAAGAGCTACATCAATTCTCTCAGGCTGCCAAGATTTTCTTTTGGCAGAAGTACTGGGAATATTATACGGGGCATAATTTATCACACTTGATTCGGGTGTTCCAAATTTGCAAGCTGTGGCTGATTTCCAGAGACAGCGGAGGCAATAAGCTCTACTTTCCTGAACGAGAAACATTAACCACATCACCTTTCAATTAAATGGGCTGTGGAAAATGAGCAACCACAGATGGTCAGGGGTATTCCGAAAACCCACGTATTTCAATCAATTGAGGGAGTAGGGATTGGATGGAACCTCAGTGGACAGGGATAAGAATGTGTACATTTTATTGGATCAATATGCACACACATGAACAAGTGAAGCCTCTCATTTTCAAGACCAGAACCGATTATCACATTAACAGAAGGAATGAATTGGTATGAATTGGGTATGAGTTGGGTGAAATTTTCCTTGCAATATCTGGAGTTTGGTGTTCCCAATGTCTACCTCACTCTCATGTGTCTCCAGTAGCTCCTTGAGGGTCTCCTGGAGCAGGAACTAAGAGCAGCTCCCTGGAGATGGGTGAACCAAGTGAGAGGGTCATCTTCACCCCTCAACAGTAAAAATACATGCTGCCTTTAATGTGAAAAGAACATGTGGTGAACGAACTGTGAGATGAATGCCTTTGTACCAGGGCTACCAGAGCAATAGGAACAGAAAAGGACAATTTGTTGCTTGTCATAGTGAACAAGACCCAACTTTCAGAATGTTATGGGTTGTTACATTTCAACTTAGAGTTTATCAGCGCATTCATTAAATGCTGGCATTATTGTTAATTAAGTCTCAATTAAATTTTGGATCCAAGTTCCATTTTATTAGTGTTTCTGCCCTCTTTTACTGTTAAGGGTACTGAGCTACTAGGCATACATAGGGATGTACTGTTTCCCGTTATGGGTAAGCACTTTATTTTGGTGTACTCATCCCAATTGTATGTGATTACTGTGTTGTGAATATAGGATGGGCATAAACAAAGGCATTTTTGAATAAAATATGTCATAAATATGAAATATATTAAAAAATATATACAAATATTGCATATAAATATAAAGTAAACTACGGTTCTGGTTGGGAAAAAAAGAACATAGAAGGGGTCCTCCTGGAAAGTGGATTATGGCAAACTTATATTCAGGATTTTCTTTATTTTGGTAGGAAAAAAACTTCCTAAAGGTCTACCTACTTTTCTCATTATGGGTGATTAAATTTATTTAGTCATAATATTTTGTAAAAGAAAAAAATTATGAGAGGAAAATCTAACTTCCTCATTTTCAGAGAATAGTAGCTCTTTCATCTTACATTTCAGTAGGACACACCCATCTTTGGATGAAAAATGCTGACTGGTACATTCTGGGAATCTTGGCTTGACTCAAGACTGAACCCAGTGACTTGGCTGTGTGCCCAGGTCTTGTGGCATGGAGTTACCCCAAGTGTTTTTTTTTAATTACCTTTTTTTTTTTTTTTGCTTAGAAAGCAAGATCAGCAGGTGCATCACAAGAAATTGAGTTGTCCCTCGACCACAATCAGAAACAAATCTTTTTTTCTAGCTACAATCCTTGATTGGCCTACTTGATGTGAACAATTTCAAAATTCATAAAAGATATTTGTTGGAGAAGTTATGAAGGGAAGAGTACATGGAGGAATTTCCTTGTTTGGGAGATAACAATCTATGTACCTCTTTCTACTGGGCTGCAAAACTAGCATTGGATTGTGAAGGTAAGTCCGAATATATGTCAATGTGAACACCAGAGAATAAGAGGGCACAGGTGAAGATGCAGTTTTCATTTGACTTTGATGGCACCCTGCATGGAGTTAAAATTGCAAAAGTGAATCAAGATTACCTGGAGCAATTTTGGCAATTTCCTCATTCCTACTGTTAGCACATGATGAAGTTTATCTTGGACAGGACAGCAGGGAAGTTCTTTCAAAACGTTTCAAAATATTGATGATTTTTAAAATCACAAACCATTAAGAGTTCACTGAAGAAATAAAATATTTTCCATTTCAATGCTTGGAAAGAATCCCCAAGGAAAAGAAATTAGAAGTGATGTCAATATTACTCTCATCTCTTTCAGTGAGATTTTCAACTTGTCAGGAAACAAGGTCTGCCTCTTATTCTCAACTTAAGAATTTCATTCTGGTTAAGTTGCTAGCCTATCTGACCAAGAAGCATCTTACAAGATCATTTCACAATTTATAGCAATTTTATTTTTATTTTGTGATTTTTAAAAATTATCATGTGGGAATTTTGATCACATCTTCATTGGCATTACCAATTTCATGACAGAGCTGTGATTACATATGGGTGTCCTATCTAACAGATAGTTTGAGAAATATGAGCTGGCTCCAGTGAGCCTCCCTGTTATACAAAAGTTGCTATTTTCCAATACATATATCCTTCCGTAAAAGTTTGGTTAGGATGAATCTGAACGAAAGGGTGTCAAGTAAATAATTTGTTTTGGTGTGCAAGAGGTGGGCCATTAATTTTACTTTTCCTTCCTTTGTTATCAGGCAAATGAGGTCACTATTTCTGGGCTCTTGTTTCCTTGATTCTGTGATCCTGCAACAGTCTAACAATAACCTGCAAAGGAGAATTAACTGTGACTCTGTCTTAATAGGTATCTTTCTTTTTCTTGCTGAAGAAAAGAGAAAGTAAGAGGAGAAACAGAAGGGAGAGGAAAGGAGGAGCACAGTGGTACGAACAAGTGGGAAGAAAAGGTAGATGGAAGAATAGGAGAGGATAAGGAGAAATATTTTTAGCCATCTGAACTTCACAGAAGTGCCAAGTTGGACAGCTGAGACACTTCTTGACGTGGCCTCTTCACCTCTTGAGCAAAGGAAGAGCAGTGCTATTTTTAAAGGAGGTCATGAGCGACTTGTGTTGAAGTTTCATCATCAGCCATGACCATTTGCTTACTTGTTGTGAAGGTATTAAGGTCCTAACTGAGAGGAACTCAAGCACAATTTTTTTCTTCTTCCAACTTTCTGGTCAGCTAACCAGTGGATCTGGAGACTGGTTTAATGTTCTAAATCTCTTTTTTGAACAAAGTAGCACTTTCAATAAGTAAAAAAAAAATCTCAGCTATTGATTTTTGCTAATTCGTAAACAGGTTCAAATTTGTGTCTATTTTAGGGCATGGAGATGGGGGTAGTTATACTCTGCTGTGGAGTTCTTTGAAATCATCACACTCCTTCCAGTTCCATTATCTTTGTACATCCATTTCTTGTCTGACTGCCTAACGGATACAAGAATGGTGTGGGACTGTGACAGGCTTAAGAAGATGAAGGAGAAAAGAGCTTGGTAAAGTCCTACCTCTTCTTAGTAGTTAATACCTTTTTTTGTTCTTGAAGACAACTAGTGCTCTTATAGCTAAATAATTTGTTTTTCTCCAAGAATGCCTAAATGCTCTTAAGCATTGATAATTACTATTTGAATGCTTTATTTTTCTAAGTATACCTCTGTAGATCTTCTGTTCCTTTCTGGGCTTTGGGAATGGCTATCAACTCATTTTTGGCAGCCTACTAATTACTATGCCTGTATCACAATAGCTGACATACTTGAAGCTGGCTCAGAGAAAAAACAATAAACAATGATTTTTAGAGGCAAATATTTAAATAGGTGATTGGCTCATTTAAACAACTTTTTATCACAAGAACTGTACTTTCCATAATTTGTTCAATCATCAAATATCAAAAGTGAATATGTTCTAACTTAATAGAAGTGGGGATAGATGAGAAAGGTTGGCTCTGTTTGCATGACTATCAAGACAGACAAACATGAACCTTTATGAATGAACCAGAATGGTCCTCAAATTGCCTAACATTGTCATGTGGCCTAACCTAGTATATTAACAAATTGATCTACTACAACCATACTCAAAGAGCTTAGAATTTTCACTTCACCAGGACTCATGAGATTACTTTGTAGATTAATGAGAAATAATTGTTAATGAGATGTTGCATTAACAGATCACTTAGTATTTACTCTGCACTGAATAGAAACAACGTAAGATTGGAATGAGATTAAATTGTCTACCAGGTATTGATTGGTTTTGGGCAAATTTGAAAGGGCTGAGACTTCATTAACGGAAAGCATCAAGAGGCAGAGACAGAAGGCCAGCAATGCACCGTGTCTTTAATGGATTTGCTGGTACCAAGTGCTCTTCAAAATCCCCTAACTGTTGCAGTCTTTAGAACTGGAGACTGATAAACATCACCACCATTTCATAAACAAGGAAGCAGAATCCTAGGGAAAATCAAAGACATCACAGCTCAGACAAAAACTGTCTTAGAATGTGCTTGGCACTATGCTAGGTGGTTTAAAGTTCACATGTTTCTTGTAAGTCAAAGGTTACTGAAACCAAATCCTCATAATGTAAAAGCTCCCTTAGCTCAAAGTATTTTTTCTGCCATTTATCAAAAGGCATTCACTGACTTAAGGGGAGTCCAGTTCTGGCCAGAATGCAACTACCATCTTCATGTAACCTCCAAATCAATTGAAACCCACCTGCCCATCATACATTCCTGAAAACCACTGACCAAGCAAAAGAAGCACTAGTGACCAATCAGGAACTTGGACCCAAGCTGACCACTTGCCTCTCAGCTCCAATTTCAATTTATAAGGACTTGCACTTCTCCAAGATCCTGATAATTAAACAATAACTGCCCAGATGATTGCTCTCTGCTTTGTAATAAACACATAATTTCTTCACCTCTGTGTCAATAGTTTATTCATTTACAGATGAGAGCATTTGTCCCATTTTTCTGTTTTCTATTTTTCCTAGAAAAAAAAATGTGACTGGGGAGAAGGCATGGGTGGTGGAATAGAATCAAAGACTTCCTAAAACATGTATATTTTCTCTTACACCCAGTAGTTGGCGCGTCACTCCTACAGAAACGGGTTAAGGTAGAAGAGAGATTGCACTAAGTGATTAATCTTGAAGTTGTGACTGCCTATGTTCACTAAATCCTTGATTTTTTTCTTACGGATTCTTTTGGTGGGGATAGAATTGGCTAAGGCAGGCAAGGGTGGGGAGAATACACCTGTTCCTCAGTGACAGCACTACTTCAACATCATTATTTTGTTCCCTTTCATGTGGATAGACTTGTTCAATTCTATGAGCTGCTAAACTTGGGGAAATGTGTTTATCACTTGAACGTTGAGCTTCATTGTTGGAACTGCTTAGGTGTACTTCACTCTACCCTGAGACTTTATTGGTAGACACCACTAGTTAGGAAGCAACTAAATAAGTGGTTAAACAACACTTTCTTCCATACAGGTGTCTATTGAATTCATAGGTCAGCTTCACTTTCAGTTATTCTAACTTATACGTTTTAAATTATAGCAGATCACAGTTGGTTTGATTGCTTTCCCTCTAAATGCCAGGCCTTGATATGATAGCTACATCAGAACCCCAGGGAACCTGCTGGGTGATGGTCAAGGAAAGCAATGAAAATTGGCCTGGGTCAACATCTGTAATTATGTTTTGAGAAAGGATGAGGGGATGGGATCATTGTATACCATATGTATTCACTGAAGTGTAAACTTCTATAACCTCAAAGGTCAGATCTGAGCTCCATAAAGAAACTGAAATAGAAACTTGGGAAGTCACAGTCAGCATGCGGGAGCCACATACTTGCTCAGGCACAGATAAAGCTATGACTTCTACATACAAATTCTCCCATCAACCATGGTTAGAACTTTAGAAAGGGTCAGGGTTCTCCAAGTCTATCCCATCCATTCCCCTGAGGGTGGAAGTAGTCATGTAGGTGTGAGATTAACTTACACGGTGTTGCCCTCTGAGATGAAGTGTAAACATTTTTGACTATTATGCCCACACTTGAGTGTCCAGGACAGGGGCAAGTGAGGAATTCAACTCTTAATGCATGATTTTAAAGATTACTTGTTAGCTTTTAGTATAATCCTGAAATTAGTTAATGGAAGTGCCGCTAATGAGCGGCTAGTAATGGAGAGAGCATAATGTCAGTGCTGATGTAAGGTCAGGAGGTATAATTAAGCATGTGGGCAAAACAAATCTAATGCTTTCCTATATCAAAGCAGCTCTCTTCAAAGTCTCAGAACTAGAAAATCATCACAACCATGAAAGCTTAATAATGGTGACAGAACCTGATGAAGATCACCATCAAATTTTAAATGCCATGGTCAACAGTTGTGCTTGGAGAAACTTTCTGAAAAAACCTTGCATGTTTATTTTGACTGCATGTCAAAAGCTCTTTTTTTTTCTGAACTATTATAGGACAAGGAGGTCATACATTTCATTCAAAATTTAAGTTCCAACACTTTATGGTCTCATTGATTTGTGCTTGCTTAGTCTTCATAAAAAAAGTTATCACCGAGTAGAAAACAGGCACCTTATTTATGAAAGAATGTCTTCCAAAGTGTTTCCCTTCACACGAATTCTAGCTTATAATGTAATGGTTACCATACACTGATCTCAGAGCTACCTGTTATTACACTTTAAACATTCCACAGGCAAGTAGGTATTTGCAGTCTACAGTCGTTACCCACATTTGATGTATGTAGAATTTGGAATTCCTGCTGATGGAATGATACTCTCACGAAAAAAAAAACTAATCATTCATAAACTTTTTGCTGAATATAATTTGACTTTTTTTTTTTTTTTTTTTTTCTGAGGTAAAGGGGGATATTGAGGGGGAAGCCCCACCCGGTTTCCCGCCCACCCCGAGTCCCGGATGTGGGGCATGCTCTGAGATATGTGCTTGAGTGGTGTTAATAGTTTGTTAATAATTTGACTTTTAAAAATACTATTTACTTGTAGATTGGTGTGAAAGGATAAGGAGAGATGGCGGGGGCAAAGAATGACAGGGAGAGAGGGAGATCTTTGGAGCTGGTATTGTGGCACAGTGGGTAAAGCCACCAACGTGCAACATATCTTAAACGGGTGCTGGTTTCTGTCCACCTGTTCCATTTCATATCCAAGTCCCTACTAAAGACTTGTGAAATCAGAGGACGTTGGTTCAACTGCTTGGGCCCCTGAACACCCACATGGTAGACACACCTGGCTCCTGGCTTTGGCCTGGGTTAGCTCTGGTTGTTGTGTCACTTAGGGAGTGAACCAGAAAATGAAAGATATCTCTCTCTCTTTTCCTCTCTTCCTCCCTCCCCATTTCTGTAACTGCCTTTACTACAAGTAAATCTGAAAAAGAAATAGTCTTCCTTACACTGGCTAACTCCCCAAATGCTCGAGACTCCACGTGGGTCTCCCATGTGAATGACAGGAACTCAAGCACTTGGGGCATCATCCGTTGCCTACCAAGGCACATTAGGAGAAAGCTGGACCAGAAGCAGGGAGTGGGGACTTAGAGCAGGAACCTTGATATGGGATACCAGCATCAAAGGCAACAATTTAGCCACTGTGCCACAAGACGTGCCCTAAATATTGTTTAATAATAAGTTAAAAACAATGTGCCCCAAGATGGGTGGTTGGCATTTGGGATGCCCAGAGTCTACAGAGTGCCAGGTTTGTCCCCCAGCTACTTTGCTTCTGATCACACTTCCCATTAAAGTCTAATCTAGCCGGAGACAGATGATATCTCAAGTACCTGCATCCCTGTGGCCCACAGGGGAGACCTGGACTGGGTTCAGGCTCCTGACAGGTTGGCCCAGCCCTTGCTGCTGTGACCATGACAGTGCTGAGTCAACTAGCAGATAGAGTTCCCTGTGTCTCTCTTTACAAAACAAACAACAAAAACCATGACATTCCTCTTGATTACTAATCATCACAAATAAAAGTGTGGACAAGGCCCTGTTCGCTACATCGTGAAAGTCATTCAGCTTTCTCAGACTTTCATGCCAGGTTAAAGGTTACCTAAATGTTGGCATTGTATTCATATTTTTTTCTTTTTGAAAACAGACACTAGTTTTAATGATACCTGCATAAAAACAACACACACACCAAACAAGAAAGCAAATATGCCTACACAAGAATTCATATAGTTAAAGTAGCTTAGATGGATTTAGCTTTTGCTTTTAGGAATACATGGTAAAACTGTTTACTATATCTTGACAATAGGATTCTGGACTCTCTGCCATTGTCTATGCCCGCGATGATGGACATATGACTGAGTATGAAGAACTATATGTTAGTAATGATATAGAGGAACTGGGGAGGGGATAAGGAAATATGAAACTGTACTATAAAATAATAATAATAATAAAATGCATAAAAAATTACATGAAATAAAAAAAATTAAAAAGAATACATGGTGATGTGGAAATGTGGTCTCCGTGGGCATGGCACTGGAATGAAAGCCAACTGGAGACAGCTGCAGCTGCCTAAGAAACAAAGCTGGGGAATTCAACAGCAGAAGCAAACGGCTGCAGCCAAAATCCCGCAGTGGCAAAAGCCCTGCTGTGGGAGCTGGCACAGGCGGCAGTAGATTGGCATCGCTGAACTTCATTTAATGAAAAGACCCCTAGGTCTTTCACATGAGCCAACTCCATTAGTGCCATATTCTTGTCCTCATTAAAGGTTTGGATGGATGGGAGTTTTTCACAGAGGTGCATAATGACACTTCTGAGTGCGGAAATGGGAGTGGAGGCTGGAAGCAGGTAAAAGCTAACCTGTGTGGATGCACAGCCAGGCTTTATCACCAACTCAAGGTAGTCTGGGAGTAGAATGGGACTGCATCAATGACGAAAGACATGATTTGCAAAATATTTTGGTTATTTTGGAAGCAGCTTACTTTTCGCTCCTCTTATAAATAATGTATATTGCTAAATTGCTTCCCTTTTTAATAATCATGGTAAGGAAAAGTGGCTGTTCTTTTTACGTATTCAGGCTATCACTTACTGAAAGACTATGATGTGCCCTCATTAGGGTTAATTCCATTAGGGTTAAACAAGTGCAAAATACGAACGTTCTAGTAAGCTGTATCTATTTTTATACATAACTTGAGAATCATCACCAGAAACCGGAACGGATGCCTACCTTTCATTCTATGTTTCCAAAACCTGTTCACCTAACCGCTAATTCCAAAGAAATTGGATTGCTTTTCTTGACAAGTAACAGGAATAAAACCTGAGTAGAAAATATGCCAATTTGCAATAGCAAGTGGCCCATGACCCTGCTGGGTTATGTTAACACTGTTTTCATAGTTATGATAACAATTAGAAAAATGACAGTGTCGCTGTTTAATTGATATATATTTTGGGCCCGGCGGCATGGCCTAGCGGCTAAAGTCCTCGCCTTGAACGCGCCTCGATCCCATATGGGCGCCGGTTCTAATCCCGGCAGCTCTACTTCCCATCCAGCTCCCTGCTTGTGGCCTGGGAAAGCAGTTGAGGACGGCCCAATGCTTTGGGAGACCCTGCACCCGCGTGGGAGACCCGGAAGAGGTTCCTGGTTCCCGGCTACGGATCGGCGCAGCATCAGCCGTTGTGGTCACTTGGGGAGTGAATCATCGGATGGAAGATCTTCCTCTCTGTCTCTCCTCTCTGTATATCTGACTTTGTAATAAAAATAATAAAAAATAATAAAATAAATAAAAAATTAAAAAAAGAAATATATTTTCCTAGAAATGAATACATTTGTAATAGGGAGCACAAATCACACAACTTGAAAACTAGAGAAAACACTAGAAAAATTTGTTAGAGAAACTCCTTAACTTTTTCAAAGCCTCATAATACTAGTTCTTGCACTGATGTTTCTTTTGTATTATCTAGGCAGCTGCAGAACTGTATTCCTTCAGCCAACCAAAGGTTAATATGCTTGCAAGATTCTCCAGTGAGAAACTGCCAAACAAAAGCTTGCAGCTTTCAGATCTCCCCAGTACTGTATCAGTGTTATTAGTGTGCTTCATGGTCTCATTCCTTATGATCTTTTGAGTATAACTTGTTGACTATGCTTTTCCAGAACTGTTTTGGGAAACAGTCTGGTAGCATTTATGTGGGTTAACATCTACATTTTTTTTTTTGCTTCCACATATTCTGTATCTGTGCGAATAAAAGATTAGGGAAAAGGAAACGGGAAAATTGAAAAAAAAAATACATCCAAGAGAATCTAGTTACCGACAGTCATACTGTGGATAGCAACAGCTGAGTAACTTCATGTCTGATTTGATGGAATCATGCACCCTCTGCTATCATTGTGAATAATCTTGGAGATAAAACCAAATCCTTATCATTCCAATTTGAATCTGAGGCCAAAATAAAACGGGGGGGGCTGATTTGTTTCAAGTTCCAAAGCTGACAGCTATAACCCTCCTCTAGATCCCCATTTTGGAGCTTTTCCTTGAACTGCAGGTTGAAAGGCAAGCCAGTTGGTAACGAGAAGTGGGAGTGTTATTCTGAGGTCTAGGTTATCACACGTGGGCCTCTCCGGAGCCTCTGTTTTTACATGTGTGTGAGGTTTGTCATATTCTTGCTATTTAAAAAAATCACTTGATGTGATGCCTTTTTTGCTATTATGAGTGTGTTCATCCCTTTTCCACTTCGTACAGTGCTTGGACCCTCATGACCTCATTCTGATTCCTTTGGTGCTGCTTCACAAGTAGCCAGGAGAGTAGCTAACTTTCTTCCTCACAGCTACGCATGGCATCTCAAGTCAAATGAGTAGCGCTACATAGACCGACATTCCTTTCAAAATGGCCCTATGGGTCCTCTATTTTCAGCCTTTTTCTTTTACTTGAGTGTGGTTCCAATTACTCCTTCTTTTCTTCTCGGCTCACTTCAGTGGTTTTTTCCATCTATTGTGAATCTGGTATTTTCACTTTTGTCTTAAAGTTAATTCTTCAGCAGAGTTCCTTCCATCACTTCCCCTGAGTTTCAGGCAATTACATTTTTCTCATCTATTTCATACATGTGGCTTGGAAGACAAAACCCTTGGGTTAAACTTTGGTCTGGTGTGTGCATTTCTCCTGAACACCCAGCAACCACCTACATCACTAACATGCTCACAATCGCCTGTGATTGTGCAAGCAGCTGACACAGGGAGTCTGTTTTCTTTTCTCTGCAAATCTGTTTGACTGTGAACCTAGTCCAGAACAGAGATGGGAGAGGCATGCTTTGTTATCACTTGGCTCTGACGTGGGAAACCTACAACACAGAAAACATTCAACTAGAACTAGGGCATAGGAGAATGTGCAAAGGCAAACAGAAGTAAAAAAACAAAAAACAAAAAAAACAAGTTTCTGAGACACAGATATTCAAATAGAAGAGAATTTGTGTCCTTGGACAAAGCACACTAGGAAGATTTTAGCGGGGAACGGAAGCAGTTCAGGAGTCTAAAGAGACTCGGGAGAGATGTAAGATGACTAAAGCTCCGGGTAGACGGAGGGATGAGAATGTAACATGGGGTTGTGGAAGCAGAAACAAGCTTGAGGGAGCCTTGGACATTGATTAGAGGTCTTCTTGCCTTTTACATTATTTGAATCATTAATAGTATGTGGGTACGTGAACTGCAGGAATGTACTGGAAGGTAAAAGAATCAGCAACATATAGGGAGGTTAGGTATCTTGTATTTGGTGCCAAATGTCTTGATAAACAGGTTACTAAGAGGAATGGACCATGTGAAAATAGTACAGGTTACTTATTGTGGTCTCCAACTTTCCCCTGAGATCATAAGCTTATACATTCAGGGCGCCTTTTGAATGACATCTTTCTAAGCAAAGCGGTTGAGGATTTAACAGGATAAAAACAAGAATATAATCTATATTCTCAACTTGAATGCCCTTTGTGGAAGCAAGCCCAGTAAGTTTCTGTATTGTCCAACTATGTCTTTTATTTCTTTCTGGCAAGATTCCCCAAGTGGGAACTATGCGATAAATCAAAATTCCTTCATCTGCGTAGCATATGAAGTGTGTTTTTCAGCTATATAAATAACTCAAGTATTGTTTGAAGATTTTCTTTTATGGCTAAGGCTTTGATGATTTTTTTTCCTGGTGAAAATTAATATGTGTCAATATGTATAGAAGCCCTTTTCTTTTATAGGTAACAATACAGGTACCTAGGAGTTATTTGTAGTGAAATTTACATTTGCAGTGATAATTGTGCTAACCTTTTCAATGAACATACACATATACCATAACTTGCACCTGTCACTGTTGCCATGGAAACAGTTCCCAAACATCAGATAGGATTCTATTATTGAGGAAGTATACTTTCATAAATGAATTCTAATGAAATTGTGTCAGGAAAAACTTCTCATGTATTGAATGAAGTTTGGCAACTTGAATTAACTAAAACCACACAGTGGCATGCCTCATTTGAAAAAGCAATAATGGTCAGCATATGTCAAGTACTGAAAAAGAGACAAGAAGTAAGTTTATTCAATGATAAAGCACTCAAATGATATCCCTAAAATGTTTGACACTGCCTTTTTTTCACTCTTCCTAGTTTGCTGAAGCATTTTTGAAGGTTGGCTACCTGAGTGACACACAAGAGCACCGAGCTATGTGAAGGATTCCCTAGTTTGTCATCTTTGAGTTTCATTTTGGTATAAATTAGGCTTAAATCTGTAGTGTTTTTCGAGCTGAGACCCCTGAAAAACATCTATTCCCTTCTTTTAGTTTGCAGATGGGCAAACCAATGTTTAAAAAGGTTAAGTGAGGGCCCAGCACAGTAGCCTAGTGGCCTAACTCCTTGTCTTGCTTGTGCCGATACCATATGGGTGCTGGTTTGTATCCTGGCTGCTCCACTTCCCATCCAGCTCCCTGTCTGTGGCCTGGGAAAGCAGTCAAGGACAGCCCAAAGCCTTGGCACCCTGCACTCACATGGGAGACCTGAAAGACGCTCCTGGCTCCTGGCTTTAGATTGGCTCAGCTCTGGCCTTTGTGGCCGCTGGGGGGAGTGAACCAGCCGATTGAAGATCTTTCTTTCTGTCTCTCCTTCTCTCTGAAAATCTGACTTTCCGATAAAAATAAACAAATCTTAAAAAAAGTTTGAGTTATTCTGAGTATATTTCAAAAGTTTGTGGAAAAATACATTAGAAGTTCATTTTTCATGCAGAAATTTTCTGAAATTCATCCTACTTTTTTAACTAATGAAAAATTTCATAATATTCATTCTCCATGAAATCTCTGCAGTCATCTCACAAATGTAGGCCAGGTTCTGGCCTCTACTCCCTGCATTTAACCACTGAGCTGCCTGGTCAAATGGAGACAACCCTGAAACAGTTCAAGCTTGTGGCTTTTTTTTTTAAATAGGAGAAATGCAAGTTATAAATTTGAATATCTTGAAGTTTATTGCCTAGTTATGTCTGTAGAAGCTAAGTCCAGTTTGCTTAATGAAGTAAAATCCTAAGCTCTTTAAATATGCACCTCCTTATTCGATAGACTGATCACATGTGAATTATGACTTCTGAGTTTTGGAAACCCAACCGATACTTGAATGTCTGAAGGGAAAACTTCCTTGATTTGTAATCATCATTTCACTTCCTCTGTGCTCTGAAGTCATGTGAATCAGATGTGCCAGGCTCGTGTTGAAGCCAAATGTGAAACCAGTGCTTATCTCCAGTCGACAGTCTGGGAAACACAGCCATGGGCGCTTCACTGAAAGCTCATGATGGATGGGGCGCCAGCATGTAATTTTGAGCACATAGTTATGGCATCTTATTTGGGGAAAGAAATCCCTTACAAGTCATAAAACATGAGTGGGAAATGGGGATCCCTAGATACACTTGTTATGTAAATCTTGGCAAGGGCTGCCCGGGAGGCAGACTTTGTGCTGAGATGGGTCTCTGGCAGAGCGGAGGACTCCCCACAACTTAGAAGGCCCTTGAGATGGTGTGTCACATAGTGACGATGGGTGGAAAACACTCTCGCTGTTCAAGAGGTGCTTGTTTTGGCTTCCACTCAGTGGAGCTTTTGGCTCTGGAGCTGGACCCAATGCAACATGACAGCTGGGAAACAACATCATTTGGTTTGGTCAAGATGAGTTCTTGAATTGAATTCAACCCGTAGTATTAAAGGAGAAAAGACATCTTGGGCATAGCTAGCACATCCCAGAGGGGCTGTCTCTCTATGGTTTTCATAGGAATATGCATTTTAAATACCATTCGAAGGTAGGTATTAAAATAGATACATATATATGTGTGTATATATATATTTCTGCATATAGCTGGATTACTGGAACTGATTTTATAAATATTTATTGAGCAGTTACAATGTGCCAGGCACACTGTTCTATTTTAAAAGTGACCCAAAGCCACATAGGTCACTTTCAAAATAGATATTAAATCGATAGTTAATTTGTCTTACAAAGATAGCACAAGAGAAACAGCTGGCATGTAACTGACCACAGTAATATTTGCCTGCTTTGAACCTCTTCGCCTTCTCCCAACCTTGTAATATGAAAAACCTTCCTGTCCTCTTGTGTTCTGCAAATCCTCCTCTGCAGAGCAGGGAAAGAAGGGCTAAGAGTGGTCCATGTCAAGCCTATTCAGAGCTTGCGCCAGGCACTCACACTGAATCTTCCAGAACCCCACAGACTCTCCGAGCAGCCTTCCCTCATCCATATGCAGTAAGGATAAGGAGCTTTTATGAAAAACATTTTGCAAATTTAGTAGATTATAATCCCACACAAAAATCAATGATCTATTCAACAGTTTGGTCTGCTCTATAGATTATTATGGACTTTGAGACAAACCCTAAGAAAACAGTATCATGAAACAACTGTGCCTCCACACTGACTGTGCATATCATTAAATCTAGCAATAATGCTTTTCACTTTTTTTAAAGAGAAGAAAAACTGTGCCAAGTGTGCATGACAGCTAGCAGGCTGACTGGCGAGAGAATATGCATATGAATATGTTTAGAAGAAATGAGCCTACTAGAATTTCACTGCCAGTTTCAGTAAAACTGAAAACATCAATGATGCTTAAGTAGGGCTGTCTAGCTCTTTGTAAATATCATTTTCAAAAAACTAATCTAAACAAGTAAAAGTCTACATTTCATCTCCTATTTGCAAATAATGCCTATTTTATCAATGGTGAAATTGCTTTGTGTAATTGTAACCTCATTATTATCCTGAATCCCCTAGCCATGCTGCCTTTGTTTATATAGCTTCTCCCTGTGGCATGTGCTCCGAGCAGAAAAGGATATAATTATGAATCTCCATCTGCATACCAGAACAATGGCTCTACCCAGCAACTGGACTCCCCCTTTGTGTAGCTCGATATGGGGAAAACAAGTGGTGTAGACACTATTTACAATGTCAAATGCCTACAAAAGTCCTTTGCATTGGCAACATCTTTCAATATTTACTCACAGCGTTGCTTCATCCCAACCATGTGGGAATAGACCACGAACTACTCAGCTATGATGCCTATGATTAATCAATAATAACAAGAAACCAAAAAAGGAATAACAGAAATGTCACGACTATCTAGGTTTTCATAAAAAAAGACTAAATTCGTATTTTCAACAGCGTTATCAAGACTGAAATGCAAAGTATACCATTTGCAATCTAGTTTTTACTCCCCAGAAGTAAAACTCAGGCTCCTTTGTTCTTTATTCTGTGATCATTAAAAGATCCTATTCCTAATCCTGAGGCTGTTATAGGGTCACACAATGCAACAGTGTCCATTCGTTCACTCATTCGTTCACCCCTGCAATGATCATGGATGTAAGTGCCTACTGAGTGTCAGGCAAGAACAGGACCAAAGACATTGAAAATTCATTTCATAGCACTTGCTTTCTACATAAGGTATTAAGGAAGTCCCTAGAACCTTAGACAAAATTAATGTCGTGCTTCCTGGAATTACTTTCAATTCATAAAAATAAAACAAAAGATTTCTCAAGCCTAAATCCTGTATTTCAAAAACAGCAATATTATGCCTTTGGGGTTGGTTATAGCTAATATTTGACTAAGAAATGGGGCTTTTTCTGAAAACCTGGCTCTGGGAAAATTGATGATAGATTATGATATCACATGGGCACTGCTTTTTTTTGAAAGGATAGCACATTTCTCCCTCTGTGATGGATTGGCCCAGGCATCCAACAATGCACTCACAGTGGCAGGGTACCAACCCTGCTTCATTACAGATGAATCCACTTTTTTCCCTAGTGGGAAAAAAAGTGAATGGAGGAATAATTGCATGAACATGCCCAATTGTCTCTTTTTGACGGATTCTAGATAAGTAAATTTCATTTCAAAAAACCCCAAGGGGAACATGCTTAGAACATGAATAACTTGAGGGCAGATGGTGAAATTCTGTAGCAGTAATTATTGAGGGTCCTAAATTTGGGAGGCCAGCTCCTCATTAGCAGCCCTTCTCTGAAACAAAAAAAAAGAGAGAGAGAGAGAGAGAGAATATTAGAGCAGTTTGGTGCTATGAAAGCAGGTCTGTAAGACTTACGTTCCAACTAGATTGCTTCTTCTAAGCTTTCTCATGTAGAATTTTTAAAGCCATCCAGATCTCCTCCCAGTATATTGCTGTCCTACTATCTCAGACTTTGATTGGGATGTAGGAAAGACTCAACACCGAAAGACATGGGTTACACACTATCATGTGCTGAGCACCTACTGCGTGAGAGTCTAGTTCTGAGAATTTCATAGTAGCCATTCCTTTAAATGCCCCACAATGCTAAGGAAATGACAGCTCTTCTTGCCAGTCTATGAAGCCCAGGCTGGGAGTGCTCCAGTGCCTTTTCCTGCATAATCTCACCCTCTGGAAAGACGTTACTCTGATTTTTCCACCTCAAGTTGTTTCCTGGCAGTTGCTGTGACAAAATGTTGTTTTTGGAGTTGAGTAGGTAAGTGTGCATGATATGAAAGACAAAAAATAAAAGGAAAAAAATTAACTTTCTGATACAGAGCACTAGTCAATTTAGCCTGTCTTTAAAATGCCCCTGGCTTTTTCCTACTATTGTATCTATTGTTTAAAAACATTGATTTACATATTTTATATATTTGAAAAGAAGAGAGAGAGAGAGAGAGGGAGAGAGGGAGATAGGGAGAGAGGAGGGAGAGTTAGAGGAGGGTTAGAGGAGGGAGGGAGGGAGGGGAGAGATGTGTATAGGGTGAAATGGAAAGAGAGAAATATGGCATTCATCTCTTTATTCTCAAATGCCTACCACAGCAGGGCTTGTGCAGACCAAAACTAGGAGCCAGAAACTCAATCAGGCTCTCCCAAGTAGGTGGCAGGCACAAAAATATTTGAGCCTCCCAAGGTGCACATGATTAGGAAGCTAGAAGGAGGAGTGAAGCTGGGATTCAGAACTATGAACTTTAAAATGGAATGTGGCTATCCTGTTCCAAAGAATATTTTAATTGCCACTGCAATTGCCCATCCCAGCTGCTATATATTTCTAAAGGACCAGATTCAATTCTAATTTCCAGCTGGGCTTAGTTCTGTTCAAAGTGCTGTCACAGGTAGCCTCAGAGCAATCAAAGAGGACGCATCTAACAGTGGAGCAGCCAGAGGAGGGCGCCCCTGGCATCCAGAGACTTCTTCCTCCCAATAAAGAAACTGCTGGAGCCCCAATGTGTAAGCTAAGGGTTTGTTGAACAAAGGGAAGGCATATCCAGGGGATGACCCGACACATTCATTTTCTAGAAAATATCTGCCATACATATTTGCCAACTGATAAGGAACCTAGTAAATCATAGGCCATTTGACAATTTACAATGTCCAAAGGTAAATTTCCTGGTTCTTGAAAGAGATAAAAATGGCTGTTAAAAATAGTCAATACAACTGAGCAACCCAAAATGATCTATGATATACACCGTATGTGATAGTCATGGCTAAACAAAACAATAAAAGGAAAATCCAGTATTCCCATTCCAGCTGACTCAGCCACATGACAGATAGGAAATGGCTGGAAATCTGCTTTTTCCACTGGTCCATGTGTAGTCTCCATTATGAAATTTAGTTCTTCAGTAGTCAGTGTTGTAATATCTCTGATGGCCCTCAACAGCTTGCAACCTATAGTGGGTAGCCACATGAAATATCTGCAACTTTAAATATGTTCAACCATTTGTTTCTTAAAATTACTGTAAAAGGTCAAATGGTTATCTAGATGATGTGAAAATGTCAAATGGATGATGGATACAGAATAAAATTCTGTTTACTATGATTGTTTTGAGGGAGGAAAGGCAGGTCTAAAGGGTACAAGGTAGTAATATATGGGATAAACTAGTTGACGGAGTTAATGTATTGCAAGAACTACTTGACAATAGGGTACTTTTCTGCTGAGTAGATGATGGCTTCTTTTGCCACAGAGTTCCAGGGTTAGGCAATATGTGAGATAGTGAACATGTTAATTTGTTCCACTTCATAACCATTTACCCCGTATATAAGCATTAGATAATATCAGATTGTATACTTCAATATAAGGTAAAAATTTAAAAAGCAAAGTGGGATAGTGAAATTTTATTAATGTAGAAGAAGCTAAACAAGATATAGTTGTGTTAATACTTCCTTAGTTTCATAGTAAGTCAATTTTTGTAAAAAACAAACTCTTCATTCCTTCTCTTGCTGTCTTGTGATATTTCGTGATAAAAGTTTAAAACTGTGCCAATTAAGACATCACATCTAGTTCCTAAATTAACTCATCTCTCATTTAAGTATATTATGTGTCTCAAATCTGTTGAATGCTTTATATATATTACTTATACTTCAAAACCCATATTTTTCTGGATGAGGAAAAAAGTTATTTATATATAGACAAAAGAGTTGGACAAATTCCTCAGCTTAACTGGTGTCTGTCTAGATAGAAGGTAGTTAAGTGGGAACTCTCTCGGTCTGTCTCTGTAACCTATCATTTTCATCATTAGGCCATATGACTTGGAGTAGTTTAAAAGTAACTATTCACTTGACCTCTCTTCTTTTAAAACTGTGGCTAATTCTTTTTCCGCTTTTGCGATGGACACATAGCACCGGATAGACTCTATGATGGCACTTCTGGGTTATGGGTGGTTCCCCATGCACTTCAAGCACATGGAATACACTCCTGCAGATCATACTCCACGACAACTTCTCAATGGAGGAACTTCGAAATATACAGAATCTGGTTCTGATTCTACACAAAAGAAATATCTGTCTTCATTGAGTTAGTCTGTAACCAGGCAACTTTTGACCAGAGTAAAATGGGCCAACTGCATTTTTCTTTTCAGGTGTGATTTGGAATGGCGCATCATAAATGCTTCCAGCTAGTCCTCAGTTTACACTTAGTTCATTGCAATGATCCCTGAATTTCCTTCAAGGTTTTGGACATGCTAACAGAACCTCAGAAAACAGCAACACATCCAGACTCGAGGTTACTTCGTCTGTTTAACAGTGACTCCCACCTTTGATTTCATCTCACCTGCAAGGTTTGCCAGCTGAATACACTGTGTTCCCACACAGGCCTTGTGTAAGGCAGAGGATATGCTACGTCATTTATTTCAGGAGATAGATAATGAATACATACTGTCTTGATTTGCTTTCAGACCAACACTGTGAAAGGGTCATTTCAGTTCTCTTGAAGACAGAAAAAAAAAAACCTGGCTGTTCATGCAAAGTCTTCTATTATGACATTTCAAAGGAAATTGCTTAATTTTAATATTGTCATTTTGGGAGCTGGCACCGTGTCATCCTGCTGACACCCCATATGGGTGCTGGTTCGAGTCACAGATGCTCCACTTCCCATATAACTCCCTGTTGGAGTGCCTGGACAAGCAGAGGAGATGGCTCAAGTTCTTGGGCTCCTGCACCAATGCGAGAGACCTGAAAGAAGCTATCGGATCTTGGTTCTGTTAGTAACCAGGCCATCTCCAGCACCATGACCATCTGGGGAGTGGTGAGCTAATGAATGGAAGTTCTGTCTGTGTCTGTCTGTCTGTCTCTCTCTCTCTCTCTCTCTCGTTTGCCTTTTCTCTCTTTAGCATTACATTTCACATACACCAACCTTAAAATTCGTCATTTTAAAGGAAAATGGTTCTATGTGATGCAGGGTATGCTAGCTTGCAATGCCCAGCCAAACTTGTGCCCTACTAAAAATGAATATCTTCAGATTTTTCATTCTTCCTCTATACACCCTGAGGGGGAAAAAAAATGAAACAAACCAGGATCTGAAGGTAAGGGGTAGTGATTGTGATACCCCATTAAAGTGGAAAGGCCAGCATATTACCTATAGGCTCATGACGCTGGCTATCTCCCTGGGCTAAAGTGGGGAGTTGTTACTTGCAATCAATCCTCAAGCATAGTAAGTCTTTTGAGTCTGGGCGAGTTTTCCAAGCTCAGGACGTTGGCTTTCTGCAGCCTGGGAAGGAATGGTCACTTCCTCCGGGGAGGTCCTTGATGCAGTTCAGGCATACCTTCACTCTATACCCATCATGTTACTAACTCTGCAGATCTGAGGTTCGTGCAAAGACATAGATGTCTTGCGATTGCTATAGGACTGAAAATGCTGAATCTCAGAATATGGAACAGGTCTGAGAACACAACGAAGGGTCACTTAACTTTAGAACACACTGAAGGGGTGTGTGTGTGTGTGTGTGTGTGTAGAGACCTGGGTCTGAGGCATACATTTTTAATAAGGTGATTATTTAAATAGCCTGTCTTTTACGCCAGAGGACCAGATGGTGTTAGAAAAATGAGGAAAAAAATCTCAGAGCCTATATGTCATATGTCACATTAGCTGTACTGGTCTGATTTCAAATGACAAACATTCTCATCACCTTGGCTTTATAACACTGCGTAAAATTTTTTTGGTTTGTACATTAATAGCAAATGCAGATTTACTTAAGGGATTCTAACAAAAATGCATGCATAATTAACTACAGAAAAGGAATAAAGCAACACAGGATATAAATAATGCCTGTAAAGTGAAGCCAAGAATAAACCCAAAATGCACAGGTGAGTGACTTTCTCAAGGTCTTACAGCAAGTTCTCTGACTCCATGTTCAATGCTATCTTATAATCATCTGAAACTTTTTAACTTTTTAACAAGTGTGTGTTCCCTGAAGAAAAGTAATGTTATATGGTGACTCTGAGAGCCTTATAACAAATTGCTTAACTATTTTTAGGTTGCCTACTGCATTACTCATTATACAGATGTCTTAAAATGTCATTCCAGGAATTCAACAAATAAAATTCCTAAATTCATGCTGATGTCTATCTTCAAATGTGGATTAATAATTACCTATCTTTCTGAAAATAATTTTTATTAATTAATAAAAAGGGAGTTCATGTAGTTCAGATATGATCCCAATTATCTGCACATGTATAACATTGTTCCAGGTCTTTCACACAGGAGCAGGAGCCCAAGCACTTACGTCATCCTCCACTGTTTTCCCAGGGTATAAACAGGGAGGCGGATCAAAAGTGGAGCAGCTGGGACTAGAACTTAGCACCTCTATGGGATACTGGATTCGCAGGCAGAGGCTGTATTACCTGGTCTATGCCTGGTCTATACCTGGCCCTGTGACATTAAAATAAATATTACATATCTGCTTTCAGGATGATATTCCCATTATTTGAAATTAAATTTCATGTTTTTCTACAGTCATGGACTGAACATCTGTCCTTCCCAAAACTTTGAGGTGGAAACCCTAAACCACAAAGGATGGGATTAGAGTCTTTCGAAAGAGAGCCATGAGGGCTCCTTTGTTTTTCTACCATGCGAGGATACAGCAAAAAGTTATGTTCTCTCTAAAACACGAAGCAGAAATCCACCTTCTGCCCAGTCAACTGCAGCTCTGACTTGTATTTCACAGCTTCCAAAATTGGGAGAACTGGATTTATGTTGTTATAACCTATGCAGTCTATTCAACTTTATTTTAGCAACCTGTATGTACCAAGATACCTGGTAAGGGTCAGAGTTTGATTTCAACCAAAACCCTTTTAACTCTTTCTACTTCATTTAACAGATAGAGGGGACTGAGACTCATGCTCAGGCAAGGGAACTTCTGCAGATCTCTAGATCTTTCCAAAATGACTGGGAAGAGTAAAGTATTTGTAACATCTCATTTCTTTTTTTGAAATTCTCCCTCCTAAAAAACTGCTTGTTTGGATGGACTACTGCTAGGGTGTGGCAATGATTCTCTTTTTAAAATGAAAAAAAAATTTGGTTAGAAGTAACTGAATGTGTGATGTGCATCTGCTCAAAGGGGAAACCAAACCTGCTGATCAAAGATAGAAAAAGAGAAAAACACCTTCTACCTTTATGTTGTCAAGGAGACTGTGTAAATAGACTTAAACAGAGAAGTAGCCGGCTGGCAACAAGGCTAATGTGGAAAATTTCTTCATTGTTGTGTGGTGCACTTCTTAACACAAGAACGGGAAGAGAGGCAAGCAGAGAGGGAGGAGGAGGAGGACTTTCTTCCCAACGGGGATGGCTCAGTCCTGGCAGACCACAGGAACCTCTCGGTCACAAGTCAATATAGTTTAGGGCAACTACATGTGGTCTGTTCTGTGAGTTTAACCTCTGCACGTTGATAACCAATGCGAGAAGTCCCATCAGGGACACCTCAGGCCTGAACTTGTACTTGTGGAGTGCCTCTGAAGCAGGGAAATGCCTGAAGAAGGGAATGGAGCGTGTACGCCAAGTCTCACTATTTAAGTAAACATGTACAAAGCAAATCTCCGTGACCTTTCATCTCTTCTCTTGGAGGTATAACTAATCCAACTATATATCCAAAGGCAATGCTCTTCCCTTCACTGGTTTCACTGCCTCAGTAATATGACATATTACCAGTAAATACATGAAACTACAAGTAGTCTTAGCTCCTCAACATATTGTCAGCGTATGATGCAATGAATGTTCTTATTATCAGGCTAAGGAAACTTCTTGTTTTTAGGGAGTGGCTGTTTGGCACGGCAGTTAAGACATCCTGTAGCATATCACTAGTACATTTCAGCATGCGTAGGTTCATGCCCTGGTTCTATTTGTGATTCCAGCTTCCTACAGATGCTCAGCCTGACAGGCAGTGAGCATGGCCCAAGCACTTGGGAGCCTGCCATCTACATGGGAAACCAGAGCAGTGGTCTAGGATCCCTAGACTTTACCAGCTCTGGCTACCACAGGTATTTGAGGAGTGAAGAGCTAAACAGCAGATGGAAAAGCTTGCTGTTGTCTTTTTGCCTTTTAAATCTAAATAAACTTTAACACAACAATGCTTTCCTGTTTCTACATTACTGTATGTGTGGTATTGTTACGCACTCTGTAAAACTGGCCCATAAATATTAACTTAGGAATATTAGTGACAGATAAAACTATAGATGCTTGTTTTTTTCTTCATCTTCAGAGTTCGTTTATATGGCTAACTACATTTATTCATGTCATTCATAGGTAGTTACTGTGAATATGGTTTCAGACATTGTACAGAGTCCGAAATGAACAGGATCAAGTTTAACAAAATGAAGATATAAAATGGTTCTTTCTACTGGCTTGCAGATTTTTATTAAAGAAAATCCCAGTTTTTGTGTTTCTGTTCATACTTGTCATTCATTCTAGAAGTTGGTTATTGGAAAGAGTCAAAGTAAGATTGTAAACCAGTTGTTGTTTCTTTGGCAAATTTCCAGTATCCAGAAGGCAAATGTGTGATTGCTACTTCTACCGCAAAAGCAAGCGACTTTTTTCTAACTGCTAAGTCATCCATAGACTAAAAACAAGACAGGTTTAGGGTCTTAAGTCATGTCCTTACATTGCAAAGGTCAGAAAGACACCACACTTTGCAAGATGACAGCCAAACTCAGTGTGCAGACCTGACATGTTGAATTAATAACACACTCTACTATTATGAAACTATTCCTAACTGGGGTTGTTAAACATGCTTTTTTTTCTCGCAAGATTGCATCAACAGACAGCCTCTTCCAAAAGGTCATCAGCAAACAAGAAGCTAAATGCAGTAAAGCATCACTTAAAATTTTCACTCAGAAAATTGTCACTTCTCATGTTTTACAGTTGCACACTTTGGCAGTAGTGCCACTCTAATACTGTCTAGTGGGTCTCAGTGGTTAGTAGATTGTCAAATTCATCTGGAGACTACTTTGACTAGCATGCTGCTTTATGTTTCTTCTGCTCACAAAATCAACAGACTCATGACAAACTCTACCTGCATTTAAGAGATCAAACTGTAATTTTCATTTTGCATATGCTAATGAGGAGGCAGTGACATCCGAGAGCGAGCGCCAGCACTGGTGGGCAGGCCACTATTCAACCATAAGACTGTACACTGGTGCGGTCATTGAGTCCTCCTCTGTTATCTTCTCTCCAACTTCGTTCCCTGTTTCTTCCTATCATTGCCCTTAACTTGCCTTTCTTCTCCTTTCTCCTTCTCCCCCACTCTAGAAAAATGCCAGATCTTTGTCAAGATGTCATTTCTCGATGGATGTGCTTGACACTGTCCTTTTTGTTGCTGGGCAATGTCTATAAATGTGTGAGAATTTTCATATGACAAGCAAGAATTTGGAATCAACTGCGCAGTGTCGCTTCCTATCCCCTCCACTGGCTCTGGCCCCATGGTTGAAATGATGTCCCTTTGCCATGTGCACACGCGCTAGCTGAGAGTGGGCAGAAAACCAGCTGTGGATGCAGCCATGGCAGGGAGTCTTCGCTTGCAGGACGATTTGGCAGCTCATGATGCTACCCGCAGCTACATCCCCAGGGAAAATGTGAAATGGTTTTCCACACAGTTTTGCAAACAGCTACAGTACAGGACGATGCCAGTGTGAAGTAAAGGGTGAGTGCTTTGGAATGAGAGTAGGAACCCTCAGTGCTTTGGATTTTCTTTGGGCAACTCTGGGCAGGTTGGTTCCAAAGCGTCCCTTCTCTGGCCTTTGTTCTCATCTCTAAAATGAGAGCCCATAAGTGTTTGAATTGAGTGATTCTGTTTTTGGAAGATGTTCGCAGAACTAAGAGAAGAATGAAAAAACTCAGGGGATGGCTTCTGTGCTTTGGCTGGCCATCTTCAGGGGAGAATGTCATTGCACCCTGCAACGTGCCGGGAAACCAAACTTCATCAGATAAGGAAGCAATAGGCTGTATTATTTTCATCAACTAATCAAGAACTCTAACTCTCCTATTTGATCAGCTACTGTGGATGGCTCCAATCTCTGGCATTATTTATGTACGTGTGTGTATGTGTATTGTGTACATTATGTGTGAAACCAGGGTGCTGGCACAGTAACCCCAGTTTCCAAAGCATAGAGCAATGTCATCACAGGTCCTCCAGAGTTGTTCCTGTTACTGTATAAAACTCTGGAATCATGTAGAAACCATGGGACAAGGAACTACAATGGGATCAAGACACAGCAATGAAATGCTACTTTGTAACTTGGTACTTTCTTAAATAGTAAGACATAGGATGTTTTTACTTGACTCCTAAAATGAACATGTGATGATCCTGGATGCTACCATTCATACCTGTGTGTCATTTGAGCACAGTTTTAAAGATAGCTTGCAAACTGTGGAGTAAGAGAAGGATGGAAAATAGAGTTACTCTTTGAGGTTCTGTTTTAGGTTCCAATGGGGTTTTTGTAACAATGTTTTAAATCAAGAAGGCGCATCAGTCAAGTTATACTTCCATGTATTCAAGATTGCATGATAGTGATCACACATCCTCTATTCATGACAAAAATTACAAAAGGTATGGAAGTAACAAATCTTTGTTCATCTACTTGGTAATGAGACCATCCCGCGTTCTTTATCACCTAGAATGTTTTATTGGGTATGTTTAGCATTCTTTCTTCCTCTGTATTATAATTTACCTTTTGAGAATGAAAACTGCCTCTCATCTGCCACTAGAAAGTTCTTCACCATCACTCTCTGGCTGCTCTCCATTTCCTGCATTTGGTAGGGTCAGAACAGGGGAAAGGGGAGAGGGGTGTTGCCTTTTTGAACATTAGATACATCTGTGATCAAGGAGAGTCCCACACTCTCTGCTGCCTCACTTGCTAAAAACAGGACTGAGTACATCAAGGAAAGGGAGAAAAAAGGTAAGAAAAAGAGAAAAGAATGATGTAGAAAGATAGCTAGGTAAATGAGGGTATATCAGTTTGAGGCAGGCAGGGTACAGCATCAGAACAGCAGGAATTAAGGTCAATCTGTTTATGATCCAGCTTCCTGCTAAGGCACCTGGGGATGCACTTGTGTTACTGACACACATGTGAGACCCAAACGAAACTACTGGCTCCTGACCTTAGCCTTACATCTCTCATCTCATCTCCTCTCTCTCCATACCTTCCCTCCTATGCAAACTGCCTTATAAATATATATATATATGCATATATATACATACATACACACACATATATATGCATACATATATTTAAATGAAGTTTTGGTGCAAATTTTTTGTTCTAGTTTTTTATCATATACATTTTTCAGAACTTTCTGTCGACCCCATATATGTATGCATGAATTTCACTTTTTTTTTTACATCAGAAAAATCCTTATTTTTGGCTTCCCCTCTGCATAAACTTTTGAGGTACTTTTAAAAGAAACAGATCTAATATATTATGTGCATAATTATCATTCTCACCTAAAAGTAAAAATACTGTTTACTACTTGCTCTGTAGTTGTGCTTTCCTGAAGATATGATGCAATTTATTCCCAGACCGTACATGAATCTGATATACTATGGTGGCTTCCTAACATACCAGCACAAATCCTATTTCATGAAACCTTTCTAGTTGTGCAACAGGGAAATATCTTCCATGCACACTCCCAACCTACAGCTTGTACACACATGGTGACACTTGGCTTACTATGACCTGTTCTATTGATGTCAGCTACCGGCAGAAAATAAGATAGACTTAGCTCAGAGACAGATCTAAGCAATGGTAACTAAACCCCTACACAAATCAATGACAATCGTGGAAATGGGCTTCTACCACTCTGACCTTTCACTCTTTTTAACGCTTCTCACAGAGAGCTTCATTTGTAATAGGACGACTGTCAGTGAGGTCCAAGGGGAAACAAAACACCAAGATGAATAAGTAAAACAGTAAAACAGCATTACAAACCCAGACACAATTTCCAAGACCATATCAGATCATGGCAAAGCACATCATGTCAACATTCCCCCTGTGACAATCCAGTCTTTACTTCAGTTAATTAAAGCAACGAATTCCTTTCCTTTTCAAAACAGAGTGATTACATAAATAGATCATTTTTCCAATCCATATCCGTAAGACAAAATTTCTCTACACTTCCAGAACTGTTTCAAAAGACCTAACTGAACCGTCTCTGTATATAACCTTTCCACAACCCTTCACCAACTTCCTTGGCTTTGTGTTCCTATTTGGACCACAACCCCACAAGGACACAGGACTCCAAGGTTAATTAAGCCTCTTCCCAGAGCAGAGATCAGGAATGCCCATACTGTGATCCTGCAGCAGGAGTAGAGAGGAGGGGAGAGTAAGAGTGGTGAGCGCACAGTGACAGGCCTGCTCTCGGCAACAATGTACCACTGTGGGTGCTGCTGACAACAATCAACCAAAGAGAATGCCAAACAATTCTAAGAAGAGCTGTCAAACATTTTGTGTCATTATCCCCTGCACAGGCCTGTGATTTATCATCACAGAAAAAGCGTATTAAAAGAAAAATTCTTTAAACAGTGACATTTTGTTCCAATTACAACCTTCCACTTCCCTGACTGCCTCTGCAGACTGGCATCTCCAATTTCGTATGTAACGCCTAGCAATTTGTTTCCTCATTAGGAAAGCATGGCTCTGGGATGAGTTCCATCCGCTGTCAGTGACTGCTGTTGTGACGATGACAAGAACAAAGTACCTCTCCAAGCTTAGGGAGTCGCATAGAACCTTCAGACTCAAAATGAAGTACCTGCTCTGTTCTTTCTTCTCAGGGCTTTGAGTTCTATTGTTCTATGACTTACAGCTCCAAGGCTCCTGCCTAACCATCTTTTCTCTTGCAACCAGGATCCTGTTTGGGGTTCCGCACTTGGTCAAAGTGTGTTTTAAGAGCTATCGTCTCTGGTATAAAATCAAATTTCCTGAGGATGTTTTCAATGACTATAATTGAACTACAAATGGGAACAATATGTCTCATGCAGTTTTGCTAGTGTTTGGCAAGGTTCTAGAGCTAACTTCTTGTAAACTAAGGAAATCTGCCAATAAGCCTCCTCTCCGAGATGCTGAGCCAAGGGAGACAGATGTGAAGTGTTAATACAATTGCCACGAAAAAATTCATGCGCAGTCTCTGACCTAGGATCTTGAACTGGTAAGAGTTAAAATGGGCCCAAAGGGTAATATTTTCAACCAATGAGGGACATCCTGCTTGATATTTCTAAGTGATGTTCTGACTGGGAACATTTTAACAGAGTCTCGATGTGAATGAAGCAAGCCTTCCATACTTGTCAAACATAGAAAATGTTCTTTCTAGATATTGCCTTGCTTGGTTACCCATATAATTTCTTTTAAAGGGAGACAGAAGGGCTGGTATTGGGATGTAGCTGGTTACGCCTGTGATGCTAGCAGCCCACATGGAAGCATCTGAGTCCCAGCGGCTACATTTCCAATCCAGGTTCCTGATTTTGTGCCAAAGAACACAGTGGAAAGTGGCCCAAGTGCTTGGGATACCAAGATGGTATTCCTGGCTTGTGACTTTGGCCTGGTCTATACCTGGCTAATCTGGCCATGTGGGAAATGAACCAATGGGCAAAAGATCTCTTTCTCTCTGTGTGTCTGTCTCTGCTTCTGTCTCTGTCCTCCCCACTCTTTGATACCTTAGTTGACTACCTTTCAAGCAAAAAAACCTTAGATGCACAGAGATATATTTAGAAAGACAGTCTGCATCTCCCAGCTCATTTTGTAACTGTCGGAAACAGCCATGCCAACGCTAGAAGGCTACGGTTTGATATGGGTCCTTAATGTGGGAGACAGGAAGTCAACCCCTGGAATTTCCTGGGAGACACATTAGCAGGAAGCTAATCATGAGCTGGGGCCAGGACTTGAACCCAGGCACTCCAGCATGTCTCAGTGGCAGCTTAATTGTAGCCAAACTCCAGCCCTTGTATATATTATTGTTACACTTCCCTCTTTACAACCAAAAGACAATCTTATTTTTCTTAGGATTCTCTTTCCTTAATGTATGGACCAGGATTGAATATTACCAACAGAGTAAATAATTTTCCTTAGGTAGATCATAATTTTTTAAAGTAGCACATAGTCTTTTTATGCAAAATTTGTTAAAGCTTTTGGGATTGTATATAGAATAAATGAATTTTAATTTCACGTTAAACTTTCTTTCTCATTATGAATATTTCCATAAAGCAACCAATCTCTTCATGTTCACAGTTGGGTGACTGGGTGCCTTTGACCAGTTTCAATCCAACTGGCTGGCACTTGGGCAATTTGTATTCATTTTTCTTACTAAAATGCATGTGTTCTATGTCTCATTCCTGGGAAAATCAATAGTGTACTGACTTGACTAACTTGAAGAGTTTACATTTGAATGCTTTAATATATCACAATCCTAACAATGATTGCATAGTAGCAGTAACTCATAACCACGAAAACTGAAAACGCATTATCCTCATATCTCCTCTCTTTCCGCCTTCATTGCATAAAGCTTTTGCAAAAATGTGAACGAGCCTGCACACCTGTACATTTAATGTTGGCAAGCTACTGCTCAAGGACAAACCACAGGGAAGATCACGATGGGGATTCTAAAATTCACTGGAAGCTGGATTTGCTACAGAATGAGCAACTTAAAGAAACACAGCTAGTAGCAGGCACTTGGAAAGAGCATCCAGATTGAGCTCCACAAACCAATTAGTAATACTTCTTCATGCCATGGGTTTTATGATCTACTCTGGTTGTCCAAGGGGGATTACAAGCAAAAGATCTTACAATGATTGAAGTAAGTGAGGAAGACTTCCTTTTGTAAGAAATGCTATGGCTTCAAAAAGCTGTGAATGACTCCAAGATGCAAATATGCAAATGAGCCTCAGGATACAATGCGACACAGGCCTTGCACTGTGTATATATACCCATGTACATATATAACATTTTAGAAATATTTTTAAAGTTTAGGATTAACTTTCTGAAACAAAGTGGTTCAGTTTGGAGTCAGCAAAGTGAGATCAGCAGCTTTCCGTTCCTCATAATCAGACCTAAGAATATATGGCCAATATTAGAGAACTCAGTTGACTTCAGGAAATTTTCCTCTGGTTTCCACACACAAAGGAAAAAGGGTAGAATTACTCAGTGTAAGCATAGCTGACACAATGTTTGGTGAAAACAAAAAGGAAAGAGAAAGGACTGCTCTAAGTTTTTCTTTATAATCTACACTTGATCTTAGCCAAAAGGCCGAGAAGCGATGTTTTTCTTTATATTCTAAATATACTGTGTGCACGGAGAAAGCATTGCAACACAGCTGAAATGGCCCTTGCTGTGTTGGGGAAAGGGGGCTGTGAGGATCTTCCACAGTAGAACAGAGCTACACACACATCACTCTCAATGGAGAGCATGCTTGCTGGATGTGTATTCAATTACCCACAAGCCCCTTTGGAGCCTGTCTTCTGTAGGAAACGGGGGAACCCAGTGCATCAATACTCCACACACGCACAGTAACAGCTGGTGCTTGCAGAGGCAGTCCCTTCTGAGCTCGTTTCAGATTCTATGGATTGTTTATTTTTCCCCCTTGGATGTAAAGGTTTCTCTTTGCACGAAGCAACAGCACCAATCTAGAACAATGTATTAGAAACTGCCCAGTCGGGATTTTGCTTGGGTTTGACTGGGACTAAAATGCTCAAACCAAATGTGAGGAAAGTTTTAGGTTGATCTGGGAGGTTTTGATCCCACGGTCTCCTGCGACTAGCTTGATATCTCCTGTTCAGAGATTTAGACAATGCTAGTTTTAGAAAAGAGGTCAGGTGGACTCTGGAAAAGAGGGAGCTCCATGTTAGTCACTCAGTGGAATCAAAGCCCATTCCACATGACGTCATCTGAATGAATGAACTAAAGAGGAAAAGACACAAGGGGCAACTTAGAGTTAACACTGCGGTTTCCTAAAAGTGTATTTTCCTACTTGTGTCTTCTTAAGAGACAGAGAAAATGACAATGGGAAAATGTATAGTACTCCCCTAACCCTCAGATAGCATATCCCAAGATCCTAGTTGATGTCTAAAACCTTGGATAGCACTCTATAGGGAGGACTGTTGGTAGACAAGCACACTTTTGATAAAGCACAATAAGAGATTCACATGTACAATTACAATTTGATAGTAGAGTTATAAAACATGAAAGAGACAATAGAAACAAAAATAAAAAAGATATGTGAATCTTTTTCTCTCTCAAAAGCCTAATTGCAGTAGTCCCACTCCTTTTTCTTGTGATGAAGGCACGAGATAAGACAATCCCTGGGCAATGTGATGAAGTGAGGTACATAAGTTGGCCCTTAGGAATACAGCAGTGCTGGGTTCCTTCTTACGTGTTACTTGACCACAAGCACTGCAATACCACACTAGCCAATGTGGGTTGCCAAGATGCTACCAAATGACTAACAGGCAGACTGAATAAGGACTGGGGATACACAGGACAAAGGAATGATGCTCATCTGAGGTGGCATGGAGGACAATATGAGATTTTAGCACACTATTCAGACTTCTGTGCAATTTAATGCTTACGAACTGTTTAGCCCTGGAATTTCCCATTTAATGTTTAGCAGTGGAAATGTTTCTATTACTGTTACTTTTTATTTGTGTCTTCTATGTCGTATGTGTAGAATTTTGCTCCACAAGTAAACTAAGTTCCATGGAGATACGAGACACGTCTCTTCTGTTGGTCATTGTATTGTCAGGGCGGCCTATTATATAGCTCTTACGCACTGCAAGAAAGGATACACTGCTATTGCCACATTGACTCTGAAGTGCTTACATTGTGCAAACGTCCCTTTTGTGACTGCTTTAATGTTTGAATTATCCCCAGAGCAGGGTTAACAGCATAGTCTGAGGAGCCAGTTGACAAGGAGGATTTAACCGATGGTTCCACTATTTGCTGGCTGATTCATGAGCAGTCACTTAACCTCTCTAAGCCTCAATTTCATCTCTAGAATGGCAGTAATGATGCCTACCTAATCAGGTAGTTGTGAATACAAAATGAGACATGTAGTGCAACATTAGCATACACAAATGACATGTGTTAGCAGCACAGTGGCCGTTGTTATTATTGAGCTTAGATAGCTCACATATTTCTTCAATGACCGTTGATCCCCAAAATTCTCGGAGGACACCAATGTTAGTTGACAAGCAAGGCAGGACGGTATTTTCAGGATTGATGAGGCAGGGATGTGTTACACCTCACTTCCCTATGAAGTTAGATGTGCACTGATGTCCTCTGCAGTGTTTTGACTAATGAAATAAAATGGAGACATGTTGCTTCTGGGTGGATGCTTTAAAAGCCATCTTCTCTTCCCTGTGCTATCCCAACAGTGACATTTCAGAAGGAGGACTATTTCTGTGTTCTGTACACTAACTCAGAATAATGTAGAGTAGAGATCTCAATAACATAGAATAGATACCATGCAGCACGAACAAGAAATACATGTTTGCTGTGAGCCACTGAAATTTTTACCCTTATCAGTTATCCCAGCATAACCTGGTATATCCTAACTTGTGTCCCACAGGTTCAGAATCTGAAGATTACATGGGATGGGGGGGGAGCTCTTATAAAACACTTGCAACTCTGTAGTTATAAAATCAATTTTTAAATGATTTATGTGATGCTCTCTTGGAACACAGGCAGTAATTCATTCCCCATGTGGTACTTACGGCTGCTGCCTAGATGTTGAAAAATGATTAATTTTTATTTACAGCATGCCTGTCCTCACACATTACTGGAACCAGGATTCAACAGCATGACATTTCTATAGCATGCAGTTATTTACTGAGGAAATTCCATGGGGGAATAAAAAGTCTAGTTGAAGCCAAGGACATGCACGTTCACTAGAACAGCCATTGTGAAAACTTTCCGAGGCCAAATGCTTACAGTTTGACTTGATCCACTCAACACAGAGGAATTAAAACCATACTCGGCACTAAAACAACGAGGAGATGAAGAATTTCAAATTCCTACGATCTCCCCACTACCAGACTGAGCTCAGAATGTTCTAGATGCATACATTTGTTTCCATCTCAGCTGACTTGAAACATGGCATAAGGATGTCTTTGAGCCCACTATATACAAATCTTTCTTTCTTTAAGATGGCAGAACCACATTGCCATGCCTTCTGCAGTTTGGCTTGCCACCCTGAGCATCTTATGTCCAACCACATCAGAGGACCAGATCCAAGTTCACATTTTTTTCTGACTAACCTTATCACTCAAAGACCCTAGCCCAGAACCCATAAGGATTTGATAATGAGAGGTTGCTTTTATGCCCTTTTTAACATTAAAGTGAGAGTTAAGACCTTGAATGCCAATGATAGAAAGTAGCAACTATTTTCAGACCACTGAAAAGAGGTCTTTCCATTGCTGCTGGACTTAAATCAGAACTCCATGGCTTCCAGTGTGCGTGTGTTTCTCCTGTTAGTGTTCTTTCAGCATGCTTCAGGGCTTACCCATTATTGAAATTTTTAGATTGGGTGGAAAATCCCTGAGCTCTAGCCCAGACTTACCAAAGTGGAAGTACTAAAAATAGGTAATAGGAATCTCCATTATTGACAATTCGCTAGGTAGTTCTAATGCAAGCTACTGTTTGAGAAATGCTGGACTATATTCAGCTGCCTCTAAATGTGCATACCTGAACAAGAAATTCTTATGCACCTGCATGCTAACGGCCAGATGGTCTATAAGTAGAAGAAATATCCCTTCGGCAAGCATTATTCTTGCATTTGCAGCTCCAAATACGGGGAATGCCTTGGTGCTCTCCATTAATGTTAATAGGAATCATGTGGCTAATTCCCCCTACTCCAAGCTGAAAAGTGTTCCCTTTAGAACCAGGAGAGGCTATATTTAATCAAACCATCTGGTTTCCTATGCTCATGTATAAGGACAGAAAATAGGTCACAGTTGGTAAGCTACTTTCTGGGAATTATTCCATTGTATCAGCAACCCCCCCCCAAGTCCCCAGAGGGCACCTGCTCTCCTGTCTGTCTCAATGAGTGACGGTACAAAAGCCAAGAGAAGTCAGAGAAAATAACAATTCAAGAAAAAAAGAAATTTCTGTATCAAAGCATAGGAAGTCGATCATTCCCAAAACAAAATACAGAAAACAAATTTGTTAAGCCATTAGCTTCCTCACACAACAAATATCTACTCATGTAAATGAACTTATAGTTTGGAGAGCAGTATCAAGGTAACACAATATAGAGAACAAGATCAAAAACGAACCACTAATGCCCCAGAACTTTACAGGCATCTATGTATCTATGTAAGTTGATGAGGATGAGACTGCAGAGGCCTGGTATCAAAGAAGTAATGAGCATTCTAAAGGAGTCAAGAACTTAATTATTGAAGAGCTTTAGTTCATCAATCCGGACTCCAAAAAAGGAGTCTTTTTTTTTTAAACAGAACTTCAGAGGAAGATAAGGATTTGTCAGATTCAGCCTGGATATGAGCCCAGCTCAGTTCTCGGAGGACGAAAGCCACTTCTGTAATGACATTATGTGGTGGGTCTCTGCTAAGTGATTTACACATTGTCACTCCCATCACTGGGCTGCCTTATTATTCACGGATCATTGTGCGGCTTTCCTATAGCACTACATAACTAGAGACACATAAGCATAAAGTTTCGTCCTTTCCTTTTCTCTCTATTCCTAATACTGAACATACTTATATTTCAGGATCCTTACCACTACCCCCCTGACATTGTGCCTCATGGGGGTTTGGCTGTTAGCTTTGCTTGTTATTTGTCTCTGCCACAAGAATACAGAATGTTTCCGAGGCCAGGGTACTCCCTGACAGCCACGAATAATACCCCACATAATGGAAGTACTCAATAGCTGAGTGGATGAACTCACTGTGGCTAAGCATTTGCTATTTTGCAAGTGTGAAAGTCATATATGATTTACCTTCTTCCCCCAGGAGTCTGTCCTACCATTTTCCTTTCCAGAGTTAATTTACATCAGTGACCAAAGTTTCCTTTCAAATTCCCATTTCCACCTGCAGCTCAACATTTTCTTATTCAGTAATTTATTCAATCATCTACTGAACACATACCATGAGCACCTAAGCCAGATCCATAGGAAGTCTGAGCAGGGTCATTTTGGAAGGTTTCTTTCCCCAGTGATCATGTTGAGAAGCTAGGGTGGAAAGGTTTGGTCCACATTTCAATTCTTCCCTTCCTCCCCCAATCTTACATCTTTCTCCATTTTCCTATGAATTGATCTGCAAACAAAGATGAAAAGTACTTAAATAACACACCTTACACTTAGACAAAGGGTTCTTTAAGTCCAGAAATGCATCCCTGGTAAAGACAGTTCAAAGACTATACTATGGGGATGGTGTCAGGTCCTGCCCCTCAGCACACCCCTGAAGCACTATTAACTCCCAATAGGTCAACCAAAGTATGCCATCCTGACCATCAACCTGGCCCCAGTGGCTGTGCACCAGGCAATGCCCTTTTAACACATTTCTTATTTACCAATGTGATTGCATCTGAGTGTTTTACTGGGGAAATACATGCTAAATAAATGGTTCTAACACAGCCTAAGCTAATTTTGGCCTTGAACTACCAAACTCTGCTACCATACATTACAGTAAATCAGATGTGAAGCACCGAAGCACACTTTGTGTGAACTACGAGCAGTGCTATGCAGGGTTATTTTGGGTTGTATGTGGGAAGATGCCCAAGTTCCAAATTCTTGTAATAATCAAGAAGTCTATGGAGATACTTCCTATGCATGGATGTACTAGAAAGAAGCTACATAACATGCACAAATCCTAGCCCTGTTCACTAGTTTGGCGGTACTAATCCTATTAGTAATAAAATCATTGACTCATGATAAAATTTTCCAACTCTGCCTTATTTAAAATGAATAGAATAGGAACTAAATGCTCACATTTTATAATTAAGGTGTTTATGAATTGAAGCTATTATATTCTAATCTTTATTGCGCTGGAACAAGAAACAATAGTATAGATAAATGGCTAAGGAATCTGTACACACAGCTACAGTTATAGGATTTTGTCAATAAAGATAAGAGAAGCCACAAGTTCCAAATAGTTGTTTTAATCAGGGGGAAATGTTAAGGATCCCTGGAGTTAACTGTTGGCTGCAAGTGTCATTCCAGTCTTACATAATGTTACAAATGAACGAATCTCTACTCATAGATAAAAAAGGTTAATCTCCAAAAGCAACACATTCTGAGATGCTTAGAGTAGAAACTGTTTTCACCCTCATGGGCAGGCTGGCCAGAAGAGCCATGGCTTTAAAGCTGTGAGATGTGAGTACAAAACCCTTTCTTTCTACTCCACCTTGGATATGCTGGAACCCTCAGTAGCTTAAATTTCCCCAACTTTCAAATGAACAAAATGAATCTCATCCTGTCTACTTTGCAGTGTTGCTGTGTGGATCACATGGGGCAATTATGTGCAAGGTGCTTTGTAAACTGAAAAGCACTCGTAAGCAGAGACTGCGGCTTGAGTCTGAATGCTCAAGGCGATGGTGAGGAAAGACGCCTGGAGGACTCAACTGACTGCTCTTCATGACAGTTTCCTACTCAAGTTCCATGTTGAATCTGCCACAGGGCAGTTAGATTCCTTAAGAGATCAATCTGCCACAAAGTGCTTGCCATCTGTCATGGGAGGTGACAGAGCACCATGGGTGTTTATATCCCAACTTGCCAAAAGATCTATAGAGCTAGTTTGCAAAAGGCAAACAAGTGAAATCTGCTTGCTGTTTTGAGGCCCTTACACTGGCAAAATTGAGCAAACACTTGTCAAGTGTGAGTTTGGGAGCTCATCATCAGCTGCTTGGTCTTCACTTTCTGCGCCTCCACCAATTCTGATATCAAGGCAAGACGACCAGCAAGCAGTAGATACGCTGCTGCATCTTCACGGGCCTGTCCTTGTGCCCAGGCTTGTGCTCCTTTTGCGGATGGGTCTTTCAAGAGGAAGTTGTCTTCGTGGTTTCAATTTGTGGTTGCTGACTGAGGAGAGCAGCACTAAGATTACATTCCCCTTTAAGTCTCAGAAGTGTAGGAGGACAATTGATGGGGTCTATAGACAGACTTACGGGCACTCCCAGATCAAGTTAACTCCCTTGTGTTGTTGATATATAAATTCCTCAAACCCTCCTCCCTTATTCTATGTGACCCTCAGTCTATAAAAGTCTGATGCTGCTAATAAACTTCGTCTATAGACAATGCATTGATTATCAGCTTGATGTACCAAGCCATCATTGTCAGAGAACAAGTGGTGCCTACATAGGGACTTGAAAGCAGAGAGAAAGAGTGATGGCAACCTCCCCCCCAGGAGGAGGTAATTGGGAATAATGGGCCAGAATCAGTGTAGAGCATAGCCTTTTCTCTTTTATGCACAACTGTCCAGAGAAAGGTGGAGCAAAGGTAACTAGCCAGTAATTTCATTCTTGTTTAGAGGTTATTTGTGACTATAACCTTTGGTTCCCAGATGAAGGGACGCTAGAAATTGCATTTATGAGTTGTGCCCAGAAAAATGGTGAAAAGGTCCAAAGGATGTAAGATATTCATGTTAGTTTTAAATACATGGACTTCAACTACAGCTGTTAATTACAAGTTTAGGAGGGGAACTTGCAAGGGACTCCTCTAGGGGTGGATGTCGCCGAAATGTGGTTAAAAAGGAAATGCCTTGTAGTGTAGAAGAAAGAGAAAGGGAACCTGTGAGACATCCCCCTAGCAGGAGTGGCAGGTGCAATGCAGCTTAAAAAACGCCTTATACAGCAGATGATGAAGATGAAGAAGGGAGATGCATGAGACACTGTCCTAACAGGAAACACCACTGTAATGCACCTAAAAGAGATAAGCCTTATACTACAAATGAGGAAGATAGAGAAAGAAAACTCAGGAAGGACTCCCCAAATGGGAGATGCCACTGTACTGTGGCTAGGAGAGAAGCTACAATTTCCTGTGTTGAAACAGCAAAATTACAGGACTCCTCGGAATCTTCTAGTGAGGAAAATGAGGATGGGTTAAAAGAACAATTAAGGACCAGCCCGTGGTGCCAGACCCTAAACTCTGATCAAGGATGGGCCAGAGTGTTTTATATCCCCCCCCCCCAGAGACCTCATAAATTACAACTGATTTTCCCAATTACATTTTGTTAAGAAAATCATCAACCTACATATCAAAGTCTAGATTTTAATGCCATCACAGCTTTTAAACAGGTTTGTGTGTCCTATGGACCCCACTTCTTTGTATCTGTGGGAATACTTAAATGATTGGAGCCAGGAAGCAAACTGGATTGCCAATTATTTTGAAATAGCAAAAACAGGGCTTTCTCCTTCTCAAAATTTACAATGGAAAATGGGGAGGAGTGATATGACTAAGGAAAAATTGTGACCCTTAGGACAAGCAGTTCGACAACTCCCTGAGGGTGGGTGATCAACTTGTATTGTTTGGAGCTGGGCAGTGGATTACTACAGAGCAGCAAATATGACTACTTCAAGCAGCACTCATCCATATATGGGACATAGTGCTGTGGGCCTGGTAAAAGATTGACACTGGGTCTGAATTTGTAAGTCATCCAGGGAGCTTGTGAAGCTTATGCTGATTTTATAGGATGCTTGACTGACTTTGTAGAAAGACAAATCCAAGGAGATAATACTAGAAAACTGTCACTCCGACAATTAGCCTTTGACAATGCCAGTGAAGACTTCCAGGCGGCTAACATCCTATGAAAGAGGCAAAAGATCTTATGGCTTAACTGAAAGCTTGCCCTAACATAAGGACAAACACCCTGCCAGCCTAGCAATGCATGAGACCTTAACTATTCAAACACAAATGAATGCTAAATGTTTTAACTGTGGTAAGCTGTGGGTCTCCTTCCTAAACAATGCCAAGTGCCCCCTATAACTCAAAAATATGATACTAATAAGACTAACAATCATCCTCCTGGAATATATCCTAAATGCCTTGGAAGACAACATTGGGCAAAACATTGTAAATCTAAAAGTTGATCATGACAGCCAGTTCCTGCAGCCAGCAATCTCTCGGTGGCGCCAGCCCTAGGCCCCCAACAATCAGGGGCTTGCAGCACAACAATATCCTATTCAATTTGTGCCCACAGAAGAGTAACAGATTTAAACTTGCTACTAGTGCATCGTTAAAGTGATTAAAAAAAAAAACCTTCTTGTAGAAATTGATGCTACTGCATGACCCATGAAGTGCTGAAGGAATGACAATAAAAACAGGAATATCAATGTTCATGAGATGCAGCAAAAACAGTGCTACATGGGGTGTTTACAAAAATCAGGTACTTAGAAACAATCAATGTCTCCTATGAGTGATCTATTAATGAATTACAAGGACTTGTTGAAAAACACACAAATGAATAGGAAGTGTGAAAAGGTAAAATTCACAGCAAACATAATTGGATTTAAAACCAAAAAAAGTAAAAATTGAAGTAAGAAAAAACCATTCCCTTAGAAGATGAGCAAAACAACCCTTCATCCATATTAACAATGAGCATCATGAAAGTACAGCCATTTAAAATTAGAGATGAAAGAAATGGTTCCAACTGTGCTCTTTATGTTTAGGTCATGACACTGTTGGCACAGGCAATAGCACACATTCTAATTTTTTTGGTCTGGGTATATTTAGAAGTTTCCTTAGGAGTCTGCCTTCATTCTTTAGTAGAGATGCATTCTGTTGATCTTCCTTGATTCCTGGTAGTCTGGCCTCCATTAGATCCTTTGTGGGGTTACACATGTGCCTTATTCTTTTATTTGGCATTTTTATGGAAGATGTTTTATATTAGACTGAATATATGAAATATGTCTTTTTGGGAATGGCTCATTTCACTTAGCATAATGGTTTCCAGTTGGGCTTATCTGGATGCAAATGACACAATTTCTTTTTAATAGCTGGGTAATATTCTATGGAGTATATGTACCAAAGTTTTCTGTTTTTCTCCCTTTTGTGGATTGTGTTTTCTGGCTCTGTATTTAAGGGGATGTATAATGGAAGTACAGCAGAGGCTGACATGTCCAGATGTGGGGACAGAGTACAGTAAGCACCTCTGCGTCCAGACCAAAGATGGACTCCCAGTGAAACTGTTGAACACAGCCCAAGTGTAGTGTGTCGGACTCTCCACCGTTGTCCACGCCTACAACACTGAGAAACACTTCAACGTTGGAGTGACAGACTTATGACTGCTCATGTAGGATTACCCATTGTATAATTAGAGACACATTCAGTTGGGGACCCATTCTTAAAGATATGTTGGCTTGATAACTGGGTGTGGTAGCCTCACTTAAAAAAATATAAATGTATATCTAGGAGTTATTGATTACGATTACAAAAAAGAAATATCTGTGATCAGCAGACCCCCAAAACTCCCACAAGGGAGTTTTTTTTGTCTTCCCTAGAGGAAGACAAAAGTCCTTTCGTGTCCCACAAGTGCTGCCAGGAGCATCAAGGATTCTCTTGTTGAACTAAATTTGTAAACCTTAAGAGTCTCAGAAAGACATTCAGCTTTTCATGAACCAAAAAAACTGCTTAAGATCCTTCATTCTCGAGGAGGTTGCACTGGGGATTCCATTTTTCTCCTGGGACAGGGTAGTATTTGAGGAAGCTGTGGTACTTTGGAGGCCAAATGAGCATTAGGGGAACCCATAGTTTTTTGGGGAATTCATTAGGAAATCCTGAAGAGACAAGAGCATAACCTTTGTCATGGGTTATTAATGTTCTGGAATAGGAATCACTCAGTTGTGTCACCCAGACAGGGATTTGTAAGGCCTTATTAGGGGATGCAGAAAAATGTTTGTCAGTGAAAAGGCTTAATGAGAACAACAAGCAAACAGCAAAAGAGCCTTACACAGATTTGGCGCATTTTCCTCGTTTCAGAGAATTTGTAACCTTAGCACTATTCTTTAGCTAACAGAGCTCATTCCTTCCTCATGGAAAACATGGTTGTGTCGGACAGAGGCTTTCAGCTATCAAGGTAACCTTGTGGTTTCTACTCAGACCAAGGCAAACCAAACGGATGACAAAAATATTCAAGGAGCATCACAGTGAAACACAGTGCTCTCTTCCCTTTGCTGTATTTAGTGTACTAATAATTTCAGAAAACTCTGAACTCTTTCAAACTGCACTTCAAAGAGTGCAGGGTTTTCATTGGACTTTTTATTACTTCAGGCTGCGAGAATCTTCTGTTCTCTCTGTCAGGCACTACCCATTTTTAAAATGATTCAGTTAACAGTGCTGGACTTCAACAGTGTCCACTTTGCCATTTTGAGAATTTTATGGGGAGATTTCATTGTTTGCACAGTGGCTCAGATTAGAAAGGTTGCCGTCAATCAAATGACCTACATTATTCTAAACAGAAGGACAATGAGTGTACTCAGCGACTAACATTATTTGACGTAAATAAGGTAAAAAAAATGTGAATACTCTGATGCGTGAGTATCACAGTGCAGAATGCACTGAAGAGAAAGCTAATGTAAGTAAATACATGGTTTTGCTGATAATAATGGTAACACATATTTGCATAATCATTCTGGGTCTTTCATTCTGTAATTCCATCAATTTATCCTCTGTCTCAATTTTCTCATCTTTAAAAAGGAGAAGACAACTGAAATTACTTCATAGGGTTGTCATAGTCACAATAAAGAACCCATCACAGCAACTGAAACCTCATTCAACCAATAATGCTTAGCAAAATCAATAAAATGCATCATTTGCACAAATAAAAAACCTAAGAACAATCACCATGAGCACCTGTTCAGTGCTGTTTGTCATCTCGGAGGCACTGACCTAAGGCTCGTGGACATCATACTGAGTAATGGGTTGAATTTTAACACTAGCTTCATAACCACCTATGTATTATCCCCATCGTGCAGATCATGAAACCAAGGCACAGGAAAGCGAAGGAACCACTCTAACGTCCATGACAGTGTGAGAATTTGGCCACAAAAATCTGAAGCTCTCTCACCTCTTCCAGTTCTGATTTAATAAATGTTTGCTTTTACAACCTTGCTTTTCATATTACTGGTTTCCATCTTTTAAAAATATGCAATGGATTTTTATAGCAGCCATTAAGTCTGTAATTTGTATCTCTGAAAGTAAATGCATCAAAATAATGGTCTAGAGATATTAGAGTAATTTGGGACACAATTCATTCACACATGCAATAAAAGGATCTGTCAGCCGTAGGCAAAGCAATATACTTCAATGCCACAAAGTAACAGCTCTTGGTTAAAGGCATTCTGATCTTGCTTCCATTGTTTTTATTTACAAGACATACACTGAGGGGTATCTGGAGCTATGACAAGGTGACCTTCTCTTTGCTTTTTGTATCTTGCCCCCAGTCTTTCATTAATGCTATAGTAATAAAGCAGAAACTCCCACTTGACATCTGAACTCTTAACAAGACCTTAATATTCCTTCTTTGCAAAATTTTTTCCTATTTTACGATGACTTACTCTAAATGTTTTGACATGTCTTCAATGCCCAGATGCTTAAATCTTGGTCATTTTGGGTCTTAATGGTTACTGGAGAGCCATGGAATTTTAAATTTGATCTTGGATTTTTAAAGAAACAGCTTGATTATTTTACAAGGCCAAAACGCCAATTCTGTAATCTTAAGGGTCAAAACTTTTGCCATCTATACAGACATTCTGCAATGTGTGGTCCGCTGTGCTTTACAAATGGCTCACAGCTGTTGGCACTTTGTTCCCAAGGTCACAGAGACCCCAGGAGCTGATCTTCTTGGGATTGCTATTAATATCACTCTAATTTTAGACAGCTTTTTCCTCAAATAGCAATTTTTTTGGCTGCTTTGTAGTACACTGTATATAACCTTACAGCATTCAGGGAGACTTGGGACACTACAAAGGTTTGACAATAACTGCATTTTTGTTTTCTTCCAGAAAGAGACAAAGAGAAAACAAAAGCAAAAGAGAGGACAGAGAAGAGAGTGAGGAGAGACAAAAGAGAGAGATTATGAAATAAGAGGCTTATTTGCCGGCTCATTACCAAAATGCCTGGAACATCCAAGGCCAGGCCAGGCAAAAACCAGACCTCCGAAAGTAAGTCCAGGTCTCCAATGGAAGTGTCAGGGACCCAAGTCTCTGAATCCACACAAATTCCCTCCCACAATGAGCATTCACAGGAAGCTGTATTTGGGAGCAGAGCTGTAACTTGAACTTGGGCCCTCTTATATGAGATTTATGACTCCTAGTCATGTCTTAACTGGTAAGCCAAGTGTATACCTAACTGCAAAACAAATTCTAAAGCAAGTCACTTCCTTAAATGCAGCTAAAACAAAAACTGATTTCTGAATTAAAAAAACAAGTGCCAACAATTGTGGAAAAATTACTTAAGTTAGTGCCAGGGATAGTTAACTTTAGTATAAGGAGAAGCAAGTAACGTAATACTAATATTGAAGACTATAACATCTGAAACTCCAATTCCTAATGCTGTTTCTGAGGAATAATGCAAGATCTTCTAGGCAAGCCAGCCAATTTTTATTGTATGTGGATTCGATTTAGAGGTGCTATATTTGATTCTGTGCTTTATGGGGCCAGACAAACCTCTTCCCAAAAGTATAATCTGGACAAATTCTATTTGAGTTCTTTTAGGGAAGAAGTCATTATATAACCTTGTAAAGTATATTGGCACATATGCTAAAATTTGTGAAAATATGGTGCATTCAGGATTTTTAAATTTTGCTTTCTGTAATATATCAGAACATTCTGTGACACTAGTCATCTCTAGTTCTCTAAGGTCCTATTCTATACATTTTTATTTAGTTTTAATTAATTTATTCTCCAATTCTCAAACATCAGCATTTTATTCCTTTGTTTTCTTCTCTATACAATGTGGATCACATGAAATATAGATATCTGGTATTTTATAAGAAAACCTGAAACTAAAAAAAAAAAAAAAAAAGGGAGGGGTATTTTCTCTTCCTTAAAAAGTCCTGAAATTTAATTTTGCCATTCATAGACACAAGATAAAACATCTGGTCTAATGGAAAAATAACAAAAAAAACATTTCTGAAAAGCTCCACAGAAAGTTTTTCACATGAGTAGATGGAAATATGTATTCCATTTTTAGATAGCGGCTGCTGCTTGATGTTAAAAAGGTTGATGGTCATGATACATAAATAATTCATTTATCTTCTATCAGGAAACCTTGATAAGTCCAAAAGCTGAAACACCATTATGGTTAATTAACTCACTCATCTTTTCATGTTTTCCTTTGAAAACAGAGTGACATCCAGGTACTGGGGACACTGAAATAAAAGACTTGATTCTCACCTTCAGGGCTCTCACTTTAGTCCAGAAGTTAAAGAAAAAAAGAAAAAGAAAATGTTACGTGATTATCTCTGTAAGAGACGAATACAGGTATGAATTGAGAGAAACAATGACTCGAGACCAACAGATTCAGGAAACCTCACCAAAAAGAGGCGATGCCTACCTGGTATGATTTAAGTCTGCGTAAGAATAACCAGCAAAAGTGCTCCAGGGAGGACAAAGCATTTGAGCACAAAGGGGAGACACACATTTCCAACAAGCATTTCCAATTTTCTTAGAACGAATCAGTGTCCACATACAGCACCTCCACCTCGGCATGCAGCCCTCACCCCTCTACTGTGAATGGTCTGAGTATTTTCTTGATCTATATGCTCATCTTGCTTCATGGAGAGTAACCTCCAGAAACCAGGCTGATACATCTTTGCACTTCCACTTTGTCTTGCTTCAATCTTGCTTGCATGAATTTAGTGAACAGTTGAATTACAGCGAGTTTTGTAAGAATCACCTGTGAAATATATTGCATCTAATAATGTATCTAACTCAGAGTTTGTTTTTTGTAAACATGGCTCATCTCCCAAGGATGGGGCATGGGAACAAAAAAAAAAAATTTTTTTTTGTAAATCTCATCCCCAAGACATTTTTAAAAAAGATTTATTTATCTTTGTGAAACAAGGGTCTGAGAAATGTGCTCTCAGATGGCACAGCTGGAATGAGGATTTGGAACTGTTTTTCCTTTGGCACAGTTTCCGGAAAGAGCAATAAAACAACAATAACAAAAAAAGCATGAGTGTTTGTCAGCATTCTCAGTGCCTTAGGTGAAAACTGCTATCAACAGAGACAAGTCTCATAGGTCAACTCTGAGCAGGCCCTTAGCCAAGAAAGTGACAAATCACACCACCCAGTCCTGTGAGCCATCTTAAGAATCTGAAGTCTCAACCAGTCCTGGGAAGAGAGGTGCCCCATTGAGGAAACTATTTTCCCAGCAGGACCCAGGGTCTTGACAAGGTCTAGACAGTTGTATTTCCCCACAGGAACAGAGGCTCTCTCTGAGCCACTTCAAAAGGGGAGGTTCCAGCCCGTGGACATGGGCATTTCTTGGCAAGAAGGGCCCATCATTTAAAACCGATGTGTCTTTCAAGAAGGAGAGCAAAGAGCAGGGATGACTGCATGACACTAGATCTTCAGGGCACTGCTGCAAACCACACTCAGCTCAAGATGGTCAATAAAGGGAAATAGCCTATGATCCTCAGGTAGGGAAGCTTCACCCTGGGCCTTTGTCTTCATTCAAATTCTGGGTTGAATGAAACCCTTTGGATTAACCGAATAGTTAAAACTGATGAACCCCAGGAATCTGTTTACTCCTCTGAGTTAGCAAGACAGAAGTGGATTAGATAAAATCTCTTGCTTCATTTTATGCCAACAGAAGGTAGCTTATCGTGGGATCTTTAGTAACAGTCTTCTCTCCTTCTGACAATGAAATATCAAAAACCCAGTGAAATTGTTTTTTGACACTGAATTCTTCTTTCTCTAGGACAAGCTCCTTACCGAGTTCACAGGGATGCTTGGAAATCGCTCTCATGAGAAAGGAAATCACGCTGGAAATCCTTAAAACTGGCATTGTGCCATTTCTGATCTGGGATTAGATTTCTCACTGCATATATGAAGTAAAACTGACCAATGCTTGGGGGAAAAAAAGAATGGATCCTAGAGATATCTAAGAGTCTCTTTTCAAACTCTGCATAAAATTAGGACATCTTCTTCAGCTATGAGATACTCTGGTCATTGATATATCTATCAGGATTATATACAAAGCTTACTGCTGCAAGGGGCAACTAGTTTTGAGGTTTTTGAGGTACATGCATACACTAACAATGCAGACTGCTAACCTAGTATTACACAGGAATCAAACTAAAAGACTGTCGAGAACTTTCCTTCACTATCTTCAATTATAAGTGAGATGCGTGTTTCATTTTTCACACACTTTTTTGCACAGTTCAGTCTAATATCGGAAGAAAAACACACCACAGCTTTTGGGGAAGGGGTGCAATCCGGCACCTGCCAGAATTAATTGCCTAGAGTTTTAAGGAGAATCGTCCTCCTCCTCTCTGGGTCTAGTGTTGGTCAGTAACAGCAATTTGAAATATTCAAATGCTGACTAAATGGGGACCTTGACTTCTACCCAATGTAAGCCCAGTCATCACAGATATTTTCCCACAGGCTCTCCGCTAATTCTCACTCCCAATAAACCTTGTAGACCCTAAAGTTAGCCTGATTTTTTCTTTATAAGTAACAGCCTGTGTTTATTCCAACTGGTCTTTTTTATTAAATGTTCTTCCTGGAAGGATTGTATCATGATGTAAAAGTAATCGATTCACGCAGTTAAACAATAGGTTCAAAAATTTTAAACCTTTTATTTTATTTTGCTAATGGAAGAGCCTGCAAATACCTCCTGTTAAGTTGGATTATGGTCCCCTTCTTTCTTCTGTGTTCATTTCTCCTGCATAATAATTTGATGGTAATTTGGAGGTAGTAAAACCTCCAAGCCAGCAAAGACTCTTGCATGGAGTGGTGTGGTTTGTGTTCAGAGTCAAAGCTGGGTGGTGAGCCATGGTGCTTAGGAGCAGCTGCTACCAAAGATGCCATTCCAGAATTTACTGTATCGCTTGCCACAATTTACATGATTATCAATCATGAGCGCAAATCTACCCAAGGCAGGCTTTTTCCCCCCCCACAATATGGTATGAATTTTAGACCTAATGGAGGAAATGAACCCAGAGGAATAATCGTGATTATTCAACATCAATAAAACTCTGGATGTCTTCTGAAAATTGAATTCAGAACACACCTTCTTAACACACCACTGTACTTTTTGTCTTCCGTTAAGTCTTTTTAACCAAAGGGCTTTGAGACCACAGGATTTAAGATCTTGACTAGTGCCAACAGAGGATATAAAGGATGTTCTACTATCTTGCCCATTATCTCATCAAGGGGGTACAAGAAGAGAATCTAAGGCACCATTCAGGTGGGTTAGAGAGGATGGACACTTGGGAGACAATCTTAACCGACTTTCAAAACTCAGGCATGTTGTCAGGAGCCCCGTGTCTCCACCTTAACCCCAGTTACTCCTATGCTCTTCCAGATGCCTTCTTTCCCTTTGAGGCAATCAGTTTTCTGCTACAAACCTTTCGCATACACTGTGTCTTCTGCCTGGATTCTTTTCCTCCATGGCTTATTTGCATAACCTTTTACCCTAAATCACTTCTTCTTGTTCAATGTGTTACTGCACCTTTTGCATTTTTGTAGAATTTTCTCATGATCTTCACTTTCATTTTAAGTTTATTTCCGTGTTTTCTATATACTGGAACAGAAGCTTCACCAATGCAGAGGATATATATGCTAGCATGCAGAAGGAACCAAATAGGTATTTATCACATGAAAGCATTTTTTAAATGACGTTATTTATAATATTTTTGTGTTGGGGCAGGTGTTTGGCTTCACAGCTGAGGTGCTGGTTGGGATATCTGCCTTTTATATTGAAGTGTTTGGTTAGCATCCCAGCTCTACCTCTGGCTCCAGCTTCCTGTTAAGCAATCACCTGTTGCCTCAGAGTGCGCATTTAGTTTTCGGGCCCCTACCAGGCTTCCGTGAGTCCGGCTCTGGCTTCAACTTGATCTAGCTCTAGCCACTGAAGGCAGTCATGGGCCTGAATCAGTGGGTGACAGCCTTGTCAAAATTAAACAATAAAAACCTTTACCAAATTTTATGTATTTTCACAGGGTACAATCTAATTTTATATCTAAAATTTCAAATTCAAGTGAATATATGGAACTTTCTCAACTAATTGACAAAACCAATTTGAGATTTTAATGTCATTACATTCAGTTAAATAAACCTTAACCTGAACCTGGAATTTTAGTTTATGCACAACTCTCAGGGAGTGAGTTTCAATCATATTTTAAAATGTTTTTTCTTAATAGGGGAATGTCCTAATATGAAATTTAAAAAGTCTCTTCTGTTAATAACAGAGACTTTTAAATATATAGCTTTACATGACTTGTAAGTATAAGACAAATCATTGTATTGATGCTAAGTGAAGGGCAGAAAAAGCAAATCTATTAAGATCTGACCTAATTTCTTCAAGGCAATTGAAAGTTCCTTAGCTGGGTACAATTTGTGAGTATTTTACTACTATCCACTAAGGGCTGTACAGATGGAGTAGGTTCTGTAGACAACTCTATGGGATGCCCACTTACCTATGTTTCAAGTATGGAATAGAAATAAAAGGGAAAAAAAAGACCAACTCTTAACACGAATGAGTCAGCTGTAAAACAAAATACCCAAATGCCATTTGAGAGACAGTATTGATTGTTGAAAGGTCAAGATATTGTTAATGATTTCATAAATGTTTATTTGCCAGGTGTCTTTTAAGTATAGGATTTGTTGAGGTCAGTGGAAACCATGCCAACCTTTGTAAAGTTTCAATATGGTATTGAATGATAAACAGGTTAACTAGCATTGGCTAATCATTCACCTCAATCCATGTATTTTTTTCTTGCTAAAAACTCACAAAGAGATCTATGGATCGTCTTTAGGCCAACAATTAGTTGCTAAGAGCTTATTTTACTGATGTTTTTCCCACTCCTTAGATGACCCCAAAGGCCAGGACTGGGCTGGGCCAAAGCCAGAAAGCCTCCATCTTATGATTCTTAATGCAGTATTATTTGTTAAGGGAACAAATCAAAACAAACTAAAACAAACAAACAAAAAAGGAAACTGCTTAAATATCAATGTGTAGGGGATTCCCCCTGCCACAACATATCAGTGGTTTGCTATCTGTCAGTATTTTGTGCAAGTTCTCTACACACAGTAACTCAATATTCATAACATCAACCATCTTCCATTATCTCCTCTTTAAAAATGAGATACAGTAACTTGCAGCAGGTAAACAAATTTAGAGGATAAATTTGCATGTAGGTAATTATTTAAAAAAATGTAGACCTAACTTTACTTGAAAACATGTGCACATTTCCATTACAGAAAGAAACAAGTTGTATAACAAGTATACAGTTAATAATGCTACATTTGAAAACTTTTACATGAGTACAAAAAGATCTAGTACTAGAAGATTCTATCTATAACAATTAGTAGTTACCTGTTCAATGATTTTAATTTTGTGAATGCTGAAGAAGTTATATATTTTTATAAAGCTATAATTGACTGCAAACACACTACCACCCTAAATGTTACAGCTAGAAATGTATAGTTACTGTAATGCTTTACTTCTCTAATGATTAAAATATAATAATCCAATTTAACAAGGTTCATATTCACTTACATAAATAATCTATTTGTAGCACATGTGAAATTCTGAATAGATTTCCATTGCAAAGAAATGATTAGAATGTGTTAAGTTTAGACACAGCATAATGCAGGAAAAAAATGACTAAATAATTTATACAAGTAAAAATTACTTAATAATGAAATTAAAATAATGGAAGTTGTATTGTTTTGGAATATACTGTTAGAGTCATTTTTTCTTTTTTTTTTCCCCCAGAGAAGAGAGACTATGATTATATGATTATGTCTTTTGGTTCACTCTGTGAATGGCCACAATAGCTAGGGCTGGGCCAAGCTGGGACCAGACTGAAGCCAGGAGCCAGGAACACCATCCACATTGCCCATGGGGTATCAGGGGTCCAAGCACTCGTGCCATTTTCCACTGCTTTTCCAGATGCATTAACAGCAAGCTGGATGGGAAATGGAGCAACTAGAACTCAGCCAAATGTTCAGATGGGATGTTGGTGTTACAGGCCACAGTTCAATCAGCTTGTGCCTCATTTATTTATTGTCTGAAAAAAATTCCTGTGCATTTTTTAAAATTCCACTATAAAAATTACTTAGCAAATGCATGTAACTTTTCTTAAGAACAACTTGAACTATGTCCAATGCCTGAGAAGAACCTCTAGTCATTTAGAGAGAAAGCTGAAATAATACCAAGTAAACACTAGCAGTAAGCTGATCGATGTCCAATAAATCATCCTCATGGAAAAGCTAAAACGATATTTTTGTTACCGTCTATGGTTTTGTAAAACCTTTTTTCTGTTCTTTATTGACAATGTAAGGGACAAATTAGTCAGTGGACTCATCAAATTCTCCATTTACTATGTGACTGTTGGTTGGCGGACATTTGAAATTGCTTGTTTGCACGCTCGTGAAGGGAAACACTAGAAATACCCAATGCATATTAAAGTCAGCTGCCATGTTTCTGCAAATTGTTGAAAAACATAAAAGATTCATTATACATACAATACTCAAATGGCTGCTTTAAAACAAGTTAAAAAAAGCAAGCAGCCAAAATTTGGAATTTGGATACAATACCAAAATGATCTTTAAGAAATGAATTACGGCACCAGGATTGGGGCAAAGCAGGTAAAAGTTGCTGCCTTCCACACCTGCCCCACTGGTATCCTCTCTGCCTGCTTTACTCCTAACCCAGCTTCCTGCTAACAGACTGTCTGGGAAAATCAGCAAAAGATAGCCTCGTTACTTGGGCCTCACTGTCCAATGAGGAATGAACCAATGAATGGAAAGTATCTCTGTATAACTTCAACTTTCAAATAAATATTTTTTAAAAAATGTCAATGCATTAAGGTATGGGGAAACTGGGCAAAACTAAAATTGCTAAAGCCAAAATGTTCACTTTTGTGCTTGTAACTTAATTTGTAGTAATATTTTTCTAAGTTCAACTTCTGATTTTTTAATTTTTTGTCCAATTAAAGAGAACTCTGGCAAAAATGTCAATGCAAGCAAGAAACTACATAATTTTAATGAATTATGCTATTCAGATAAGCATGGCATTTTAGATATACTCTGGCTAAATTTCATAATTTTTGATTGATTCCTTTTCCATCCTGCTGAAATGGTCATGTGGTGTGTTTTCCTTATCTACTTCCTGTATGTCATTATCAAGTTCATTAATTTTCCTAAATTTGCAAAGAGTCAAGACAGTGCCGATGGGCCTCACCAGGGACTATGCTACACCTCTCCACTTTCTCCTTTGGTCAAGTTCACATCAAGTAACACAGGTTGGTATTGACATCACTTTTATCACAATCCAGCTTTCTTGACCTCCTCTTTCTCCATCTTTGCCATTTCACTGTACCAAAGGTTTGCTTAAATGTACTGAATGCTAAGGGTACTCCTGGGCTTTCCCGGGTTAATAGTGTGAACTATGTCAAAACAGAAATGAATAGAAAAGTGGGTTTTTGGAGGGCACGTGGTCTTACTAATCCCAGTGTCCAGTTTCATAACCAGTAATGATATAAATACTATTCATTCTATTCGCTAATTTTTCTTTGAAAGAGTGTGAGGTTTTTGAAAAGGTAGTTTTTTGGCATTAGCTATGATATACTTCATAACTGTGCGACTTTGGACACATTTCTTACGAAAAATCTGCTTTCTAACTCTGACACAAAAGAAAGTGCTGAAAAGTTCTAAGATATCCTTCAAGTATAAAATTGTATTTCAAATACAAAATTGACTATTTTCTAACTCATTTCTATCTCACAACAAGCAAAAAATTATTTTGCTAATATATACAGAGTTTTTGAAAGAACGTTAAAATATGCTTTTTGCATGTCAATACATACTGAGATAAAAATTTGTGGGGATTAGTGTCATGGCAAAGTGGTTAATCCCTGTGGTGCTGGCGTGCCCCATGGGCTCTGGTTCTAGTCCCTGCTGCTCCACTTAAATCCAGCTCCCCGCATTTGCATCTGGGAAAATAAAAGATGCTCCAAGTGCTTGGCTCCCTGCAACTCATGGGGGATACGCAGATGAAGCTCCTGGCTTGGAGTCTCTCTGCAGAGTGAATAAGTAGATGAAAAATCTTTCCCTTTTCTCTGTGTGTGTCCTTCTAACTTTCAAATAACTCTTTAACCTTCACATAAACAAATCTCAAAACATATATAATACCTGAAGCACTAGAGTTATTCATCTGGTATTTAACAAGAATGTGCTGTTTCTACCTTGAGGAAATATTTAAGCACATATCTGGAGAATTAATCTTCTTGACATTAATCATCTGCAAATTTAGAGAAAGTAATGCAGATTGCATTTGTCATCCAACTATCTAACATATTTAAACTCTGAAAGTGTGGGTAGATTAGCAATTGAAGGGAATGGTGACTGGCATTGTGAAATCACAGGTTCAGCTGTCTTTGACACTGGCATTCCATGAGCGTGACCGCTGAAGTCCCATTTGTTCTACGAGTCTCTCCTAACGCATCTGGGAAGCCAATGACGTGACCCAGAGACCTGTGATTTTCCCATCCAGGTGAGAGACCTGGATGGAACCCCTGGTTTCTGGCTTCGTACTGGCCCAACCCAGGCCATTGTGGCTTTATGGGGAGTGAACTAGAAGATGGCAAACATTCTCCCTTTTTAATATTACCTTTTAAATTCAACATTTCATATATATGCATGTGTGTGTATATTATAGATGTAAAATCTTCCTCTGTGTGTGTGTATATACACACAATACATATAATTGCATATTATGTATACAATCTTTCAGGGAATGAATGAATTTTTAATGATCCATCTCCAATCCAAGAAGAGGGGCTACTATTTTCAGATGCAAAACTGAAGAATTAAATGTACCTAAATGATTGATAAAAGCACAAGGTTCATACACAGAATTATGTAATAAATATGCTTTTTAAAAAAACCCTGTAAAATCTGTTTGCTGGGGCTAATTAGTGTGTGGGTGGTAAAAATGGGGCACACACATCAAGTACAAATTGGCTACTTTGTCCAGCAAATTGCTTCTATCAGTGCACCTGCTGGGAATCACACAGACTTCCTGACTACTTTTTTCCCATAAGTGGGTTTGGTCACAGCATCGCCACACTGGGAATACTATTTTCAACAGCTTTAACTTAATGGGATTTACGAAGAACATCTTTCTCTTTTCATAATAAAAGAATAATTTGGAAAGGGATTTGGGGCAGATAAGGCAGACAGGGAATGAACAGAGGTGTTAGTTTCCAGAAAAAAGCAACACAGAGACAATATTCAGCACCTTTCACTCTCTGTCAAGCTAATGAATTATTCCTTTTAAATTAGTTCAAAATAATTCCTATCACTGTTTTGGAAGGAAATGAGTAGGCTACTATTTCAATGCTGTGTTCAAAATATGATGACTTGTAAAGTGGCAATAATTTGTGTTCTCTTGAATGATACGGATAATTTAAAATACAATACAGAAAAGTTTTGCAAAAATGGTACAAGTTTTAATGAACCTGAAATGTAACTGTAGAGTGCTATTTTTGCTGGTGCAAGGAAGGAAACATTTTCTTTACAATGAAGAAATGTTTCTTAAGAACAATCCATCAATCACTCAGATATTTACAATGGAAATTCAGGTGGTTCACATTCTGCTCTTGGCAATACCATTCCTACCAACTTTCCCTGTTAACACCCAATCCCTCACATCCTACTGGCCATAAGCAGGGAACAGAGAGAGGGACAATGAGTCTGAATCCACCTGCGGAAGATGGGAAGGCCACTTGAAGAACATGAAAAACAAAACTGTTAAATTTCTGATTGTCAAGCAAGAAAATTCCTTGGGGTTCATCTCACTAAATCACCTCTATTTGAAGCGTGCAGACATTCTGGGTGACAAAGCCATGTGAGGTGACTGTACTACAGCTGCCAGTAAACATCTCCATGGTTCTGTGTCAAAAACAATTTGTTTCTACATCTTCTGCCATCAGAATCTCAGGAGAGATGTTCACACACATTATCCATGGAAGGAGTTGATTGCTTAAGTGATTTGCCTACTTTCTACAGAGGGGAGAAAACCCATGAAAGACACTTTTTGCTGAAAGGTTTAACTATCAATACGTCAGCTCTCTTTTCTTTCCTTTTATTTCTCTGATACAAACCATGGATGACTGTATCCCCAGCTTAGATTGTTCATTTCCAATTTTCAGAGCCTGGAAAGATCTATTAGTCATGTTCTGAAACCAGATACCCTATGAAGAAGGGAAGGGAGATACAAGACAGTAGCTAACTGCGAGTTCCATTCACAGGAAAGGGTTTGGTAGAACTAATCTGGAAATATACGGATGTGCAAGAGTTATGCGCTAGGGAATTTGGGGACTGGGATTCTGGCCTACATTCTGCCTCACCATCAATTGTCTTTACTCTTCACTGCACCTGCCTATATTGACAACGCAATGGCAAAACTATGAAGGAATGTCCGTGTGAGTATGCCTTAGTCCCATGCCTTCGTAGGAAAAAAGTGGTGGGGGTATGGGTGGGTGAAAAGGCTAAGACATGTGAATTTATGGTACTTAATTTCTCAGTTTTGGTGACAATGTAGAAAACAGTTGGGCTCAGTGCAATAGCTTAGTGGCCAAATCCTTGCCTTGCGTGTACTGGGATCCTACATGGGCACTGATGCATGTCGCAGTTGCTCCATTTCCCATCTGCTCCCTGCTTGTGGCCTGAGAAAGCAGTAGAGCACGGGCCAAGTCCCTGGGACCCTGCACCCGCATGGGAAACCTGAAAGACGCTTCTAGCGCCTAGCTCCTGGCACTTGGGGAATGAACCAGTGGATGGAAAACCTTTCTGTCTCTCCTCTTTGTAAATCTGACTTTCCAATAAAAATACAGTAACATTTTTAAAAAAGAAAACCACCAAGGCTTGATTGTAAATCTTCCAGGAGTCAAGTGCTCTCTCAGTGAGATCTAGTAAAGTTTCTGCTAGTGTATAACCAGCTTTGTATAGCTACTTTTTCATTTTATCCTAAGAGCTTCCCTGAAGTGATTATTCTTACTGCATTCATTTTATAGAGGAGAAAACGTACTAAGGCATCCACACGCAGCACACCAGCTTCTGCACTTCAGTGTTTCAGATATTTTGGGTCCTTACAAACTGGAATGTTCTATTTCAGAGAAAAAAAAAACAATGTATTTGTTTTTTGTTTTTGTTTTTTTTTTAGGTTGTTACTCAGATCCTCAGAAAAGGCTACGCAAGAAACACCCAGCAGACAGAATTCTTCCATGTCCAGTTCTATCTACCTGAGCCCAGAGAAATACTGCAGCCGAAATCTGAGATCAAAGTTCTCAGATCCATCTTCTAAGTCTTGACTTTTTGCTACTACTCACTCCTCGAGCTCCGCCTCTGGGAACCAGCAGTGTAATCCTTCTAATCCTGAGGGGAACATTTTACTCCAAAAGCAAAGAGGGCAGAGCAGCCTGCTTAAGAAAGGCAGAAAAGTGACAGCCGACTTCCAGAGTTTAGGTCAATGGAAGAGGTGCCCATTCTTTTTTTTTCCAAGATTTATTTATTTTTATTAGAAAGGCAGATCTACAGAGAGAAGGAGATACAGAGAAACATCTCCCATCTTGCTGGTTCACTCCCAAGTGGCCATAACAGCTGGAACCGAGCCGATCCAAAGCCAGGAGTCAGGAGCTTCTTTCGGGTCTCCCACATGGGCACAGGGTGCCAAGGCTTTGGGTCATCCTAGACTGCCTTTGCAGGTCACAAACAGGAAGCTGCATGGGAAGTGGAGCAGCTGGGATTAGAACCGATGTCCATATAGGACCCTGGAGCATTAAAGGTGAGGCCTTTAGCCACCAGGTTATCGTGCTGGGGTTGAGGTGCCCATTCTTTACTTCGTCTTATAGACCGAATGTTTTAAGATGATATTAAGCAGTTAAGCAAGTTTGCAGATCAAAGAGCTGGGTTGGGTTGCCAACGCATTTCTCAAACAAGTAAGTTAAAGAAATCCAGCTTATGTTTAGGGAAAAGAAACAAATATGGCAACCATTGATTTGAGGAAAGAGATCATTCAAAGTGAAGAGAAATGGGAAAAGGTGACTGAATCCTACAACTTTGTGGGAATAGGAGGAAACAGGTCCAAGAAATTCCCAAGACTGCGATAAAAGGGAGCCTCTCTTATTCTGCACCACTACTCTGGCAATGAAAAACCCTGCGCATGACTGTGGACAGCACAATGATGAAAACAGTGACAGCAATGTTTGTCCATTGAGTTTCACGTGCGCTGAGAAAGTGCTTTATACACACAATTTCATCTAGGACTTCAGTATCAAAACTATGTGCTGGAAGTATCCTTTTAGTGGGAAAGAAAACAGAGCTCAATGGGGTGTGATCACTTTTCTAAGGCCACAAAGCTAGCAGTGGCCAAGCTGGTAGCACATCATTTCAAAATTAAAGCAGACTAACACTTTAGATGACCTGTCTTCAAAGTTTGTTTCCTTTGCTATAAAATTCTGAGATTGAGTTACAAGATTTGGAAACTCCAGCCATGTCATGGTTATCTATACATTTGATAGGTAACATCAATGAGGCATTCTCATTTCTTTCTTATACACTGTAAATACTAGAAAAATGAATTGGATCTGTTATGAGTATATCGTGCCACAATCTTTTTTTTTTTATAACTTTCTCTTTCCAGAAGCATGGTTCTTAAGTGTTATGCGTATTCTGTTTTAAAATCTTTGCTCAATAATATGTTTCGATACTCTCTACCGCCCTCCCCACCATCACCCGTAGTAAGCAATCATTTCCAAAGTGGACATTTTACTTCAACAATCATTACGTGTTTCCTTGCAAACATCCTTATCCCATTCAGTGTCTGATTGCCAAAGTTCTTATAAGACCAAGACTGAATGAGTAAAGATGAAAGGAGATATACTTCAGGTTCCCACCGGCATTACTGCAGTAGTCTGCACTGCATGGTCACAGTACACTGAATTTTGGTAAGCCTGGTTTGTGCTAAGAACAAAATACTCTAGTGTATGGACTTTGCCTTTCTTGGGCTTTCTAGACTTGGAAGAACCTCTGGGGGTTTGGTTGCATGTGTTCCTTGTGACTTCCTGAAGGTAATGAAGAGAAGACACATATATGGCAATACATACATTCCAAGACTAGGTATAATCTGAAATAAAGTTTGGACTCAATCTGTATGTATAACTCACTAAAAAACATACTCAGAGGGAGAACTGGTTATTTCCCAGAAGATGAAGCAGCTGTTCTCTTTGCAGTGTGAGGGCTGATCTGGGTTTCCAACCATGCTTTGTTTAGCCCTGGGATAATCTGAGATAAATGCAGTGGCTGAGGCTCACTTGGGGCAGAGGAAGAAAGGCTGGCTGCACTATTAAAGGAGCTGAGTCCTCATCTAGCTACAGTCTGGGCAGCTTACACTTTCCCCTCATCCTACATGGAAAGAAAAATATTCTAGGTCATGGTTAGCTTGTAACAGACACACTGATCAAAATGGTATCATTTACCAAGATAACTCAGTTAGCAAAGCATCTGCCCCCTCTTTCACCTCCCCCCACGAGAATTCATTGCTATTTGAATAAGTACAAAATAATTGCAACTGAAATGCTTACGACTTCCAATATCTCTCACAAAATGTAATAACGCCGTAACAGTCAGAATGGTAGTATTTTTGACAACAGGTAACACCACCAAAGGGGCTCCTGGGAAAACCTGACCAATGTTATCAGAATGGATCTCTCAGAGATTTCCTTCCGTTTGTTTGTTCCTTGGCTCCAACTTTTGACACACTTGATTGTTCAAAAAGGAAATAAGGGCAATATTGGAAGAGTGTTCAATATTCAGATGACAGACACATCAGCTTACTACAGACAGCTTGAATCCAAAACATTCTTGGAATCCCCATGTTAATTACCACATTATCAACTCCTGGAAAGACTGTGAGCTATTATTGTATAAGGATTCTGAGTAACTATTTTCCTAATGAACTCTGCCACCCAGACAATGGAATGAACAGCCTGTAGCCAGTCTGGGCTGCTGCCTTTCACCCCCGCAGTCTCAGTGCTTTGGCCACTCCTGGATCTGGCACATGGCCTGTCCTTTCCCACTGTCAGCTTCCTCTTTGGTGTTTCCTGGCAGTCTTACTCTCCAACACAGACTGCCCAAAGGCTCAATCCACTCCTTTCTTGGTCTACTGCTAGCTTCTCCTGGTGCAATGCTTGCTCATTCGACACCACCACTGCCCTCTAATCCATTGGCAGTGCACTGTCTCACCTGGCTTACCAACTTGCTCCTTGTGTTAATCTTAATGTGCATCTGAACCCCCCTCTGGGTTTTGTTAACATAGTAATTCTGAATTCAGCTGCTGGAGGTGAAGCTTGAAATAATCCATTTCTGCAATTTTCCAGACAACAGCAATTCTGCTGGTCCCAGAATGGCATCTGAGCACCAAGACCCTTGGAGAGAGGCTTTATTACCGTATTACCTTTGCAATTATGGAACTTTAACACTAATATTATGAACACCACATGGGGAGCTGCTACATATGAGGTAACAGAGACACAAGAATGACAAGCACACAGTCCCTGATGTTCAGCCTCAGCAGTTTGGAACTGACAATGCTTCATTAAGCGAGGACCTCTTCTGTGAATTACAGAGTATTTGGCAGCATCCCTGGCAAGTACTGACTACTTCTGAGACTTTACCCATCTGTGCCAGTCACATTGCCAAAAGCCCCTGGGAGACAGAATCGCCCTCAACTAGAAATCAGACCTTCACATTCAGGAGGGAAATAAGATCAAGTTACATATACTATATCCACGATGCTCAAGAAAAGGGATTACTGACATTTTAAAAAAATGTGATGTATATCTCGTACATGATAACTGCTATTGAAAACTCTTTAGATAAATACATAGACTGCAAATACCCTCACACTGCATGGTAACTAAAATGATGTACCTTTCTGGTCACACCAAGAAAGAAAAATACTTGCAAATTCCACAGATAAATATATGTAACTACTTCACTGGCATTTATTACCTTCATGTATGTACTTATCAAGTATGTTACAACAGAGGGAAGAAAACTTATTTTTCAGGCCAATTGAGTTTAAAAGAAACTTATTATAAGACATTGTTTAAAGAAGTACTTCGTGCTAATTTTATATTAAACATTAGACAACATAACAAAAAGGAGGTTATGTACATGTAAACTATGTAAGAATATTTAAGCAGAATGGTGCATTTTGTTGCTGGTTGTATCTTAAATGCATGGTCCTCAACAGATGTATCTTTTCCCCTACAGGTTTTCGAGGGGATGAATTTATTTTCAAGGCACTGTCTATTCTGGGACATGTGCCTACACAGATGCCCCTGACAGCTGACCAGGCATAAGCAGGACGTAAATCCAGCAAGCTAAACATCTGGGAGAACTCAAAGAAGGGGCAAATCAGGGAGAATCCACAGGAATGAAGTGGAAGGAGATGTGGAGCAGAGCAGCAGCCTGTATAGCCTTAGTTTCTGAGAGTGAGGCACAAATAAGAAAGGATGCCAGCCTTTGGGCTTACAGAATGAGATAAGCTGAAAAACTTCTGGCCATTTGTCTTAAAATGCAGGCAGGAATTTAGAAGGGGGTCTGATATTGACATATAACGATAGGGCTGTGGTTAGAGAATGCAGAGGTTGTAAGGGCACGTGAGGTCAAATAAGAAGAGGGATGGTGAAAGGGGATGCCGGGCATGGAACATTTCAGTGCAAATTTCAAGACACATACTTAGTAAATTATTCCTTAACATGTCATAAGTGGAAGCCAAAACTGGCCTACAGAGAACATTCTTGGAATTTCATACCATTTGGACAGGAATCCCCATAGCTGCCAAAGGAAAATGTGACACTCTGTTTGATTGCCAAAGTCAGTAATCCTTTGTCTGAATAATAGTAAAGCTTTCCTTTTGGAATATGGCTTCTTAATGAAGCCCTGATGGCAATTTCTGCACATTAAGTGGAAATGAGCAGACATGAAATCAACAGCAGGCGCCACGACTGGTTGACTATGCGGAGGAACATTTTTTACTTTAGTTTTCCTATCTGGAAAATGGAAAGCTGAAGCTTTTCCACCAACCTATGCTTGAGAAATACTGTGATGAGTCAGAGAAGACATTTTGGGTTTTTGTTGTTGCTTAGCAAAGATTATAAATTGCATTTATTAAGGCTTTTTCTATTATAGGCCATACATTTCTGAATATCAACAACTAAATAATTAACACACTTAAAAGCAATAAAAAGCGAGGTCTTAAGATATATTTTCAAACCCGTGTTTGTAACAACACTGCCCACAATAGCCACATGCAGAAGCAAAGTAGAGTCTATCAAGAGCTGAATAAACAAAATGTATGAATAATGTTTAATTGCATATGTTACTTCAAAGGAAATTCTCGTGATATGTTGCAGCATGGAAGTCCTTGAAGACAACTATGATTTTATTATATGAGATGTATAAAGTAGCCACAGCCATGGAAACAATTACAATGGTGGTTACCAGGGGAAAAGGAGGATTGGTTAATGGAATAGACTTTCAGTGCAGCAAGATGAAAGAGTTCTGGATTTCTGCTTCACAACAATATGAGTATACTTACCACTACTAAACTGTGCATTTAATGACTAAGACAAGACAAGCGTTGTTAACAATATAAAATTTTAAAAAATGAAGAGAACCAATAAGAGAAAACCCTTGTATAACACTCCATTTGTGTTTGAATGTTGGAAACCAGCTAGAAAGATACAGTCTACATTTATATTCATTTGCTTGGAGTGCCAAGTCACCTGGTTACCATGTGATTGGTCAGGAACATTCTTTGGTCACAGAAATGAAATATATTGGCAAGGGTCAGCTTACGGCTATTGTCTCTCATTCTAGATAGTTTGAGCCTTTTGGTGGTGTGGGGTAATGCAAAAATACTGGGAATTTCCAGAGGAAACAGTTTGTGCTAAAACTTAGCTGTTCCTGGACTTTTCTCACTGGTGATAATGTAACATCCTTAACAGCTCCCTCTGAATACAGATGCTGGCAGTGTATCACTAGCAGCACAAGAACGTCAAGACATTAAGAATGAATTTAAAAACACTTAAAATATGTAAAATAAATTAAGTCAAATAATTCAAGAGTTTCATTTTGCAAGGTTAAGAAACCTAATATAGAGATGAATGGAAAATTAGTGGTCTTTACAGAAGCACCAGAATGCTCTTCTTGTGGGACATCTCTCCATTTGATAATTTCTGAAAGAACCTCCTGAGTACCTGCAGTGACAGTGCCTTCAGGATCCCTCCCATTGTTAAAGGAGTATGAATCTAGATAGAATCATATGAGTCTAATAATATGGTTCATGGCATGAGTGTGGGAATCACCAACACAGGGCTTCTAGAGCTGAATTCTTGGTTGCTCATTACTTCACTGGGTTCCATTGTGCAAGTTTATGCTTCTCACCGTTTCTTCTTTGTAACAACAATACTGAGCTAACCATCTTCAGAACTGTCATAGCAATGCAGGGAGACAGAACAGAAGAACTACAGGGTGTGCTGCCACAGCATGAGCGACAAAATAACCCAAGACACACTGACTGGAGTGAACATGGCTATTTCTGCTAGGCAGTAAGCAACAGGAAGAAGCATGGAAGGCTGACTCTTCAGTAATTCTGTAGGACTCTGCTCTGAGCTACCAGGATTGGCAGGAATCACCATCAACATCCCAGTGCTGCACTTTACTCACAAGCAGAAAGAATTTCCATGTTGTAGGAAAAAAAAAAGCAAAACAAAGCAAGAACAAACCTCTAAAAGTATACAGGGATTGCAATGATTTCCGATGGAGCTCAGTCCTGTGGGGGAGGATGGAGTCAGGCAGGCGCCGTGCAGATCAGACACCTGGCTGATTAGCTCCCAAGGGAACGCTGAGCAGGGCAGGGCTCTGTCAGCCCATTGCTTTGAAGAAACATCTTCTCTGGAGGCTTTTAAAAATAGGATACTCTTGGCAGTTATAGAAGACACAGGGGCAAGCATTCCTGGGTGGCCTAGAATAAGGATGATGGCCTGACAAAACATCTGGGGCACTGGGTCCTGTGGACCACTGGGGTTCTCTGGCCAACTGGAGAGGTGGAAATTATATTTATTCAACTTAGAAACTCCCAGACAGGATATAATATCCAATGCAATCCATTATCCTATAGGAAAAAAAATTATTCTACTGCTGAAATCCATCCTGTTTCTATTATTGTTGACTTCCGAATACTGAACTCAGTTTTTGATGGGATACCATGGAGAGAGTTAAGAACGCAGTAGGAAAGATCTTGTTTCTCCCCAGTTTGTCTTGCTAGTCAAGAGGTGTTTTAAATGTTTCGGACAAAAGCTACATTTTCAGCAAAGGGAACATGGCTGTAGGTATCCGCCGTGCTCCCTGCTGATTTCTCTACAATGATCGAGAGAAGCTCTTCCCCAGGGAAAAGGCATTTAAGGTCACGCAAGTCCCACAAAAACCAACCGCACTTTAACTGCACCTGCATGGCCCTGTCTTTCTAAAACCAGTAAATGTTACTTCATTAATTATTTTTTTTTGAGGCATACTTTATATGTTATAAAATACACCAAATAAAAGTGTAGAATTCAGTGGGTTTTGTTATTTGTTCAAAGAGGTTGTAACCATCACTGAACAGAACATTTCAATCATCCCCCAAAGGAATCATGTCCCAGTAAACAAATCGGTCCTGTTTTCCTTTCTCTCAGACCCTGGAAATCACTAGGTCTTCCTGTCTGTCTTAAATTATTCTGAATGTCTCACATGAATCAATCATCCAATATGCTGCCTTTTAGGTCTGGCTTCTTTTAGGAATTGTTAATGCTTTCAAGTACATCCATGCATCAGTGTGCACTCAACAGCTTTCAAACAACTACTAAACATAAGGAACCAAGTGTTGAAAATTTTCTTAGAGATGCACGAGACTGGTATAGAACCAAGCAACTCTTATGATCAACTCTGTACCCAGCAGACACAAACAACATTTCTAGTGTAACGTAAGGGCTACTGAAACCAAAAATGGTAGGATCAATAGAGTGAGACATGGCAGATGATATGAGGCACACACAAGAAAAAGTTACAATGGTGCCAAGATACAGAATGTGTCAAGATGCAGTTACCATCTGAATCTAGGGTGACCAACCAAGTGAGAGAGAAAGAGCAGTGGCACAGATGAGCTCAGTGGCCAGAGATGTAGGTCAAGCGGTTAGGAATCTGAAGCAGTGTGGCTTGTAGCAGCAGCCACGGGGCTGAAGGTATGCAGGAACTTCAGTGTTCTGCACTATGGAATCAGAATAAAACTTACAGCTCTTCACCCCAGGTCCCTCATTCTGAGGATGAAATTTCTACCCCAGACAGATCAAGAGACTACCCCGGCTCTTGAATCTAAGCAACTACTTCCTTAGTTCCCTTGTTCTCAGTAGAATGTTTTCAGCTCATTGTCATGATCCCAACATACGGATTCTGTCACAGGCTGGCATGAAGTTGCAACATCAGAAGCACTGACCCACATCCTCCTGTTATGCTGAAGGTCTTATTAATGCACTCCCTTAAAAGAAGCTTGACTTCCTTCTCACAAGATCTTTCATGGGTCAATTGTCTGAACACGTGAAGTAACTTTACACTTGAAATAAATCAATAGGAGAAGAAATTAGTGATGAATTAGGTATCTAACAGTTTCACCAATGAGAAAGGTCTAAGTTTTTAAAAAGATGTATTTAGTTTTAATGGAAAGGCAGATTTACAAAGAGAAGGAGATTCAGAGAGACAGATCTTTCATCTGCTGGCTCACTGCCCAACTGGCAGCAACAGCCAGAGCTGAGCCAATCTGAAGCCAGGAGCCAGGAGCCAGGAGCCACGTGGGTGCAGGGTACCAAGAACTTGGGCCATCATTGACTGCCTTTGCAGGCCACAAGCAGGGAGCTGAATGTTATGCAGGGCATCTGGAACACAAACCAACCCCCAGATGGGATTCCAGCACATGCAAGGCAAGGATTTAACCACTTGGCTATTGTACCAGGCCCTATTCTCCTATCTTCTATTATTTCTGCATCAAACATGGATTGTACGTATAATTTAAACTGTTAAAGTTAGGCATTGTTTTGGATATTTATGAGACAGGTACACTATTTGTTCCAACAAGTATCTTTTTTATAATCTATGAAAAAAATTAAAACTAAGTTGACCTTACTGTTTTTAGAGGAAACAGAAAGGACTTAATTTACATCAAAGATGAATCAACTCAAAGAGAAACAAATGCTTGCGGACCTGACCTACTCCCTTTGCCTTCTCCCTTGTATCATAATCTTCTCGGTGGGCTTACCACAAAACTCATGGTTCAGGACTTCTAGTTTTATGCTGCCTACCTTATATTGAAAACATGCAAGTACTTTCTGCCCTCTTGCAAAGTCCATCAAAAGGCATCCTGTGTACACCTGCTTGTGACTAGCCACCCTTCCCTCAGAGGAAAGTCCTCTGCGTAGAAAACTTTGGATCAGCCAACCTGCTTTGCAGGCAATTCAGCTAGTAACCTATGCATGCAATCGCAAGTCCATAAGATTATTACAGAGCTGAAAAATTTCTACTGCCTAGTAATGTCATGTTGTAAAGTCATTTATTTATATAAAATCTTTGTATACATATATTTATGTGTAAATATATTGTTCATATATATGAACCATACAAGTGAGATTAGGATACTAGGGAGTAGCATCAATACACAGTATGTGCCTCTGCTCTCAAAAGTAGGACTCCCAATGAAACACAAATACACCTTTCCATTATGACGCCAGACTTCTATATGTTTCCTTATACTTACCCTGTGATGAGACATACAAATATAAGAAAGTTAAACTTGTAACTTATGCTAAGGGACTGCACTATCTTGATAACATGGGGAAAATGGAGGGAGGAGAAAAAAGTATGATTCCCACTGTAATTTTTTTCAAAAGGCTCTGGAGTCTTTCACAAGCTGTCTCAAAACTCCTCATACACTTCAAAAAGTTTAATTTGAGCAAACGCTGAACTTCAAGGAAAAAAGTGGTTGCTCCATAAATAGTACACAAACACTTACAATGCAGAATAAAAAAAATAGACTAGAATACCACAGAAGGAATATTGGAGAAAATATAACATCTATTTGGTCAGTTTTGACTTTTAACAACTGAACTACATTTTCCGCAAAATCTGTTTCCTATATCTTCCAAATATATTTATATAAGTAAATGCATTGACTGGAGCAGGTAAACCTTTACAGTTGCTCACAATCTTCCAAAGTCAATGACACTTGAGTCTTGGGGCTTATCATTTAACTGAAAAACTTTAAAAATGCCAAGATATGAGATCATTAACTTCCGATTCCACCCTGTCTATTCTTCAGTCATCATTTAGGTACTTAGAAGCAGTTTGGCAAGTATTTCCATACTATATGAGTAGTTCTTTCCTTGTTTTCACACGCTAATTCAATGAAACACCTGGAAAACTGTTTAAAGATAGCTTGATGAAAAACCAAATATAAAATAACCAGTTTAAGGAAGGTACCATGACTGAAATGTGATAAATACTGAAAACCCAATGACAACAACAGACTTCAAAACACCATTTATTGGCAATCTAGAAAGTCTGTCACAGCCCATGAGATCCTCTGTTAATGACTACAGGTGCTGGACACAAAGAAGTTATGTCTTAGTTACCATTATAATATGTCGTTTGCATCTTAAAATACAATCTTTAATAAGGTTTATCAATGCAAAATACAAGGAAATTGCAAAAGACATAGCTGCAGAAGTGATAATACAAGCCAATGTCACGCTAAAAGCCAGAATTACACAAGTTACACTTATTTGATCGCTTTGAAGATCTTTCAATGCATTGGCCTGAGAGAGACCTAATCATTGAAGTGTGTGAAGTAGGAACTTTCTGGGGAAAGTCAGAAGAACAGTTACTATCATTAATAAAAGTGCAAATTTCAACATGATACTATAGAATAAAGATTTGAACTAAAGGAATAGGAAGCAAGAGACGGCTAAATTCTAATATGTCTTGAGCACCCTTGACTATCGTAGCACTGGGTCAACTCTGCATTGATGTGGTCTCAGTGAAATCTTAAGAGTTCTTCCCTCACTGAACTTGAACCCAGCTTTGACTTCAGTGGTTGCTAGTCATGTTTCTACTGTTTATCAAATTCTCAGCTGCCCTTAACAGACTGATGTGATTTTATTAACATGTGAGTAGATCATGTTATGTTATAGGGAAGAATAAGAAATAGTGGTTCTCAGGCTGCTTGGGAGAGACAACCCTACTAACAGATCATCAGGGATCCCTTGGGCAACTTCAAAGAGCCCTTCAAGTGAGGCCATTGGGAGATTGCTAGCAGGACCATTAAGAGAATATGTTCCTGGAGGAGTAGGAAGAGAGTAAAATTCCTTCAGAAATGTGGAACCTATTCAAAAACAAGGCTACAGGGACCAGCACAATAATCCAACCAGCTAATCCTCTGCCTACAAATGCTGCCTGGATCCCATATGGGCACTAGTTTGTGTCCTGGCTGCCCCACTTTCCATCCAGCCCCTACTCTTGGCTTGGGAAAATAGTAAAGGATGGCCCAAAGTCTTGGGACCCTGCATCCATGAGGGAGACTCAGGGGAGGCTCCTGGCTCTTGGCTTTGGGTGCACTCAGATCTGTAAATCTGTGTTTCAGAAAAAAAAAAAGCCTTGGAAACAAATCTTAGAAAAAAGTATTGAAAAACAAGGCTCCGGATTGTTTGGTGGCCTTAGTTGGCACTCTTCACACATCTCCTTTAACCCCCAGTTACGGTTCAGTAGGACTGGGTGGATTTGAGTGCCTTTGTAAGAAGTTTCCCAGGCAAGTTTTAGAACAGAGAAAACCATGACTGAATCAACAGTGCCAATTTTCCTTGCTACAGATTTTGTCTACAAGTGGTTTAATAAAGTTCCCACCTTCCTTGCTTCTTCTGAGATCTCTGAGCTAATTTTCAAATGATAATCCTTCCTCACAATCAGGGCCCTAATGCAATTGCCATCCCAAATATTTCCCTATCCCATCTTGCACTTTCTTTTCTACATTTCACATGGTGTTTCAGCATCTCTCAGGACCCCAGTAGTTAATCCCAATGTAGTCAGGACATGGAAAATCAATCATGGCCTATGATATCCACCATCTCTGAAACTTCCTGCGTATTGGCTGCTCTGCCTTATGTCAACATCACTAGGTCATTTATTTTTGTCTCCTTCCACTCAAAGTTCTTGGAGAGAAGACAAAATCTTTGTTTACTGACACAAAGTTAAGTGCTTCAAAATCTTGTTAAACTAACAGCATGCATTATTAGTGCTAGAAGTAACACTGAAAATAAATCTCCCAGAATTAAGGCTCTATGTTATTTAAAAGTTTAGCTTTCCTGAAGGCATCCCAGTTAGAGACAAGGTTAGTTACCCTTGAAACAAGCAGGTTTTTTTTTCCTAAATTTTTTGGTTCTGTTTCTCCCTGGAACTTATTTCAAGTTGAAGGCACACAATCTCCATCATTCTCCAAGCGATGCAAGTCAGTGGTAATAAGCTGCATATGCCAAATAATCACTTTGGTTGTATGATTTGTATTTTTTTCTGAATTAAAACAGTTGCATTGATTTGAGCTGGAGTTGAATTCTGACTAATGTCAAGAAGTCATTGAAAGCAAATTTTGTTAGAGAAAACCTATACCAAATTCATACAATCATCGATTAATAGTTGGAGTCAATATCCTTTAAAACAAAAACGCTCATGACTATATGCCAACAAAGAATAGTATACAACTGGAAAAATAAGAATACTAAAATACTATTCTTCATGCTGCTTTCCCAAAGATAGAAGCTATTTAACAATGAAACAAGCTCAATTTGTAGAGTAAAAAAAATTCCCTAAATCTTGCATGTTTAAATTGTTTTATGCAAGAGAACTCTTTCAGCTGAAATGGTAGCAGTGTGTACATTAAATCAGTGATAAATCCTCTAACTGCATTTTATTTTAAACACACCAGAAGCATAATGCTCAGCATTCTTTACTCTTTTCCTTGGTATCTGAGGTTCTATGACGCCACTGCCATGGAAATTCAGTATACAGATTTCCTATGGATCAAAATGAGAATATCAGAGAGGAATGGGTGGGATTCAATGTGGATCCATGTCAACGCATACTATCGTATGATAATCTAAACATTTTTCTCTTACACATTGAGATGGCTAAATAAATGTGTTGGAACACTAAGTATGGAAAAAGCAAAAATATAAAAATCATCCATATGTTATTTTCAAACTATGGTGTGCACCTGAATTTCCCGGATCAATGGTTTAAAATAAGTTATCTGAATCTCATCTCAGAACTACCTAACCAGCAACTGACTCACTATTTGTAAAAACCCAATCCAAGTGATATGGATATCAGTACAGCTGTGCTCCACACTAATTAAGGACTAATGATTATAGTAAATCACTTCCACATAGTACATTAGCTTTACCATCTTCACTATAACTCTAGGTGTCAGACATTATTATCTCTGTCTTACAGAGAAAGAAATGGGCTTCATGACTTCCAGTCACAGGACCAATAAGTGACAATGCCAGAATTACCTACTATGTTCTAACATCTCACAATCCTAACCACTGTACAACCATACGGAATACAATGCCTCATATACATGTAGACCACTGCTTTCTAAGTGAAACTTGGAGATATTTAGGTGAGTCATTTCAAAGGCATTGCTATTTTTCCCTACTGAATAACTAACGAAGAAAGCTATATATAATAGAATTCAAATTTTAGGACTCCCAACCTTACAAAAGGCTCTATCACATTCAAGCTTATCTGTTAAGTGCCTACTGTATATCTACATCTGATATTTAAGAAAGTTGTCCTATATGAATTCTTTTCTCCCCTGCCAAAGTTTTGTTGAGATATGAGTTTTAATCTTTCATCCAGGTAAAGGATTTTTATAGATGTTGCAGCCATGAGAATTTTAACGGCAATTCTTTGGATTTTCTACTAACATAAATTTTTTGTAATGCTTTCAGTTTCCGGCAAACTAAATTTGGGAATGACAGCATGAGGACTCAGGTGAATTGTTATATAGGTTGAATGAGAAGACTTGTTTATAGGCAGTATGAGAATGGCTTTATTTCACCCACAGAGGCAGGCTATTTTATATATTGCTTTTATTCACAAAGAGAACTTATGGTTTCCTAAGCAAAGCAATAAGTTAAGACACCACTGTATCAGTGTGCTGGATTCAAGTCTTAGCGTTAGTCCTGATTCTGTCTCTAAGTGCACTCGGGGGATGCCACAAAGCATTAGATTCTTGCCACTCATCTCAGTTATCGGGGTTGATGTCTTGGCTCTTGGCTCCAGCCTGCTCCAGCCGTGGCATATGTGTGGGTGATACGTTTGGAGTATGATACACACTGCTTAAGATTGAATGTATTGAGTTCTTCTTCCCTTACTCTGCTCAGAGGCAGTGAACTAAGGGATCTATTATGCTTTGCTTACTGTCATCAGGACCATTTTCTCTTCCTGGTTCTCTGCACTAGGCAGCATCCCAGCAACTACTCAATTACTTATTTGACCTTCCATTGTGATCTGGCTGATCTGGCTTTGGCAGTATTGACCAACTCTGGGTTATGTGTTCTTGAGGAGACAGCTTAGATTTCCTGAATAAACAGTCAAATGAATGCATACTTAGTGCTAAGCAGTCCATCTCATAATCCCATATATCTATGTTCTGCCTGCCATAAACCTCCTTATGTTAGGTAAAAAGCTTTACTCATTAATGGCTCTTTGAGCCTTTATTCTGCTTTTTAGAAGCTAAAAAAAAAGAACCTCCCATGGGAGTCCCATTAATAACTCAAAGAGTTATTATGAACTAATAAATCCTAGTTCTCCTTGCATATTTTTGTCAATTTAAAAATTTCTGGAAATTTCGTAATTTTTATCACCTTCTCTAGAGTTTTCCAATATCTCTATTAAAAGGTGGCACAAAGAATTGAGCAATGTATTATGATCTGATATTACAGGATCTTTTAAATCTTGAACTACCATTCTCTTCATCACCACTGCTTCTTCCCCAAATAGGATATATTTAATAAATACATATTTCAAGTACTATTTTAAATACTCACCATATGTCATTCACAACAAAACACTCCATTTCAGTAAAAGCAGCAGTGGAGCAGAACAAACAAGTGGCGCATTACTTAATTTTAGGAATTATTTGCTTATTTAGCTCATCTGAGGGAATATATATATTCTCTATATATACTCTCTATATCTATATATAGATATTAATATATATTCTATATATAACATTCTATATATACATTATAAATATGGAGAGAGATATGTAAATCTTCTTTCTGCTGGTTGATTGTCCAAATGCCCACACCAGTGACAGCTGGACCAGGTTGAAGACCAGAGCCAAGAACCAAACCCAGATGCTTCATATGGGTGGCAGGAACCCAACTCCTTGAGCCATCATTGCTGCCTGCCAGAGTACACATAAGCAGAAAGCTGGAATTGGGATCAGAACCAATACTTAAACAAAGATAGTGTGACAGCGGATGCAGGTATCCCAAGTGGCTTCTTAACTTCTAGCCCAAACTCCCCTACAACTATAGTTTTAGGAGCTAGAAGAACTTCTTTGTTATTTACTATGAAGAATTTCTTTATTATTCACCGTGAATGCATGAACACCCCTGAGTGGTATTCAGTCAATGTGTCTTGAGTAAGGTTATGGTGTGTACTATGGATAGCCTAAAGAAAGCAAGATTAAGCCACGATTTTAAAAGTTAAAAATGCTAACGACACTAAAAGTGGGAAGGATAGAATTCACCGAAGATCAGAAGTTTATTAAATAAAGAATAGCTTTCAACTGTTTTTGTTCTCTTTAAACTCAACATCTCTTTGAATTTACTTTGATGCATAGCTCATTGCTAAGACGGCTGAATAAAGACTTGCTGTTAAGTGTATCACATAACCTAGGAAATACTTGAGCAGGATAAAGTATTTTCTAAATTTGTCCTTTAAAAAGTCTCCTCCAAAGAGCATTTGATGAACTAATGAAAATGCATTCAAACAAAATGTGGCTGACCTCTCCTTGTGCTCCTAAAATACTCTATCAATCACAGTTCAGAACAAAGTTAGTCAATTTGGCTTTAAAATATCAACAGCTTTTGTCAGGACATTCTTCTAATTGCATGTTCCCTGGACTTCCCATTCTTAGCACACAGAAGACGAGACTGTGTGAGAAAGAGCCAGGCAAACTAGAGGCTGGAAAATGCTTGAATTGGGAGTTGGAAATCCTATATTAGATTTGGCCCTGTATGGTTTTCAAGGTCACACATCTACTTCTGGTACCACTGAATCAATTTCCTCATCTACAAATTAAAGGAAATATGAGATTCTACCATTTATGTTTTTGGCCATATAATTCCGACAGCTGGATTTTTCTCATTCCACTAATGACTTTAACAACTCATGGAAAACATCTGTTAAGGAACGGAATAGATTTTTCTGAAATACTGGTGTATGGCTTGCACAAGTCAGTCATCCAAGATACTCATTACCAATATAACCATTTCCAATATTAAGATTCTGGTTATCATAAAAGAAAGTATGCCTCAAAATTAATATATTAAGGCAAACAGTTATCAGGAACTGACGAGAAGGCTCTACGACACACAATATATCATTTATTACCTTCCCTGCAATGGATCCTCTGAGATAGTATTTTTACAATTTATGTATTTGCATTTAATAAATTTCTGCTGTTTGCTTCACCTAAAAACTGCTATTAATCATTAGACACTCTAATACTTGATGCTATAGCTTTAAGAATATGGAAGGGTTCACAACGGCTGCTCCTAAATTCAATAGAACAATTACTCATAATATGCAAGTATTCCTGAAGTGCACATTTATTTTTTATTTTTTTTCTTCTCCTATTTCATCTCTTGGATGAGATGAAGAAAAAATGATACCGGATATGATTCCAGAAACACTGCTCTTCCTTTTCTGAGTATTTTTGGCCTTCTCTGCTAAACTTCTTGAATCAGAAACCTGAATGCTAGATTTATGACTATTTTTGAAGGATTATATTATTGTAATAACATAGGGGGAATTTGGGGAAGGGGTTTTGTGGAGTGGGAGGAAAAATCCCAGAATCTATGGAACTGTATCATAAAATAAAACTACTTATTCACCTCTACTTTGCTCCAAGTATACGCTCCATTATCTGTGACTTAGTAACAAATCCAATAATATTCAAGGCAAATGAAACATTTATATCTTCATTTTCAATTCCTTCACAAGTATCAATTAAGTTAAATATCCATATGCATATTGCCTGCCACCTTGTCCTGGTTACTAAGTTCTGTCGGCCTCTGTCTCTCTTCCTCTCTCTCCCTACCTCCCCACTTCCTCCTCTTCCTATTGTTATTGTTATTGTAACTGTTATTTAATTATTAAGCAACTCTATGCTTGGTTTTATATTTAAACATAAACTGAGCCATTTAACATTTTCCAGTATGCTGGGATCACATTACATTGTATTGTTGCTACATTTCAGTTAGAGAATTTTATGACGTAAAAAATCAATTATATAACATTTACAAATAAAACATCATGGATAGACTGAGGAGTTAGTGGGTGAGATGGGAAAACCAAAGAACTCTAAGCAGTCTCAATCTAAAAAGATTTTCTCCAAGGCATTCTGTAGCAAAACTGTCAAAAGTTACAGATAAGGAGAGGATTCTAAAGACACGAAGAGAAGCAGTCCTATTTTCTTGGTAAATCACCAGCATATAGGTAATTACGGTATTTTTGCTCCCATGAATTGTTGATTTCTTTATTGCAAATTACTGGGCTGATGATCATTTGTCTTGAACAGCTATGAAGTTTGACAGCCATCACACAGTGTCTGATAATTAATGAAATTCAGGATGATTAATTATTTCTATTTTAGGGTGTAAACCACAAGTCATTTAACACTTCTACTGACTCCCATAACAGAAAATGGAGCCAATGTAAAGCTCCCACATGCAAATAGAATCGTTATTTCTGACTTTCAAATTATTTCTTCACCTGTTTTTTTAATGTCAATTCCCTTAGCCAAAAATAACGGAGTGATTAATCTATTCAACATTAAACAAATCTGGATTTCTGGCTTACTTGCCTGTCATAATCTTCTTTTTTCAAATCCCCCAATTCAAAATTCTATTAACACTCATTCCATAAATATTTGTGTGGCAAGATTCAAGTACCAGGAAACAGCATAATGTGAAATTAACAGAGTGGCATTATAAAGGAGCATATGACACAAACAGCTGCAGCTCAATCAGTATTTGTCCCGATGCCTAGTTTTCGGAGAGGAAAGGACAACAAAAACACTCCCTCCTACCCAAACAGCCTCCGAGAATATTTTACTAGATTCTAAATACATCACTGGGGCTAGGAAATATCTCAAACTGTTTAAGTTCTGTGAAATGATGCTAGAAAGTTAGTTATTCCATCAATGTGTTTATTTCAACCTTGAATACATACAAAAGTTGCAAGAAAGGTGTTTTCATTAGTTTTTCTTTTTTTAAAAAATTTTTAGATTAAGAATTCTGAAAATGTTTTACTCATTTTCAAGTACAACTTATTTCTAAATATAACTAATACGTATTTTTTTTAATTTTGAATTAGGGCATTTTCTGAGTGGAGGGACACAATAATTATATGTGTAAGCCAATATTATCTCATGCAAACTGGGACATGAAGTCACCTTATACGTAACTACAGTCATGTACAGAGATTTAGATATCCCGAACAAAAATTCACAAAATTAAAATAATTTTAGGGAATTAATCAAGAGCACATAAATGGACATTGGGCTAAAAATAGAACTATAGTATTTTCACTGTGAGAAGGGGCATATAGTTTCAAAGAAGGAATACAAAACAAGCAAAAAGTAGGAGTTACAGAAATTTGTAAATAACTTCATATATAACATAAACCTATTTTCAGAATACTTCCTACTTCTATAAAACTAGATAATTCCAATTTAATGCTTTCAGCTCAAACAGGGTCATCCATATGATCACCCCCATTTGTGAAGAAGTATTCTCTTTTAGGCGGTACAGATACAAATACTATAAATCACTCTTCTAAATAATTCAAAATTAAGCTTATCTATTTCTACTAAAAACATATCATCTTAGACTCCACAAAACGGCCATTTTTTATACCTGCTAGAGAATCAAGGTATTGGATAAACCCCTCTCTCCCTTCAACCCATTCCTCGACCTGCATCCTGTTTTTCTCTTTCAACCTCTCTCTTTTCCCATCTTTTCTTTCTTCCTCCCTTCCTCCATCCAGGTCATATTCCAGCAGATGCAAAAATGTCTGAGACTGGTCAGCAACATATGCTTTCTGAAGCCCCGTGAGGGCTGTGTATTATCGACTTCCGGGGTTCGTCACAAATGGCATGGCAGTAAGCTTTGTTAGGAACGAGCATCTAGCAAAATGGCACCTTTTCCTGGGGACCAGCACTGCCCCTGCCTACTTCCTTAGAATGCAAAAGCAGAATGGCTACACACAGGTCTGGGTACGTGTCACTCTGGAATGTTCCTTCCCTGGTTTTAGCTCTGCCTTTTTAGAGGGCTCACTGCCCTGCTTCATGACCACCCTGCCTTGTATCTCCGAGAAAGCCTCACATGACCACTTCCTCTTCCCTCATCGATGCCCAATCTGCGTTCTCTCTATAGAGACACTCTGCGTAGAAACACTTCGATGAGCTCCTGAGGAGCTGCGAGGTGGACTGTTTAATCACAATTTAGGTTCGTCCTCAAAGATTTAGGGAACTAACATACACTAGCCCCTTGTAGGTACAAGGACAAACTCTGAGTTAGGTCAGAACTTGAATGTCCCTTACGAGGTTGTCAGGATCCAAGCACCGGTGAGTCCTGACTGATCTGAGGGACACTGCATTTCCCTCACAAGCCAGTGGAGCAGATCAATAATTGGACTAATGGTATCCCTGAGAAAAGCTAGGTGTAATGATGATCTTCTCTAGAAATCCATTCATCAATATATGAGCAATGCAAGCATATTAGAAGGTTACACTTTTCGTATATTATAATTCTATTTAAAAGATCCAGGGCAAATTACTTTGAGACCTAGTCTCGAAACCTCAATCAATCTAATAAATGTTTGATACTCTGCCCTAAAAAATAGCTTTTCATTTTCATATCGAAGTTCCACTGTCCTTTACAGGTCACCTACAATGGGTGAAAGGATGAGACATACATTAGTGTGCCAGCTAGGAATCCGTGCTGAGCCTGCATGATGCCAAGAAACGTGGACTTCCTGCAGGGAAGGCTGGCAACTCTGCTCAGCGCAGAGATGATGCCCAAACAGATGTTCGGCATCTTCTGTCAGCAGCAGGGCGCTTTGCACGGTGGTGAAATGGAGCATGCTGCTTTGGGTTGTTCAGGCAGGCCCATGCAAGTGAGCTATAAGACCCCCCCTAACTGCACCAGCCTTTGCAGGCTCGGAGCTGGTGACCACAACCAGCTGAAGTTGAACAGTATCTGGACAGTGTGTCCTGCAGTTCCCATGGAGCCTACACTCTAAGCCCCATCCACACCTTGGATTCTGTTTTCCCCTTATTTTGCACTTCTCTGACTTTGATGTTAGACCTCCCACTTTGGGGAAAGAGTACTCTGTGAAACAACAGAGTGGGTCTCTGTGTCATCAAGACCACCTCAGAATATTGGATAGAAGATAAAAAAAAAAAGCACAGCTCCTGAAAGGATAGTTTTTCTGTTTGAAAGGCTCCAAGGAACAGCAGGGAAGGGATTTTTTAAAAAAAGGTAAAGAAAAGAATATCAAAGGGAAGTAGACAAACTCGTTGGAAGTTTAAACTCTTTCTTCTCTTGCTCTTTTCTTGTCTCTTCCTATTTCTTTCACAGGAAGAAATTTGCTTCCTCTGCCTCTTTTGGATGTCCATGCTCTTAACTCTTTCGCTTTTTTTTAACCGTTGAACTGCCAATAGTTAAAGGTGGTCCCATTGTCCAAAATAATGAAGCCAATTGCTAGGACTGGTCAAGGTAAGGCAATCATCGTGTGATCCTGGTAATGATGTGTGTATTTGAGGAGGACATTGGTCAGCCTCTTTCCCATGGGCCTGCAGTTTGATTTGTCTTCGTCAATGCTTTTTGATTCATTGGATTACAAATAAGGATGTTAAGACAATTGCATGGACACAAAAAAGAGTTCTAACTAGAGTCCACAAGCACCGATTTAAAAATTATGGCTTGGGGTTTGGCACGGTAGCCTAGTGGCTAAAGTTCTCACCTTACATCAGCCAGGATCCCACATGGGTGGCTGATTCTAATCCCAGCAGCCCCTCTACCCATCCAGCACCCTACCTGTGGTCTGGGAAAGCAATAGAGCCTTGGTACCCTGCACCCATATGGGAGACCTGGAAGAAATTCCTGGCTCCTAGCTTTGGGCTGACTCGGTTCCATTCATTGCAGCCACTTGGGGAGTGAATCAATGCACAGAAGATCTATCTTTCTGTCTCTTCTCCTCTCTATCTGACTTTCTAAAAGCAGTAAATAAATATTTTAAAAAAATAAATAAAAGTTACGGTTGTTTCAGAAAACTACTGGCCCTAATACAGCTAATTTGAAAAAAAGAGTCCATTTGAAATTCTTCCTGTATTGAGGCATAATTTTAATACAATCTGTTCCAATATTTTCCACAAGTACATTTTACACCTGAGATCTGAGCACACGAAAAATATTATACCTTGTTTTTTTCAAATATTAACTACATTTTAGGCCGGTGTTAATGTTTTAAAAGTTCAATGATTCCATTCAATGACATCATTATACGAAAGACAGCGCACTACCACCATATTAAACATTTACACTGTTTGGAAGGAATTCCTATAAATACATTGGTGCATGTGACGCTTTGCATCTAAGATTACTGATGCAGAATGTAGTTCCAGAGGAGGCATTAATATGCCAACGATGTAATAGTTTTATGACACTTAATATATGCTATCAAATTTCACACCATAGCATTTTTTTAATGAATGTTTTTTTCATGTTGACATCATTTCATCTTAAATTAAGGCAAACATGTGGTATCTAACCTTTTGGGATTGGCTCTTTTCCCTTAGCATTATGAGATATAGTACATTTTACAGGTACTATTTTTCAAACTCAAACAGCCTACCTCACATGCAATAAGATATTGTGAAGTAACCAATGAACCAACAATCAATGTGAGTCAGATGGCTTATGATCTACATCAAAGAACTGTAAAACCTAATATACTTTTAATACCCTATGTTATTCCGTAATGGGGAGGGGGAGGAGGGAAATGTTCCATCTCCCTAGAATGTGTGAGGAAGACGTGAAGTATGGCCTATCAGGATCATAACTGGTAACTCATGGACAACAGACTCGAATCAGCATTAGACAATAGTAAAACCACAAAGGCATATGGGGGGAATCAAGAGCGATCCTGACAACCTCTTAACAGGAGGTCATATGCACAGAGCATGGGGGGACCCCAGAGTGGAGCGGGCAGACAGGAGGAGACTCCCAGATCCTCACCAAGGACTATCAGTATGGGCACCGAGGACTGCATCCCAACTGCCAAGGAGACCACAGGGAATTGGAGTGCCTTCGGAGGCTGAGAACTCTGAGGTCACCCACCCCCATCTGGATCTACCACATGGGATGGAAGAAGTCCAAAACCTTCCTTGTAGGATCCAGGGACATTGGAACTACAGCCGGGAACCCTGAGCGGTCTGCAGAAACAGAAAAACAGTAAAGTTCCTTTAGGACTAGGGAGGAGAGCTTTCTCTGGTCCTTGCCTGGTTCCAACTTTGGGTCCCCACCCTCTCTAGCAGGATCACTCCAGAAACCCCTCAAAACAAACAAAAAATCTAGAATAGACAGAGAACAAGGAAAGCTTAGAATCAGATGGGAAATGGTCAGTGTGGATTCACTTATACCTTACTAGGTGGGACACAAAGATTAGTTACTCCTCACTAGGGTACTGAAGATTTCTCTGCACACCCCTCCTAAACTGTTCTGCACCTAAACTGTTGTCATACGTCTTGTTAGAGTTATAAGCCAGTTTAGACTACCCGAAAAACAACCAGGTTATGCTACAACGCTATAAAATCCTAAATACTATAATGAAAACAGACACGAGACAGCTGAATAATAATCTATAACCTTTTAAAGGTGTATAGAACCCGGTTGTATATAAACTAAAATTGAAATGTCAATGAAGAAGGCACAGGATGTAGTTAAGAACTTGCCTTTTTTTTCTTTTCTTTCTTTCTTCTTTTAACATATTGGTTACTCAATACTATGTCAATCAATTCCATAATGTTATAAGTTGTTGCTGATGTTATGTTGGGGCTTTTAATTGAATGGGATGATACTCTGCCGGCTCTACCTTCAGACCAGAGATGGTCTCCACAAGAATCCGTTGAACTTATCTGGACAATAAAATGCTGGACTCTATGCTTGGTATGTGCTTGCAATGAAAGAATCTCAACTGAACTTGAACTGTGGTAATGCAGCAAGGTGGAGAAATTCACCATGGGGGAAGGGGTGTGGGAGGGGTGGGGGGAATCCCAGTGCCTATAAAACTGTCACATAATGCAAAATAATTAATAAAAAAAAATGAACTTCTGTCTTCAAAATATTTTGCTAGATTTTGGTCTGGAAGTTAATCTAAAATATAATCCTTATCCTGAAGATCACACAATTAAAAGAATCAACTATACCAATTACAGGAATTCAGAGAAGGACAAAATCACAGTGGTTTCCACTTTTCTCCTAATGGAGGCAATCAGAATCTCTCTCGTGGGCAATGGTAAGGTTTCCTATTTGATCTGCTTGCTCTAGCTTTATCCCATTCAGTGTGTGCTCAGTATCATTACCAGTTATTTTCCTAAAACACATGATAGATGATGCCACTGGTCTGTATCAGGATATCCAAAGATCTAGTCATCAGAGGGTTAAGCCCTAATCTGTGTACGCGGCTTTCCTGGTCCTTTGATCTAGCCCAGGCAATTGTGTGCGCCCATGCATGTATATATACCACACACACACACAAACACACACACTTTGCTTTTAGTGAATCTTAAATGTTCCAACCCTGAGCTCTCATCCATTGGAATCTTTATTCCCCAGTTAAATCAAAGTACATACTTGTACATGCTCTGGCTGACCAAAATCTTAGCGAATTTAAGATGGAACAAAATGTTACTTTTGTCAAAAAGCCTTCCCAGAATTCCTGAATGTGAACTCTAAGTAATTTCTTGCATTCCCCCTTTTTTTAAGATTTATTTATTTTTACTGCAAAGTCAGATATACAAAGAGGAGAAGAGAGAGAGGAAGATCTTCTGTCCATTGATTCACTCCCCAAGTGACTGCAACGGCTGGTGCTGAGCCAATCCGAAGCCAGGAGCCAGGAGCTTTTTCCAGATCTCCCACTTGGGTGCAGGGTCCCAAGGCATTGGGTCATTAACAGCTTTTCCAGGCCACAAGCAGGGAGCTGGACGGGAAGCAGGGCCGCCAGGATTAGAACCAGCACCCATATGGGATACCGGCATGCAAGGTGAGGACTTCAACCAGTACGCTATCGCACCGGGCCCAATTTCTTGCATTCTTTAGCCTTGGGTAGTTAATTTACATTTCTGTCTACATAACGAGATGTTCTGTTTCTGAAGTCCAAGTTAATAATTTCAGTAAATCCAAGTGTGTGTAAGTTTTTTAACCCCCCTGGCTAAAGGCTGACTTCCTCTTGCTGCACCATAAATGGCAATTAAAAGATCTGTTGCTAGACCTGAAAGTCCTTAAGGAAATTTTAGAATCTTAATGTAACTGTCGTATAGATGAGGAGAAGGAAGAGAAGAATCTGTAGTTACCTGTAATTTTGCCTTTTCAGACAGCGCTATGGCCTATCTTCAAAACCAGGCCAAGGATGCTAATCTTACCTTAATGGATGTTTCACCAAAAATTTAGTATTCCATGTTCAAGTTCTTGTTGTAGGCTATTCTTGTCCCTATTCCAAAATTTCCTAGTGAGTAAGCAGATCGCTTTAGTTGGGAAAACATTCCCAGTTTGCAAGTGTGCCCTGGTCCCATATTATCGTGTGTGATGCTGCTGAGTCCCTGGAAGATTTCCGTTTCCAAGAGCATCAAAAATAACCAAGGTTCATGATAGGGGAGGGAAAAAGAGAGAATTTAGAGATAATCCTCCAACTTCAGTTATCACTTATTGTGGGAAGGTACTGAGCTTATAAACAAACAAACAAACAAAAAGATCATATCATTTAAGAAACAAAAGTTGGAGCCAGCGCAATAGTCCGTAGCTAATTTCTTGTTTTGCAAGCCCCAAGATCCCATCTGGACAATGGTTCATGTCCTACTTGCTCCACTTCTTTCCATCCAGCTCCCTGCTTGTGGCCTGGAAAGCAGTCGAGGACAGCCCAAAGCCTTGGGACCCTGCACCTGCATGGGAGACCTGGGGTTTGGATTGGCTCAGCTCCAGCCATTATCGCCACTTGGGGCATGAACCAGTGGATGGAAGCTCTCTCTCTCCGTAAATCTGCTTTTACAATAAAAATAAATCTTTTTTTGTTAAAAAAGTTCAGACATGAAGATGTATAAATTAAATGTGTAAAACATTTGACATTTTAAAAAGATATGCTCTATATTAAGAAAACTGAAGCCAACAACATTTTTGGTAGGTCCACACAATCTTGTTTAAAAGGACTGATTGTTTACAAGACTTATTTTTCACTTTCTGTCATCAAATGCAGTCATTTTTTTCCCACTTGCATAGTATGGGCAAGATGATGAAGGTATTTGCTTATGGATGAAGTAAGACAGCAGAATCACATTAAAATGATGATGATAAATGGTCATGTCTCATTAAGATTAGTCATTCTGAATCTCCATGTAGGCTAAATTATTGTGAAATTTGATTGTACATCTTTAAAACTGTATGTATTGTTAAATTGATTGCAGGAAATTAATAAAGCAATCAGTGAATGATACAGGCAATGCCTGAAGATGACCACCTTTGATAAATTAAAATTAAATGGAAAACTAGAAAATGCAAGAGTGGTTTCTCCTGTGGAACTCATTATGCAACTTTGCTTCTTTCTTACTGGCATATTGATATATGCATGAAAAATCATACAATCATCTATATTTACACTTAATCTTTATATAATGTATACTATGTATGTATATTTTATATAATTTATATTTTGATATATTATATGTTACATAACTTTTGAATTCCATAACACTTGTAGCTTTCCATACAGACACGTCCATTTCTAAAGACAGCTGATTTGCACAAAATTCACTCTATTTTTAGTGTGTTACTTATAGTAACCAAGGTGAATACAAAAAAACCTGTCACTAATTACCAGCATCTAGGAAAGAAAAATTAAAACACATTCTATTTTATTCATGGACTGGTAAATAACTGTCTAGTTATTTTTGACTAAAAGTAACCTGGACAAATAACAAATTGGAGGATTTAGGGCTTTGGAGCCTAATCAACACATTTTTAAATCATTGGCCTATAACTATAAATGCATATCTGATCTATTATAGTGAAGTTACTTGCAACTCCAAGTCATATACAAACACATTGGATAAACAAACGTGATGGATAGATGATGAAATAGGACTCGGCCTGGGTAGGAAATCCTGTCTTGCAGCAACAAAAAAGGACCTAACTCGAGACCATTAGGCTTAGTGAAATAAACCAACATCCATAAAGACAAATATCATGTCTTTTTTCTGACTTGTGGTAGGTGACAGAATACAAATGAAAATGTATGAGTGAAACTGACATGCTGAGATTATTTAGCTTTTGTCTATATATTTGAAGAACAATTGTCTTTCTACTTTCTACTTATTGAATTCTTTACTCAGTGGAGGATTAAACCTGTGGTTCAAAAGTGTATCATCGCAAAACATTAAAACAGGAAAAAAAAAAAAGAAAGAGAAGACAGGGAGGGCAGGAAGTGTCATCATGTGCTTAAAATGGAGTACAGGAAATACATGTTTTTATATCATAAATGAAAACGAAAGACACCAATTGAAATAAATGCTTATGACCTGGGTCTGAGTACATATATTAGCAGGGCTGTAGTCAAGAGACCAAATGCTGTGGTCAACCTCAGCTTCCTTTCTGGAAGGAAACCTACGTGTGGTATGAAATTATTCTAAGAATTGAAACAACTGATTAAGTGCCATGCACTGTACGCATGGTGCGTGACATAGTTTCAATAAATGTTTTACCTGCTATTACTACCAGAAGCTAAAGAAAGTAGTTTAGACAATGCTTCTATTTCCCACCGGAAATTCACCAACTAAGCTAGTCTAAACTCACATACACAACGCCCAAATGTGCTTATATTTCTGATTCAATGCAAGCCTCATTTTAATATAAATACATCCCACTGTGGAAACTCTGATCATTTCCTTCATGGAAGTGGATTTTTTTTATGTGTGTTAACGCCATTAAATCATTTTCTAAGGAGACTTTTCTTAATATTTTTCTTTATGATGGCTTTTCGAAATGGAGATTTACTGAAGCATTTTGGTAGTGACTTTTAGCACTCTATTTGATTTCTAAATTTTTTATGCCTTTCTAAAGGTCAGGGCTAGGTCTATGCAATTCTCTTTGCAGCATCACAAACAATTGGCCACTTAGGAAATGCTTTCTGAGAATGAAGAAGCGTTCCATCTTTTATTAAGTGGCTTTACATCTGGGCACTGCAAATCCTGACATGTGGTGTACCGTTCTCTTTGCCGCATAACTCAAACAATGAAGTCATTACCCCCTCTCCAAGCATGTGTGGCTGCGTGTTTTCCCTGATGCCTCCCTGTATTTCTCCATCAAGTGAGGATATTTTGCAAAAAGGATTCCACTTTTCCCTAACCTTTCTTATTCTGTCCCTTTTCTTAAGTTTCTGTTTGAGCACTTTGGACTGACAATAGAAAAAAGAAACCGTAGAGCCAAGTAAAAAATGGGTGAGGCACACAATTTTCTACCAAGCAGCAGTGAAAAGAAGCAGTGTTGGCTTCACTCCAAAGGTCATACATATACAAGCTTTCTTATGGGAAAGGAATGTCAAAACCTGTTTGTCTTCTGGAGTGAATTTATAGTAGCAGACTACCAAAATTAACCACAGCTGAATCATTCTGATATTTTCATGAGTGAAGTTAGATTGATTACTTTTCCAGGGTTATCTGCTATCAGGTAAATAAAGCAATATTTTGTACATAAATAATTTGGATCCAAATGTCATAGTGCTACAAAACAAACAAAACACCCTGAGAGATCTTCTAAGATTTTTCACATAAAGAAGCATGAAATTAGCCATCCAATGTACTCTGCTATATGATACGATGTAAACTGAAAAGAATATAGGGTCTTCGTTTGCTCAGTGTTCTTTCCTGATATTTCTAAATTATAATTGGAGGACTTACAACTGGATTGAGGGTTGGCTATTTAGAATTAGAAATTGTGGGAAAAAATGCACAATTAAAAAAAATGTGTGCTGTGGGACAGTATTGTGGTACAGCACACTGGGGAGGTGCTTGTGATGTAGGCACCCCCTATGGGAGGTTGGCCAAAGTCCCAGCCTCTCAAGATTTATTGCTCTGCTAATGTACCTGGGAATGCAGAAGATGGCCCCAGCACTTGGGTCCCTGTCACCCACCCAGGAGACCCAGATGGAGATTTGGATTCCTGCCTCTGATTTGGCCTCACCGTCAGTCATTGGGGTCATTTGGGAAGTGAACCAGCAGGTACAAGATTCTCTATTTCCCTCTCCCTCACTCTACCTTTCCAATAGATAAAGTATCTTATAAAAATGTGTGCTCAACTCAGTTCAACATATCTTACATTCAGAGTAGAGAGGCAATTGGTTTTATGGAAAAGAAAATCAAATTTGTTTTATTCATGACCCAGACTTTTCAGTATTGTTTATTGTTTGGATACAACTAAATTATGCCTAATGAATTCAGTCAGTCCCAAAAGACAAATATCACGTTTCCCCCAGGTGACGATAATGCAGAGTATAAAATATATGAGCAAAATGCATATTTAGGTATTTGATTATTTGTTTATAGACCTGTCTCTACCCTTAGGTAACAATGGTATTTCTAGTCACTACTGATTGAATTCTTTATTTAACTGAAGGACACGCTTGTGATTATCAAGAAAGTTGAAAGCATGCTGTTGTAAAAATTAAGAGGGGACCTGTGTGCTGACACATCAGGCCAATCCAATGCCCTGTGGCACTGGCATCCCAAATAGATGCTGGTTCACACTGCAGCTGTTGCACGTCAGAGCTAACTCTCTTCTTACGACCTGGGGAAGCGCAGTGGGTGGCCCAGGTCCTTGGGCCACTGTACCCACAAGGGAGACCCTAGCTCCCAGCTTCAGATCAGCTTAGCTCTGGCCCTTGCAGTCATGTGGGAAGTGAACCAGCAAATGGAACAACTTCATGTCTCCTCTTTTCTCTGTAAATAACTTCTAAATAAAAATCAATTTAAAAAGAAAGAAATACAAGAATTAAAGAGAAGATGCACTTCTCTCTCATATCTTCCCAATAGAATGAAGCATGAATAAAACTGTGGACACCTATGCTCCAATGATTTCATTATTAAAGCTCTCATTTATTGGGCAGAATTTTAGTACACCAATACTGTCTCTTAGTTTTCACTTAATAATCACATAAAAATATCAATACTTCAATATATCATGAATATCTTATCATACCATCACTAGCACTATAAAGTGTTAAGGTTAGTTAACATTTGGATCGCACATGATTCAACTGCCCTGTGTCAGAAGTACGTAACTTGAGATTAAGAGAAGTGAATGATTTCCCTAAGCCCCAAACCACTGTTACTTTGTGAGTGCAATATCTTGATATCTTTACCTAATGGAGTATTACACCTGTGAAAAAAGGCAAAAAAAATTCTCACAAGGTGATTTTATTGTTGATAATAATGAAAACATTCTTTTGATTTTACCATGGAGGATGGAGAAGGGCAATGCACTCAAAAATGAGTTTTTTAAATGGTGACCTTAAAATGTCTCCCCAATTTTTATTCCAGTATAAATAACTAATGGGAGTTGAGGATTTTCATAATGAAATTCAAGCAAAAAAAATCAAATAATATCCTATTATAGGACAGGTTAACAAAAATAACAAAAAGATGAAATTTGTATCTGGGGCATTTAAAACAAACACAATGGAAGGGAACTTCTGAAGCATCTTTCAGCCATGTGCCTCCCGTTCTGAGCCTCACAAGAATTCTTCAGTCTACTGGGTTTGGGGAGAAACCATAGGGTACAGGATTCCTATCACCTGTCACTGTCCTCTTCCCAGGACCTGTAGGAATAAAAGCCTTCAGTAAAAATCCGATATAGGTATCAGCTTGTGAATCTCAACTTTAAAAGTGATCCATTTTGTTTCAGCTTTGTAATAGGCATATTCTCAATGAGTTTCCTAAGGGGCGGGGGGATGGAGAAAGGGAGGGGAAGAAAGAAGAGAAAGGAGGTGGGATTGGGGAAATATTTCAAAGTAAATATTTGGTATGTATAAATCCATTCTCCTACTAATGACTTTCATTTATTTCAGAAATTTCAATGTGTTAAAAATAAAATATACATATTCCCAGAAAGTTAAACAATATGTTCAGATTTTTCTGATTCCCTAGATTATCAAAGCATAAATAACCACCCAAAGAACTACCATCTACTATGTACTTGGTTTCTTTCAAATGCAGATGTGGCTTCAGCTGGAAAGCATACTCTCTGTAATTAAGTAAAAGTGGCTGATCTATGATCATGATTAAAATCACATTATGCTATCAGGCTAAACATGTGGAGCAGGGATGACTGTCTTTAAACTGACTTCTTTCCAGAAATATTATAAATAGCTTCCTTTTGCTTCTATTGAGAAAAAGAATGTCAATAGTACAAAAGTATCTTCCCTGCAAACTTAGCACTAGAACAACTCTTAAAAGAACAAATATAGGTACTTGCCATGACCCCGAGAGCTAGTCAAGGAACATGGCTCATGGGATTGACCAGAGATTTGAAATATGGTCGTTTAATTTTCTACTAATGAGTGAATGTTTGAAGCTCTGTCTTTTTTTTCATGATTATTTCTGTGAATTCAGGTTGCTTGGCAATCTTGCCTTATTGTTTTAAGTGGAATGAGACTTCAGGGGGCAAAAAATCAAGAAAGTGGTAAGACAATACTAGTAGTTTATATATGAGCTAAATGCTTAATAAGAAGTAGGGAGAAAGTAAAGATTTCACAAAGAAGGTGATGTTAGAGCTTCATTTCAATCATACTGGAGTTTACAAGCTAGACAAGTTGTATTAGTATAGCTCTTTGCAATTTGCAATGCCCAAGCTTACAGATGGAAGCTTTGCTTATGGCTAGAAGTGGCTAATTTCTATGAGGCTCAAATCTCCATATGACTCTGACACTCTACTGCCACTTTTGGATGGAACTGGAAATGAGGAGCTCTCTAGCACAAAACTACCACACAGCACTGTAATGACGCTTAGATGTCTCCCACACTCAAAGGCAGATACATATTTAAACCATACTGCATTAGGGTCTCAGATTTTATACAAAGAACTAGCACAAAACAAACAAAAAAAAAGGAATCAGGATTTAACCCCCCAAAAGCAAAGGATTTGCAGGAATTTCTTATTGGCAGTTCCTAATCAGCACCACTATTTCATAATGTAAAATATAAAATGTTGAGCTTTATGAAAGCTCAGAATTCTCCATAGTATGCATCATTAGCTCTGATAGGCTTGAAGGGCCTATCCTAGCACAGAGGGCTTCTCAGAGTTCTGCATAAATTTGCTTCATCATGGTTCTTTTCTGAAACAAAGCTTATACCATCCCTTAGGGAGCTTATCTGCACTGACCCTTTCTCCTGAGGCTCCCCCAACCACTGGTCTAGGCTCCATTCCTGGAGATATGATCAGAGATATGTGCACTCATACACCTGTATCCTTCCAGCATGTTCCATTTTAGGATACAGTAGTTTTTCCTGTTTCCTTTTATAATGAAAAATAAAATCCAAGAAAAGATCATGAGCTTGGTGTCAGCCATGTGTATTGGCGTCTTGACGGTAGTTTTCTGTTTGACTCTGGGTAAATTAGCTCCTTTAGACCTGAGAATGATAATTCTTGCTTTATAGCAGGTAATAAGCATCAAATAAGATGCACCAAATAGGCACTCAAAATATAGTAACCCTAAAGATGCTTAAGAAATTATGAACAGGTTCCATATTAGTTGGGCAACTTCCACATCATTTCCACAGAGGTGAACAATTTTTTCTATGCTACTTGTATCTAAATATCAACACTAATTGGATAGCCCCTTAATTGATGGATATTTCCTAACAACTATATCTTCATGGATCATGTGAGCACAGATGCCTAACCAAAAGTTTTTGTATTATTTAGATAAGACACATTTTGTTGGAATCAATTTCTTCAATATTGACTAAAGCCCAAATATTGGTGAAGTCTCATGCTAAGAGGGAGTATTTTGTCTAGAAGAGGTAGACCCAGAGCTTACAATGTATTGTCTTCTCGATATTAACCACTACTGATAAAATATGAATGAGTGTGTAATCAGCAATCGAATTTTGGGTTAAGTAAAATGTCTTTTTAAAAATATATAGATATTTATTTGAAAGGGTGACAGAAAGGGAAAGACAATGAGAAAATAATCTTCCATCCACTGATTTACTCCCCAACCTTGCAACGGCTAGAGCTGAATCAGGTCAAGGGGAGAAGCTGGTGATGTCATCAAGGTCCTACCACATGGATATCAGGAACCCAAGTATTGGCCCATCATCCACTGCCTTCCCAGATACATCAGTAAGAAGCAGAAAAATGGATATTAGACATGGGGTGGAGACAGCGAGCTGTAATTGATCATGCCAAAATTCCCATCCCTAACTTAAAATTTCTCCTATTCTGCTTTCTTGGGATCTGTACCTGAGTGGCCACCTGTAATGTTGGTTTCCTGTGGGAACACTGATTCTAGTTCTGACTGCTCCACTTTGGGTGTATTTCTCTGATGTTTCTGGGAAGGAAATGAATGAAGATTCAAGTTCTTGGGCTCTGACACCCATACAGGAGACCTGAATGGCAGGCCAGGACCCTGGCTTCAACCTGGCATATTCACAGCTGTTACAGCTATTTTGGGAGTGAACCAGTGGCTGGAAGATCTCTCATGCAATCTTTCCCATGGGAAACCTACCTTTCAAATAAATCCTTGAAAGATCTACCAACTTACTTTCTGGGCAGGCATTTGGGGCAGTCACTAAAAGTGGATGGAGAATTTCACGCTCTACAGAGTAGCCAGACATGAGTCCTGGCTTGTCGCTGTGTTCCAGCTTCCTGCCAACACACAAGCTAGAAAACAGCAGTTGCTGACCCAAGTTGTTTGACTCCTTTCACCCATGTAGGAAATCTAGATTGCTTTGGCTCCTATCTTTGACTTGGCCCAGCAATAGCTGTTGAGAACATTTAGGGAGTAAATTCAAGGGGGAGGTCAATCTCTTACTCACTGCCTGTACCTTCAACAGAATTTTCTCTTGGAGTCAATATGGTGTTATCTGACAGGCCTTCAAAAATGTCATGGAAGTGTCCATTACCTTTTACCGTGAACTTTTGGAAAGCCCCATTATGGTTTACAGTACATAAATTTGGAGAACTTACTTTAAAAATGGATCCTTCTGGGCCCGGCGGTGTGGTGTAGCAGCTAAAGTCCTCGCCTTCAATGCCCCGGGATCCCATATGGGCGCCAGTTCTAATCCCGGCAGCTCCACTTCCCATCCAGCTCCCTACTTATGGCTTGGGAAGGCAGTCGGGGACGGCCCAAAGCCTTAAGACCCTGCATCCGCATGGGAGACTCGGAGGAGGGGATCGGCGCGCACCGGCCTGTTGCGGCTCACTTGGGGAGTGAAACATAGGATGGAAGATCTTCCTCTCTGTCTCTCCTCCTCTCTGTATATCCGGCTTTCCAATAATAATAAATCTTTAAAAAAAATGGATCCTTCTATTACTATAATATACACTATGAGTGCTGCTGACACTAGTCTCACAGAATAAACTTGGAGGTGTATCCTCGTTCACTTACACCTGCTATCTCAGAGGTGAGAGCCCCAGGGAGTTACCACTAACGTGAGTTAAACTGAACTGCTAGCAGGTTTTGGGGGGCTTTGACTCTCTGCTAAGTACACTAATGACTATGACTGTAACTATGACATTAGTTTACAGGGAGGTTCTCACCTCACATAGTAAGAGATGGTAACCACTATTCAATCACACCCCCAAACTATGCCATGCATGGAATTCCAGGGCTTCAATTTTGGGGTCTCGTTGAATTTATGTGCAATATGCTGATATATGAGATAACTCTTAGAGCTCTCTGGGAAGCATTCTAGAACAAAAATGAAAGGTAAAAGGTAAGACTCAACATACAATTCAGGAATAATATACAAGAGTGTTAAGAAAATGAAAATCACAACTAAAGATCAGTTCATTTCAATGGTAATTTTTTGAAGTCCACGCATACAAAAAAAGATTTCCCAAAGGTTCATAGAAAATGTATTACCAGAAAGATGTCACTTTTTTAGCCCAAACATATCTTAATTATCTTTTCCACAACTTTTGTAAGTTTCATTCTACTGAGAAAAGGTGGCAAAATGACAAATAGTATTTCTTCCAAGAAGTTGTGCTATGCATAACTTTTTAAACTATTTAATTATGCATTTTGCCCATCAACTTAGCTATAGAAAACCATATTCTATTCCATCACATGTGGACATGCGTAGAACATCACTAACAACTTAAAACTCAAATTTTAACTAACCCTTTTGGAAATTCTACATTAATCACTCTTTGGTCACTCGAATTTTTAAGATTCTGTTATCAGCGAGCTAACCTTTCAACTTGCCTAAAAGTTATTTTGCACCTTCTTTCCTGCAAGGCATTATTCCAACCACTTAGCAAATATCAATTCAATCAAGCCAGGTAATAATTATGGTGCCCATGACTATCTTCCTGATATACGCTCCAGTCAATAGGGGTAAACACTTGAATGTGCAAAGATTGTTCACATAATATAGCTGGCTATAATAAACAGATTGTTATAAAGAAAATACAAATGTACCACAAACTGCGTAGATACACTGATCATGAATAAATAAAAATGCTCACAACAGTCTGAATTCATGTAAAAGTTAGGTTGAAAATTGCTTTACATACTATTTTATTTAGTTTTCACATCATTCTACCTGTCCCTTGAAACTGAAGAAAAATTTTCTACTGTTGATGAAATGACTTGAGATTATAGAACATACAGATTTATGGAATAACAAAGGCTCAATCACATGCCAGTGCTTCCATGTGACAGGGGTTAGTGTTGAGAGGGCTTTCCAGGCTTACAAGGAAGACAGGATGTACACACGGCAAGACAGTGAATCAGGGTTACGACAGCCAGACAGGAGACAAGGGAGGCTTCCAGGTAAAGCAACTGAGGTCTTAGAGAAGTAATCTTGTGAGGAAGCAGGGATCAGCTGAGAAAATGACATGAAAAACATATTGCTCTGGAGCTATTTAAAATATTGATCTTAGGAGGAGAGGATTTAAACCAACTCTCTTTGCCTGTGGATTCCAGGAGCTCTCTGGCTGGGATATTTTGCAATATTCTTTCAAGATATCAAATGCTAAGTCTGTTCCATGAGGGGAGGGAAGAACCCCTGGAGAGAGGGAGACAGAGCACCTCGTGTCCTCTGACGTGAACGGGACAAGAAATTGGATCATCCCAGGTGGGCATCACGCACAGGCAGTAGTAGGCTTGGTTCTTAGAAAGTTAATCTTTGAGTAGAAACCCCAGATCCAGTGTTTATTTTTATGTAAACGTTTGGAAAAATGTCTGGAGTGAAGGCATTAAAAAAAAAAAAAAACTCTGCTGAGAATAACCAGTCTTACAAAATGAAGCCATTTAAATTCTTGGAGAAAAAAACTTACACAAAACTTAAGGTTTCCTATTGGTCTTAGGCAGTCTAGCCCAATATCCACAATTTAAACTATTGGGCTTGAGCCTGCCAGAAAGCTCTTATTCAGAATTGACATGAGATCATGTACCAAAATTCCCAGACTGATCCCAAGAAATTTCAAACATTATATGCAAGACTAAACACTCAGTATAGGATTAAGTACATGGGCTACCCCACCCAATCTCAACTCCCCCAACACCCAAATTAAGAACAAATTGGCACAAGTCAGAAAAAACAAACTATTTGAATCCCTGGCAGTCATTGTCAGTGTTTTGCTTATCAGTGTTTGAAAAGGGACAAGATGTTATAGTTAATTATTTTGAAATCTTAGAACCGCATTGGATTGACTCGTCCAAGTTTGACAAGCCAGGAGGTTGTCTCTCCTTCTTGGCATCATCTTATTTGCTCCTTTTGAGTTAAGCAACTTCTCAGTATGTGGTGGCTGTTCAGGTAACATGGATATGGGAGTGAGAGACACAGTAACACTCTACTGCCTTAGGCCACAATGAGTACACAGCCATGAGCCTTACCTTGGGTATCTGTTCTTCCGTGAACCCATCTCTCTTCATTTACATCACTCACACATCACCTATATGAATAGTTTTTTCAATAAACATGCTCAAACAGGAGATGCGCTTCACGAGTTGTACTTTCATTCATTTGCTAAGGAAATTCGAGTGTGAAATTAAAGAAAACGTATTTCAATCTTAAGCATGCAGGGAAGCAGTAAAAAGATTTCTGAAAGCAATAAAGTACAAGGAGAAAAGACAATACTGCTAATAAAGGTGTAGCTTCCAACACAGAGATGAACAGGGCCAATTCTTTATTGCCAGAAATGTTAGGCAAAGAATAAATGAAAGAATCTGTGTCAATGTAATTTAAACTGAGCAGAAACGGGGCTGGGTACAACAGCCTAGCGGTTAAATCCTCACCTTGCAGCCATTGGGATCCCTTATGGGATCCAGTTTGTGTTCCAGCTGCTCCACTTGCCATCCAGCTTCCTACTTGTGGCCTAACAAAGTAGCAGAGGATGGTCCAATGCTTTGGGGACCTGCACCTGCTTGGAATAACCAGAGGAAGCTCCGGATTCCTGGCTCTATATCAGGTCAGCTCTAGATGTTGCAGCCACTGGGGGAATAAACCAGTGGACAAAAGATCTTTCTGTTTTTCCTTCTTTCTGTAGTTCTGCCTTTCCAATAAAAATAAGTCTTTTTTAAAAAGGAGCAGAAATATTTTGAAAATCCTAACTTTCCCATAGCCACAGTCACTGCAGTTCTCGGATTTAGAAAGGGCTAATGTGAGATTTTGAATAAATTCCTTTCTCAGAAAGCACAGCCATTTATCTTTTTGTGGTTTTGTTTCTCTTCGTTTAAACAGCAAGCTATCTGAGTGAGATGATGGGTAAGTGTTCCTTTCCCAAGTTTTCCTTTTGCTAGAATTGTCACAGGCGGTTTAACCTTGCCATGAGAAAATGAACCCTACTTCATTCTATTTAAAATGAACCATCATCACCACGAACATGTTATAAATACAAATTGTAAGGCTCTAGCTCAGATTAGCTAAATGAGAATTTTCTGGGCTTGGGGACCAGTATCCAGGGTTGTGGCAACTCTATTGCATGATTACCAATCTTCCTACTTCCTACACTGCCCCCTCTTCAGAGTTCTTCTAGCCTTTCTGGAATCAGTGCAGATTGAGTCAACATTTCACCCTATTCCACAAAAGTTCTTCCTCTAATGGAATGTACCATGCTGGCCTTTTAAGTGCAATCCCAAAAATGGAAAGACACTGGAAGTCAAAGATGGAGAGAAGCCCAAGAGCCAGACAGACAAGAATGACCTTGCCCAGCTAAACTGTTGTGTCTGCCTTCTGTCTAGAGGCACCAGAACTGAACAGAGAATAAACTAAGAGAAGGAAAAAAAATACCGTAACTCAATAATCTTTAAAGTTTGTAATAATTTTATATTGAGCAATCGTCAGTGTGGTTTCAGCCAGCATCTGTCTGTGTTCCACCAAGTTTCAGTCTGACTTTTACTCCCTTGAGTAATCAGCCCATAAACAAGCAGGTTAGGAGTCAACAAAATAAAAATCTATTTTCTATCTCAGGCTTACTGTGTCTACACATCAAAATACAGCATGTAACAGGAATGTTTCACCATCACCAGTGTAACAGACAGCATTTCAGATAAAAGGGTGGGTTTCCTTCTATGTCGGAGTTCAAATTCTCAATCCAATCACCCCTGGCTGTTTGAAATAAGGCAACCGACTCGCTGTAGGACTCCGATCCATTCAACAAGTGCGTTTTAAGGGCACATTAGGTAGCAACGACACGTATACAAATACTGCAGACACAGTAAACAAGGAGCTCTGATGGAAGCAAGAACACATAAACACATAAACAGAACATATATACTCGACGGAATAAAACAAAACAGGATGGAGGAATGTAAAGGGGGAAGTATATCTAAACATTAGTAGTACTAACACTGCAGAGTTGAATAACATGAAAAATGGGAAATGTGGGAGTGTCTGCCGGAAGGACATACCAAAGCAAAGAGCAGGTGCGGTATATCTGGGACAACAGTGAGTTGTTGTCTAGTCACTGCGGCACCAAGAAGGCCAGAGTGGTGAAGACGTTAGGGGAGAAGGAAAGTGGAGAAGACCATTTGAAGATGGAACCAGGAGCCAGATCACATGGTAGCTGTAAGATCACATTTGTAAGTATGAAAAAAAAAATCCACTGGAATTGTTTAATGTGAAAAATAAGAGGATCTGACTTAAATCATTACAGGTGCAGTATAAAGATTTCCTGTGATGGCATGGATTGGGGGCAGACCAGGCTGAACCCGTTCACATCACCCGCTGGTGAGTCCGAGCGCCAGAACAGAGTGTGGGTCGAGCCAGGTTCGGTTGCGACACATACTGATACACAATAAGGAATGCCAAGGTGAGATGAGCCGTACCAGATGTGGTTGCAGCACCCAAACAGCACATGTGATAATCAGGGGGAGGAGGCAAAGCTGACAGAGGAACGTGGGCTCCCCTGCTGGACAACTACTTCCATTGGAAAACATGAGTCTGGATGGGGGCAGATCAGACTAGGCAGGGCTGTAACACCTGTGGGCCGCATGTGGGTTAGATAAGGGAAGGGCCACGGTGGGCTGACTGTTCCGACTGGTGCAAGCAAAAGCTAGAGTGGGTGAGGGTTGGTTGGGCTAGCCGCAGTACTAGCTGGCAGAGGCTGGCACTTGGAGTTAATTCTGTCAAGTCAAATGCCAGAACTACCTGGAGAGTGCATAATCTGGGAGTGAGTGTAGCCTAGAAGGGAAATAGTGGGCACCTCCTTCGGGGCTACCACTCTCATTGGACAGCACGAATACCAGGACAGAGGCAGGGGTGGCTGTACAGAAGGGCGCCTGCCAGTAGGTGTGTGGGCTGGATAGTAGGTTAGTTGGGTTGAGCTGGGCTTCAATGCCCATTGACACGTGCGAGAGCTAAACAGGATGTGGGACAGACTTGACAAGCCTGCGGTGCGTACTGGCAAGCATGGGAACCAGGGTAGGGGGCAGAACTGGTGGGGGTTATGGGGAGTCACCCCAACCAGGCTGCAGCTCCAACTGGTTTGCGTGAGGACCGAGTATGAAGTGGGCAGGATCGAACTGGACTACAACACCTGTTGGTTCACGAGGAAGACAGGGCTGGAAACAGAACGAACCCAGCAATCCCAACGACCAGCATGAGCATAAACTGATTGGTGTGACAGACGGTGTTGGACTCTGTACTAGCAAACTCGCGCAAGAATCAGGTTTGGGATCATCTCTGATGAAGTTTCTTTGGAGATCCCTCCAACTGAACTGCTGATCTTAGAACCCCAACCATGAAGAGACTGTCAGTCAGTGGATTCTGAATAGGGTTCATTGCGATTGGAACTGAGAGATTGGCAGCAAACCAGAACTGATGAACTATCAAAACTATATGCGCAGGACCCTTAGAGCGCGCCTCCCATTGGGGATCTGGGATGGGTGGGAGGTTGGGTGGGGCTTTTCCCTTTTTTTTTCCCTGACCCTAGATACAGGGTAAAATGATATTGATGTGGAAACAATGGTATTACCCACTTTCACCCTTTAGCCCTTGACCATTTGTTCCCTAATCAACTAAGAAAGATTATTAAAAAAATAATTCAAAAAAAAAAATTTCCTGCGGAATTTACCTGAAAAGAGGCAGTTGGATCATGGGCAGTAAAGGAGTGACACTATGGAAAGATGATGCGGTGAGGGATGGACAGGTAGGACATTTTTAGGGAGAGGAAATAATTTATTAACATAATTAAACATCACTGCAAAGTTTTTGACAGTGGTAATGAATTTTACAGAAATAAGGAGCTCAGGACCAAGAATGCAGTTGGGTAAATGCAACAAGAGTTGCTTTGGCTGTACTAACTTCTACACATTTGTTTCCTAGTCTATAAGGTGGATGCCTCACGGTGCTTTCATGGGGACAATGCATCTGGAATCACTACGCATAGGAAATAGCATGCAAGAAGGAGAGATGTGACATCATAGTCCTCAAGAGGAAATTGTAGGTACTTTCTCGGGTTAGGATAGAATCACTTGCAAACTGTAACAAGGCTGAGCTGTGGTAAACAGGAAGGGAACATGGATGTAGCAGTTTTCCATGTAAAAACTCTACATCTTGCTTTGTATTAAAATGAACTTCACTCTCTGAAAGGCAGAATCCTTGGAAGAAACTCACATTCTTTGCTTCTTATCACCAAAAGGTCCCTCTATACATTACCAGAGAAATCAGCATGGACCAAGGAGCTGAGTCTAGCAGAATCAGACAACTTGAGTTCAAAGCTTCCCTCCGCTGCTTAATGTACATGTGGCATGTAAGTTTCTAACATAATGTCTCTGATCTGCAGTTTTCACATCCATAAACTAAATGGACTACTCACTGCAGAGCCATTGGAATGATTCAGTGAGAAAATGGTGATTCAAATCACCATGCAAAATCATATAAATATTTTAATAAATAGATCTCCTTTAATTTAGTACTGTGTCTTGGCTTCACTGAAATGTTACGCTTTGAGATACACAACTAAATATTTTGAGAATATTGTTCATTGATATTAATTCATGACACTTGAGAACAAGGTCAGAGATTGAACAAAACGAAGGCTCTCTAGTTATCTTCACTTATCCTTTGGGTTACTGCTCTTTGCATTAAAAAGATTTCAGTCAAGCTTTGCTCATCAAAATAGGTTACTTGCAGTGGATAACTTCCGCAAAGCAGAGTGACTGGTGCTATGGTATAGCAGTTGCTTCATCCTTTAGAACCTAAACACATGTCCATATTTTTTAATTTTATAGATTTAGAAAGAGGTTTGCAGTGATCAATTATGAATGAGTTTATAAGGAGGGGAAGAGAGAGAATGCAACCACCCCACAATTTCATCTGTCAAGTATAAGTTTTCACATTATTGCTACACTTTAGCCAAATCAGAAGAAAAAGAATTCAAAATGAACAAATCTCTTCATTATTGACAAGTGATTAATTTGAAAAGGTCATGAACTTTGACAATCTATCTCGTTCTCCACAATGAAGCGCATGTAAATGCATTTTTAATATTATTTGAAGGACTTTGTAGCATCCTTCCTAGAAAGCTGCTCGTGGTAATGGACATAATTCAGGCATAACACAAGTCGGCTAAGGTGTTGTTTATCAAATAAAAGTTGAGACCAGATCTTCAAGCGAATTTATAGATTCAGCAGCATTGCTTTCTGCCCAGGCAGTAGATGCAACAATTTCCAATTGCAATAGTCAAGAAAAGAAAAAAGCAAAGAAGGAATGTTGGGGAACAGAGAGAAAGAGAGAGAGAAAGACTGAATGAATAATCTGGACATTTCTATACACACTATTTAGAAAAAAAACAGTGCTGAAAGAGATTGCAAGATTTCATTCTCACAACTCGAGTCAGAGAGATGCAAACATGTACCAGTTTCTTTGACACGGTGGGTGATTGTCTTGGGTAAGCATCTCTGCCTCTCCTTTAGTTGTCTTCCCTGGAAAATGGGGTTCATGACAGTGTGCGCCTCAGTTACTTTGAGGACTGGAGAACTTAATGAATGAAAAACGTTTAGCACAGCCTGGTACGTAAGAATCTTTCAGGGAGATTTTTATCAACAACAAAGAGCTCTGGTCTATTTAAGATAATACTTCCTAGACAGTGCCACGCTTCAAAATCATTCAGAAAATAAGCCAAATTAGAAAGTCAAAGACCAGTTTTAGATGTTAGAATAATATATGATAATTAAAAAACACTTGAGATTTACAAGTCGAAAAGCTTGGAGTAAAAATGTAAGATTTATTATCATAGCATTGTTTCCATTACCCTGACAGGAATATGAATATTAATACAGAGCTTCATATACTAGAAAATGCTTCTAGAGAAAACTAGAAAACAGAAGGTAAAATTCTGTGCTTTTCTTGGACCACACATTTGCCTTAACAGTTTTATTCCTGTTTTTGATACTTAATTTCTAATTTTCTTCTCAGTAGAGTATTTCTGTTTCCATGTTGTATATGAGTGGCTTTAAACGTATTTCGTGTGGGCCCACCACTATCGCCTAATGGCTAAATCCTCACCTTACATAGGCTGGGATCTCATACGAGTGCCACTTCATGTCCTGGCTGCTCCACTTCCCATCCTGCTCCCTACTTGTGGCCTGGGAAAGCAGTAAAGGATGGCCCAAGGCCTTGGGACTCTGCATTCATGTGGGAAATCCAGAAGAAGTTTCTGGCTGCTGGCTTAGTATCAGCTCAGCTCTGGCTATTGCAGCCACTTAGGGAGTGAGACAGCAAATGGAAGATCTTTCTCTCCTGTCTCTCCTCTCTGTAGGTACACCTTTCCAGTAAATAATAATAATAATAATAACAATAAATCTTTAAAAATATCTATTTCATCCAAGCACCCATACCTTTTATCAGCAATGCCCTTTGTCTATTTACAAAAAATATGTGTTTGCCATTAAGCTATACTGTCCCCCCACCCTTGACACACATACACAATAATAAGACATTTCTGGATATGGCTGAACTATTGCTTCATGTGCAAATTTACCAGAACACTTCTGAAGCAAATATTAATTTAAGCATAATAAAATATTGTACACACAGCTGAAAGGTGTTATGACCTATAATGGCACAATATCGATTCGCACTTTATTAACATGTGGTGTTGTAGCGATCATTTGTAAACACCTGTAAGCAGCTGGACTATCACCCTGGGAAAAGTTTGGACTATCCATGACTTCCTGAACCACCTTCAGAGTCCTCATCTTCAAATGTAGGCTCTGCCCTCAGCAATGCATGGAATTTGGGTAGATTTGCTCACTGAATCAGAAATTCAACCAAGAGGTTGGAAATAAGCTTCTTTCTAGGACTCACAAATACATCTATTTCTCATTAAATCTATGAAAGGCAAAGGTGTGGTAGTGGAGGGAGAGGTGGGATGAGAACAGTGGCTCTATGTGTTAGGTAAACAGGTTAGCTTCTCTACATATTTGAAATCTCAGACATCACTGCAAAGCACAATTGAAACCAGCAAATCAAAGGATTCCCCTGAAATAACAAGCCACCCTGATCCTATTGTGATAAACAAATTCAAGTCAAGAAGCATTCCTCCCTTACCCTAAAAAAAATTTCTGAAACAAACATTGCTTATGTCAACCTAAGAACTATACCCAGGAATTGTGGTCCTTTCTTTATATAGACTATAGACTAAAGGTTTGTATTTACCCAAATTCACTTGGGCTTCTCTTTCCTTTTGAATTTATTCATATGACTCTACAGAGAAAAACTCATAGTTGTAGTGTAGACTGAAGACAGTGCATCCCATGAACAATTCCTTCTAGGAACACCCATTTAGGGAGCTCAAGTAGCTAAAGCTAAATTTAGCCCAGAAAATTAAGAACATTTTCTCTGAAATAACACTCTGCAAAGCTAAGACTAATCTGTGTTTGTGGTGGAGTATTAGGCTTTTGCAAATATCTCAAATGAACACCTTAGGCTTCCCCATGCTCTTGTTTCTAACGGACAACAGGTGGTTTCATTCATTTCTGAAGGCTGGTCAGTTCTCTTTCCACAATCTTTGGGAATTCAATGATGCCTGTGAGTCATCAAAACCCATTACCGAACGTGAACATGGAATTTAATTTCTTAGAAACTGTTAAGGATGCAGCACACACCTTTGCTCTCTAAAAAACTGGATATAATTTGTGTTTAGGCAAAGGATGGTATAAGGGAACTTTTAAGGTGACTATTCTGTGTTCTTGAAATTTAGGCATCCAAGATTTGGCCTACACGGTCACTTTTGAAAAACAGAAGTGCAACAGTCACATGGGGGAGTGAGGGGCGAAGGAATTTTTTTTTTCATAAAATTGGATTACTTTAAAATGTAGCCAGTTCTGGCTGGCATCATGGCACAGTATTTTAAGCTGTTGTCTACATCCACAGGGGCCCAGGTTTAAGTCCCAGCTGTTTCACTTCTGATCTGCCCCCCTCAAGGCTGGAGGGCCCGAGTGCTTGGTCCCCTGCCATTCACATAGAAAACCCATATAAAGCTCCTGAATCCCAGCTTCAGCCTGGCCCAACCTCAGCCTTTGAGAAATCACTTTATGTCCCTTCCTCTCTGTCACTCAGCCTTGCAAATAAATGTATTTTTTTAAGAAGTACAGTGTTGCTTTCAATTAACATCAGGATTTCAAATTATTAAAAAGGATAGGTATCAATGTCTGTGTGTTGTACAGAGGTTGGCTGGCCCTCATTGTTACAGTCATATCTGCATTAAGTCAGCACTTTCCAGACCTTTTGTGAGAAACCAAGGAGATAGTTAAAAACTGTGCAAGTGTAAAGCTCATTGACGGAAGGTCCACACCCTGGCCTGATTTTTAAGGCCTTATCTCTGACTTCCTGAAAGGGGTGGAGGTCTCCTGGCCATGCTTCTGTGTTTAACTTTAGAATGACTCCTTGCTCACCTATAATTTTCTGTCATCCACTAGAAAATTATTTTTGGCAAAATAGCAAATTATTTGAAATATTGGGTAAAACAAGATTTGAAGACTGTTTCAAATACCATTCTCTTCCTCAAATTGCACTTCCTGTCCTACAGCTATGCCTGAGTTTCCTTGTAAGTCAACTCTCCACAACAAAAGAAAAATGGAGGGAAAGTAACCCTTCTTCTGTTCTTGCTGCCGGAGGCCCTGTACTGCTCAGTCTCTCAGCCATAAAACCTTGGCTTCTTCAGAACTCCCGACTTCTTCACAGATTTTGCAAGGTATGCTGGTTTTTCACTGAAAATAATGGGCATAACTCATTTTTAAACAATTTCCATAACTTCCTCCCTCCCATTGCTTATTATGATGTCATTAACACCAAGGAGTCTAATATTCTTGCATTATGAGTAAGAAAACAATCTCTGGGGGCCTGGCATGATGGCTCCGTTGGTCAATCCTTCCCTCTTCAAGCACTGGGATTCCATATGTGTGCCTGTTCCTGTCCTGGCCGCTCCATTGCCCATCCAGCTCTCGTGGCCTGGGAAAGCAGTCGAGGATGGCCCAAAGCCTTGAGACCCTGCACCCCCACGGGGCAACCAGAGAAAGAAGCTCCTGGCTCCTGGCTCCTGGCTTTGAATCTGCTCAGCTCTAGTCATTGTGATAGTTTCGTGAGTGAACCAGAAGATGGATGATCTTTCTCTGTATCTCTCACTGTAAATTTACTTTTCCAACAAAAATAAATTTTAAAGAAAAAAAAAAAAAGGAAGGAAGGAAAACATTCTCTGGTATTGCAAGAGGAATCCCAAACCACAGCTAAATCAGAACATGTTGTAATTCTAGGCTTGGGGTATGAGACAAGGAAAAAAAATAAACAACCGACTAATGCTCTGTTCTCCCAAAGTAAGGCCCATATGCCTTTCCCACTCTTCCCCAAACCCTCTTCTACTGAGCCCTTTGTAAACCTTCTTTTTATTTCCCCATCCATCGTTGATGCTGTCCAACAGCTCTATCAGTGTTGAAGCCTGCCGCAGGGGAAAGGCATTAAAGCAACGGCTACTTCCTCTCTGCCCCACGTTCTCTTCCCACCCTCCAAAAGGAAGAGGGCCATCACTTTTTTATACCAGGCTGGCCCTCCATGTGCAGTGCCGGTAACCCTCGTGGACACCAGTTCAAATCCCAGCTGCTCCACTTCTGATTCAGGTTCCTGCTGGTGTCTTTGGAAGGCAGCAGATGATAGCCCCAGGCTTTGGGCCCCTGCACCGAAATGCGAGGCCAAGAGTAGGCTCCATGGTCCAACTCACCCAGCTCCGGTTATTGCAGCCATCTGGGGAGTGAGCCAGAGGATGGAAAATTTCTCTCTGTCTTCTGTAAGTCTGTTTTTTTTTTTTTTCTAGTAAAAAAATAAATCTTTTTTTTAAAAAAAAGGGAAAGGGAACCAGCTAGTTAATAATCTTATTCCTTTTTGGAAAGGCACACACTTATTAAATGAGCAATTAAAAGCTATGCCAAATTGAATAACATTATGCACAAATCATTTCATTCTTGTGTGGATACTTTTGTAGGACAAAGTCTGAGAACTGGAATTGTTAGGTAAAAGGATAAATGCATTTCTAATTCTAAATATTTTCAGATCTGCTTTCATTAGGGCTACACTACCTAGCATTCCCCCTACAGATGTGTCTGTATTTTGTCTTTCCCAACTTTGTAATCGACTCTGCTGTGCTCTTCACACAGATTAGCTGTGCTAAGATTTTTGCTAGGCAAATGGGAAAGAGCTGCTCCCTACAGATCGAACTGACCTCATTCTGAATGAAGTTAGCATACTTTTGAAGGCTCTTTTGAAGTTTCCTTTAAACTATGGCATTTGGCCAAAGGCATTTTGTCAGATGGCACTATCCTCTTCCCTTCAAATCTACACTCTGGGGGCAGCCTACCCATTTGTTCAATATAAAACCAATGCTGCTGACACAGTCTGCATTGAAGGAGGGTGGATGTGGTGGTAACTTTCCCAAGCGTAGGAAGCAGGACCTGTTTTCCCATTAACTCACATCCCATACTATTTTGGGATAGCGCCTGGGTGATTTGTCTTCTCTTTCTAAAATGTAGTGTTCACAGTCTGTCAACAGTGGGAATCTCGAAGAAGAGAGGAGGGCAAAAAGGCAGGAAAGAAAAGAGTGAGAAAAATCTGCTCATGTCTGACTATCAGTGTGATTTATAAAACTATTTCTACACACACCTCATGACATGAGGAATAGGGCATTTATTTTTTAACACACATGGAATACCGATGTCCACAAAGCACACCTCCTCCTCCTCCGAGTGCCTTTTATTTCTAGGAAATGTAAATGTTAGACAAGTATGGCATAGAGAGGAAACTCACAGAAGTCTTCTTAGAGAGTGACACATAATAAAACTTTAAAAATAACTAAGTATTTCTAGAAAAAAGTTTATATTCTCAAATACAAAGCAGCAGTGCTAGATTCAATTATCTCTTCTATTACAAAATCTCTCAACTTTTTATATGGGAAATGACTTTAAAGTGATTAGCATCTCCCATCATAATGTTGCTGCAGAATCCCCTTTGCCACCTAAAATGGCTGAAGGTCTAATATTTTGTTATAGAAAAATGCTGTTATGAGAGAAAGCGTCTTAATGAGAGGCCTGCATGAGTGATTTCTGACAACATGCTCTGAGCCCTTGGGTTACTGATCTTTCAAGTGAGGAGCTTTACAAGGTCACATTCAGCTCTCACTTTGACCTATGAGGCTGATGGGCTGCAGTGGACAACCCGGAAGACTGGCTTTTGGTTTTTCTAGAGGTTCCTTTAGGTCATATGAACGGTACCATTAGAGGAGTATGAGAGAGAACACTTCCATAAAGACAAAGGTCAGGGATTCTCTCTTAGGAGATAGAGAAATCTTGACGTTAGTTTCCATTCTTCCTACTGAGGTGGAGACCACAGTCTCACTAACTATTAGAGGCTTACCTGTCTGGGGAGTGCTCTATCTTGGGGACAGGTCACAAAGCCAAAAGCCAGCTTCACTTTACTCTGTAGTGCATGCACAGAATAGACACTTATCTCTTGCTCCAAGTCATGATTTAAATATCAGGATAATCTCACCATTGGGTCTCAAAGTCATGCTTCTTTGGCATTTGTTTTTCCTGGTGTTATGTGACATTTTATAACAGTAAAGATTCTGACCTGTCAATGTCATTAAATTATTAATGTATTTCATCAGATTCTACAAACCCAACAGTAGCATTTGTTGGGCAAGCTTGATGTTGATTCGTTCCTTTGCTCCCAGTCCTAAACAGTTATTGATCCCACAAAACACCCTACGCTTGGCTGCGGGTTAGACGCAAAAGCTCCCGTTAGCCATGCTTTGTAAAGTGTATCTCAAATGTCACCTTCTCCAGGAAGCCTTACAGCACTTTAACTCACTTCAATCTGAATCATGTGCCTCATGTACCCTATGCCAACCTTCCTCCTGCTGCACCCCTTCCCCCTTTCTTGGGGGAGGGACCCTCTGATGTTTGCCAGCGATGGCTCTAATTCCTCAATCCAACTCTCTTTAAACATCATTTTCAGCGACTGCCACAGAAGAATCCTTTAACCTCATGACCGACAAATTGAATCAAGGTATGAAAAATCAATTTGTGTTCTCAAATCATGCAGAATCAAATCTATTACTATATTTATGATGTCTTCAATAAAATTGTGTGACTACTTCTAAATGCATTTAAATAGTGAGGACATCTTCACATTTTCCTCTGAAAGAGAATACAGATAACACTAAAATAAACGGACATAAGTCTTGAATTAACGATGGCCCTGGGCCCAGGGCTGTAACCTAGTGGCTCCATCTTCACTTTGCATCTGTTGGGATCCCATATGGGTGCCAGTTCATATCCTGGCTACTCCACTTTCCATCCAGCTCCCTGCTTGTAGTCTGGAAAAGCAGCAGAGGATGGCCCAAGGCTTAGGACCCTGCACCTAAATGGGAGACCTGGAAGAAGCTTCTGGCTTCAGATTGGCTCAGCTCCGGCCATTATGGTCACTTGGTGAGGGACCAAGTAGATGAAAGATCTTTTTCTCTGTCTCTCCTTCTCTCTGTATATGGGCCTTTCCAATAAAAATGAAGAAATATTTAAAATAATAATGTTTTTGTGTATTGAAGAGTCACAGGTAAGGCAAGATGAAATCACAACGGACATAAGCAGTTTGCATCCATCTGCTTGTTCAGTCTGTCCCCTCTTCCCTCTCTGCGCTCTCCATCTGCCTTATTATTATGGCAAGAAACCAATACAACGCAATCACAGATATAATTGCAGCTTTGTTACAGAAACCTAGACCTTACATCTCGATGTCTCAAGTCACAAAAAAGAAATAAAAATGACAAGGTCCATGTCCTCTCTGGTTGTTGTCACTAACCAGTTTTCCCTGTTATAAACAAGAATACTCCACAAGTATTTGGAATAGAATTACAATAAACCACATTCTGTCTGCTGGTGACATCTGCAGAACACAGCAATGAGAACTAGTAGGAATGTAGGAATGCGGAGGTAGGAGCCGTACAAGAGGGAGTTCCTGCAATTCCAAGCAAACAGCCTGCAGAGTGTGTATATTTCATGAAAATCACAGCCCCTGGAAATGACATTCCGAAAGATACACAAATGTATTTAAAGAAAGAATGTAAACAGCAATGTTTCTGTTCTCGGTGTAGAAGTACTTCTCCCATAATAATAGCTAGCACATTTAATGGCAAGCAACAAATCCAAGCCCCCTGGTTGATGTAGCATCCCTGTATGTCATCCTCTTTAAGGACAGGCCTGTTGATGGTGTCTCTTCCTTCCCTCTCGTCTTTATTTCTGGTGTTGAAGAACACTTGACCTGCTCGGAAGACAGATTTTTGTTTTTCAGTTGCATACTTCTATTCCACTCCCAGATATATTATCCTGATGTGTTTGTATAAAAGAAAATAAAAAGAAATCCAAGCACAAAATTATTTTCTCAGTGAATGTCAAAAATGCATGCACCCATAGCTAGGCAGAAAGGGAGGGGGGAGGAGGGAAAAGCTAAGGGTATTTGTGCCACAGCCCATGTGCCTGCTATGAATGGGCAAACGGGCGGAAGGCTGAAAAAGTCATTCGTTCAGCAACTCATTTATTTATTTAAGCAGAATTCAGTTACTGCCTGGAGCTTTTATAAGCACCCCTTAGTTAAATCTATTTTAATTAAAATTTGAGTAAAAAAAAAAAAGAACTGACCATATTATGCCTACGTTTAAGTACAACCTAAGAAATGTGACTGCAGAAATGTCAGAAGCCCAAATACAGCATGGTTTTACAGACATTCTAACAGCCAAAGAACAGTATGAGAATCTTAGGTTCTTAGAAACATAAGATATATATATATATATAATATGTATATTATATATAATGTAATATATATTATACGTATATGAAGTTTCCCAAATCTCCATTTTCTTGTTCGTCCAAACACTGGAGAAAGAACAAAGAATTTGAAAAAAATAAAATTCTAAGTTTGAGACCTAACCCTGTGTCATTTCCTTTATGGAGCTGAAATGCACATTAACTAAGTTAACTCAAGCAATAAACACTTAGATTATACCTGCAAACCTTCACTCTCTCCCTCAACCACCTCTACAATGGTGCATCTGCCCTCCCAACAGTTGCTAGGAACTCCAAGATGAGAGAAGGGCAAGGTCCGTACCCTCACGGGGTCCCTTAGGCAGCCACAGTGATGAGTTTGCAAGGACAAATGGGAGTTTGCGCTCGGAAGCAGGAGTACGCTTTGACAATTCTGACAAGCAAGTGACACAAAGACAGGGACCCAAGAAGGGCTTTACTGAGCAAGAGACACGTTACATCTCAGAGGCGAATGAGGACTGGCAGATGGGTAGGAACAAACGTGAATGCAAGGCCCTATGTAAAAGCCTATGAATGTGAGCTGGCGTAAGGGTCAGGAAGAACTGAAAAACAAAAACAACAACAACAACAACAACAAAACCTAAGGTTCCTTAAAAGCTGCTGTAGCCAGGAGAGAAGGGACACCGAAGGTCATGGAGGTGAGAGTGAATGATGGGTAAAAAGCGACTGAGCAGGGCCCGGCGGCGTGGCCTAGCAACTAAAGTCCTCACCTTGAACACACTGGGATCCCATATGGGCACCGGTTCTAATCCTGGCAGCTCCACTTCCCATCCAGCTCCCTGCTTGTGGCCTGGGAAAGCAGTCCAGAACAGCCCAAAGCCTTGGGATCCTGTACCCGTGTGGTAGACCTGGAGGAGGTTCCTGGCTCCTGGCTTCGGATTGGCTCAGCTCTAGTGATTGAGGCCGCTTGGGGAGTGAATCAGCAGACGGAAGATCTTCCTCTCTGTCTTTCCTCCTCTCTGTATATCTGACTTTGTAATAAAATAAATAAATCTTTAAAAAAAAAAGCGACTGAGCAGTAGAAAGCAGCTGGTTTGAAATGAAGCAGGCTGTATGCTTAAAACTTTTTATAATAACCTAGAAAGCATACAAGAAAATTAGCTAAAACCCACGTGGGGCCAGAAAAACACATCTCAGAACAGCTAGGTTTAAGGTCAAGAATTAGAAACAAAAGAAGCAGAGAGGTTCTCAGATGCAGGCAGTCATGCTCAACAGGACTTCCTAAAGAATAGTACACAGCATCAACGAACTCCACAGGAGCAGAAGTCACCTGAAAAAGCTAAGAAAAATAGACATGTACAATGGAACATCGTAAGTCCTACATCAGAACCATGAATTCAGTTCTACCACTATAAATTCACTGGAAAGCAAAGTGCAAACCAAAGATACGCTTGCCTACTACGATACATTGCAGGTACTGCTTTTATTTTAAACAAATAAGGGTTATGCAGGTCACAATATAGAGAGCTCATTTGTTTTTATCTTGATACAAGCACATAGCATCAAAGCCAAAGCACATTGGATATCTTCTATATTGCACACACACACACACACATCGTTAGGGATGCCCTATATATTTATCGGTGGTTAGGGTAACATATTTACGTAAGCGTTGTTTGTGACAGATGGTTATTCTGCACCTCATGGAACAGTGAGAATAGTCAACATTTCCTGAGAACTTATGGTGTGCCAGGCAGCTCCCTAAGCCATTTACTTGCATTGTTTATGCCTCATTCTCATTAGCCCTGCGGGGGCAAGTACTACTGCTTTCCTCATTTAAAGTTTTGGAAACAGAGGCACCAGAGGTGCTGTCACATGTGCAGGTCCAGGAACCTAACTCTAGAATTCACATCCCACCCTGCATCATTGTGAGACTGAACTCAGCACTTCAAGAAGTTCAAGATCCTCCAAAGGTTTTAGGGTTAGGTCTGTCCTCCTGTGACTACCCTAGCATCCTCTCCTGGAGCCACACAGTATGATGGTTCATCAGAGCATATTCTTGGGAAAGTAGGAAATTATCCAAGGTTACATAGTGTGTCAGACATTTCAAGTCTGAGAGGAAAATAAAGCAAAAGTGGATGTTGGATGTTGGGTGGATCTCATTCCATGAGTGCAGCATTATCGATCGAGGGAGTGTCAATGTTTTCTGGCAGTAAGCTGTCAATTTCCCATGATGGCCTCAGCTAGAGCGGGGACAAGGGCTGAAGTAAGGGAATTAGTTGAAGATTTCCCAGCAGCCTAACTCATCTCCATCAGGCCCTAACAGTGAAGTCAAGAGACCTGCTCTACACTACTGGAAGACACTATGACACTGTCTAACCACACTTGGTCTTAAGTGTATACAAACAGTTCACATAATAAACAGGGTTGTTCTGACCAACCATCGAGATGTTTAGTATGTGCCAAATTCCACATTTTTGATTCTGTGCTGTAGTACAAGCCTTAGTGCTCTGATCTGGAGTATCTGCATGTGATCTATTTGCAGTTTCATACATATTATCTCAAAGAAACCATGTTTGGTGGCTAGACAATATTCTTGAACAGATTTCAAAACAATATCCCACAGTGGCAGCCTCAAAGAAAGGGATCTCATTTTGTGCTCCGACAAGATTGGAAATTCACTCAAGGTTTCAAGCCAGGATGCTCTAATCTCTAACATGCTAATTCAGCAAAGAAAGCATGATTGTTGTCTATTTAATGCTGTCCTCTGCAGCCATTGGGAAGAAATGGAACCAGACCAAATTCCCTGTGTGCTGTGTGGCCGTGTGTATGGGTTGTGAGAGCTGTCCTTGCCCAACTGGCCACTATGAAGAACAGCCTTGTCCTTGTTCTATCACAGAAACATTACATTACAGCTACTTATTATTATCTCAAATTGCTGGAACCTCTGTCTCCAAGAACAATTTTTATATATCCCCCCCATTTTATTATTTAGTGTCCATTATTGTGTATGGCATATAGCAGGTGCTCAACTCATAAAGTAGTTAAAATTACTTTTGTATACCACAATAAATGTAGTCAGTAAATTAAGATTTTTACAAGACATACTGAAAATACTTTTAAAGAATGCTAATTACAATGTTTTCTGGTGGTAATATACTTTCAGACAAAATTTCTTTAGACCAGAAAATGAGGGTTGTTGACTGAAGACTCAGAAAAAAGACGGGGAAGTAGATAGTCAATGGTAATGGCAAGTAGCTATTTAACAATGTAAGAATTGAAGAAACAAAAAGTCATTCGACAATCGTTTGTCAGTTTGTTTAACTGAGAAGAAAAAAATACAGGAATTGATAGTAACGGGGGGTATCTGTTTTGCTTTTTGTAATATAAAAGTTGAAGCTTATTTTGTTGAGCTTAAAATCCAAACAAGATTCTTTGAAGTATACAGCTTTTTCTTTGAAAACTGTCTCTTCCCTTTAAGCACAAAATCTTTTCTGAAAAATATTAGAGCAACAATAGTCCACTTGAATTCATTTAAACGTAACATGATTTTAAAAATTAGCTTGAGGAAGGGCTATAGAATACAGCAGAATTGAGTCAGTAGCCTGGACAAAAGCTAAGATATGAACTGATGAATACGGCCCATTTTGATACCACTGCTGGGTAAAAATGGCAGACAAAACTAACGTCCGGGCCAAAGCAGAATTTGTTCAAGTGAGAGATGTTAAAGACAATCTTTCATCATAGAAGACCAAACTATTTAGAAAGCTGGCCTAACTTCACAATACACATAATGTGTTCTACAGAAATGCTAAGTAAAATGAGGCATCCTCATCTCTGTATCCCAAGCTACCAACCACTTCTCTGTATTACAGATGAGCAGCTGTGAGGATATCCACAGAACCTGATATTCAAACATCTCTCATACTAACCCTACCAGGCAGGCCTCATAGACCACCACCCTCGTCCCCTCTATCCTAACAGAAATTCAGATTTGCTCAGAGTGGAAACCTTGGTCCTGCCAGGTGTTAATTCTGCTCCCTTAAAAAAAGATATTATTTAAAAAGATACATATTATTAAAGTCTAAATCATCCTGAAGCAATGACTCAAGGACATTTCTATCACTTATGTTGTCTAGTAATATTTCATTTAAATCATAGACAAATTGCTTAACTTTGCCTGGAAACAAGCCTACCAGGGCAAGAGAATTCATTTAGCTTTACTCCTCTGTAATACTGGCTTAGCCTGCCTTAGATCATTTAGAACTGGTCATTACTAGGCCTGTGCTTACTGCAGCAACACAGTTGTGTGTTTGGGCCCTGAGTTGTAGCATTCATTTATGTAAGGCTAATTGGTCCTCGACAATTAAATTATTTACTTGATCGGTAGAGCAAGAAACATCCCAAGGAAGGTTGCTATTCGAAAAGAAAAATGATCCACAGGTGTGACTGAGTTCAGGGGAAAAAAATGTAAACACAACGTAAGTGGTTTCTTTATAGTTACCCTGGATTTTTTCACCTTATTTCTGTACCCGTGATCGTAAAGACACTTTTTATAACGAAAGTTCCTCCTCAACAGGACAGTCAAAATAAATAACTGCCTGAAAAAAGTCTGTTCTCAGATTTTTAGAAAAGAAAAGGTTAATAAAAATGACTAACCATATCAGTTGGTATTATTGGTTTTTCCGTGGTCAGTAGGCAGCTTAAGCAACAGAACATAGAAACAAAGCAATTTACAAAAACTACCTCCTACACCACCAGGCCTTATGCATTATCAAATTTCAAACTCACTGGAATTGTGTAGCTGACAATTCTTTTGGTAAGGGGGTATATTTCATTGATTTATTAAAAATATGAACAAATTACCTGGAGAATACAGCACATTGAATAACCAAATTAGAGCCCTTCTACCCAATAGGCTCAAACCCAGCAAAATTGGATATTTTTTATCCTCCTCTTAAACAATTATTTTGCTCTCCTCAGACACAAGTATTTTTTGTTTAATTTTCCTATCCGCAGGTAAATATAGATCACTTGTGTTTGGCAGATGGCAAACGCACCAGCTGTTCATAACACTATCCCCATTCATTTACAAATATTCAATGGGAAAATGATTTTTAAAAATTAACCCTGATTTTAGTCTTTCTTGTCCTTTGCCCATTAAGAAGAATCCTGCCTTTCACCTAAGGCCTTTGCTTCGGAGCCCATTTCAGAGTTATTTTCGTGGGAAAATCCGGAGAAAAAAGAAACAGTAAGGATAAGGAACGACAAAGGATGCAATTTGTTTCCTTTTAAAATTTTTATTGCTTTATTGAGAAAAGAATCAGCTTCAGGGTGTGTGCAGATAACAGTTGGGAGAAGAGAGGGATTTTAAGATTTGTTGCCAGGGTACACATCCTTTCAAGCAAATAGTAAAAATAGATGAATGTAAAAAAGTCAACCAAAAAACCAATTGTTTTATACCATCATTGTACTGCATGCCATTATTTTCTTAACATTGATCTCACTCTTGGGTTCATCCACACTGGCCTTATCCTCAATGAGAGTGCTATTTGATGCGTTATCTTTTTTACGCCTCAAAAATCTACAGAGCACGCAGGGATGTTATAGTCACATTCTACAAATGACTAAACTGAATAAAAATAGGACAATAATTCAGACTTTCTACTTCCCAATTTGTTGATCCCCCAGCAGCTATTTTATGAACAGATCATCTTTTTATATTTAATTGTAATGTAGAGAGCTTCAGGGCTATGTCTTTACAAATTCACAGATCTAAATAACCTCATGAAATAATAATTAAAAAATCAATGCTATGTGTGTTTGCCATTACACAAATATTTGGCATTCATCCATTAAAAAATGAATAATTTTTCAGCTAAGTATCTGTGGTCAAATATTTTTTCTACCCTCAGACCATTGAACAATTCCCACAGTAGGAAGACTCGTGGTCCCTTGGAAAGATCTCTTTGGCAACATTCTTTCTAATATAAAAAGTACACATTAAGTTTCCTGTCCATATCAGTGTTTATACATGGAAACAGGTCAGGTTTGCATTAATTCCAGGCTCTAAAAATTGTTTCACTTTATTTAAGAAATAGATTTTGGAGCCCGAGAACCAAGACTTTACTCTATCTCTGCATTAGAGTTTGGAAACACAGGTAGTTATGCCTCCTGTGTCCATATCTCTTATTATTTTTTGTTTGTAACATGGGGATATGAGAGTACCTGCTTTATAAAGTTGCTCTTAAATGGGCCAATAGGTAAATGTTAAAAGCAAAATATAATAATCATTTGATATGTTTAGCTTTGGTTTTATGATTAGAGCTGCTAGTACTTGCTATGATCATGTTGACACTTAGTAGTCATAAACTAAAGTATTAGAATGCATGTGAAATGAATCCAATCTTGCACATAAGGAAATTTCACTAAAAAAAAAAAGTAAGATTATAAAACCGAGAAAGGCGGCTCCCCTTACAAGGTTGTCAAGAGGTTCAAATGGAATATGTCAGAAATGCTTTCTAAAGTGTGAAATAAATGTTAATTGTGTTTATTCTCTAATTTCACCCTCCCAGATACACTGTTCTGCAGAGCTGATTATCGTCATTTTCTAGATGAGGCAACAGGCTTAGCGAGGATTATACAACTGCTCAGGGTCATTTGGACACACGCAGGAATACTCACACTAAAACACAGATCTTTTCTTTTTCCTCCTCCTATTCCAGCACCCTCTTTCTTTCCTCTGCTCCATACAGGGCCATGGTAGCGCCACAACAGCAGTCTGTGCTTTCTTACGCCTTCTTTTCATGAATAGCCCTTAAAAATCATGTCAGTCCAGCTTAGGCCTTAAGACTAATTCTCCCTTGCCAAGGAATTAAAAACAAAAAAAATGTGGCAGTAACCCCATGACAGTCGTTAACAACTTTAATCAAACTAAAATTCTCTGAAAAGGATTTCGTTTTTTCAGTTTTAGATCACATATGTTCAAAGAAAGCATTTTAAAGGTAGCCGAGAGCAACCTTCAGCATGGATTCCTTTAAGAATTTTAAGGTGTTGTTGTCAGAAAAAAAGAAAAAAATTAATTACTGAAGTTTGGGATGATTTCAGAGATTTTTTTTTTTTTTCACAAAACAAAATTGGTCTTACTGGAGAATTTAATCTTGGTGCTGATCCTTCAACACAAATACGCTCCTTAGAAAGCATCCCATACCAGTGCTTAATGAGGCCAAGAGTATCAGAAAGTCAGCAGAGCCAACTCCCTCACCTGTACTGGACCCTGAGGTTGCATTTCCAGATTCCTTGTGGCACCATCTAGTCTCCGCATTCACTTATTTCCTGAACCCAGAATTTTGAATCTATACCTCTTATCATCATCTGTTTCTGCTGATATTCTAGCAAATTTTACATTTTCTGATACAGTGACACTGAACTTCTTGTACGCTATTCGTTAACTATCGTAACACCTAACTCTTGAGTTTTGCCTTGCCCTCTGTACTCACAGTCCTCACACGCATGCTCCGCTTCCCAGTTTCAAATTACCTGCTTTGGCCTCTGGCTACTATCTGAAAAATACTGGTAAATTGCTTCTTCCAACAGAAGCACAATTCACTGATGCAGTCTCTTCCTTGCCCTATTGAAAACCAGAGACCCACTCTCATGTGAGACCAACAGCACCAGTCATCAGCGTATGCCATCTGGCCATACTGCCCATTAACTCATCTGGATGCCTCCAGGCTATCAATGACATTTGAACATGCAAATCTAAAGTGGAATCTAATACATGAGCCTCAGTCTATCATGTACGAAGAGCAGTTAGACAATGACATCTTGGAATCTGGGGACACTGTTTCGGATAAATTGTAGTCTAAAATTACTCCAGAATTATTTGTAGGTTTATTGTGGTCCTGACTCATACGAAGCTTGCAGGGGCACTTACATTGTTCACAGCATCTGATGCCAAGCCATGTGTCCCACATCTTAACCTATCCTAAAAATGTAAATCCACATCTTTACGTTTATTCCTAGGAAACCTTACATCTTTTGGTCAAACATCTCAGCCTACTGAACGTGCTTTGAATTCCCATATTGCATACTTTTGAGCTCTGTTCTCTGTAGATCTGTTTCGATACCCATCCTCTTTCATGGAACCATGAGTTAAAAATGTTGAAAACACTTGAACAGATAGCTTGCACTTTTTCTAAGGACTTCTAACGGCTAATTGTTAAACTAAGTGTCAAAACTTTCTGTAGGTGTTCAACTACTGAAAATCTATTTCACCATCAGGCATATCCTGCCCATCTTATTCAAAGGAATATCGTAAACGACTCAACTGTTTGACTAAATTACTTCAGTAAGTCATACTATTTGCTTACTAACCCTCATTTAGTTTAGTAAAATTTTACTCTGAACTATTTATTCAGTTCCTACTGAACACAGATTCTACCATTAATCTGATGGCTTATACTCATTTTTTTTTTGGAAAAGATTGAGACTTGAAAGAATTTAGATCTTTTTATAAGTTTTTTATGATTAATCTTAAGAAATACTTGCCGTGATCAATTTTTTCTGACCACTTCACCATCACAACCAGTGATTTCTGATGTGTAGAACCACAGTGCTTACGGGTGTAACAAAGGGGGTCATTAGCTGAGTACCCAGTGCCTGAAACTGGGAACAGTAGCATCGACCCATGACCTTGTAGTTGACTTGCAGGAGACTCCATAACTCCTTATTTACAGCTGCTAGTTGTCTGGGGATGTTTCATTGTAATCCAAATTTTGCTTGTTCACGTATGCTTTTTTTGGGGGTGGGGGGTGAGGAGTAGCCAGCTGTGGCTGGTGTCATTTCAATACTTATTAGCACCAATACCATGCAGTATCTAGGAATGAAAATCATGGCAAGTTAATTTGTTATTGTTTGTTTAGAGGTCCTTATGTCTTTTCGATTTCATTGTTGTACCACTGACTAGGGTCAATCAGGGTAATCATCTGTGGATAATTCTAAAGTCAACTGAGACAGCTGAACAAAGAAACAAACAATATACACTTCCGTTTCTAGTATAAAAAAGAAATGTGGCCAAAAACTGCGTGGAGACATTGAGAAAATAATTCAGCATTTATTCTTGAGTTTGATATCTTTCACAGAACTTTATCTTTTGAAAAAAAATCTACAAAGATCACAGAAAATAAAGAAAATTTGACATAATCATAAAGCCATCTATGGTACTGTGAATCATAGAAAACATGGCACAGGGTATGTGACATTTTAATAGTTGGGTGCCTGTAAATTCTGCAAAATCTGGGCAACAGATTCAGCACACAATGCCAGTTAGGATTAAGGAAACAGGTCTCCTGTCTGCTTGTTATAGAGTTGTTGTAGGAGCTGAAGAGATAACCCTTTCCAAGTTCCCTGTGGAGCTGAAGCCTAAGCTGGGAAATTCCAAAGGCGCAGGCATTTTTCTAGAAGTTAAACCAGGGGACCCACTCCCTATTCCTACGGAATCTGTTTAAATTTCCAAACTTCCTCTGAATACCTCCCCCTATCTGGAATCTCATTTCTTGTTATGGCAAGGATTCTTAAATGCCTCTTTACTCCTTGTTTTTGCTTCACAGCTGTGTGTTGGCTTAATGGCCTATTGCTATTCTTTGGGAGCAGTTTTTCCTGTGTAGTTGATAACCTAGCATGTCCTCAAGTTAAACGCAATCTCCCTGTGAAAAAATTATGTCTTACGTATCTTATTATCAGACTAATGTTAACTTCTTGCTAAAACATGTGTAATTGAAATAATGGATTACAAAATACGCCAAATTGGCAAGGTGCATCAACTTGATATATTACAATAAAACTAACAAACTTTGCTGGTTTCTTGGGTCAGTATCTTAAGGAATTAATACCAACTCCAATACTTTATAATTTATAAAGCAACTCCATACCTACATTCTTATTTCAATTATGCTAAATGTGTTATCTTCTTTGTAGGAACCTTAAGATCCAAAAAGTAGCTAGGAATATTGAGAACTGAATCCCAAAACTCAAGATTCCATTGATTCTAAGTTTAATGCTTTCTACATAGCTTAATTCAGTACAATGATCATTATTTTGGAGCCACATCTGAGACACCCAGAGCTTCAAGCATTTTTCTGATTTGGAAGGCTGAAGGGGATTTATAACTCTCCCTTTCCAAAAGGCTTTTATTAAGGGGCAAGAACTAGAAGAATACTCCTGCAGCAAAACTGCACAAATTTAAGGATTTCTAAGGGTGACACTGGTGGTTCCCCTAGCCAACACCAGGAGTGACCTCATTTCCCAGTGACTTCAGATCCCCAAAAGTCTGGATTTCAAGCAGACACCTTGATAATGTGGAAGGAAGTTTGTCAACTGAATGCCTTCTTTGGCCCCCTCCCACATAAACATCACAAGTTCAGAGATAAAGGAATCTGAGTAGGAAAAATAGAGGGGAAAATTGCCAAGTGGAGACCCAGGACAGTGCTGTGGAGTACTGCAGATGTTTTGGGGCCCATAATCATGAACTTTGGTGTCTGGCTAAGCTCAGGTTCTCATTTTTAAATCAGAAATACTAATACTTAACCTTTGCTAAGGGCTTATGTGATAATGAGTGTGAAGCACAACTCACTGTAATTGGCACTTTGTAAATACTCAATCAGTCCTAACTGTTACTGTTGTTGAGATTCTGTCCCATTCTGAAGTGAGAACAAAGACGGATAGATTTTGAAAGGGAACATAATAGCATATAACAGTGAAGCTGCATTTTGTGGGGGAAGAGGTGTGTAGCTGATCTTATTCTCTGGAAATGCCTTCTGGAACAGGCAGATTCCGAGCCTGTGACATCACTGGTGCCTCTGTTGCCATGGCAGCAGTCCTGCCACCCGACAACACCACTTTACAACAGAACCAGGTCCAGAGTTGGTCTCCTGGGTCCAGGGCTGGGAACCCAAAGCAAGGCTGTATTTGTACGTGAAGCCAGAATGTAATGCCCTACTAATATCTGAATTTACAAGTATTGTTTACTCTCTTCAGAGCAAATGAAATGCTTTATTGGAGACAGGGCAAAGGCTGAATAATTGAAAATAAAATTATTATGAACCCCTCTTAATGTAGGAAGGGTTACACAATTTGCTACCAGAAATAAGAAAAATACATGTATATTTACAAAAACTACATTCAAGTTCAGACTTCCATGGGAGTCTAAACAGAAAACTTTCATCCTACAGACTGTAAGCTGACACTGTGCCTATATATGGTCACAGAAAAAGGATCGTAGGGGGAAGGGAAAAAAAACAGATGCTGTGTCTCATAATTTGTGTATATGTTCCACCACAGGGATCTGTTAACCTTGGCAAAATTTACAAGTAAGAATCATTAATCAGCTTTACTGAGGTACCTGTAACACTTTCCATTTGAAGAAAGCACAACCTCCCTTCCCTTGGGAACTCTCAGTTTGTCGGTGTCGTTAAGGCTTTTCTTCATAGAAAATACTGCTATGTCACACAAACAGTTGCATTCCAACCTCTGTGGCTACAATGTCCCCATCCCCCATCAAGGCAAGAGGCAGGGTTGTCGACTTCAAGAGTGTCATTCCCTCGCTCCCTTCCCTGCTCCTACTCTCTCTACTACTTTGTCTTTGGGCTAAAATGTTGTTTCTTGAAAGTGTTTAATTCTTCTTAGAAACTGCAACATGTTCATACATTCTTTCCGGGGCAAAGATGTTTCCAAAACATATTTGAGTTCCAAGGAATCTTGCTAAAGACACTTCCTCTACTGCGATTCATAAGCCATCATTTATAGCAAGGTATTTTGTTGTTTCATTCATTTCCCTAGTGTAACAATGGAAACTCATTATCTCTGGTTTTGATCGTAACATAGGAAAAGATAGCAAATTGCCTCACCGAAGAGTTGAATGGAAGGAAAACCTCCAGCGGTTTAGTAAGAGAGGTGCTAAGGGAAGACAGAGGTCTTACAAAAATAAAAGTCTTACAAAATACCAACACCAGGCTTCCTCTCCCCTATTGAAACTGGTCCAACTAACTCGGACGGGGATTATACCATGTAGACTATAAACTGAAGAGGTCCAGAAGAATCAAAATGCTTGTTGTATTTTTTTCTTGAAGGATAATTTTTTTTATAACTTATTTTAGAGGCAGAGTGACAGAGAAAGGAAGAGAGATCTTCCAGTTGCTGGCCCATTCCCCAGAGGCCTGCAATAGCCAGGGCTCAGTCAAGCTGGAAGTAGGATGAGGAAATGCATTCAGGGCTCTGATGTGGGTGGCAGGAACCCAACTCGCTGTCTTGTAGGCCCATTAGCAAGAAGCTGGATGGGAAGTGAAGGTATGGCTTTATTCTCTAGAAGAACTCCAAGATGGGTACTTGAGAGCCTCAACCTGTTGTTATCAAATTTGGTATTGTTGGAATATTTGGAGTGAGCTTATAAAAAGATGCACATCAACTGCAAAATACAATCTCAGCAAATGTAATTCTATCCTTTTACTAAGATAAAAAGCCGTCCTGAATAATCTCTACCTACTTTTACTAGCAAGTTCTTTAAGTCAAGCTCAGCAAAAGCAAGGCTTTTCACGAACAAATGAACATCTTTCTAGCCAAACCAAATGTACAGCAAATAATTCAATGCTCAGATGAATGATATTTTAAGCAACCAGTAATAATAATAGAGACACCCTCCTCTACTTTCACTCTAAAATTACCCCAAGACTAAGTTTCAGTTGGGAGGTAGAACCAAAAGCTCTTCAATATAAAACTTAAGACATGCATTTAGCTATCTCCAAAAACCCAATAAGCATTAATTTACCCAATTTACAGATAATAAAGTCTAAAAAATAGAATAGCAGCAAAATTATACATGGAAGACCTGGAGGCAAGACCCCTCCATTTTTCCCTTCCACAAACACCAACAGTAACTAAAGTACTGGGATGAGGAATGAGGCCAGCGACACAGAGATAGGGTTTCACGGTGTGTATCCACACTTTGCACGTCTCGTTCCTTTGCTATTTGTACTATGTCTGCTGACATTTCCTATAAAGCCGTGGGTTTTGGTATTTCCTTTCATAGCTCTCCAAGGGAGATCCACTGGTTTGGGAGGCAGCTTGATGGAACACATTAGTTTTTCTGATCACAAGAAAACTTACACGCTAGTCTCTATTCAGATACACTCTTGATCGGCCCCAACGTAAGTCACAGGGCACACTGAAGTACACGTCCTTCATCTAAGCACCTACAAGTTCACCAATAATTCTAAGAAGCATGCAAAAATTAGTTTTATTGTACAAAAAAAGTCAAGTTACTTTGGGTCATAGGAATACTTCTGTGAGTAGGAAAACTAAGGATGGAGCGAATGAGTAGTATCTGGACAGAGAAGATCAGAGACTATGCTGGTGTGTGTGTGTGTTGATCTGTGTCACGGCACAGCAATGCAGACTTCTGCTTTGGACATCCACTTCCCATCTCAGAGGGTACAGGCTCAAGTTCTGATTCAGCTTCCTGCTAATGCACACAATAGAGGTACAAGGTGATATCCCACATACTCAGGTCCCTGTTACCTACTTCAGAGATCGAATAGAGTTCATGGCTCCTCACTTAGGCCTCCCCAAGCTTTAGTGGACATTTTAGGGGCGACATTGTGGATGCAAGGTGCCTTTCTGTGCTTCTAACCTCTGAATCTATGTGTCTGCTTTTCAAACATACAGAAGTGTAAACTAAAACCATTCATTTATAGACTGTAAATTTTGTGTCAAGAAGACCTCATTCAAACAAGGGAGATTAGCATGGCTAAAAATGGACTTGCAGATGGGAGAACTAAGTAAACCATTTAGAAAGTTATTATTCAAATACTGCCTTGCCAGGGACTCAGTGAACCCATTTGGTAGCAGAGAAAAAGGAAAAAAACAATCTTTCAGGGCTGGCCAGACTCACAAGATCACAGTAGAGACTAGTTGCTTTATACAGTGTCAGTAAATGGTTACAGTTGCTTTGTGATTGACTGAAGAAGCTTAAACAACATGTTTAAGCAAGTTCTAATTCAGGCACTGAACATACAAACAGGTCTTTTTAAAAAAAAAAAAAAACTCATTAACCTTTAAAAAGGAGCCCCTTGCATTGTCATCTTTCTGGCTTATCAGACCTCAGTTCGGCAGTGTACCAGAGAAGGTAATTCCAGAGTAATAAATCTTCCAGAGAAAACACTTTAAATTCATTATCAAGTAGGCAGAGGTAATCAGTCCAAAGAACAGCCCTGTCATTGCGGATTAATCACCAAAGACTCTGTTTTGGTAAGTTAATTGATGCTGTGTTTGCAACTGATGGTGGGCACGAAACACACTTGATATTTAAAGAAAAAAATATAGAAGCAATGTTCAATCAGTTAATTAACAACCCTAAAACACAGCAAACAAACAAATGTTAAAAAGCCTAAGGGAGTTACAGACAGCATCATCACAGAAATGAGTTCCTTGGTAATGAAGTCAATACTGAACGACTCAAAATACGGGTAGCATTTCTCTCCCTGTTGATATGTTTGCTTTTGTTTCCAAAATAATCAGCAAATTTTAAGACTGGAATCTTGGCAGGGTGGATTTTTTTAAAACAGATTTGCTTTTATTGGAGAGGCGAATTTACAGAGAGGAGGAGAGACAAAGGGAAAGATCTCCCACCCACTGGTTCACTCCAAATGCCTGTAGTGGTCGGCGCTGAGCCAATCTGAAGCCAGAAGCTTCTTCCATGTCTCCCAAGTGGATGCAGGATCCCAAAGCTTTGGGCCTTCCTCCACTGCTTTCCAGGTCCACAGGCAGGGAGGTGGATGGAAAGTGGAGCATCTGGGACAGAAACCAGCACCCATTTAGGATGCCATTGGTTAGAGGTGAAGGATGAAGAACTTTTATATTTTCAACATGACAAATATTATAATGATCTCCTTAAACTTCCATGTGTGACTCCAGGATGATCACCACGGATAAAATTAAGTGAAATCGGTCAACTACCATCCGTTTTAACTAAATAGGAACTACTTCCAAAAAAACTAAAGCAACTGAGAGTCAGTAAATATTTGAAGTCAGATGTTTTGATGTTTAGGTTGACTAAACAAGATATTTGAGACTGCCTGAAGAAGCAGGATCTGAGATTTAAGAAAATTTTCTGAGTACATTTCTCCCAACATCACTGTCATTCCTCACTGATGGCTCCACAAGTGTGAAATATAACTATTAACCTAGCCTTATGCTATTTCTTGGCAACCTCAAACATGAGACCGTATACACTGTAGGTCCCTTGTAGATTTCTCTCATAAGCTGACCTAAGCCAATTTTGCTTCTCAATATTTGAAAGAATACAGTCACATGGGAGGGGAGGTAGACACTCTTATCTGTCTTATAGAGGGAGTTTGATGAATTCTGCCGAGCACAACATAGGCACTGCAAACCTAGGGAAGCCCCACTCTGTTTTCCTACATGCTGACACGTGTTTCAGAAGAAAAGTTCATGCTGAGATAGATACAGCCATCTGACAATAGAGCATCCAGTCACATTAGGTCAATACATCTAACCTGGTTAGTGCTTTGCAGTCCACAAAGCACTCGTTTTTACATCACAACAGCAATGCCAAGAGAAAACTAGGGAAGCACGATTCTACTCATTTTTCATGTAATAAAGCTGAGGCTGGAAGAAGCTTGAGGGTTTGCCCTCAGATGAGGCTGGTGGACTCAAACATTCATGTATATATATGAAGAATGTAAGGCCTTTGCTTGACAATCTACGTAGAAAACAACCTTGAAGATGAAGCCAGTCATAAGAATTGCTACAAAAGATTCTGAGTATAAGCATTAATGCATCATGGTACATGGTACATACATGGTATATCCATTCAGTTTCTTCACAGCAATTTAGTCCTTCAAAAAAACTTTCCTATGGAAAACAACTTCGCTAGTTCATCCAACATTTTTTAAGCTAAGAACTATGAGATGAATGCTTGAATACTTTTTGATTTGCTGGACAGGGGTTGGCTGAAATCATCATTAATTATTCAGCACAAGCGGGACCCACCATGGCACTCAAAGCACACTTCATCAAAATAAGTAACTTACGGCAAATGATTAACGGCTAAATTATTTTACTGCTGCACTTGTTAAGATTTCAATCATTCAACATAATAGGATTTCCTGGGTAACAAGGATTCAAAATGGATCTGAATGGGCTCTTTACAACTTCAGGAATGAAGAAATCACTGATTTTTATGGCTACAACTAGATTTGGCCTAATAAAATGAAGGTTATCAGGTGTCCTACTTCTTCAGAGAATGTGCTACTTTTCAACAAATCACTCTGCGCATGAGACTCAAAATAGGGCAGCAAAAAATGTCTTTCCGGTGACAAACCAGATTACTCTCCATCCTCAGTTCTGAATCCCCGAGTTACATCTTTCAGTGTCTGGTGGTTACACGTCTCCTAGGATGAACCAACCTGGAATTCAGAGATTCCATGAACTTTCCTAGTTTTGTAGAACGTGACCAGAGAAAATTTTCAGATGTAGGCTGCCCAGGTTCTCCAGGCTTCACGTGTGTCCGCCCGGGTCGGTCACCATAATCAGAGACTCTGCCTCTCTGTCATGAGTCCTTCAGGGAAAGGGATGCTCAGATGTCACCTGTTCCAGCAAGACTCGCACACCAAGCATCCTTACACAACATTCCTTTTCCATTTGTCTTCAAGCAATGGAGAGAAACCTAGGGATTTAGGCCCCCACCTCTTCTATTCTACCCTGAATTCGTGAACCCTCAAACCATATTACTAAAGGAGACTCCAACTCCTCCAGTTTGGTAAAACTCTGAACTTATAAAATTTGGATAAAGCATCCTGAACTGAGTCCCGCCTTCTTGTCTCTGTACAGTTAGTCTAAATATTCCCTTTTAGATCTCAGGCATTTACATCTTCAGGTATAGCACTTTTATTATGTTATAGATCTGTGTTTCTAACTAGATTGTGAATTTGTCGTTACAGGATATGCCGAGTGTAGCACATAGTGCAACCTCAGCAAGACTTGGCGTTAGAAGAGCTCCTCACCATTAACTATGAAATAGGGAACTGACAATGAACGCAAGCAGCTCCCGTTTCTCCATGGCACCTGGAACATGTGTACCTGGTAGGTTTCACTGAACTGTGGATTTACATGTTGCCAGAAGCTGCATGCTTCTTCCCAGCCCTGTTTATGCGATTACAGACTCGGTTTAAATATTATGACCAATAAAGTATGTTTTGAAGAACAGTTAATCCCATGAAAACCAAGTAAAATGGTTTGTGAGTACTGAAAAAAAGCTGGTTAGACTCAAAGCTTAGTATTATTATCTAATTTGATGTGGGCAAGACTACTGGAAAAGATTGGGAAAAAATGTTGGTAAATTCTTTAGTTACAAGGCCTTGAGAGCATTTTTGAAGAAAATTGAATATATGTTATGATTTTGATTTGAGTAAATAAAAAATTATAATGGTTATTCCTAGCTTAACTAAAAATTTTAATTATTCTATTAAAATATTAGTAAATGAGAATGTCCTTGTTTAACTAAAAATGCCCTAAAATTATTTAAAATTCGTCCTGACATTTTGATTAACTACTAGGTATATAAAAATTCTATAACAACTTTTTAATTTTCTAAGGTTAATTACTTCATTTGAAAAGATATTTGATTCATACATTTTATTTTCTTTTACATTACTTACTACACAATCTATATGGCTTAATACATTCATTGTTGGCATGGTGTTTTTTTTTTTAAAGATTTATTTATTTTTATTACAAAGGCAGATATACAGAGAGAGGAGGAGAGACAGAGAGGAAGATCTTCCATCCGATGATTCACTCCCCAAGTGAGCTGCAACAGGCCGATGTGCGCCGATCCGAAGCCAGGAACCTGGAACCTTTTCCAGGTCTCCCACACGGGTGCAGGGTCCCAATGCATTGGGCCGTCCTCAACTGCTTTCCCAGGCCACAAGCAGGGAGCTGGATGGGAAGTGGAGCTGCCGGGATTAGAACGGGTGCCCATATGGGATCCCGGGGCATTCAAGGCGAGGACTTTAGCCGCTAGGCCACGCCGCCGGGCCCGTTGGCATTGTGTTTTGAGATATACTGCTTGAAAAATAAAGGTAGTCAATTTGACACCTTTTCTTATTCAAAAATGGAAAAATTAGAGTTGTATTATAGGACCGCCTGTGTGTGCTAATGTTGGACAGATTCAAGAATTCTACACATTTCTTTTGAATTTCGGAAACTTTGTTTGCATATATCTCTTGCACTTATTTTATGTGTCTAGAAAGTATGGTAGAGGATACTGAGACGTACTGACAAAAACAATAGTAGCATCAATCCAATGTACAAATTAGTGTCAACAATGAACAAGTGGGCTGAAGCAAACAAAGAAAAATTGAACCAGAATCTTCATGAAGTAAGGCCCAAGGAGCTTCTAAAAATTTCTATGCTGCCTTCAGTCATTGCCAGAACACCCATTTTCCACTGTGGACCAATGCATTTAAGAAACTGATGCTCTTTGAACAAGCGAGTTCCCTTATAAGAATTTAATAAACTCAGCAACTTGACCCATATGACTATATAATGACAACAGGGGTTAAAACAAAGGAAATAAAGAATCTGGCAATCAGTACAACTGTGCCAAAAAATGCTGCTTCACTTTATGAAAGGCTACTCCTTGACAGTGAAGTGAATCTAGGAAACAGAAATTCAGAAACACATAAACATTTTGAATTTTTAGATGAGAAATGATTCTTCTACCTGTCCCAATTTCCTTGGTTTCTTTACTGAATTTGTATACGTGCTCTAGATTTTCATATTTATAAAATAATATTTAATAACATGGAAGCTTACTTATGTTAAAACCAAGATGTCCCTATCTTGAAAAAAATGTTTCCTATACCCATGTATACAAAGACAAAAGACTAGAGAAATACATTAAAATCTTAAAGTTTGACTAATAAGTTACTGATTTATCTTTTTTATCATTTAGTTTCATCATTTTAGTTATCTTTTAGATTTTTTAAATTCATGAATCTTATTTCTGAATGGAGGTCCTATGTAATATAGGATCATTGAGTACATAATTTACATAAAGTAACAGGACGTTATTCCCCCAGATTAGTTTAATTCCTTTCCTTTGATTATACATAAGGCCTCAACTAGAAAGCAGTGTTAAGGTCCAATAGGTAATTTAAGGCTTTAAAGTTAATTAATCTTGTCAAAAATCCAAGCAGGAAACAACTCACACAAGATCATTTAGAATAGGTTTTAAAAAACTAAACAAGTGCCAATAAAGATATTAAGCAATGGAATTACCTTTTTAATTTTTCAGAAATTGATGTTAGATATATCAAGTATTGCTTTCTACAATGAAAGCATCACAGGATGAAAAATATTAAAATGATGAAACAGTGTAAAGTTTCCATCCAATGGCCCTGCACAGTAGCCGAGCAGCTAAAGTCCTCGCCTTGCACATGCCAGGATCCCATATTGGCACTGGTTCTAATCACAGTGGCCCCACTTCCCAACCAGTACCCTGCTTATGGCCTGGGAAAACAGTCAAGGAAAGCTCAAAGCCTTGGGACCTTGCACCTGCATGGAAGACCCAGAAGAAATTCCAGGCTCCTGGCTTCAGATTGGTTCAGCTCTGGCTACAACAACTGCTTGGGGAGTGAACCAGCAGATGTAAGATCTCTTTCTCTCTGAATATCTGACTTTCCAATAAAAATAAAAATTAATCTTTTGAAAAAAAAGGTTTCCATCCAAATGAATAATTACAGGTAAAGTCATCAAGTTCATATATACCAACCTGAAACAGGATCCATGCTAACAAGCATAGGCTACTTGCCAGTTTGGAAGCTTAGTGTACAAGTGGGTCGATCAGCTTTTTCTCTTGCTTTGCAGCTTGTTATCTAATACACATAGGGACCCCTCCAAAGTAGCATGGAAGACAATCAACTTCAGTCTTGGCTACCTTTCTTTATCATCAATGTGTGGTTGACTATACTAGAGCAGATCATTTATAACCCCCCAAATTATCTTTAAACTCTCTTGTAACACACACTTGGAAAGAGAAAGAGGAAGGCACTGGGATCTCTTACGTGATCTGGGAGGAGGGAAGCCCTTTACCTACAATACTGTATCTTGGAAAAGAATAACAACGGGGGAGAGGAAATCTTACCATTTGCAATACAGTGGTTCCAGCTAGAAACCATTCTGGGTTGTGAAACCAGTCTTTAAAAGGATATTGTATATTCTCCGATATGACAACCAATACACAAAGTACCATATATACATAATCAAATACACTTGTATATATATGTATTAACATAAATGAACTCCAAGGGAGACGAGCATAGTAAGTGTGCTATATGATACGTATCTCTACTTCAAAATAAAATTAAGACTCCTAATTAAGCTTTTAAATATACCTCTAAAATATAATACTAGGTTTTCCTTGATGGAGAGGTGGAGGGGTGAATCTCTACACCTACAAAAATGTAGTGTGGAAAATTTTAAAAATGTAAAAAAAAAAGTTACTTGAGTCTGATAGGCCACTAAGATAGGGCAGTTTTTCACCCCACTTACTCAATGCAGCCAAATTTGCGTGAAACCTGGTAAGTATCTCAGACTGGAATCTAATTTTTATTTAAAAATTGTATACTCTCTGCTTTCAAAGAATCACTGTGAGAAATGTTTCATCTTAGTGCAAAGAAATGAACACCTGTGGCCCTGAAGAACACCGCCACTTGGAAACCATAACCTGCTTTTGGATGTAAAACACTGTATGTAATAGTGCTATTAAAATGTATAAAGGTGCTCCAACTTGAATGGCTACAAAAGAGAGAAGATTTTAGAAATATTTCATGCATCATTTTAACATCAAGGGGTGTATATAAATATATGTGTTTGCATGTGTGTGAGACAGTGAAGGAAGGACAGTGTGTGTGCGTCCCAGGAAACATAACTTTTGCATAATAAGCTTTGACTGCACACTTTATAGATGTTTACCTAAGCAATGTCTCTTTTTGCAACATTGTAGAATGAAAAGTAAGTAGTGATACAGAAAACAAAGATTCTAGACTGGCAGAGTGTATAGTTTAAATGGTTAGGATGATTTACTGTTCAGAGAGGGCAAAACAAAACCATTCAAATCAACTACCCAACACTATGCACTATGCAAATCTTTTAAAGGCTTTATTACACCCAGAGGATCTAGGAAAATAAAATGGAGCCAAATTCAAGGAAATGTAAGTGTTCACTACTTACATTGTACCCTCATGTAGACTTTACCATTGCTAAAAGATGTGCATAGAGAAATGTACATGTGCATATACTATTGTCTAAATCTTAGATAATCAGTTTTCAGGGTTTCTTTTAGTGATCTAATAAACTTCTAGGTTTTCCTTCACCTTGAAATACACACTGGACATTTAAAAATATTTAAAGCTAAGTGGAAATTTTAATAAAATTGCCACCATATGATTGGTACTAAAGGTGATGACAAAATTCCTTGTTACTGAAAGTTGTATGGTGACCACCGAGACAATTTTTATGTACACACTAATCAAGACTTACTGCCCCCAGCAGTGCAGAACCAAAGCATCAGCCAAAATTCACCCATCACGCTTCCTTTTCTAATAACTATGTCAGTTTATGCTGCTAATAACTAACAGTAGGGGAGAAAAGTTTAAATTATGAGAAACTGCTTTTCTCATCATTTCACTGCAGAAACAGACACAAAAATACTGAAAATTATAATGAAAATTTTATAATACATCAGTGTCCCAAAATTCTGATCACAGGTAATAACCTGGTGAAGTTCTTCCACCTTATTCACACAACATGCTTGCGTTCTACCACAAAACATGTCATGAACATTTAGTCGTCATCATTCACATTTCCCCCCAAAATGTAATTTTCATTGGCCATATAATATTCCCTCATATGGATTTTTACCACGATTTATTTTTGTGAATTGCCAATGGAATTTTTTTTTCTTACTGAAAGATCTGGATTAGAGACTCAAATACTGGCAGTAAAGTAAGAACATTACTAGAATCATAAGATTTTCAGAAGCTGTTTGTGGGACTGATCTATTATTCCTGTCTTATTCATTAATATTCCCTAATTCCCTTTGTGTCACAACTTATCTGTTAGCTTGGAACCATAACTTCACTCGTTTTTCCCTTTTAACTTTAATATAATACCTCATTTACAACTGTAAAAGAAGCTTATTCATTTCAATCCCAAGTTCTGTGGCAATTTTTTATACTTTTGCTAACCAATGCAAAGAGTTAGAGCAGCATTAATTATGAATCAAATCCTAGACCAGCTATGTTAGACACCTAAAATTTGCTAGATTGAGAATTCTTTGCAGAAGTCAACTTAATCAGTAATTACGATCTAGTAAACTAATCTGGCTTTAGCAAGGCTCCATGTTATCCTGACTTTTGTTGAAGTTGGATAGGCAGCACAACACCCAAAAGCAGAATATGCTGTTGAGATGTACTATTGTCACACAAGCACAACCCACCGGGGCTTCCACCAATTCCTTTGACAGCCTCATGAATAATATTTGTTCTAGAAATATGTGGACAACAATCATTAACATCCATTTCAATTTGAGAATTTTGATGCAATCATTGCAAATGAACATCTTCACAAAATTATGGAGGTAAATTTCTTAAGTCAACAATGTAGATTTTTTTTTTGCCTGGCAGATAGAAAGCTTCCAGAAAGGGCAGATAGTAAATTTGGAAGCTTCCACATAGTTCATTGTATATTAATCATCAGGTAAGTTGATTTCTTGAGTTGTTTCTTGATAGCTTTTTGACAAGGCAGTGATCATTTTATAGAAGTTATTTTTATTTCCTTTTTGGCATATTTCCTAACTTCAAAAATGCTACTCTCAACGGATGCTCCTCTACAAAATCCTCCATGTGAGCAGTCTATGCTTTTCAAAAACTAAACACATTTGCCGAATAGGCATTGTGGGGCAGCTGATGAAGCTGCTGCTTGAGACAGTCACATCCCACGTCAGAGTGCTGGGTTCTAGTCCTGGTGACTCCAAGCTCTCCAGCTCTCTGCTAACACATCTGACAGGCTGCAGATGACAACCCAAGTAGGATCCTCCTACAAACCTGGGAGACAAGCACGGAGTCCCCAGCTTCAGCCTAACCTAGTCTTGGCCGTTGCAGGCCTTCTGGGCATGAATTAGATGTGAAGTGTCTCCTGCTCCATCCCTCCATCACTCCTCTACTCTCCTCTCTCATTTGCCCTTCCCTCCCACTTCTGCTAGATCGGTATTTTAAAGAGGAAAATCATTAAACAATAAAAATAGATGTGTGGATATGAATGCCCACACACTTGAGCATATTTAAATAACTACATTTGGAGACAAGATTGTTGAGGAAAATCACTGTTACATAGAAAAAGGAGATGCTGGTGTGACATCTAGGAATTTGAACATACAGAAGTGCACATCCTTTTACAAATGCAAAGTGTGGCACTAGAAATGCTTGCTGGAAGCTCTTACCTTACGTAATTATTCTGGCTAACGGTAAGATTACAGCCCAGTTTCTTGCCTTCCATCCAACGCAGGATCATCACAAAGGCATATGGAATTTGAGACGAGCCATAAAAGCCTCGTCTATTAATCCTAAAGGACTTAGAATAGCACCTGCTTCACACAATTTTGCTTTTCCTGAGTCTTGCCGTCCAAGTGTCCTTGCTTAGATGAGCCCATTAGGAATAATCCTGTCTTCATATCTAAGAGCTCTTAGTGCGGGGCCTACTAAACTAGAGAGTTCCTTGAAAACTACAAAATAGTAGAGACAATTCAGAGAGCAGTGGAATCAAATAATCTCATTTATGAGAGAGACGATGTGAAATTAAGTTGGATAAAAAGCCTCCATGTAGCTTGTCTACATGTCATTCTAGTAACTAGACACCTTCGCAACGGGAAACTCTGGAACCAATGCAGTAAGATTATTTTTCCCTCTCCATGAAGTTCCACAGCAGAAGGGGAAGCCTCAAAATCATTGGTAAAACATTGCATGTACTTAAACTAATTCTCCTTCTGGACAAACCACTGAATCCGGAAAGTAAGAGCTAATCAGACAACATTCTTTAAGACAATCATTTTCTTTAATATATTTACCTCCGAGGGAAGGGAAAAAAGCAACAAGAAACAAATGCAAAATCCCTTTGAGATGTCTAGCATTTCTTTTCAAAGAAATCAAAGTCAACAGTATCATTTCTTCATAAGGCAACAACCATTCTTGAATACCTGTACTGTCTAACATTCCTTATTGGGTAATTTACATATCAAATCTGATCTAGCCCTGCTGTTCAGCATAGACGCTACCTATAGAAATAGCCAACCAGAAGTATGTGCAGGTCCATCTCACAACAATGGTGTGAAATAACCTGAATCCTTAGAGTTGACCCTCCAAATTGACAAGGCAAGATTCTTGCCAATTCTTCAAGTCAGATTTATTGACAGTCCTTTCTGTGGATGTTCCACACATGTTCAGTCCCTAATAGGAGATGCCACCTACTTGAGTAGAGCTTTACTATTTACTTCCATCTGATAGAGCTACTACTCTAAAAGGAAAAAAAGTGGAAGAAGAAAAGTAGAGCTGTAAATTTTCAATTTTCATAAATGTCTGTTATGACCAGTGCCAAGATCTTGCAAATTAAGAAAAATATATAACATTAAACTTGTTTCTTATCTAAAGACTTTACACAATGGGAACACAGTTTACATAGGAACTTCAAGGCAAGATAAATTTGCTCTCAAGAGAACAGATGAAGGGGAGGTACATTCATTCTTCCTTACAATGTGCAAGGAGAATAAACACCTATTGTCTTTTAAATATTCACAATTATCTATTCTGTTCCATAAAACCAACCCATTTCCTATTATTTTCTATGACTTCAATGCAAAGACTTAGCTACACATTTCCTTTTAGTTTCATGAAAATGGGCAAGGGTTTAAGGAAAATAAAGAAAATGCTTCCTGAAACCTTGCATACTTTGCTAAGAACACCCTTAACAGAATACATCTGTTAGAGTAACAGAGACATGTAATAAAACATTTTTAAAGCAATTGGTCTCAGAGCAAAAATGTGAAAATTATGTAATTGGTAGCAAGCAAAGCATTCCACTGCACTGGACATGATCATTTTTACTCTTTAAATTCTTTGTCCATTCAGGGTATTTACCAGTAGAGGAGGGACAACTCGAGGACCTCAACATTCCCACTGAAGTGTTTAAACACTCAACTGTGGATCTCTTCTTACATGAATCTATGAATGTTTTGAAAGTATCTCATACCCTCAACTTTAATTCTGTTGCCAATGAGTATAACACCACTGTTCTATTCTGGCAGCACAGTTTAAGATGATCAGACAATGATAAATCTTTGAAAGTTAATAGATGGTGGCAATTTGAGTTTTGAGGTCACATGGCAAAGAAAAACTTACTGGTATAAACAAACTTTCATCGGTTTTCCAGCATGCTTTTAGCCACTGTCATCGCTAGTAACTACAATGACAAGAAACAAGTCAGGGGAAGAAACTACAGGCTATTCCAGGAAGGATGGCTTGACTTTTGAGGTCAGTCTTCCAGCTGGTCTACATGGACTCACTATTCAGAATTCTTTTGCTCCGTATACAGTTTTACAGGTTCTAGGCTGGAAGACTGGACTTAAGTCTGCAATTCCTATAGCCATTAAAAATAATGTTGAAATGTTGTTTAACTAAAAAATTATAATAAACTACTTTAGTGCTTAACTGTATCAGTGGGTTTTATTTAAAGGAAGAAAATTAAAATGCTGCCTTACAGACAAAGAAAACAGATATTTAAGAACATGCCTGACTCTACCCTTTCACTTTGTGGACCACACCGTAGTATTTAGTGTTGGTGAATATTCTCATTGATGGTCTTAACATATGACGACCAGGGTCTGTTCTATCAGTTGGTAAGAAGTTTTACCAACAAGAACATTCAACATCAGTTCTAACAAGGATTAATTAGCTTGTCTTATTCTATCACCAAAGCCCACCTTAACAAGTCTTTCACTGTTTACAACGATGACTAAGGAAGAGAACTAACTACAAATCTCTCACTAGTGCAAGAGCAATGCAAGAAGCATTGCCAACCGATCATGAGGAGTCTGAGTTCTATCAATGCTCTTGAAGGTGTGCCTATTATCATCGTCACATACCTGCACACATTTGCTAAACTTAACCAGCCCAACTCAGTCTTCAACACTGGATACATATATAGAGATGTATAGATATTAGAATCATTGAAGTATAACTTTACAAACATGCCATTGTGCAGGCCCCCATCTAAGAAAAGTAAAACAAAATATTCACAATCAGTAAGTTTTTCTAACAGAAGAACTACTGAATCCAGGAAGAGATCAGGGATCACAGAAAGAGAAAACGGTCTCTCTCCTCTGGGGATCATCAGCTTTTCTGTGACTGCCTCCATGACCCAGAGCACTTTCTTCAAGTGGGATGCAAGTGTGCGCTGATGCCAGACATGACATAGAATTTATATGGTTGGGTATCTGCTACCTTATGGAGAATGGCCTGTAGGACACTCAACTTGCACATTAAACAGCTGAGCCCTTGGATGCTCCAATGCCAAGAAAGTAACAGAATGGGAAATCCTCTGTTCATTTGACACTGATGCCAGCTTGGCAAATCAGTGTGTGTATGCACGTGTGTGTGTGTGTGTGTGTGTGTGTGTGTGTATTTTTCCCTTTATGCAGTTATTGAAAGGAAATAACCTAATTACACTTGTTGTCTGCTAGCTTCCTTTCAGCACAAATGTCATTTCAGGCTCAACAGAACTATACATGATGCACATTGTCTCTCCCTAACCTTCATCAATTTCTTCAGTTCTTCACATCAGCTGGGCCTTCACCTTGACCGGCTTTCCATAGACATTAAGCAGCACTGTCTGCAAAGAGACTTTGAACTATGTTAGTCCTAAATAAACTTACTACATATATATCTTTTGCTCCCCTAAATCATGTTACTATCTTTTCACTGGTATTTTCTTTCTTTCCTGTTTTAATGCTTCAAATAACTTGATAATTACAATGGAAATATAAATTAAAATAGAAAACATACCTTTAAAAACTTTCCATGTTTAAATGCATATTTTTATTTTCTCAAAAAATTACTCAATATTCATTATAAAAGCCTTCTTTGTTGCATGAAATAATATACAAACTTTTTTTCAACTATCAGATCATTTTAAATGGTTGTTTGGTATTTCCTTATAATTTATATAACTGTCTCCAAATTGAGATATATATATAGCTTTCTTGAACATTCTATTGTCAAACTATCAGGACAGCATTTGTAGCATTTCTCCTACTGCCAACACCTCATTTTCATTGATCTGTGACACACCTTCTTATGCCTAGAAGGATGAAACGGGTTCTGATGCTTGTAACATCTGTCAATGTGGCTTACCAAGCTGTAGATCAGTATATATTATCACCATACCATATGTCTCCATAACGAGAACCAGTGTTAAAATGAGGTACCACTACACTCCCTTCAATTGAGTTAGACCGAACTACAGAGAGGCTGCAAGATTTTCTACCAGGTTTAGTTTTCCCACAAGAAACCTGGAAGGCAAGATGGCAAAGGTGCATTGATGAAGCAAGCATGAGATTTGCAGGCTCTATTTTGTGAGGTGTTCCTTCACTTTCTCATCTTTACAGGTGCCACTCTAGGCAGACAGTGTGAGAAACAGAACCAGCCTGGTAGGTTATGGCTAACTGGATTTTGCTGCTGTTTAGAACCCAGGTTGTGGATAACGGGACCATGCTTTGACTGGCATGGCATTTGAAGAACTGAAAGGGGGAGTTGCTTGATGAAATGTGTGCAAGTCTTGAACAACTGTCTCTAGATGTCTGGATCTAAAAAATAAAGATTTTTTTTTGGTCTGACTTTCCCCAGAATGAAAAACCATCTAAATGTTCCCTTGTGGCTTTAAACTGTTGTTTCCAAAATTGCTGTACTGTGGGAAGAACTAATGTTAAATAAATAGCCCCTCTTTTCTTGCCAAGGGCATTTGAAAGAAAAACCAGTATTAAATTACAAAAATCTCTAAATTAAAAAAAAAAAACTGACATAAAGAAAATCTTCATTCTCTTAAATACCTTAGTCAGTTAACAAACTATATAATTAGTTAATGCATTTAGTTCCATTCAACCAAGAAGTCCATTAGACTTAAAATTAACAATATTGGATGCTATGCGTAAATTCTGAAACTGCAAGATATGAGTGGAACATGTGGAGGACTCATCCAGAAAAAGGAGAGGAAGAGGAGGCAGACTTGGCTATCTCAGAATTTACAAAGAAACCTGGAAGCTGTGTCAGCCAAAATGTCCTTGGCAAGATAACTAATTCATGTTAAAGCAAGCCATACATTCACCAGATTCTTCTTTTTCAATTTTTTTTCTTAGCCCAAGTAAAACTCATTTGTACAACTTTGATGGATCAGATGGAGAAGAGAGCAGGGAAGCAGAGCAAGCAGGGAGGGAGGAAATGAGAGGTGCTCCTGCTGGCAACCTCAGCAGTGGCTGAACTGCCTGTTAGAACAAGGATGAAGTGGGAGGGACACAGAGCCATGGTGGAGTAAGGTGCCAGCTCCCTGCGGAGGGGAGTTGGGAAGCTTCTTCTCAGAAAACCGGGAGAGATTTTGGTGATGTCAGAAATGGAGCATCTGCCTTCTAAGCACTTTGCCAACTGGCAGAGGCACACACAGTCCAGAATGCCAACGACCTTTGTAATAAGCAAGGCAGGAAATGGGCAGGCAGTCTTACACTCAGGGGAGCATGTCACATTTGGAGGACGTGGATAAGAGGAGAGCAAGGCACATGGAATGTTGGTGATTCCTCAGTGAGAGAGACATCTATATGTTTTATTTAGTTGCATGGCAATTAACTGTTTATACAACACAAATACTATTAATATGGTACAATTACACTAATCTGCATTTGAAGAAATTGTCTCACAGGAAACTAACATGCTTAAATGTGAATCTCGTCAGGATCTAATGCTTTTTCACTTACATCTGAGTACTGTCTCTGGAGCATGTCTCATTTCTAACATACTGATCAAATTCCTATACTCTGGATGTACCACAGGAATATCATTCTTCTGATGTGTTGCAAGTCTTCCTGCCTTTACATATCTGTTCATGCTATTTCTTGGCCCTGAATTAGTTTTGCTCCACCTTGTCTGCCAGATTGCCACTGTCATATTTTAAGGCCAAAGTTGCTATGTTATCTGTTTTTCCTCAAGGATATACATTTTTTTTTTGCCATGAGTCCTGGTACTCCAGGTATTTACACACGAATCATTTTCCATGTTAATTTTGCATTCATTTCAATACTGCCTAAAACTTCTTGTATGGAGTACTAAGTACGGAGTTGACTTGTAAGAAATTGGTTCTGATGAAAGCACTAGTCAGTCAAAAATACTGAGTTCGTAATGTGTGTTTCATTACGTTAAGTGAAAACCCAAATTCTATTTCCTCAAGTCAAAACAGGTTCTATTTACACTTAGTATAAGATCTTACAAACAATTCTGTGCCTCTTACTTTTGGAAGTAGTATCTGTGTCTTTTCTTATGTGCGTAGACGTAAGACCATTTAACTATGTTGACTAAAAGAAGTTTTTAAATGTTCTTTGTTGAGTTTAAAACTCATGCTCCTAAATAAAACTAGGTACTCATTAATAACATGCATAGCTGATTATAAAAATAGCTGTCTTGATTGTCTACTTGTACAATTCTAGATTTTCTTGATCACTGATTGAATATTTCCTTAGTTATTTTGTCATAGTTTCGATGCTAAGAAAAACTCCTCACCACACATTCCTCAGGGTTTCCAGCCCATATGAAAATAAAGATTTAGGACAGGAACAGGCACTTTTCAAAACATTAACTACAAACGGTCAACTGACACATGAAGAAATGCTCAGGACCACTGACAGTCAGGGAAACGCAGATAAAAACCGAACTGGGGCTTCATTTCACCCCAGTTAGAATGGGTATCACCCCAGAATAAAGTAATGAATAGCAGCAAAGATTTGAAGAAAAGTGTACCCTAACACACTCTTGGTAGGAATGTAAACTAGTATATCCATTATGGAAGGTAGTATGGAAATTCTTCAAAAATCTGAAAATAAATCTACCATATGGCACAGCCATCCTATTTCTGGATCTAACCTAAGGGAAACGAAATAATTATCTGAGAGATATGTATGCCCAGATATTCTTTCGCAGCTCAGTTCACACCAAAAAAATGCTGCCAATCTAAATGTCAAACTGATGACCGGATAAAGAAAATGTGGCATAAACACAATGGAACACTACTCAGCCATAAGGGAAAAAAAAAAATGAAAGCTCATCTTTTGCAATAAAATGGATGCATTATAAATAAAATAAAATGGATGAACTCCATTATGCTTAGAGAAATAAGCCAGTCCAAACAGATAAACATGTGAGCTTTTGATAGTTCATAGTTTCCATAGAATATAAACAATTTGTAAGAATGAAACTGACATCTTAAGATTCGATTATTGATTTTCACTTCTGCCTAAACTTCTGTGAACAGTGGAGTTTCTACTTTTTACTTGCTTAACACTGTTATTGGCACATTATTCCTATTATTTTAAAGTCAATTCCTGTTATTGAAAAAAAAATAAAGCAAAAAAAAGGAGGAGGAAAAGGGATGATAGAAGGAGGGAAATATGGTTATCTTAGAACTATATGGGCCCGGCATGATGACTCAGTGTCTAAAATTCTCACCTTGCAAGTGCCATGATCCCATATGGGAACCAGTTTGTGTCCCGGCTGCTCTGTTTCCCATCCTGTTCCCTGCTTATCACCTTGGAAAGAGGGATGGTCCAAAGCCTTGGAATCCTGCACCTACATAGGAGACCTGGGAAAAGCTCCTGCATCCTGGCTTCTGATCAGCTAAGTTCCACCCACTGTGGCTAATTGGGGAGTGAACCAGTTGATACATCTTTCTATCTCTCCATAAATCTTATATGCCTTTCTAATAAAAATAAGGTTTTAAGAGTATGTATTAAATACATGAAAATCTGTACTCTATGAACAAAATTGTTATGATTATAAAAAATGCACACCAAAATTGTAATTGCATGGTAAAGTGACAGAGCGCAGAAAATTTTCCATCACTGGTTCATCCTCTTGATGGCTGCAACAGCTTGTTAGGTGAGTGCTAACTCAGGAGTCAGGAACTATATCCAGGGCTTTAACATGGGTAGCATCAGCCTAGGGTCTTAGTCCATAAGCTGTCTTCACAGGCGCATCAGCAGGAAGCTACATCAGTAAAGCATGGCATCAGATGTCTGACGCGCGATTCCAACAGGGCAAGCAATGGCTTAACCCCTATGCTCACACCTGCACATGCCTCCTCTCCCTGTCCTCATCTATCTTTTAAATCACAGGCAAGTGAAGCAAAGTTTGGACATGTGCTAGAGTCATCCTTCAGCTATAATAGCATCATCACTCAGGGTTTTAACTTTGTGCCTCTCTAAATTAAAGCTGTTTCTATTGTGCTATTTAATTTTTACATGTGATGTGCTGCTCTAGAGCTGAAACACAGTTAGCAAAATTAAAGCCATGAATATTTGCTCTAATGAGACCATTGTGTTTTGCACGAATAACATGCAAATGTGTGAGATAAGAGTTCTCTGTTATATACAAAACACACTTGAAACCATCTTGGAACTTCAATTTAGATTTTCATCAGTATTTAAAATTAATCCTCAATGGGTAGGAAATACTAAGAAATATAGGCTTAAAGAGCACCAAACAATTTGGCACTCTTTAATACAGCAAGCCAATTCCCTTTATTCGAAGGCAGACATTTTGCAAAGCAAAAAATCTCTAATTAAACCCAAGCAATAAGAAGAAAGTATGTTTTTTAATGATTCAAGGAGGAAATTCACTTGCAAATAATTAGCATGTCAGTGGTGTGAACAGCCCTGGGAGCTTTCTCAGTGGCTCCCCTCAACAAGACATAGCCTCCACTCCCAAATCCCCTCAGACAGTATGAGCCAATATCTTTGTCAATTACCTATTCCTCATATTGAGAAAAGACATTGTTGACAATAACGTATCCCTTACGTCTCTGCCCACATTTTGCCTACAAGAGTAAATTTTGAAAAATCCTTAAGTTCTGAAATGGTTATTTTCAAAATTTTGTTAATTCATTATCATCCATAAGAGAGAGAGAAACAGCTTTTCTGCCTGCTGGTTCATTTCTCAAATGCTTACAATGGCTGGTGATGGGCACAGCTGAAGGCAGAAGCTTGGAATGCCATCCTGCATCTTCCATTGGTTGGCAGGGACACTAGTGGGCCATCACCTGTTGTCTCCAACTGTGTGCATTAGCAGGAAGTCAGAACTGGAAGCAGAAACGAACTCAAACCCAGGCACTGATATGAAATGCAGGGATCAACCACTGTGCCAAGTGACTACCCCATAAAACAGTCATTGATCAAACTACTTAGGTATTCTCCGCAGCCTTCTCATCAATATAGAAAATGTTCCCATTGTAATTTCGTCTGTCATTCTCCTGTCCATATACAATTTAAAATTTGACATTAACTCTATACTGATAAGAAAACAGTGTAAGAGGCTTGAAAAGCACAGAACCTATTTCGATAACGCTGGTATCTAAAACAAACGGGCAAATAATAATGAACAATAATAACACTGTCTCTAAGATGAGAGCAAGATACGAAAGCCGTTGGGTAAAAAGCTCTTGAGAGTGTCATGTGCCCCAAAGGAAAAATTAAAGTGGAAATCTTTTGCTGTTTCTGATTATTCGGTATCATTACTTAATTCATTAATTCACTTTAGATATAGCTTTTTACATAAATTTAAGGTTACCATGAATTAGTATATTCACTTAAAATAGAGAATATTAACCTCAATCTATCAAGGTAAAGCCATGAATTTCAAAATATGTTTTTCTAATTTTCTCTTGTTAATTATTAGTGGAAGAATGGTATCACTGTATACATTCCTGAAAACAAATCCTTTTGCACTGATCAAATATGTCTGTTGCAGTCAAACATTGCAATATTTTTATTCTCTTGAAAACACTAAGAGGAACAGATTCAAATGATTAACAGATATATGAAAAGATGCTCAGATTCCCTAGCCATCAGGGAGATACAAAAGAAAACCACATTGAGGCACTACTTAACTCTAGTGAGGATGGTCTACATTCAGAACTCCACTAACAACACCTGCTGGCGTGGATGTGGGGAGAAAGGCACCTCCTTCACTGCTGGTGGGAGTGTAGGCTAGTAAACCACTATGGATATCAGTTTGTAAAGTGCTTAGAGAATTGCAAATCAACTTGCCATATGACCTAGCTATCACACGCCTAGGAATATACCCAAAGGAAATAAAAACTGCATATGAGAAGGGGATCTGGAATCCTATATTCACAGCAGCACAATCTACAATAACAAGGACATGGAAACAATGCAGATGCCCATCCAAAGAGGAGTGATTAGAGAAACTATGGTACATCAACTCCATGGAGTATTAGTCATGAGAAAGAATGAAATTACACCATTTGCAACTAGATGGTCCCAACGAGGGACCATTATGCTCAGTGAAATAAATCAGTCCTCAAAAGACAAATACCATCTGTTTTCTCTAATATAAGGAAACCATCATGCAAACTGGAACGTATACTGATGAAGTAATAGACTACCATATTCAGATGTGAATATACGATGCAACATGCATCCCTACTTTCAAATCAAAGATTGAGTCCCAATGAAACTGTTAGACATACCTAGACAATGGGATGATGGACTGTCTGACACTATACTAGCAATGTCAGGGCACATTTAAATAACTGATGGAATTACAACTCTTTATGAAGGACTATACTAATGTAACAATATGGGGAAAATCAGTCAGTGGGATGGGAGTTTGGGGGGTGGGAATCCCAGAATCTACAGAATTGTACCATAAAATTCAAAATTTAAAATAACAAAAACCATCTATTTGTTGTCTAGAAGAGACACACTTCACCAACAAAAATCAGCAGAAACTATATCTCATGGGTTTTGATGTTTTCTGCTAGTTTCATCTCTTCAAAACACTTTCTTCTGATTAAATCATTCAATGACTCATAGATCATACAGTAGCATCATTTCCTGCAAGAAGGTTCATGACTTTCATTTCTTCAGCTACACGTTAGTCATTTAGTAGCATGTTGTTTAACTTCTTGATGTTGTTAATTTCTTTTTTCTTCCTGATGTTGACTTCGTTTTGTGGCTTTTCATTTAAGGGGATGCATAGTAGCTGTGTAATGGAGACTGTCATATCTAGTAACATATTATTTAACTTCATCACATTGTAAATTTCTATTTTCCTTTCTATTGTTGATTTTGTGTTATGATTTTTCATTTGAGGGGATGTACAGTAGCTGTGAAATGGAGACTAACATCCAGATGTGAGGATACAATGTAGTATGCATTTCTACTTCCAGACAAAGATGGACTTACAATGAAACTGTTTACTATATCTTGACATTAGGATGCTGGACTCTGCCATTGTCCATGTCCACAATGATGAATATATGACTGTGTATGAAGAACTATATGTTAGTAATGATATAGAGGAACTAGGTGGGGGGGAGGGAGTTGGGGCTGGGATAAGGGAAATACCAGGAACCTATGAAACTGTATCATAAAATGATAATAAAAGAATAAAATAAAAAAAACCCACTAAGTTGATTTCTGTTTTTTCCTTATAATACATTGTTTCACTGATGTTCTCAGGAATTGTTTTGGAGATAAAGTTTGTATAATAGATATGGTAACTTAAAAATATTAAAATATGTAATTTTATACAACAGCTACAGAATTGGTAAAAAAAAATGCATGTCACAATATTTGCATGTTGAAGAATCTTAACTAATGAATCATCATTTCTTCACTGGCCTTGCATGTGCTATGTTCATTAACAGACATAACATGTACTCGTAGGATCACTCTAACTTCCAGTGACATTTATATTTTTTGTATTGTCATAATCTGTGGTAGAACTAATGCATTTTAGCAGTTTTGCGATGGTACCATTACTTCCTAGCCCAAAATGCATAATTAATCAGGGAGTCAGTTGTTGAACAGCTAACTTGATGTCTTCAAAAAAGTCTCACTACTGTCCAAATGAATGCTGAAAAGTGGGGAACCACAGTGATTTTTGTTTGTCTTATACACATGATACATCCAAAAAATTGACAAAGGCCAGTTTTTCCTTTGTACAAAACTGATAAAAGCTTATGGATAAAAATAAACAAGCCACTCAAGAAATGGGCACGGGAAATGGGCAGACATTTCACAAAGGAACAATCCCAAATGGCAAATAAACATATGAAAAAACGCTCAAGCTCCCTGGCAATAAGGGAAATCCAAATTAAAACATCAACGAGATACCACCTAACGCCAGTAAGGGTGGCCCATATGAAAAACACCAACAACACTTGCTGGCGAGGTTGCGGGGAAAAAGGAACCCTACTCCACTGCTGGTGGGGCTGCAGATTGGTACAGCCTCTATGGAAATCAGTATGGAGAATATTCAAACAACTCAAAATCGACATACCGTATGATCCAGCTATAGCACTCCTAGGAATATATCCAGAACAATTGTTTTATGAGAAACCAACATGCACTCCCATGTTCATAGCAGCACAATCAGTAATTGCAAAAACATGGAAGCAACCAAAATGCCCATCAGCAGAGGATTGGATAAGAAAGCTATGGTTCATCTACTCCATGGAATACTACTCAGCTATTAAAAAAAACAAAATGCAGTTCTTTGTGGCCAAATGGGCCAAACTGGAAACCATAATGCTAAGGGAAATGAGCCAATCCCAAAAGGTTAGATACCACATGTTTGCCTTAATTTAATATGATATGATGTTAAGCATATCATGTTATGTTATGGATATTATGTCATTTGTAGTATGTAAACTAAAATTGAACTGTGAATGGGGGGTCACAGAAAGTGGTTAAGAAATTGCATTTATTTTTAATATGTTGACTGCTCAATACCATGTCAGTTAATTCCATAACGATGTTAATTGTTGCAGATGGTATATTAGTGCTTTTATTTGACCGGGAAGATACTCTGCTGACTCTGCCCTCAGACCAGAGAGGGTCTACCCAATAAATAGTTGGACTTGTCTGGACTATGGGATGTTGGACTCTATGCTTGGCAAATACTTGCAGGGAGGGAATTTCAACTGAACTTGAACTATGGTTATGCAGCGGGGTGGAGGAACCCACCATGGGGGGAGGGTGGGGGGGAGAATCCCAGATTCTATGTAATTACAACACAATGTAATTAATGAATAAATTTAATTAAAAAAGCTTATGGATAATAGCAATTATCTTTAATACCTGTGTCCATAAGTGGATTGATAATCACATGAAAACTCCCAGATTTACTGAGCAAGTTCAAGTAACATTCCCTTCTTAGCCCTACATGGTGTAAGTAATTTCAACAGAGAATTAGTGACATAAATGAAGTAGATCTCATAAACTGGAAGGAGAAAAGTGACTTGAAAGCTGTGAATTGCTTCCCAATTCCGGTAAGAAATATCCCAATTATTGGACAGACAACACTAAATTTCAAGACAGAAATGAATCTTACTCTTGTTCCCAAGTAGAGGAGATGCTGGGGCAGGATGAGTGATTTGGATAAGCTGTGTTGCTACACTTGCTAGAGCAGTTCTTGCCAGAAAAATTAAATATGGGAAACATGGATTCAACCCAAGGAATGTCTCAAATATAGATTTCTTAAGAAAAGTGCAGGAGTGTTTCCATATCTTTAAATGGTAGTTTTTAAAAAGTTGTCTTTAAAATACTTGGGTGAGTCAGAATGTCACAACTGCCCACTTTCCAGCACATTCCACAAATTAGAATTCTTGGGAAATCACATGTACCAATTCTTCCAATTTCTGGCAAAAAGGGGTCACTTAACCCTTTTAGATAGGCACTGTAGCAGTGATATTGTTTTATAGTTTATTTGAGTACATTTATTTTGCATCAATGCGAACATAGGATGAATCACTCTTCAAGAGCTTCAATAATTACTGATTTTAATGAAATTCACTGTTTATATTTATGCTATCACATGTTTAATTGCTTGCTTGCCCTTATTTCTCATCACCTGTTAATTATTCTGATTGCATTACCAGCAAGTTTTCACCTGATCTATTGTAAATTTCCCTAAGTTTGCCCTTTTCCATGAAAATTATTAGCATGAGTTTGACAACCTATTTGTTAGCCTAGTCTCCAGAGATGAGACTATTTCAAAAAGTCTGATGAAAATGTAATTTGGTGCAAAAATTTGACAATCAAGCATATCAGGACCTTCAAAATCATGAAACATGCATTTTGAATAAATTATGCATGGATTTCAAATTCTGTTGCACCAAAATTCACTTATTTTAAATTACCTTCCATGATTTTTTGAAATACCCTCATATTATAATCTTGGCAGAATTATTTTATGCAATATGGTTTTTGTCTCGGATGTTAAACACATTCTGTTTTGAAGGCACTGCACTTGTAAATGTCCTCAACTCATGCAAAAAATGTAGTTAATATCAGATTCAACCAGTTTAGGGCACCTTTACAAAATATGCATGTATACACTCAGACTCCAATATTTCCTCAAAACTTTATACATATAAGATTATGCTACATTTGAGCTATCTTTTGAGCATTTCCCCTTTGATTGGCATTTAAAAAATACTAGAAGATGTCACTGTTATTGATGCACTTATATTCCAGAGCTCTCCAAATTTATGAATGTACTACTATTTCTCTATAAAGCTAGACAGTTCCTGGGCAATTTTAAAGAGAATATCTTTATCTATCTCCATATACACACACACATACACTTGTTAATGCATATATATACACACACATATGACATACAGGAGAAATTAGAACATTTTTTAAATGGGTTGTATAGCTATTAGAATCTATAGCTTTTCATTACTAGTTGGGTAATGAAAAATATGGAAGAGGCTGACACAGGATCTGTGGTGAGAGCTGAGGGCAGTTAGTATCTATTGAGATGCTGGCTGGTGAAATCAGCACAGCAGAGCTGCGGGAAAGCCAAGGTCCCATTTCACCCAAGGCTGCATGGGTGGGTCTAAGGGCATTAGCACAAATTGATCTAAAGCGTTTCTGAGTTTCCAACCAAACCTACAGTCTAACCAATGTCAGCTCATTCCTTGTTGGTTTTAAGGCAAAGTATTATATAGGAAATTGAAGGTCACAGAAGGACCTAACTTCCGAAACTCACCACTTGAAATGTAGACAGTACAAAACACGCACTTATCACACCTATGCGATCACTGTCTGCAAACACGTAATGCAGAAGCCAGCGATCCTCTCTGGTATGACCTCCTAACTTCAGTTTTCTCATTCCACGGCAACAATGGAAGGAGTGAACTGAAGCCCAGGTTAAGTGGATGCAGCTTTACTGCTTCCCAATGTGTGACATTTCTAAGTCCTGTGCTGGATTTTCTTTATTAAAAAAAAAAAAGATTAGGGTACAAAGGGTCAAGGGCTATAGGAAAGTGGGTAAGACCATGGATTTTTTTTTAATGGGCTTTTTCCTTGTCTGGGATAGGGGCTGCTTAAATGACTATGGTTCTTTGACTTTCTTTGAATTCCAGAAACTTTTTACTTGGTAGTCTTCCCTGCCTGGCTTTTGCCTGTATCAATCTATTTTATGAATTTTTAATGTTTTACTTCAGTAGGACTTCTCCTCCCATCCTTACACGTCCCTTTCTCATAGGAACCCTTGTATCCTTCAGTATGTCATGCTTGGATCACCCGCCACCCTGCCCTGCACTGTCAGTTTTCTTTAACAAAGGCCTTCTCTGTTATATTTTTCTCATGTTTTTAATTTTCTGGCACTGAGCATGCATTTAGTATCTTTTGAGTGAATGAACTTGATAACCTTCTCTTCCAGGTCCCTTCAGACAAAGGGGATGATAAAGAGGAGATGAACTTTGCTTTTCTGGCCAACAATCTTCCGTCACACTAGGAGTGTTCAGTCATGGTAATACTCAGGCTTTTCTCAGCCTTACATATTTTCTTCTCCATGTGTCCCCCGCATCACCCAGCCCCTAACATAGCTTGGGACATTAACTATAGCTCAGCACATTTTTACTGAAGATGAGCCAGATCTGATCCACACTCATACCCTGAGAAGACTTCATTATGTGGCTCTTTGTAAGATATGATATTCAGATAATCCTCCCAGCTTTGATACGCAAATATATTTCAGAATGTGGATATCATCATTTCTCTGGTACATCCTGGCAGATTTGCATGGGTCAACATCCATTGGGAAGCACTAAGTGAGGAGAGATAATGTCCTATCTTCTACATTTCCCACCTGGAACCTCACAGAAGTTTACCATTTTGGACCTTCTCTTTACATAAGGAATATAGTAAAATGCAATTCAGATGCCTGTGTTTGGAAAGCCATGGGGAATAAGTGACAACTGGGTGACTAATTGGGGAAACTGAAACTAATGATACAGCATGTAATTAGCAAGCCCATGCACAGATTAGGCTTTCATGTTCACTCAAGAAGAAATCGGCACCAGAGGTCCATACTTTGCAGGAGCCTTCAATTAGATATTTAAAATTCATGAGCTTGATCAAAGTTTGGTAAGGCAAATTACTTCTCTGAGCTTGACCATTATGTTGCATTGAAAGAGGCAGCACTGATAAATTTTAACTGGAGTATTGAATTAGAAGATATTAACATAGGAAATAACAGCTTAAGAAGTGTTACCTTTTCCTTGATAACTGCAACCTAACAGGAATAAAATATTATGCAACACCCATCGATTCAAAGTCAATGATTATATTTAACATCGCTTGAAATCCCTATGAATGTGCAAATTCAAAAGAAGCTGGTGAAAACATGGATTTTCTGTGTTTTTCTAATCATGAGCCAAGAATGCAAGAAAGAAATTTCTCTGATATCATATTGGTATTCAAGAAAGTTTGTTAAGTGTAATATCAGATAAGAACTCAATCATACTTTGTTAACAGATTTATATTGATTTTTTTTTTTAAATTGGGAAAATAAACTGCAGATTCAGGCTTCAGAAATACACTTGAAGAGAACAGAGGAATCAGGCTTTCTGCCTCAGCTTTCCAGCCAGAAGATAATGGAGTCTTAGGCTGTTTGTCAAGAACTTCCTGCTTCAGAATTGTCCAAAGCAAGCTTCAGCCAGAAATAAATTGGAAACCCTAAAGATTTTTCAATTCACAGATCTTCAGACACACACACAAAACACTGCATCAGTGCCTCTGATTACCAGGAGAGGGTATACAGCCATCTATTTATAATATCTTACAAAACAGCCTCCATCTACTGTCTAGCTTACTGGGTAGAAAAGAGCTTGAGGTGGTGAAACATAATGAGGCTGGAGACTACAAAGTAGCAGCAGAGGATGCTCCAATGTTCAGAAATCACAATGGAAATCCTTCTGCTCAGAATGCAGTGGAAATCACGCATGCCAGCGCCCCGTCCTATCCCATGTGAATCTCAAAGGGAGAAGGTAGGGAGTGTGTGTGTGGTCCACTTGTTTCTGCTTCACCTTCATTTGGCAACTGCCTATTAAAACAACGTACTAGTTCATTTACGATGGTATTGCATAGTTCCTCCTACTGCACCAAAATGAAGTTTATGAACCATTTTGAAAAATAGTTCAGCGAATTGGAGCAGCTGCTGAACTATTTTATAGGGATTTCCTATTTTTATACAAGTTACAGTTAATATTCTCACAGCTGTCAAAATGGATTGAGTTTTCATTCAATGTGTCAACCATGAAATTACTAGCTCAATATGACATTCCAAATAAATATTGGAGCAGGATTTTAAATAAGACAACCTGACTTCAGATCTCTTACTTTTCATGAACAGGTGAAACTATCACACAGGTTGCTTAGTGACAGATCAGAATATCTTCTTGTGGATAGTGATCTCACACATGCATAATCATTATCTATGAAACTCTGTAATCTTGTTGGTGAGATGACCTGTTGAAACTCTAAAGGTTTGCTAAGTGTACTTAACTTCCTTAGACAGAACCAGTTTTTATAGATGTATTAATCCATACAAAGCTGATTTTACATAATGGATATTATTTCTATTTTGCAATCCTCTATTCATAGTCATTTATAGTATATCAGGCACTAGACTCAACGGCTGGAAATAATTAGCTAGTTAGAGTTCACCACCACAAATTGAATTTTGCTCTGCGCAAGTCATGTACATTTTATTGATGCCCGCTCTGAATGGCAGGAATAAACACTTCTTTAAGAGGGGGCGATTCCAGTGGTTCCCTTGCTAAAATGAGCATCACAGATACTACTGCCTGCCAAGATCAGAGACATCAAAGGTGATTTTATTGGGTTCAGAAACTTCTAAGATCACTTTTCCTGAAGTAGGAACTCAAAGGCATCCAGATATGATGAGTGTATCATCTGCACTGCCATTGTTCAAGGCAAATGTCTGTACTTACTATGGCTTGAGTAAGTAGGAATAGAAAGGATGTACCTTAAAGCAGGTGCATTATAAACTCAGGACCATGAGCCAACCCACTGCAGAATGTGATGAGGTAGTCCGCTCATCACATGAGGTGTACAGAATAGATTGCTTTCTCACTCAACAGCTGCTAAGAAAATCCATTTCTTAAGTATCTACATTTTCTATGTAGTGAAAAGGAAACTTTGAGAATTATGCAAGCAACCTAATTTTTAAGTAGCACCTTATTAAGTGAACAGTGTACAAACAAGATATTAATACTTAGATCTTTCTAGTGTCAAGGTAGTGCTCATGCTCTTCAAGTGATTACCCAACTATTAGGGAGCGGAATTTCATTTAGATTTTTATTTTCTTTTCATTGGAAATGTAGATTAACAGAAGAGACAGAGGAAGATCTTTAAGATCTTTCGTCTGTTGATTCACTCCAAATGACCACAATGGCTGAGACTGAGACGATCTGAAGCCAGGAGCTTCTTCCAGGTCTCCCACACAGGTGCAGGGTCCCAAGGCCTAGGGCCACTCTTGACTGCTTTCCCAGGCCACAGGCAGGGAGCTAGATTGGAAGTGGGGCTGCTGGAATTAGAACCGGTGCCCATATGGGATCCCAGTGCATGTAAGGTGAGAACTTTGGCCACTAAGCTACGGCACTGGACCCTAAAATATTTTTTTGAATGTTCTGTATTGAAGAATTTTAAGTTTCTTTCAAATGTCATAATTGTACTGATCAATAATTGCCAATGAATTGGTCAAATCGCCCAGTAATTTGCCTACAGAAGTTATAACAATGTAGTTTAAAAGCAATTATATTGCACTCCTGAATGCTACATTTGTAATGTTTGGGATACTCCCTGACTTCAGATAGAATTTATTTCTCTTGTTCTTGACTCCTAGAGAGAATGCAATTCAGCAGGAAGAGTAACTTGAGATTAGACTTCGAAAAGTATCTCTGAGAATGACTTTCTACTGTGGGAGCTGGGAATGCAGGTTTGTACCGCAAGTGCACTGGGAATCTCCTATTCCAAAGTCTCCTCAGTGAGTAATTCTTACTGTTAAACCCCTCCTGGGTCAGAGAACAAAGTTAAATTCTTGGCAATGCTGGCACTTGATTTTTTTTAAAGTGTCCCCTGATAGTAATTGTCCGTTTTCATTAATTTACATTATCTTTAATAAAGGGGCAAAAAAGGGGCCAAGAAACTACTATTTTAAGTATGGAGCAAAGCTATTTTCATTGTTCAGCCATAAAAGGAAATTCAATGCTACAGAGCCAAGGCAAGCAACAACACAGCACTCACAACCAAGATGCTCTTGTTTTAAATTTAGGAACAAAGGGAAATAGACAATAACTGGGTAGGTCAGGCTCAGGGAGGCTTTATAGCATCGCCATATTCTCATTCCTCAAACTCAGTTATTCAAGGAATTTCCAGGTTAATGGAGAAGGGACTGAGGAATGGTTGACGCCCATTCAAGAATTCCAGAAAATATCAACAGTTATTCATCTTCCAAGCCACGTGGGGAAATGTTTTCATAGGAGTCCACACACCACAGCTTCAAACACACTCTTCCTTGCATAAATTAACTCTTAGGAGAAACCACCTTGAACAGCACAGCCTGGCTGCCATTGAGCTGGCCCTGTTGACTTCTTAAGCCATTCAATTAGCTGTGTGAACTCACAGAAAGTTCATCTAAAAACCTCAGTTTCTCCTTCTGTAAAAGCAAGTGCGATAAATAGTAACTAATGTACCTGTGAGGATTAAATATGAACAGTGTATTACCTGGCACTCAACATCTTCACATTCTCACCATCATAAATATCACTTCAATTACTACTATTGTCTCCACTATGAATTAGCACAATGCCACCACAACCATACTGTCACCACAAGCACATCATTCCCAAAGCCACCAGCACAATTATCACCTTCACACCAAACACCATGTCATAACCTACCATGAAAACAGCCATCACCATCACCACTATCCCTCAAACCACATGCCGTCAGTACTACAGCTATGCCCTCTAATGCCACTACCTTCACCTCCACCCACCACGGTCACCCCACTGAGATCTACCACAACCCTTACTGTAATCACTGCCATCACCATAACCACCACCACCACCATCACTTCCACCACGAGTACTGGTACTATCATCCTCATTTTACACGGGATAGAAAAATCAACTCAGAGCTGAAAGCCACAGGAAGTAGAAGGTAACAGAGATGGGGCTCTTCAAGTTTCCTCGTGAATTCATCTGTAGCATCCGGAAATCAAACATGGAAACATGGAATGTCCTTGCATTCAAGGATTGAAGGCTTCAGAATAGCAGACTGCAAAATGCTTAGGTCCCCCAAGTAACAGACTACTACACACAGAAGGTATCCCTGGCCATTTTATACTTGAATTATCAGGTACACTGAAATCCCCGTGGTTGCCCTGTAATTGTGATCATCAGTATGAAAGGCAAATGAACCAAGTTGTGCCACTGGCTCTGTTTTTGCTCCTTACCTCCCTATATTCATCTCACCACACAGCACAATGCCTATCCCCTGTGTGTCCTTGTTGAAACATTAAGAAGGAAAGAACGTGTCATCTGGAGCACAGAGTGCTTGGGAGAAAGGCAGGAAACGACATGGCATTGTTTATTTAGCCTGGTTTTATGAGACAGCTGCAGTCCTCTGAAAAGAAAGGGCCCTCCCTGGCTCAACATTTGGCAAATAGATGGGTATTATGTAGATGCCGTGTTGAGCCAGGGAGGAAGCAAAGAGCAGAGTACCTATAACTCTGCTCATGTTGTTGATTGCTTGTTTTCCTTCGGGAATTCTGGATTTTCCCATTACAAGAGAAGAAATCACAAGACACCATAGAATGGCAAGGGCTGAAGTCCTGCTGGTTGAGTGGCCATCTGCTGCCAGGCTTCTCTGCACTGGCTTCCCCATGGCAGTTATCAAAGTCATTTCTACTGCTACTGACCTGACACTTGGGTATCTTATCCCTTTGCCCCACCTGACACAAAGCCATTGCACCCTGCCACTAAGCATCTTCCCTACCCCAACGATGAATCTCCAATAGCCAGATTTCAGTAACTCTGACAGAATATATCAGGGATATTTTATAGGTAATATTTATCCAGTTCCTATAATATCACAATGTTGCCCATAGGCAAACATCCATATCTCAGCTGATAAGGACAGAGCAACAAAATAATAACCCTTTGACAGATGTTACACCCTCCACATTGCTCCATTCAAAAGAATTGGGCAAAGTATGTTTAACTCTCCTTCCCTGGGTTTCTGGTGCCCTCAGGAAGGAAAAAGAGCTCTTTCCACTTCTCTATGTGGTAGAAAATCAGCTCCAATTTTATAAGATAAAGGCAGTAGTCTCACTAACTGAGAAAACGGTATCACAATAGGTGGCAAAATGGGTCAAGGACGGCTCAAGTAGCCACAGGATTAAAGTAAATCGAAATCATTTCTAGAAACCAAGGACTCATACACAAAAACAAAGTAAAATAGTGTTTCACAAGAATTCTTGCAGCTTTTCCTCAGAGACTGGGAAAGGCACTGTGGCGCAATGGGCTACGGATGTATACCGATTTGCTCCTCGAGTGTCTCCAAAGCTGGAGCTGGGCCAAACCATAACCCAAAGCTAGGAAATCCATCAAGGTCTCCGAAATGAGTGTCAAGGGCCTCCGTATTTCTTGGGCCATTTTCTTCTGCTTTCCTGAGAAGCAGATAAGAAGTGGCACAGCCAAGCACAAACCTGTGCCAATGTGGGAGGGATGCCTGCAGTACAGGTAAAAGATAAATCTGTTGCAAGACAACACTCACCCCTCCATCCCAATCACTTTCATTAGCACATTAACAAGGAGAATTTTACATCAAATATCACTTGTCCATTATCTTAATAGCTTACATGTGGCAGAAAAAAATTCTATAATGTACATTTTGGGTGTGTTAGATTCAAGGTAGTAGTGCTGACAACGCTTTCTGGTTAGTGATATTATATCCACTACATTTTTTTCTTCATTTCTAATTTCCTTACAATTATCCTATTTGATCACTCAGAAAATGGCTCAAGGAGCTGAACACTCAGTACCCACACTGGAGATCTGGACAGAGTTCCAGGCTCCATCTTCACCTGGAACAGTCCTGGTTATTTGGTGCGTTTGGGAGTAAATCAGTGGAAGGAAGTTGTCTGTCTCGTTTTCTCATTCGGCAGTACATCAGTGAATAACAGGTCAGTCACTTTCTCCCTGCCTCTTTCTATTTCAAGTGAATATGACGTTAAATTCTATGCAGGAGTACAACACTGATAATACAAAATCAAAATTCAGAAGGAATATTGTTTCCCCCAGATTATAACGCCTCTGAATGCTACATACACAATTTCTTTTCTAGTCCTTTATACTAGCAAAAAATCATTTAGATATGTCAGAGCTGCAATTGTTGTGATGCCCGGCAGAATTCATTGAAGTAAGAGTAACAACCACACATGAACATATGATAGTTGCTACAACAATATCTATCCATGATAGAATCATGGCCTATTACATTACATTGTGGCTAAGAATCCCATCCTAGTAAGCTGATCTAAGTAATACGTTATGTAAAATGGCCAACGTACATGTTTTGTCAATTCTGCATCTTAAATATGTAATACTTATGGTCTTCAAATCATCTAGAAACTGCTATTGTTCTAAGCTATAATTAAATACTTATGTTTGGATTATATTTGCTTTAGTCAACTTTAACATTTTCCAGAACAGTAAGCAAGTAGAAGGCCTAAGAGGACCACATACTATCTGTAATGCTCATCACCTCCGGATCAGTGTCCCTGAAGAATTTTCAGCAGCAGCATTTCAATTTATGGTCAACACCCACAAGTAAGATGAGCATATGCCCAGTTCTCTTTTGACTCCTTGTGCAAAGTCCTAATTAGTCGTCACAGGTTTGGTATCTGAGCAGCTAAACTGACACACGTGTTTGTGCTAGTTAATTGGCACTATGGGCTTTTGCATTGTAATTTATAAGTGTGTTGATAATGTGTTGTTGGAAACTATATGAATCAGTGATCAGTATACTTTTTCAAATGCACATTTTGATCTTAGAGGTTGAAATAATTTAAATCATTTATGTAAGAATATGAGTGAAATTTAAATGACTCCCATACTAAGATTGAAATCTTTATCTACAAAAACTGGTAAAAGTGTGTTGTTGATAACCACAGTGTATTTATGACAAAGACTGTCTTTAGAACTAAAAAATTCTTATAAAATATTAATATAAGTATCACTATCAGTTCTTGATGTCAAATGCTTTTAGAAGAATACAGTCAGGATGTGGCACAGTAGCTCAGTGACTAAGTCCTCACCTTGCATGCAACAGGATCCCATGTGAGTGCTGGTTCTAATCCTGGCAGCTCCACTTCCCATCCATCTCCCCGCTTGTGGCCTGGGAAAGCAATAGAGGACAGCCCAAGGCCTCGGCACCCTGCATGCACGTGGGAGACCAAGAAGCAGCTTCTAGCTCCTGGCTTTGGATAGGCTCCATTTCAGCCATTGCGGCCATGTGGGGAGTGAACCAGTGGATGAAAGATCTTTTGTCTCTTTCTCTCTGTAAATATCTTTTCAATAAGTACAAATAAAGTCATGATGAAAACTAACCACTCAAAAAGATTATGGCTCTATCTCATTTATGAAATCAAATAATAAAGTTACCGCCTCAGCAACCATCCCTGATCAAGCTTGACCCTAGTTCTGTCTTTACTTATGCATCCTTAAAACTAAATAAATTTTAAATCTAGGCTTTTCCAGGAATATCTTTATGATATCCTGAAAACAATCACAGATTAGGGCTTTGTGCAAGTACTTAAAAGGATTTTTTGAAGTTTTTAATAAAGCTCAATGATCAACAACTCCATCTATGTAGAGTAAGTTTTTGAAGAAAACCATCTCTCAAAAGTAACTGAAAAGATGCTATAAATTTACTATTAAAAAGTTGAATTCCCACAGTCAAATTTCAATGAGTGATGATAAACTTACTTCACTGACTATATAGATCTGGCACTAAAGACAAACACCAAGCAGAAAATGCTCCATCAAGGAATAAAGATAATGACAGGGACAAGTATGGTGGCACACAGGCTAATCCTATGTCCTATAGTGCCAGCATTCAATATGGGCGTTGGTTTATTTGCCAGCTGCTCCACTTCTGATGCAGCTCTCTGCTTATGTACTGGAAAACCATCAGATGGTCCAAAGCCTTGGGACCCAGCACCCATATTGGAGACCTGAAATAATCTACTGATTTCTGGCTTAGGATCAACTCAATTCTAGCCATGGAAGCCACTGGGGAGTGGACCAGCAGATGGAAGCTCTCTCTCTCTTTTTCTCTCTGCAAAATCAGCCTATCAAATAAAAATGAGTAAATTTGTTTTAAAATATTACTTCTAAGCTGTGAAGATACACACACATGTATATGTATATGTAAATTAAAATTGCGTTTACTTATTTTTAATTGCAATGCAGAGAAAGATCTTCCCATTACTAGTTTACTCCACAAATTATTGCAACACCCTGTGCTGGTCCAGGCTGAGACCAGGGGAGAGGAGAGAATGGAATGCCCATCAATTCAGCTTTTAAATGCCCACAAAGGCTGAGGCCTGGCTGAGATGAAAGCTGGGAGCTGTAAACAGAACTCAGGAGTACACCAGGTAGCAGGAACCCAATCACTTTAGCCATTACCATTGCTTCCCAGGGTCCATATTGACCAGGAAGTTAGAGGCCAGAGCTGGAGCTGGCAATCACAGCCAAATATTCCAATATGAAGTGTGTCTGTCTATCTGTACGTACGTGTGTGTGTTCATGTTTATATGTATCCTTATATGTGTGTGTATATATATGTATATATATGTATATGTATTTAAGACATTTTTGAACTCTTGAGTGCTAAGCTCAACTTCCAGTCCCCAAATTTTCACCATCAATAGACCTATTGCATTTACAGAGCTTGCCAGCAACTATAACCTAAGGAGAAAACGAAAATTAAAACTATAGGGGACTTGCATTGGGGCTTAACAGGTTAATCGTCTACCCTCAAGGACCAGTATCCCAAATAGGGACAGTTTGTGTCCCAGTTGCTCCACTTTCTAGACAGCCCTCTGTTTATGGCCTGAAAAAGCAGTAGGGATGGCCCCAAGCCTTGGGACTTTTGCCTGCATAGGAGACCTGGAGGAAGCTCCTGATTCTGACTTTGCATCAGCTCAGCACTGGGTGATGCTGCCATTTGGGGAGTGAACCAGCAGACAGAAGATCTTTTCCTCTCTCCCATTCTCTGTGAAAATCTGCCTTCCCTATAACAATAAGTAAATCTTTAAAATAATTAAAAATTGTAGAAAAATATATGGACCCTATTACTGCATTTATGAATACAGTATTTTCCTCTTGCCAAGATTCCACTTTTCAAATTAGTGAATATAACAAAAAGTTTATGAAACTAGGAATTGGCAATCTGGAATGTCACTTGGAACTAATATATAGATATAATTAATTCCTGCCAACTTTCACCAATTCTACAAATTCTTTTACAATTTTCAAAACGAATGCTAATTTCTGAGGATAGACAGCTCATGATATTCTCTTTAGGAACTGTAAAAATCAACTGAATTACACAGGGTGAATATTTTAAATTATGCTTGGCAGAATTAGTTACCAAATCATTGTCTGTATTATTCCTAAAACCTCTTCTACACTGTGCCACTGCAAAGAAAGTAATGATCGCAAAATAGATAAGCCTGATTTGCCAATAAACCAACACAGAACCATCACTCAGAGGAAGCAAGAACAAGCTCTCATAAAGAAAACATTATTCAAGCACAAACATCAACTGAGTTATACTTAAGGACTACCCTTGTGATTTTATTTAATGGAAGATGTTTTTAATATCATTGAAAATATTCTTCATGAGTGCTCTCTATATGGAAGGTTCAATAACTGAAGTGATTTGAAGAGGTCATGGAGAAAAACTCCTAGCAGGCAAACAAAATTTGTGCCAAGCCAGGGAAGATTTCATTCAATGCAAGACCTTTCGAAAAGTTCTACTTGGCTATCACAACATTATGTTACCATATTCTTAGCCTTCAGTAATAAGTATCCTTACAAAACCTATGCCAGTAATTTGAACAGTTAACAGAAGAACCAAAACAGCATACTTAGGAACAAAAACGCTACTACATACCAGAGGGTAGATATTAAAATTTTGCTTTGCTTGATTTCAGTTTATTGTACTTCATAGCCATTCATCTATATAACACAACATCAAAGAGAAATAAAGACGATGACAGTCCCCTATGGGAAAATCTGTACACTTTGTTGATCTACCCTTGGTCTTCTCTCTGCACCCTCAGTAGGGGAAACTCCACACTTTGCATGCGCTTATTTGCTACTTCAACATATTATGTGCCATTAGCACAAGACTTAACCACCTTAACTACGTAAAATGTTTCTTTCCCTAAATTCTTGAACTGCCAATGACAGTCCACATAGTCATTCATTGGACACTTTGTTGCATTGTAGAGTTTCTTTGGCATTTTGGACATAGTTCATTATGTCAAATCTTCTGTCTTCTTTTCAGCAAGTTAAGTGCAAAACCCTCTTGAGCAAGGAGGGAAGATCAATTCTAGCTACTCACTGCTGGGCACTCTGGGTGACAAGATGAACACATTGTCATTGTCAAGTGCCAACAGGAAGGATAATTGTTACCCACCTCTATTCTCTGGCTTGCTCTCTGTCAACTAGGATACTGAGACAAAAACATCTTATTGTTTTCCTCAGCATTTTATCAACAGAGTAAAGCAGCTTGTTCAACCATGTAGAGTGAAACCAGACTAAACTAAGTAAGGGTTGTATGGCTATCCCCTCACTGGCATGGAGCTGAAGCAGAAAAGTTGGCCATTAGTCACAATCATTAGCACTCGAGCAGGATCATCTTACAGTGTCACAAAAAACAATGTCAGGTAAAAGCCACAGGGATGTTTTAGCCAGGTTTGGTAGCCAAGACATTTTTTTGAAATGTGTTTCCTTTGAGTTTTCTGTATTTGTACTCACCAACAAAACTGGAGGCCTAGTATAGTTTAGATTCCTTTTCAGTGCACACACTATGACTCAACAGAATCTGCATTGTTAAACCCATTTTAAGAGCCCAGATAAACTTTGTCAGAGCATTCATTTCATCATGTCATATAATGTCCTTAAAATATGCACAATTATAGAAGTTAACGTAAAATCCTGGTGTCAAAATTAGAGGCTTTGTGCATAAAGCAGATTGCTGAGTGGCTTTCAAGCAAGGACTGTTACACATGAACACTTTCAAAATTACCATTCCATTGCCCATGACAGTTTTTTAAAGCATACATATACTCACTCATAAAATACTCAACACGCCCACCACACACATACACACACGGATAAATATGTATTGAGATATGAGTGACTTACACAATCTCGTCGTTCTGGAACTCGAGTTCTCCACAAGTGTCCTCAAAGTCCTCCCCTCCACCTCTGGCAGTTCCTTCAATGGTTTTATAGGGAACAATAACATTTCCTCGGGCTCCAGATGTTCTCAACACTTTCACCTCCATGATGCCAATGCTCTCACTCACGTGGGTCACAGCTTCCTCAAAGGTAAAGATGCCTGCATGGTCATCATCAAAAATAGTTACTGTGGCAGTGCAAGGGGATCCCAGGCAGGCAAAGGTAGAGACATGATTGGCTTCCAGTATGCCATCTTCAGAAGTTTCCAAAGATACTTTGACATTGCTGAGGTGCACAAGGAAATTTTCATCTTCCTCAAAGATATCATCATCAATGATGCCGACTCGAATTTCCTTCTGGGTCTCCCCAGGCTTGAAGACCACAGTCCCTTCAGTAAATTCATAGTCAGACCCAGCATTGGCTGTCCCATCCTCTGTTCTGAAGTCAACGAACACAGTGTTGGTCAAATCACCCCCTCGACGGATAATGGTCAGGGCCACAGTACCACAGTTCTCCAGACACTGGTAGGTCCCTTGTTCAAAGAAGATCTTGCTAACTGGATCATTTTCAGCCACTTCCGTGTTGACCTCATGCATGCTGACAGCCTTCCGAGCTTGGTCAGCGGCATGCCTCTTTAAAATGTTGCCAGCTCCAGTCATCAGGCGAGTAGCCTGTATGCGGTAAAAGGCTCGACTCTTTTGCTGTTGACTTAGGACCTGGTAGTTTGCTAACTCTATTAATTGCTCTATTTCCTTCTCTGGATGCTTCTGCTTCAGTTCCTTCAGAATCCTAGCCATTTCTCGTCTAGCCTCTTCATCATCTTGGTCTCTCTCATCCACCTCCAGAACCAGAGCGCCATCTAAGAAATTGTCAACATGAGAGTTGACCACTTTCCCATCCATTTCAATTTCAGTCTTGGAAGACGGCCTGTCTCCTTCGTGTTCAATGATCATTCCCCTCTGCTTACCAGCCCGATACCTTTTGTAGACATACTTGTAAAACAGAAGCCTCCTATCTGCTACCCAAGCGAACACCACACAGATGGGAAAAAAGAAGAAAGTGAGTAAACCTTCCCAAACCTCCACAACACCAGGCGAGATAACAGACAAGATGATGTAGAGCCAAGTATAGGCAAATATGCTCCAGGCTGCAGTCACGAAGAATACGCGCAGGTGCTTAATCTTCCTGGTCTCTCCATCTGGGACCACGTAAACACAGAGCGCAATGATGATGAACATGTTGAAGGCAGCACTTCCCACAATGGTGCTAGGACCTAGGTCTCCTGCAGTGAAGTTATGGCCACACACTTCGATGACCGAAAGCAGAATCTCCGGAGCAGAAGATCCCAGGGCCATCAGGGTCAAGTTAGAAACGGTCTCATTCCAGATCCTCACAGTAGTCTTGGTGGTCTCTCCATTGGGCTTTTTGATGGTAATTTCTTTTTCTTGAGATGTAATGACTTCTATTGAGGACATGAACCTGTCAGCTATGATAGAGACTCCGAGAAACATGTAGACCATGGCCACAAAGTATACAGTAGCTCTAGCAATCTTGTCCCCAAAAGAAGGATCTTGGGGTTCCCAAATGGGCAAGATCACCCCTTTCTTACAGTAATATGAGCCAGTACACTCAGTTTCATTTCCTTCTCCTTCCATTTCTGTCTCAGCACTTATATGGTCCACATGGAAAAACAGGAGAGCCACAATAGCTAACAGATGAAATCCCATGGAGAATGTGGATGAGAGCCTTAATCTCAACATGTTGTATGATGCGACTTGCAACGTTGCCAACCTGCTGAAAATAGGATGGGGCAGACAAAGAAAATTAGTGAGTTACTTGTTTTTATGAAATCCTTAGTGGGTCATTATTCTGACATCATTGTTGATTAAGGAATTTACTGTTCAGTCTCTGAACTTTCTAAGCATGATCTCCATTCGCAGAGGAACATACACAGTTGACTTTTAGAAAACTTCACTTACAGGCTAGCCGTCACTACTGTATAGTAGCCAATATAAAAATTAGTGAAACTATTACTATATACCAAATATTCTGAGATTCACGTAAGATATTGATAGCAATCCTGTTTTCCATTTTCAAGAAATGTATGTATATATAATATATATGTAAGAACTGAATATGAAAGTTAAAAATTGTTAGATACTAAATTTTTAAAAAGAAACTGAAGTGTTTAAAGGAAAATCTAATTTAGCCTCAAAGAAAACTCATTGACACAATAACCTTGATAAGATTGGTGCAGTGAAATGTCAGACCCTGAAAAACCATCCAAGTCCTAATGTCTTCAGTTCAGGGTTAATACCTTACAATGTTTTATTAATTTCTATTTTCCATGATACAGTTTTGTAGGTATAGGGATCCCCTTCTAACTTTCCTTCTTTCCTCCCCATTCTCCTTCCAATAGCATTTTCCCCATATTACAATAGTACAGTCCTTCAGCACAGTCACACGTCCAACATTTGTCTATTTAATTGCACAATGTCATTGCAGGTATAGACAAAGGTAGAAAAGCTGGTATATTGTTAAGAAATATTCAGCTTTCACTGGGAATCTTCCTTTTATTCAGGAGTAGATATGTATGTTGCAACTTATCTTTACATTCTGATATGCTAGTTTCCATTACGCAGTTCATCTATAACAGACGTATATACATGTTTACCTATTCATCTAATGATCTTGTATTTCTGCATGAATGTTGCCTTATATCAGAGAGAACATATGCTATTTGTCCTTTTGGGATTGGCTTATTTCACTGAACATAATGGTCTCTATCTGGTATGATTTTGCTGCAAATTGCAGACTTTCATTCTTTTTAATGGCAGAGTAGTATTCCATGAAGTACAGGTACGAAAAAAATGCTCATATTTCTGAGCTACTGGGAACATACAAATGAAAATCACATGGAGGTTCTACCTAACTCCAGTGAGCTTGGCCTACACTGGAAATCGAATACCTGCTGGCATGGATGGGGGTTGGAGGGAAGCCATCCTTCTCCACTGTTGGGAGTGTAGGCTCATGTACCCACATGGAAGTCAGTACGGAGAGAGCTTAGACAACTGAAAATTGATCTACCACATGACCCAGCAATTCCACTCCTGGGGATATAACCCAACAGAAGTTCTGCATCTCAGAATGTGACACCTAACCCTGTGTTTATAGCAGCACAATCCACATTATTGAAGACCTGGAAACAACCCAAATCCCTAAAGAGGAGCAAATAATGCAACTGTGGCACATTTAACTTACATTTTATTACATGCAATCATGTCCTACGTGCCAAACTTACTCAGAACCACAGAAGCATATCAAGATTGCCTATAATCAAAGCTCAACAGTATTGTTTAGAGAAAAAAAATTTTGCTATAATGCACTATTTTCAAGCATTCCATTTTTAAAAGCATCTTTTGATGCACACACACTTTCCTCCTAATTTTCAGCAAGCCAAAATCTGAGAAACACAGCTCTTCACTTCTTAATGCACAGCCTGTCTTAGAATCTCCAGGCTTGCCACAACAGGAACGAGAAATTGTCAGGCCCGGGCCTAGTCTTAAGAGCCTAAAAGGCTATGAAATCAGCAGTTTTAGCCATAAATATCCCTCCTTGGTATCCATGTCATACTTTCCATGGTCATTGTAAAAACACATATTAGTTCTATACAGGGCTCAAGTGACCAAAAATGTTGCAGCAATAATTCCATCTAGATTAGCTCATGTGGCATCATAACTGACCACAAAGTATACATGTGAAGAAGGGCTGTAGGCAATTAGTGCTATGGCAACAGAGTCACCAAGTATCTCGAGGCTTGGCGAGCAAAGCAGCCTACTGAGCCACCACGACCCTAACTTCACCCACCAACTCATCCCGAACTCAGCTCTAACCTTATATGATCTCTGTCTCCAAGGCCTGTGTTAAGAAGTGGGGAGACCACTGAGAAAGCAAGGTCTAAAGAGAGGAACAGGGTAACTTTCAACTGGAAGGCCTTGTAGGAGAAATCAAGTTATGATATCATCCTAAGAAGTGATAGCAGTTGACCTCCTGATCTATGAAAAAGTTCAAAAGACAGATGGAATAGGAAATTAAGAGCTCTAAACTTGCCATAAGCCACCCCCACACATCCAAATTCCGAGGCTCATGTTCGCCAATGATGGTTTGCACTCTGAACCTAACCCAGGTCCAAGAGCACACCCCTTCCTGGCACATTCAGGCCGACTGAGATCTGACTAGCGTAAAACCCTTTGCATTTGTCACTAAAAGAGGGAAGAGCTACCTTAACACTAGGTTCAAGCTAAAGACCAACAGCAGATAGTTGCTGTGGGAAGATGTCCCATCTTAATGATCAACAGAAAAGACATTCCAGAAAGTACAAATGCATGCTCGGTAGGTCTATTTGTGCTGCTATTGCATGGTCTGGGAAGGCTGTAGAAGCTGCTTAAACCAGGTGATATTCAATCAGCCAGCAACAGTAAAAATCTAGGTCCAATGTCTTCAAGCACCCCTTTATCCTACAAACATGCATTTCAGAATGACCTGTTGGGTTCTCTCGAAGTCTCAAGGATGTATGAATCAGCAATGCCTCTGTCTAATGAGTTTACAATTTTATGAGGCAATAAATAGTGATAAAAACTGCTATAGTGAGGACAAGGCAAAAGTCTAAAGACAGGCCTGTCTATATGTGCATCAGTGAGCTCATACACATGGCATGCAGGGTTTTATATTAGATCCTTAGGAATCTCTTTTGATAATATGAGTTTTGATCAATGCCCTATAGAAAGAAAAGGATTAGGCCATGTCTAACCTCTGGGAAGAGAATCCCATGCCAATACAAAGGTCCTGGTGGTAACTAGACTTAGCATAGTCTAGAACACAAAGAAACCAGTATCGTAAGGGTCAATATGTGGGAGAGGACCAGAGTTAAGGAGTGAAGATACAGAAGAAAAAACATCATGGGAGCACTCAGGCCCCTGGAAGGCACTAGCCTTCGCAAGAAGGCATGGACAAAAGCCAAGACCTTCTGATCAGGATGCAATGCCCAATTTTCCTTTTGGAGCCGTCTCTCCTGATTTTTTGGAGACAGGATAAAGGTCAAACAATCACCATTATAAATCTTTTCTAATCTGGCATCTGATCTTCAGAATATGGAAATACTTTCCACTTACTATTTCTACCTAAAGGTCTTTTTTTTTTCATTGAAAGGCACATTTTACAGAGAAGAGACAGGAGAGAGGGCTTCTATCCATTGCTTCACTTTTCAAATGGCCACAATGATCAAAGTGGAGGTGATCCAAAGCCAGAGCCAGGAAACTCCTTGGGTTCTCCTACATGGCTCAGGAGCTCTAGGATTTTAGCCTTCATCCACTCATTTCCCAGGCCACAAGCAGGGAACTGGGTCAGAAGTGGAACAGCAAGACCAAATCTCAGTGTTTTTATGGGATGCCGTGGCTGCAGGTGGAGGATTAGTTTGCTACATCACCACGCTGGCTACACCTCTGGGCCTTTGAACATAGATTTTTCTATGCCCAAAACTACCTTGTTATTATTATTCTTCTTATTCTTCTTATTATTGATTGGAAAGTCAGATATACAGAGAGGAACAGAGAGAGGCAGAGTGGAAGATCTTTCATCTACTGGTTCACTCCCCAAGTGGCCACAGCACCTAGAGCTGAACCAATCTGAAGCCAGGAGCTTCTTCCAGGTCTCCCATGCAGGTGCAGAATCCCAAGGCTTTGGGCCATTCTCGACGGCTTTCCCAGGCTACAGGCAGGGAGCTGGAATGGGAAGCGGGGCTGCTGGGACACGAACTGGTGCCCCTATGTGATCCCAGCACGTGCAAGGTGAGGACTTTAGCCACCGGGCTACTGTGCTGGGCCCCCTTGTTTCCTTCGTAGAGGAAATTTTCAAAATAGGACAACAGCAAATCAGTCAATTGTCTGGCCTAGTGCTAACCAAGTCCATTGTTAAACACTCACTGATGCCTCATAATTCTTTACATGTATCAATGAAGCTAATATTTAGAATAACAAGCATTATTGCATTACACTGCTCCTAGTGCTGTTTCTATTAGAGCACAATTAGGTTGTACGATGCACAGCACTCTAGCAATAAGCCTACACAGAAGGCACTGCCTCGATCTAGATGTGGGATAACAGACTTCGACATAAGAACTTGGTGAAAGTCAGATTATGAACTTCTGGACAAAGCTCAAATTGGGAATGTTTCTAAGACGGATACAATTAACTCAGTATTATATCATCCTGATAATGTTTGAAGTAATCTCTAAGAACTAATGGTCTCAACTAACTTATTGAAAAGCGCCAAGGCTTCCATATAGGATTATGAAAGCCTGTTTAATAAGGCTACATGAGGTTTTCCAACACCATGGGTTTTAAATTATGAGTTAGACACTCAAATAGGTAAGCATAACATCTGTGCTACAACATGTGGGCTGGCATGTTCCTGGAGACAGCCACCCTCCCCTCATCTCTGGACTAGCAATGGGCTGGTAACTTCTTATCTACTATCAAGACAGAAAAGAAAAAGTACAACCCGTCATCCCTGCCAAACCACATATGTTTTCAACCAAAAGATGCCAGATGTATAAAGTGGGGCAGATAATCCATGACACAGAAAAAGGAAGAGATTTCTGAAGCTAAATGAAAGCATCACAATTATATTTAAAAGATGACAGCATTACAATTTATGAAATCAGTGGATACAATCAAAGATGTAGAGGTTGACATGGTGGTAGGGCAGGCGAGGCCTCAGCCTTTAGCACCACCATCCCCTACTGGTGCTGGTTCAAACCCTGGCAGCTCCACTTCTGATCCAGCTCCCTGCTAATGGTGTCAGAAATCAGTAGAGGATGGTTCAAGTCCTTGGGCTCCTGTACTCTTTTGGGAGACCTGAAAGAAGCTCTTGGCTTTGGATTGGCTCAGTTCATTTGAGGAGTGAACCAGTCAATGGAAGATCTCAAACTCTCCTCTCTGAAACTCTGCCTTCCCAATAAAAATGAATTAAAAAAGAAACACACAGAAATGTGTAGCTAGTTGGCAATGAAGCAATCTGGGAAGACTTCCCTTGGACTTCAGGTTCTTCATTAAACTAACTTCAAATCCAGTGTTTGAGACTGTGGTATGGTTGCTATCCAAATGTGAATTCCTTCATTCTTTTGTTTTTATTGCTTAAGTTTTTAAATTTGTTTGAAATATAGGACAGCTCAGATACAGGATAGGGAGGTCTTCCAGCCACTAGTTCACTCCCCAAATGATCAGAGCACCTGGGGTTGGGTCAGGCCAAAGCCAGGGGTCAAAATCCATCTGGGTCTCCCATGTGGACAGCAGAGGTCCAAGTCTTTAACTCATCATTTGTTGCATCCCAGGGGTGTACATTCACAGAAATTTGGCTACAAGCGCCGATATGGGACACAGGCATGCCAAAAAGCACCTTAACTATTTTTCCACAACATCCAACCTCCATTATCATTTTGTTTCCTGCTTCCAGAAACTTTTCCTCATCATCCAACTCATGCAGTTCTCATAACCTCTTTTCATTTTATCTCTACTATACTTTTCTATCAAAAGAAAGAAAAAAGTTAGAGACTATGGATATATTGGTTTGCTGCCTGCCTACCTGCCTTAAATTCTGCCTTGATCTACAAAATTCTAGATCAAGGAATAGGCCGAATTTTTATGGTGGATTCAGATCAATTCTTTACACTAAACTCTACAGTGCTTGCTGAATATCCGTTACATCCTTCAAATGAATCGTTGGCAAAATTTTAGTTTTTCTGGATGCCAGCTTCTGCTCATTATTTGAAGACAAATCCAGCAACATTTCTTATTACAGACTTGAAAGTCATTCAAAACTAGTGGCGAAAGATATCCAGCTTTGAGTAATCCAGCCACCTGTATTGAAGGAAGAAGACACAGCCACCAGGACTAGAGACCTACACAAACTGTAAAGAATGAAAAGAGCCTTCACAGCAAAAGATCTAAAGCATGGTTATGAAGCAGAGAGCCAAATGTTCGCTGGAAGCTGTAACTTCTTTGACTATCAAGGAGGGCCTGATTCAGAGAAAAGGAATACGCTGGCATTCCTAGCAGCCCAGTGTATTGGAAGGCCTAACCACGTTCTTTTGATTGGTAGCTGGGGTTATTCCAAGGAACTCCCTGACTAGCCTCCATCAGGATCTGGAATTCCCTTCTATGTAATTCTTGCCGACTGAAATCCTCAAAGCTAAGCAATTCATCTGTTTCTAAGGCAACATTGAAGCAACTACAAACCTTTGTCCAGAACTGAAGCAAGCAGTTCCAAATGTTTTTAGACAAATAGATGATGCGTAAGGGTAAAGATTTTTCTCATGTGACTAGCCTGTCTAGGGTACAAATCACTGGCCTGGCTCCCAAACTATTACACAAGCCTACATTTCAACTAAGCATTCAGCTCTCACAGTGAAAACATTACCAGAACGCTTTCACCCAAGAGAGAATTTCCTCTCTGCTACTGGATAAATTGGGAAGGTCTGCAGAGGAAATGAGAGATCATGGGGCATTCATGTTCTTCTATCTCATCTTGCAAAACTACAGTCAGAATCCTGACCCTTCTCAGAAAACACCCATCAACATTATTTAGCAAAACAAGCAACTGAGGTAAGGTTCAGGCAACACAGCCAAAACTCAGATGAATTTAAGATTTCAGACAATGAGGAAGTTGAAAAATCATGACATGTAATTGTTGGTCCTTTTTTCCTGCTGTATTTTTCTGTATAACGCTTTTATATTCTCTTATTTATCAATGGTTCTATTTCACATCTTTCTCCATACAGTAGGTGAGAACTCTACAAGAACATGCATCTAGCTCCTAGATTAGATCCTGGTACATAGAAAATGAATAGCACACACTTATTTAAGGAATACAATAATTATGGAATCATGGGCTGATTTGCCAGATTTTCGCTAATGAATCAGAATGCAAGAACTGGGTCTAAACATTTGCATTGTAAAAGTGCTGGGTGGGTGAAACGCACACACCCTAAAATGCACAGAGGCTAGGGTAAGACCAAAAAAAGCCAATGTCAGTGTTAGTTGGAGGAGAGGAAACATCTAATTCAGGCTCAGGGCAAGAAATCAAGATGGAAAAATTGATCTGCACAAAGAAAAGGATCTGAGGCTGTGAGAGTCTCCCTGGTACTTGGCTTTGGGCTTTCCTACAACAGATCTGGCTAGCTTATTTTCTCTGTTAAGAGGATGCTAACATTTTAGACTTCCTCAAGGGCCTTTTACTTCCCCCTCCTTTCCACACCATTAGAAGACACCTAGTCACATGCAACTCAAAATCACCTCCACCACAGAAGTCTTATAAAACACAAAGAACATCAAGGATTTAAGAATGAACTCTGCATGCTAATATAAAAATATGACTAAGAGGAAGGAAAATGAAGAGGATCTTTTCATTGAAAAGCACTGAAGATTTTGAGCGAACATTGTCTAATATTCCTGGACTCCATGTGAAATCAATTAGTATTGTACAGGAATTCACAATGCCAAGGTCACAGACAGGGTTGAAGGCCCCACTCAGTAATGTTAGAAAAACTGACTAAAATCACTGAGAATTGGGCTTGTCACAAGTGCTGTGTTAAACTGTTTTGGGGTACACTGTGACCTTTCTGAAACTATTGCAACAAAGTACTATCATTCTTACTTTTTTAAATGATAAAAGGTTCAACAGGGTAAGTTCATTGAAGTCATACAAAATTCAGCAACAGAATTTGAATTTTAATGTGGGCGCTTTGCATCATCCCATAATGGTTTCCATCATTTCAGTATCTTTTCATTTGTTTTCACCACGTAAGTTAACACCATTGTACTTTGGACCCAACGAGACACAGTTTGGGTACTTACTGTAGGCAGTCTCCCCTATAGCATCTCCTCCCTGTCTAAATATGTGCTTATCAACACCCTTGTATGTATATTCCACGCTTGTCTCATGCATCTCCACCCCCAAAGTGAGAGTTCTGTAATTATTCAAATGCATTACAGAGCAAGGGGAAGATGATCCATGTGGAGGATCACTACTGAAATTTGAGATCTGCCCTGGTCCTCCAGAACACCAGAAGGTGTTGCAGTCTGACCCAGCCCGGTGTGCCAAGAGATCTGAAATCTTTCCAAAGTCATGCCATAAACTCAGGTTTTCCCATCGAGCTAGGAGGGAAACATAGAGAAAGTGATCCTAGCAAAAACTCACACAGGTAGGAAACGGGAGATAGATGGGAATTGGGAAGAAAAACATGGCAAGTTGTCACCACAAAGATGCTGATATCCTTACATGACAACATTCTTTCAAGAATCTCAATGTACAATTTTTCTATTCTGGAATCAAGATAAAACCTTTAGACTACTAAGCAACCCAAAGAAACGTAAGAACACGTTCATTCATGGTTTTATCTGAAAAGCTTGTCTTAGTGACTCATGTGTGCCAGACATTGTGTTTCTAAGATGAGTAAGATGTATCTCCCTACACGCTCTCCCTCTATTGGAGCAGCACCAGGGTCAAGAACTGAGTCTCTTTACTGGAAGATAGAACTCCTTTCCTGGAGAATCACAGAGGGGAAGCTTTCCTGGCATTTGAATAGCGACACTGCACACTCAAATGGACTATTCAGTGCCCTAGTTAATGTTAGGTTAACAATTGGGGATCGAGAAACCTCAGACTACTCAGTGTGTGGTCCTCACACCAAGAGTTGTCAACTGTAACAAGTTCCTGTTTGTAGGCACCTACATGGGACTCGGAATTTTTAAGAAGCCTCCTGGCAGACACTGATACTTATTTTAGGCAACTATTTATCATTAATCCTGAAGGGAAGATGTAGCCTTTCTTTGATCTTTCAAAGTAACATACTCAAAAAGAATGAGGGTATATGCATGTGTCTATATTTAAGGGTACCAAAGATTTTCTACTTAAAATTGCAGTACTCCACTAACATTTAGTCTTAAGAAATTTACACATACACATCCTTAGTGAAATTTGCATACTACTTGTTCTGGAGGTGATGGACCCTTCATATTCAGATAGGTACTGTGTAGCTTTTATACACAAATGCTTATCATAGATCCTGTAGTGGATTACAAAGGTAATTTATACACAGTGCCAACACTTCATGAATTTAGTCTCCCTGTGAGTTGTGGAAATGACCACTAAAGGCAGACAAAATCAAAAACACCACAATCTGGACAGAGAGGATATTCTAGAAGGAAGTAATTCTATAAATGAGGACCTGAAGCAATGCTTCCCTAACTTCAGAGAATGACCCAGGGGCCAGCACAACAGCTCAATCACTAAATTCTTGCCTTACAAGTGCTGGGATCCCATATGGACACCCATTCATATATTGGCTGCTCCACTTCTCATCCAGCTCTCGGCTTATAGCCTGCGAAAGCAGTAGAGGATGGCTCAAAGCCTTGAGATCCTGCATTCACGTGGAAGACCTGGAAGAGGCACCTGGATCCAGATTGGCTCAGCGCTGCCCATTACAGCCATTTGAGGAGTGAACCAGTGGATGGAAAATCTGTCTCTCCTCAATGTAAATATGATCTGCCTTTCCAATTAAAAAATAAGTGTTAAAAAAAGGCTGACCTGTTAACTGGTTAAAATGAACATTCATTTTTGGATGTATAGGCCTAAATGGAAAGTTCTGATTTTAAATTTTAAGAAGCATTCCAGGCGAGTCCCATGGAGGTAGTGATGACAGCGTCATTTAAAAACCCCTGGCAAGAAGGACAAAAACATAAGGGAAAGACCAAGCAAAGAGTAGAACTGGCCCAAAGGGCACAGGGTATAGGAACAAACCTGGAGGCAGAATCCTTAAACAAGAGTTGTTGAAAGGTAGCGCCTTAAAAAAAAAAAATCACACAATAGCGTTTGTTCTGGTATTAATATGGGTGTGAAGTAACATTTCTTTTCCATCTAGGTAGGAGCAAAAAATGAAGTCCCTTAGTATCTGAGAAGTAGGAGACTGGCAATCAAAGGAAAATGGCTGCTAGTGGATGATCACTGGGACTCCATATGAGGAGCTAAGAGCACTGTAATTGTGGGGTATTATTTCATAGTTTCGCTGTAGATTAGCTCTGCCATCTCTAAGTAGAAACAGGCAAGGATTGCCAGGGTACTACAATAACACGACCCAAGCCTCAGGATAAACGGAAGTCTAAAGAACCAGTCAGTGTTCACACACCAGCCCTAAATAGAGGTAGAACACACACAGAAACAGACTCTGAACTGAAGGCAGTAGGCGGTAAGGAAAGCAGTGCCCTTTATGCTGTGGACTCCTTATGGGATGTGTCTACACCCCCTTGTCACTTCAGCTCAAGGACACTCTCTGCAATTACTCTTTTTGCTTTCTAGTCTGCCTCTTGGAACTGGAGATGTGTAATAGAAAATTCAATTTCAAGCTGTGTGGTAGAAGCAAGCAGGTCCTCTTGTCTTAAAAAAATTAAGAAGGAAAATGTTGGTTATATGAGCAGAAGCTGGCAAATTTCATCAGCTCTTTCCCTGAGTCATTAAGTTTCATCTGCCAGTAGATAGTTTTTCAGGAGACAGAGTCCTAGCAATCTGAGGTTTACAAGGCTCTTACATTTTCCGGCATAGTCTCAAATCACAGTCCTTGAAGGAATTAAATGCCCTTAGGATGAACAGAAGCAGGACATAAAAAGAAATATCCTCACAAGTTCAAATTGATAAAGGGTCTTAGCTAACTGTGCAGTTATCAACATGGAATGCTACAAATGCCTAGAGTTCCTGACAATAGGTTCCATGACATGGCTTGAATTCAACTGCATTCACACAGAATCAATGCATTTTAAAACTCATGTCAACATGGAAACGAACTTGTCAAATCCTGTTTATGCAAATGAGTTTCAGTGACTTATGGGAAAACAAAGTTTTCATGCAAATCCCTGAATACGACTTACGAAACAATTTCTCTAGAAGGATAATACATCTTGTAAATGTTATCATCTGTAAGCCATGCATCTATATATTCATACACAGGGAATTACTTAATCATTGATTGGAGTGTTACATTGTTAATGTTATTACCATGCCAAGATTGCTATCTTACATTTTGGGATAGATGATATCTTGTGAAAGATGCAATGGGTATGTCAGAGAGGACATGCTGAGACAAGCCATTGAGAGTAGAGAAAAAAGTCACTGAAGAAGGGCTGGCCATCAATTAATTAGCAAGTAAAGATCATTTTGCCCACTAAGGCTTTGTTTAGGCAAGGATCATTTTCATATCAGTAACTGGTAAGAGATCATTCAATCATAGTATTTCAGAGGTCTGTTCTATCTCGGGCAATGTGTCCTGATACTGTTTAAATGATTACCCAAAAACCATGATTATTAACTTGGTCAACTCCAGGAAGGAAACACGTAGTCCTGTGAGGGTCTTCAGTAGAGGACAAGCCTGTTTAAGGCGCAGGGCAGGCACTGCTGAACACCTGAGCTGAAGTGGAAGCAAACACTGAGCAGAAATTCAGATTGCTGCAGGAGGCGGCCTTAGGTTGACTCTGGCAAGATCCAGCTTCTTCCACCTGCTGGAGTAGATCAAGTATAGAAGACATTGCAACAGCTTCCTATAATCCATGCAAGTCAGAGCTCCATAGCTTCTATCCATTGCAGGCTACTCACACCAGGGCACAATATGGTGAAGGAAAGGCTCTCTGGTCCAGGGCCAGGAGAAAATTTGTGCTCTCAGCCTCTACCACTCAGACGGGTGTTCTAGAATGACTTACTTTCCCTCATCTGCAACTGGGGGATTCTGCTGATCTTCTGCAAGGTTCCTCCAACCCCTTACTTGAGCCTTTAAGATCATCCACAACACAGCACCTGTCTACCTTCCCAAGTGTGTTTCTGACAGTAAGCTGAGCTACACAGTGAGGATTAACCAAAAGACACCAGATTTACTCTTTCATGATTTCATCTTTCCATCATGATCCATTTCAGATGTCAAATTCTCCTCTATTATTGCGAGGAAGGCCCTCAGCAATATTCCAACTCTGCATCCCAATAAGGAAAAAGAGAAACATAGAAATGACAGAACTAGGCACAAAAGTGTGCTAGGCCAGGGCTGTTCACACTTGCACCAATTCTCCAAGTTCTCTGATGTTGGATCTGCGCCTCTCAGTCTACAGAGTGTCCGGAGTTATAAAACTATGGCCCATGAGCCAAACTCAGCCTGTATACTGTGTACCCCACAAAAAGGTTTACAATTTTAAATGACTGGAAAAAAATGAGAAATATTTTGTGGCAGGAGAAATAAACGTCACATTCATAATTCTTGAAAAAAAAAATAGTTTCTTATGGAACATAGCCCTGCCCAGGCAGGTATGTTTTGTGTGCAGTTACTTTTATTCTGACAGATCCTATGCTCTGTAAAGCTGACCTATTTACTAGAACACCCCTTATAAAATTTTCTAACCTTTAGTATTTGGAACTGTATGCTTTACTTCCTTTACCCACACTTGGTTTTCTTACCCACCAAGTAACCATTTATCCTGTAAAGGCTCTCAGGCAGTGAAGGGTATCTCTCCACCCTCCAGCCCGCACACCCCACTACTCATCTCAGATGATGAGTCAGTCTCACTGAGCATTCATGTGTCAAAACCTGTTCCAAATGTTTTGCTTAGTGTTAGTTTATTATTCACCACCCAAATCCCATAAGGTTTTTCATTACTATCTCCATCTAAAACATGAAAAAAATTAACACGTAAAAAATATCATGCTCAACAATGTTAAATATACCATTGTTGATTTCATATAACTATCATGACTGATGGCTTTGGAGACCTTTATTCCAAGTATGCTAGATCCTTCCTGTCCTTAGTTAATAGCCTCAAGGTAGAGCCAACACCCTTGTTCTCTTTCACCCTGGGGAATATGGGCTAGTCTTAGAAGGGTTCCTGAAGCCAGAAGGTAACAGGCAACATTTCTGGTGGCATCTTAAACTTTCAGAGTGAAAACAAGGGTTATGTGTCCTTGGTGAATTTTCTTCAGCACAAAGTCTAGATCCCGCAATTGTACTCTCATAAAGTGACCCAATTGTATAGAGCGGTCTTATAAAAAAATTACAGAACAGCACGATATCTGATGTCTCCCAGTACCAACTAAGATATTAAAAAAAAAAACACAGATACAAAGAAGCTCTTAAAAAAATAGCCAATCAGCAGCTTCATTTCAAGGGAAGACAGACAGGAATCAAAGGAAAGAGCCATCAATGCACAAAGCCAGCTCACAAACGTCAGCTCTAGGAGGTTCACACCCCCCAATGACTGAAAGATTTTGGAAGATGGGACTTGAGTTTTGAGACAGTTAATGAGTGCTTTTCTAAATCCCGATGCCACTCAGAGCCAGGGCTCTCAGAGTCTATATTGGAAGGAGGGGCCTTGGCGTGGAAGTGTCCGAGTCTCTGAACTCACCGCTAGGACTAGGTGCTATACGTGGAGTAAAACAGATGACATGTGGCCCTGGGTCCAAGGCTTTATCAGGAAAGCAAAGACATGGAAGAAGCTGGAGATGTTTAAGGGAGGAAACGGAATGACTTGATGCTAAACAAGTTAAGAAAAGATACCTGCAAGGGTACAGAAATCCTGATTGATAAATTTGAGAAAGCAGACTGGCAGGTGGCCGGCCCCTTGCCTTACTTCTGATTTTGACAGCCTTTCTCCTTTAAGGTGTTCTAGAAGTGCATCCTAAATTTGGGTTGTAAGTGTAAACTTTGTTTGTAGAATAGCTTAGGCCATCTGTCACAGATCTGTCCTTGTAGTTTGCTACCGGTAGGTAGACTTGGACCGAGAACACAACTAACAAGCCTGAAAACAGCTGTTAAGATTGGTCTAGGGTTGCCCTCATCATAAATTACTTAGAGCTGGTTTACTTGTTTGAGGTGACTAGGCTTCTGAAATCCTTTTTACTCTGAATGTTAAAGTATGGCCTCTTCCGGGAAGCCAGGCCCAAGGTTTTCTACTTTTCAACACCAACAGCCCTTTTTCTTTGCCAGGCTATAGTGAGGTACTCCATCACATTTGAGCCTGGAGTTCAAGTACAGATGCAACACATGATGCCATCCCCCAGAAGACAGAATGCCATACAAATGACAGGGATTTTGAAAGCCCAACTGAAGAACCATCCCGCATCAACTCTTGAACAACTTATTTAATTGAGCCATAGTCCATGCTTTTAACTCTAACACTGCTGTTTTCTTCCAGGCCATTCACGAGCATTGAAGGAGGAAAAAAAATAGCAAGCACAAAAATCAGCACTCAAGAGAAGTCAATCAACTTTTCTACCAACTGCATAGTCCAAAATGCCTACACAGTCAGTGCTAACTATCTGATTTAGTTGATACAATTTGCTGAATCATCACTTTATCTGTTGAACTTCCTCTCAAATTCAAGCAGGAAATCATTTCTGATTTCCCACACAATGGTATCTTCAACCTGGTCACTCCTTCAGAAAACTAAGACTGAGTAGTATTTGCACTTATTTTCATAGAACTATCACATGTACAAAAACGACTTGTACAAACTGACATTACACTAGCACTTTAGTTTACTGGGATGAATGTTACATAAAGATACAGTAGAATCTACCTTATATCTTTTTGGAACTTTCCATTCTAGGGGAAATATCTTACCCATTTCTTAGTCGTACAAAAGCTCCATTTTAAAAAAAATCACTTTGTTGCATTTTTGCCAAAAGTAAACATTCAGAGTGGATGTCCACCCCTCGTCTGGTCATTCCACCCCTCAGCAACATCCTCATTACCAGGCGCTCGACTCCCTCGACTCCCCTTTCACTTCCCCCATCAGAAGAGCCACACAAGGGCACAGGCTGGACCGTAGCCTGGTTTCCATCCCTTCTACTTCCTCTGTTTCTTCCTATGTTCTGAGCCCTCAAGACAGCCCATCTTCCAGTTTATTGGACAAATCAATTCAAATTTAAAGACGAACATACGACAGAGGCTTTTAAGTAAATGTAGCTCTTTCCCAGGTAACACCAATGCATTTCATTAGCAGTCTGCCAGATTTAAATAAAATCGCTATTTAAATGAATGGCTCGAACAGTGATAATTTTACATACTTTGTCGGCAGATGGATAGAACAAAGTTTTGCTCATCCTCAAATTACTTTATTGGCTATGTTACCCATCTTGACTACGAAAACACTGTTTTAGCTGTTGGTCAGTGCCTTTCTTCCTCCACTTATGTTCTGAAGTCTGTTAGAAGGTGTCAGACAGTGGAAACAGTTCTGTTAATGTGTGACCATCTTCTTATACATTTGGCTGATCAGATGAAAAGATAACGACCACCAAAGACATAAAACATTTAGAACTTGATAGCTTCCTGTGAAGGGACAATCTATAGAAAATACTGGAGGCAGCAAGATCTCTGAGCAATTGCTTTCCTCAAACTTGAGTCAACACACTAAAATGAGGCCCAGAGTCTCATGCATCTTAACTGTTCCTGTTGGAAAACAAAGCCTACAAGCAAAGCTGTACCCTAGGAGTCTAGTTTAGAAAATGGGCTATTTGGTGAATACTACTGAAAACTGATTAAGTTGTGTAAAACGTTGTGCTATGAATGTGTGAGAGGCAGGAGAATAAAGATGCAGGGCGCATGCGCGCACGTGCACACACACACACACACACACACACACACACACACACACACACAGTGGTGACAAAGATTTCAGGAAAATCCTCCTCCTGTTTCTAATGAGGTCCCATTAGACTAGTTCTGAGCCCCAATCAGAAACCTCAAAGGCAGACGTGGAAAGCTCACATTCCCAGATTCTAATCCATTCCCACAGGTCAGAAAACACATGACATTGACTTCCACTAAGTCTCACATCTGTCTCCAGGGAACAGGAATCCCTTTGTTCCAAGAGACAAGTGGAAAAAGCCAATTCAGCAACCTACTGGCCTGGTTAGACTCATCTGCTACTGAGACTTAGAACTGAAATGATAGATCACTAATGAAGCTCTGACTGATGTCAGATTGGATCCTGGAATCAAGTGAACGATGAAAACACTTGCCACAAGAGGGAGCAGTAGAATTTGGTCCGATGGGAGAGTATCTGCCAGGGGTCATGATGAAGGGTCCTAGGACAAGGTAGGGGGTTATGATGGAGGGTCTAACTGCAAGGTACGCATGGCAGAGGGTGTCCCTGTAAAACAAGACATTTATTCCTACTGCAAAAACGAAAATGCACAAGAAGCATACAAGAAAGCAGACAGAAGAACGTATCGATTCCTGAGTTCTCATCAAGCATAAAGTCACATTTTAATTGAAAGCAATACACTGGTAATCATGACGAACTATGCAATCACATCTACCGCATTTTCTCCCAAATTTCATTTCTACTCGTTGGCTGGTATAGCAGGCTACTTCCTACTTACACACTACTCTCCCTGTACCACAGAGAAAGCACTCATCCTCCAATCGCAATGTGAAAATCAGATCTTAAAATTTTCACTTGGGGAGACTCTGAGACAGCCATGTCTGTGAGCGAACCGAGTACCTCAGCTTGCTTTTCAAGTGGGAATTCTACTTCATGGAATTGGTAGTGCTTTTGTTTTGTTAAAACAGCAGATTAAGTACCAAGGAAAAGAACCCACGTGTTTGCATTGCAATATAAGTCTATTTTTGATTTTTTAAGAAAAGGACATTAGACATAGCTTGTTAACCAGTGCTGAAGCACTTTCTGGAATACATCCTTGAGGGTTTTTTTTTTTTTTTTTGCTTGTGTTTTGTTTTTCAAAGCATAATAACTTTAAAAAGCAATTAGTGTAATTCCTGCAAACAGTCCTGTGGGCATTGTTCACTAGCCCTCACCATCCTTTAATAATTTTATTTAGAGTTGAAGCATGTCCTGGCTGGGTTCCTTTCTTTCTCTTTACGGTCAAAGAATCTATTTCTGAATACTAAGTCGAACTCACAGGGGAAGCCATACGATAAGCATGAAAACAGATATAGACAAAGAAAACACAGCATGTTCTTTGAGTTCACTTTCCCCCAACTCGGCTAAGCTCTCCAGATGGAGTGAGTTAAGGCTCATTGTCACACTGGTACATCCTTTGCAAGCCTTTCACAGCTCAGCAGTGGATAACGAGTTACCTCGGTTCAGTCTTTTTACTTGCCTTTTTTCCCCCTAGGAATTAATCATTCCATTTTAAATAAAACACAACCATTTTTTTAGGGGGGGAGGGAACTAAGGATCTCTTACAGAAAGTGGGCATTTAGGTCCACATGGAGTCCTTCAAGCCTCCCCCATCTGCTTACAAGGCCCCAAAGATGGAGCTAGCTCTTCCTTCCTGTCTTCCTCCTGCTTCCCACAAAACTGTGACCTCCCAGTTTGGCAAACCTGCAGAGCTACACCCAAGGAACACAGGATTTGAAAGAGGAACCTACAAGTGCCAGCCCCCCTTTTGGTTTTGTTTTCTCTGAAGTGAATGAAACATCTAGATTCGTTTCCCTGCCTTCTTCCCTGACTTACTATGCGAATAATTCGAGAGAGAAAGAGTGTGTGTGTGTGTGTGTGTGTGTGTGTGTGTGTGTGTGTGTGTGTGTGTTGCAGGGGAGACATACTTTCAGGATTTCCTCCTGCTAGTTCCCCTGGGAAATCTTCACACAGGCTGTGGACCACAGAAGGTCAATGGCTCCTAGCTGAAGACTCTGAAACAATGCCCTCAAGCAGGTCTGATCAGCAATTTTCACCTACTCGGAGGGCTCCTTGCTCGGAGGTCTGTCCTGCCTTTCCCGCATCTGTCATCTTTTAAAAAGGCTTCTTCCACTACACCTCCCACTGACATCCTTTCTCTCTTTTTAGTCTTTCCACCTCCAGCAGGACAAAGTTTGTATTGTTATCTTTCACAACCACTAGTGGCTGACTAGGAAGCAGGAGGGGAGGTGAAGAGAGCGCCTTCCAGGGAGCCCGGCTAAGCGGGGTGAAGCCCCTACCTAGTGCCAAGCACGACTTTCTTTCAGGCGACTGCAGACAACACGCACATGGCTGTCTGCAAAAAAAAAAAAAAAAAAAAAAAAATTCTTTGTTTAAATTTGATCACCCCAGCTCTCAACCCAACCGCTGTCACCTAGGAATGGGGAGTACAAATCGCCACCCTAAGCCATTCATCAAAGCGCAAGAGAATGCCAATGGGTGGGGGTGGCGGGTGGGCAAAGAAACCAGGGCTACACCTATGTATTGTATTATTAGCAGACCCACCTGGGCGGATTTGGGCGCTTTAGCCGAGTGTCCAGCTCCGAGACCTCCCTCCCTCCCTCTTCTTCATTAAGGAGGAGCCAGGGAGGAGATCCTCACATCTCAGCACACACATTTCCCCCACGAGCCAGCCAAAGCTCCAGGGGCAGCTAATGCAGCGGCCAAGTTCCCTTCGAATCCCTCGGGGAAAGAAGCCTGTGTGCGTGGATCTCCAGCGCACGACCTGGCACCGAGCCCAGAGCCGGGGTGGGGAGACCCCAAGCCCACTCCCCTCCGTTTCTTCCTGGTCTCGCCCCCCTTGGCCCTGGCCACACCTCCCTGCTCCCTGCAGTGTGGTACGAGGAGCACTCAGCCCCTAGCCGGCTCGCGAGTGTGGCCTTGGGGAAGACCCCCGAGATTACCGGGAAAGCAGTGCCGGTGGTGGGTGGGGACGCCTGGATCCCCCGCAGCGCGACATGCCGGACAGACTCAGATCAGGGCGCCCCGAATCCTCGGAGTGAAGCGCTGTGCAGGGCGCAGCATCTTCTCGGGCAGTCCGCACTGACAGGCTGGCGTCCTCACCCCACGGACACACCAGCCCGAGCAATTTCACTCCCAGGAGAGTCGACCCCAGAAAATGGGCAGGCGCGCCACACACACACACACACACACACACACACACACACACACACACACAAATTCCGAAGCCGGTCTCTGGTCAGATCACAGGCAAGTGTAGCCTTATGAGCAGCAGAGAGGGAAATAGTTGGCGCTATCTCCCCACATCTCTCTGCCAGCCCATCTCCAGCTCCTACCTGGCTTGGGTGGGTGGGTGGGGGGAGTGAATGGGCTCTTCCCTCCCTTGTTCCTCCACGCTAGGAAGAAATAAGGCGCACTCCCTTCCTTTTAAATAGCTGCCGACCAGGAAGAGGTCGCTCCCATCTTCTGCGGGAAGCACAAAGCAGGCGGCGGCGGGCCGATTGCCGTGCAGCGCCGGCGCGAGCAGCAGCAGCAGCGGCAGCAGCAGCGGCGGTGGCGGCGGCGGCGGCGGGCAGCGGTGCGCGCGGGCGGGGAGGCAGGCGCGGAGGCCGGGGAGGCTGGGAGGGCCGGGGCCCGGGCGGCGCGCGCGCTCCCTCGCTCCCTCCTCCCGCGCACACCCGCCCGCCCGCCCGCCCGCCGCCCGCAGCCTCGCCCGCGCGCTCGGCCCCGCCGCTGCCACCGCCCTCCGACTCCCCGCGCTCCGGGAGACCACGGCGTGGACGGCGGCGTGTTTGTGCAGCCGCCCCCCCTCCCCACCCCCGGCGGGTGGGAAGGCCTTCTTAGTGCCTTGCCACGGAGGGCGAGGATTGTTGGGGTTTTCTCACCCGCACGGTTTGAAGCCCTCCAGCGCTGCGCTCTGGCCACGCGCTAAGCGCTCTCCCGGGGGGTGGGGACCCCGCAGCCCGCCGGGGACAACGCGCACACCCAGGCGCGGCAACTTTACTGTGGAGCCGGCTTTGGCTCGTCCCCAGGCAGGACCCAGATCCCACCTTGCCTGCCCGTGTCTCACCCCTGAATTGGTTACCCTGCAAAGTCCTTCCTCCGCTTTCTGCGCACTTCTGTGAGAATGAAAGCTTTGTTCTAGCCAACGAGGCCGGGGCTACCTTAGGGATTTTATTCTTTATCGTTATCCTACATGTTCTCCTACGTGTCAGACATGCACGGGTACCCGTTCGCTTCTTGGCGCTGACACCAGCAAACATGGATATGGGAAGGGAGAGGTGGGTCCCCAAGCCAAGGACTGGGAAGGAATCTCCCGCCCGGTTGGGTAACTTCTACGAAGCGTGGAAGCCCACCTGGGATTAAAGAGCACGAGGCGGTTCAGTGTGAAAGCCTTGCAGCGGCTAAACTAGAGAGAGGAGTAAAAGCCGAACGTTAAGGTTGAGCTGGGAAAGACCTAATGCAGCAATCGACGAACCATTCATTGCCCTTTCCAAGAGTGCAAGTAATGCCATTGCCAATACATCACTTTCCCATAATTAATAAAAAGGAGCATTGCAGCAGGCCCTTGCTCTCTTGACAGCTCATTCATCCTTACAAATCCTTAATGACTTGGCAAGGTGGAAGGCTGGACCCACCGTGGAGTTCACAGCTCCCAAGCCTGGCTACTCCTCAGGCAAATCTGGGAATGCAGACTGGGGCTGCAGGCTGGCATGTTTAAACCAACAGTAGACAGTGGCCCCTGCTCTGGCTTCCCGCTGGGTAGGGCACCAGGAACTTCCCCCTGAAGGGTAAAAGGCCTGAACAGCAGGGGGACTGGCAGGCAGGAAGCTGAGCTCCATCATGGCTCGCTCCCATGGTACTCACAGTGCAGCCCTCAGCCAGGCCTTAGGAAGAGAGACTGGGCTCCAAGGATTCCCGCAGCTTGCTTCAGCACCAAGGAGATGAAAGACTGGGAGAGGTGGCCCTCACCCCAACAGCGCCCAACCTTGCCGGACACACCGGGGCTCAGGTGAAGCAGCTTTTAAACATCCCCATAGTTAAGCCACACCCTAAACTGATTAATTCGGAACCTGTGGTGGGGGTGGGGACCCCGGGTCGGGAATTTGCTGTTAGTTTGCCCAGGTTAGAGGCTGAAAGAAGCCCACACCTGCAACCCATATATTCCTTAAGCAAGAATGTAGATACCAATCACCTGCGGATTGCAGTTTCTTGGGCCTGGAATCAGGATTGCAGGCGAGTTTACAAGTGAAATTGATGCTGTCTAGATGAGAACCACACAGTTTCATTAGCAAGGGGCTATTGCTTGCATCTGTTTGTCATGGAGGCTTGGTTTGGAAGGGGGAAATTCTTCTTCTAAATTTGCAGAAATTTTCTTCCTTAAGAACATTTTGCTTCCTTGCCTGTGAGTTAAAATGTCTTGGAAGCTATGCTCCACACCAACTTTTTGTTACACCGCACTGACTGGTGGGTGTGAACAGAATGGCTCGTGGGGAGACGCAGAAGGGCACCCTCTCTGTTCAAGAATGTCCCCAGCCAAAAATCACTCTGAGTCCTGGCTTCCAGAGAGGATGACAGATACTTGGCTCCTGTTCCATGAAAGAGGCCTGGAGGAAAAGGGGGCTGGTGCCTTCCAAGTGACACCGAGATGAGACTGTAATTGAAAACTCCACTCACAGGGAACAAGACACACCTAAACAAATGGGAGGCAAGACAGAACTAATGGAAATGTGAGTGGACTGCATCTCGGCAGAATAGATTTTGTGAAAAGGGTGGAGGCTGCTATTGCTGTTTTATGAACCACTTTGTGCAAGCTCAGATTTTCTCAAAAGTGCTAACATGTCTGTGACAGTCTTGCTCTTCAAATGTCTGTGTCGCAGCAACACCCAAAGTCCATCTTGTCAGCTGCTGAGAAAGAAGGCATTAAGGGGACATCTTGGCTCTCTGTCTCTTCTGAGTTTGACTGTTATTTAGGTTAATTTGGAACCTCAGAAAAAAAAAAAAAAACCACATCGACATTAAATGGTCTTCTGAGTGCCTGGTGACCGGGCACTCTTTCTTGATTTTCTTCAATTTGAGCTCCTGCTTTCCCTTGCCTTTCATCTCATTAATGGCATCTTTATAATGGTTCCAGTGCCCCAAGGCAAATCAAACCTTTCGCTTCCTACTAAATGCCATACACGACTGCATTTTTATGGCAGGAATTATCAAAGGCTACATCCCCAGCAGAAGGCTGTGGATGGGGTTGGAGGACTACAGCTCCAAGTGAAGAAATAGTCAATCTATTGAAAGCTGCAGCTTTGTTTTTCATCTTCTTCGAAAAGCCAAGAGACAAAGAGGGATGGAGAAATAGACTAAAAGAAATCTCCCATCTGCTGGTTCCTTCCTCAGAGGCCTGCAGCAGCTGAGCTAGGCCAGGCAGAAGCCAGGAGCCAGTCATTCAATTCAGGTGCAGCAGGAGGCAGGGTGGGGTGCAAATACTTGAGCCACCACCTGCTGCTTTCCAAGGTACCTGTTAACAGGGAGCTGGATAGGAAGTAGAGAAGCGGGGACACAACCCAGGCTCTCTGGCATGGGATGTGAGCATTCCAAATGGCAACAGGACTACTGTGTTAAACGCCCACCCCCAGGTCGTGGCATTGAAAAGAACAGATAGAACATGTATGAAAGGTGGTGATTTACATTCTAATAACACGATTTCTTTGCATCCCTTGCTTCTAGTCTTCTTTGGTTAAGGAATCAAAGGAATATGATAGAACCATTAGGGGCACTCTACAAAGACATCTCTAAGGTTTGCTGCAGTTTCTTCTTTGCATCTTGATTTATACAGGTCAGAGATCAGCACACTTGTTTCCATCATGTGTTAATACAGGCCTAGTCATCCTCCATCTGTTTTCCTGTTCCACACAACTACCTGCTTTTTCCCAGTATCAGCCTCATGCTGATTTCTACACAGGGCAAGAGTGTTAAACACACACCCTCAGTCTGGGCAGCAGCATTTAGCATTAGATATTCTCCCATCCTGGGAACCTCAGATACAGCACTGCCTGCTTACCTATACATTTTCTCTGCTGCAGACTGGACCCAGGGTCCTGGGATGCAGGGATGGTGATGGGAATTTGTTTGCTTCTAAGTGGTCTACTTCCTTCTCTAGGGTCCTGTTGCTGCAGTTAAACTTTTACTTCCCTGTTTTGGTTTGACTGTTGTACCCCACACAGCAGGAAGCACTGCATCTGGAGGCGCATCACCAGGGTGGAAGAAAATTCCCTCATCAGAAGATTCATACTTATAACCCTCTTCCCTTGTGGCAGTGGGGTTACCTACTTCCTCTGAGTTGAAAATAAATAAGTCACAGTCTAGGGACATCAGAGACCTGTAATTCTCCCTTTTAGCAACCTATATTCAAGCTTTGGGCTTGTGCAAAATCCAGACACTTTCCTTTTCCATGTGTGCCCTTTGTTACATTAAAGTAAATAACATAATTCATATTGCACAATTTCACCAAGGGTATCCCAAAGGCAAAACCATGTGCTAGATTAGTGGGTTAGAAATAAGAAAAAAAAAAACAGAGCAGATTAGTTAAAATCCAAGACTTGGGAGTTGGAATATCTGGGCTGGACTCTCAGCTGAGGCTGTGTGACTTTGGAGGAGGTGTCTAAACCTATTGAATCTTAGTAACTTTCTGGAAACCTTGGGTCATAAAATCTTCAGAATTAAGGTAGGGATGAAATGTTTAGGATGTGCTTAGCACACTTCCCAGAGTCATCACTCAGTAAATTATGCTGTTATTATTAAAATTCAGAAAATGTATATCCACACAAACAAAAAAAAATCCCATATGATGAAGTTCTCCCCACTCAGGCTATTGGTATTAACTATGTTGCAATGACTAATCCAGGAAAATAGACATATACACATTGGGAGGTACTTTCTGTCTTTGCAGCAAAAGCAGCTGCTGGTACATGCTAGGAGTCTATAAAAGTTTAGGTAGCAATGCATGCTTAATGCGAGGGCATTGAGTTTCTGCTTGTTCACAGTTTTTCTTTTATGTTTGGGTATCGACCTGATCTTCTATTATATTCTAGAAATAAAATCTCAGAAGAGTCTTTTCAAATAAATCCTGCAGCTAAAATTTGGTTGCCACATTCATTTTATTAACAGGGTACTTCATCTATTGGACATAAACTTCCTCACCGAGTTGGCACAAACTTTCCTCAGTGCTGATTCAAGGACTCTCCATCAGTTGGGGCTCTAGAAGGACCCCTGGGGTCCTCTGTAACACACGTATCCTTCCCAGTCCAGTTTTGAAGCACTCTCCCTGAGAGGTTGTACTTCAGCCTTTTCAATAAATCCCTTTTCTGAGGTTCCATTGATGATGTATGGCTGCCTCCCTGCATCTTCAATTGCTGGTCACTGATTAGAATCTTCTGGGTGTTTTAGTAACAACTGTAACATCTAGGCAACAGCCCTTGAAGATAGTCCTAACAGATACCAATGGGGGAAACAGACTGGATTTACGGATGTCCTCATCTCTGATTATAAAGACACTGATTGTGCCAACAGTAGCACTGTCTGAAAAGAATGGAACCACCTGCTCTTGTCTTTAAAATACTTTGTAGTCATGAGCAAGTTCAGAAACTGCATCATTCTCTTTTCCCTTGATTTTAAAGCATCACATGTAGCAGTCAACCATCAATGGGTTGGTTTTAACATTTCTAAGGGTGTGCATCAAAGTAAAAGGTTTTTGTGCAAACATTACAATGCTTTGCCCTTTGCAATTTAACTTTTCTAGAAGAAAGACCAACTTGTTAGAGGAGCTTTGGTAATTCTTATTTTAGAAACTGGAATATAAAGTAACAGTGGTTTGCCCAATGCTGGTGTATGTATGCATGTATGTATGTATGTAGTACCTGGATTGTTTTTTTTAAATGATGTTGAAGTTTACTCTAGGGCATCCAATTCCTATTGATTAGAAGTCAGGTTTGCACACTGGTTTTTGCTTGCTAGTTAATTTTGTTTGTTTAGTTTTGTTTTTAAGTTCTCTTAGGAGTTCTAAGGGTCTAGCAGAACTGAAAACCACAAACCTATGGTAAAATAGCTAATACTGGTAAAGAAATATGCTAAAGTCTTTTTTCATCCAGAGAAATATGGTTTCTATTCTGCTGCTCCATTGAATGTTAGAATTTCATAAAATACAAAAACAAGTACCTTTCTTGGAAATTTAAGAGAATTCTTCATTGTCTTAGAGCCCTTTTGAGTTTCTCAAAGGCAGAATCAGTTAATGCAACTCATCTTTCGAAGATACATGAACTAGTTTGAAGATATGGTCAAGAAAAATATTCCCTTGATGACAGAAACTCTGTCTTGTACAACACCCATTTCCAGCATTTAAAGCAATGTCTGGTGTATGGTCAATCAACTAATAAAACACATTTTGTCCCCTGTAAGGGAACTGGTTGATGTGAGAAGAAAATGAATTCAGCTTACAGGGTAAAGTAAACTTTTTGGCACCTATCCAGTGCTAATTGCAACTTAATAGCATTCATCTCCTTGTAGCGGCAGTGCAGGACCTGGTTAGCAACTGACATAGTCACTATATCCACACCACGGTCCTGCCTGGCCACCTGCTCTGCGATGACAGACAGATTGTCTGTGACACTGCAGAAAGCTGAACCACAGAGAGATGGCAATCTGACCCAGCCCCGGGTCTGAGCTGGTCAACCAACCTTTGGTCAGTCATCTCAGGAATCACCTAGAAGTTTCTCATTGGGCCCCATTTGTGGACATGCCAGAGAATCTTTTATTTCCTGCCTACAGAGACTCATTAGATATGCATTTTATGACTATTGTACTTGTGTTTTTATTTATCATTTTGCAGTAATCAAGGAAACTGAGTTGATTACATTTAGTCACCACGCAACTCTCATTAAGGAAAAAAAAACCGTGAAGAACACATAAAAACAAAGTACGACAGTCAAATTAATTCAATTCTTCATTCATGCCTTCATGTGTTATTTCAACAGATATTTATGAGGCCCTCCTTTGAACTAGGCATTGTATGGATACCAGAAATTCAACAGCAAAAACGTTAATAAAAGTCCCTATTCTCCTGGGACTCCTCTGTCATGAAAAAGCATGCAACAAACAAACTATACACCACATGATACGACATCATTTGGAAATATAATTGTGAAAACAATAAAGCGTGGAAAATGGAACAGTGTATTAGGAGCAAATGCATGCTCATTTAAGTTGGCCTGGTTTGAACACTTGACTGAACTTAAGATTTTTCTGTTGACAGTGCTGTCTCTTTAAGAACTAATGCATATGAAATGATGGAACACTCTGTTTTGATTGATAATGTGTTTCTTCTCTGCCCAACTCAAAGCTGTCACACTTCATCAAGTTAGCAGCAGAAACATGGTCACATGACTATGCACCTTGCATTCAGGAGCATATTCTCATCAGATGCCGAGAACTGTGTCACGAAGACAGGCGATTCCCAGGTGATAAGCAGAAAGGTACCATGTCCCTTCTAAACCAGAGTTGTTAGGAATTTGAATTCCCCTTTGGCTTTATTTAAAAGAATAGCACCTGGATTGCCAACTTCATGTGACTGAGCTCAAATGGATAAACCTCTTGCTCTAAAACAAACAAACAAAAATCTTTGTTAAGGCTGGTGGGAATCCAGTATGTACAACTTCATGACAATCCCAAGATTTTTTTCTCTGCATTGCCTTATTTCTGCAGTTTCTGAAATTACACCTGCACAGCATGTTTATATGCCCACATATACTGACAGCACACTCATTCATGGTCTTACACAAACTTACACACTCATTCACATACATGAATTAGTCATGGACAAATAGGTATTATTCAAAAAGTACCTGTTGTGAATTTGCAGATATGAAGGTAAATAATAGTGAACTTCTTACTTTACAACATTCTTTATTTGAATTCCATTCTGTTCTATCAATCTTCTTTTGGGCAGGGTCTTCTATATCCTTACTTTCAACTCTACCTAAAGGTTTATCTGTTAAAACTAGTTATAATCCATATACTACTATTTTTTGAAATGGATGATGTCAGACTTGCAGTCAAAAATATGCATGAATTATGCATACTATGGATCTTTAAAGAAGTCCTTTATTTTTTTCCCTCTTGTCTCTTCTCAAACAGCCTCTGAAAATAGAAGTTGCTCAAAGAAGGGCCGAGGTTTGTTAAAAAAAACTACTCAACATCGCCAAAATACCTATAATAGATAAATATAATCAATCAATAAATATCAAATACATGATGTAAATTAATGGAACAAACCCAATTATTATGGGAAACTTATTTATGCAATCTTGCAAATTTACTGGCTTAATTTTTAAACCAGGCAGCAAATGCTGAGTTACTAGTGCATTCTGAACCATGAACTAAGTTCTGCAAAGGTTAAAAAGTATGAATCGGGAACTTTCTATAAACGTCTAGAATTTTATAGGTAGAATAGACTCTAAAAGATTTTGAAGACAACAATGGTATAGCCATATATATGGTTTATGAAACGATATCAGGAGTGTGTGATCTAAGAGGTGTTAAAGAGGGCATGGCCAGAAATAAAGAAACTAGTGACAAGATGATTGAAATGGCCTGAAGAAGGTCTCTGAAGAACAACTGTTCACAACTGGAGAAAGAGAAGAATACAGCTATTTTTCTCATTGGTTGAATTCTTGGCGGAATCCATTACTTCCCAGTCCAAGAGGTTTTTTTAACTGAGTTTTCATTTTAAGGGAATAATTGTGGATGGTTTCCACTGAAACACATATGATTTCTATAAGGTTGTAGGTATTCTAGGGGGAAGGATTCCTTTTGAAAACTCACTGGCATACCAAGGTAGGATGGGAAGCTGGCAATTTTCTCTAGCTGGCATGCAGAGTATTTCATCACTGAGGTGATAAATGGCCACAATAAAGCACAGATGGAGCCTTAGTTGGTTCTATTATCATGTTTAAATTATCTACGGACAATGCATCCCCTTATTTTTCACAGCTTTGACTTTGCTGCTTCCTCTGCCACTCCCCTTTGCTGTGCCACTGCCTTTGAAATAGGTTATAGTAATCTGAGAATATCTGGCCCTCTTTCTTATAATATATAGGAAATTTTGTTTCAGAGTAATGCATTATGGCATACTTGTTATCAAACGGAGGCAGTGGTTGGTGCTTATTCATCAACATTCCTATGTTGGAAACTTCACCCTCAAAGCAATAGAACTGGTTGGTGGGACCTGAGGAGAGGTGTTTAGAACATCAGCATGTGCCCTCATGAACAAATTCATGCTGCTAAGAACTTAGGGGAGTAGGTTTGTCCTTTGTCCTTCATCTTGCTTGGTAAGGGCACAACAAGAAGGCCCTCTGTAGTCGCTGGTACCTTGCTCTTGGATGGCCCAGCTTCCAGCAGTGTGACACAATAAATACCTGTTCTTTATAAGTTATCTCATATAGGTAGTTTGTTAAGGTATCCCAGAACAGACTAAGACAAGTGAGATATTAGGTTTGAAATAACATATAAGTTACTAAGTCAATTATCTGTGACTCTGCCCTGGCTAGGGCAGGCAATAAGGAGAAATGTGAACAAGTAGAATTCACTTACCAGAATGGAGGCTTTTCAATAAAAATTTGCTGGATGGTACACCTTTGGGAGGCTGCCTTAGGGCAAGTGCATCAGTGGGGTTCTACTGGAGACTGTCACTAGCGAATGGTTTACAGCTTCCTTTGGCTTTTATATCCAATAATACAGCCAGCTTCCTGTCACATACCCAAAGAGTCAAAAGCATTTGTAGATTCCCGCTTTTCCATACCTCATTACTAGGAAACGTGTGACCACTCTGACTCTTGCTTCTCTTGCAACTTGGGGATGCTTATAACTTTTTTGCTTCTTTCAGTATTACTGAGAAAATTAGGCACTGCAATAAGTAGAAAGGTTTCTGTAATGACAGGAAATATGGTTCTGTAGTTTCTTGCGCTTGGCAGAACCTAGGTCCATGCTGTGCATATAATAATATCTAATAATTCATGTTGGCTGGTTGAATGTGTTCTCTTTTTTTTCTCCTCCCAGCACCACAGATGCTAGAAATCGTGCCTGAGACTCTATATTTCCAATAGATGCTGCTAATTCCCTCATTCTTATGTGTCATGTATCTGCAAAGCTGTATGTGATTACTTGACATCATTAACACATTATAAATGGCAAGACATGAAATATAAATGTGCCTAGATATTGAGATTAATCAGGTGTCTTGTAGGAACAGGTGATCTAAAAACAAAATGTGCAAAGAAAGGAAGAGAAGTCTTTCAAGGTGGATTAATTTGAGAGTGAAATCCCACCTGGTGCACACTAGGGGGTAATTAATTAAAGCCTCTGTAGAAAGGACTAGAACGATTCCCCAAGGCTGGCTGGAGGCTAAACTGGTCAGAGAACAGTGCTTTTCAAGTCCGTTGGGAAAATAGCTGACCTCCCAGGAGGGTGTTTCAAGCATCAGTTTCCACCTGTCCAAAGACTCCGTTATTAACCCCGAGCTGCTTATATTGACAACACTGTCTATATACAGAGAGCTAAGAGTATATTAGGAGCAATGATGCAAACACAATCCTTTTCTAAAGGAACTAAGAGTGAAAGGATTCGCCCCTCGGGTAAGGTACTATCCCCAAAGACAGATCAGCATTGATTGTGGTGCTCCTGATGGAGGAGGGTGGAAGAGACAAAAATGATGCCGCAGGAAGGGGTGCTAACTTACAGGCGGGAGGATAGGAAAGTTAAACTTGCTTCCTTCACTGCTCTAAGTTCAAAACATCAGCGGCTGGATTGTCTGCTTTTATGATTCTAGTACAAAAATAAAGATTTGCTGCCTTTGTGTTCCCTTTAGACAATTCTTTCCTTAATTAAAGGTCATATAGTATGTCTTTCAATTTGACATTCACATAAATAACTTCATATGGTCTGTCTTGCTACTCCCTTCTGAACACTGTCTGTTTTAATTAAATCCCAATTGAGTTCCTCTTTCCAAAAGAAAATAATGTTGGTTTTCTGTGACAGTTTTAAATTTGTTAGTGTTTTCACCATCCTTACTCAATATATGAATGACATTGAATCTTACAGCCACTAACTTTGTAATGTTCAAGACATGGTTTTTGACAACAAATTTGAAATAAGAAGTGTTTTCATGTTTCATTGGAGACTGTGAATAAATAAATTTACTACCTATTAAAGATAGGTGTAATTTTAGGGAAATCACTTTGGTTTCCAAGATCTCAGGTTGGTTATACATAAAATTGGATTATGAACTCAATTTTGGTCTCTATCTTCCATTCAATATCAAAATATCATGATAGCAAACTTCAATGTTTCCTTTATCATTTCTGTGTTTATTTAACATGCGATCTACATGGTACATCATGAGTAACCTGCTATTGCATCATTAACAGCCCTCTTCAATGACCGGGGAGCCTTTCATCGCACACAATGTAAGTCATCCACTTTCTCCGTACACAAACTAATATAGATAGCATTTGCTTATTTGAAAATAAATTGTTTTCATTTCTATATATTCTATTTACTAGTAGTATCTTCTATGGAAATAAACTCATTTTTGCCAACTTTGAACAATTCTAACTAACCTAACCTAAAATCAATTATATTATGAAACTTTTGGTTATCTTTCAGTTTATTAAGTATATCTTGAACAAAATGTCACTACCATAATTTCTCATTTTTATTTCTGTTTAATTAAAAGTAGTTTTTCCTTCCTGTTTTATATTTCCAGCATGTATGAATCTCAAATATATTATAACTTAATTTAATTGAGAAAGTACTTCTTTTAATAAATTTTAAGCATATACAACGTAGAGTGTTGTGGGACAAACCCACACAACCATATTCAACTTGACCAATTTTTCACTGAGAGTCAATTTTGTTGCATGTAAGTCCACATTGCCCCTCTGCCTTTCACATTTGGTGGCTTTGAAATCAGTCCTGGGCATCATATTATCATTAGTACTTCTCAATAAATACTGTTGTACAACTACAGCAATATTCTCACACTTACAAATGTTAGTAAGAATTCCTTCACCTCATCTGAGGGCCCTGATTGTCCATTAACAGTGTTTGTTATTGTGTTGAGGGAGTACTGATTCAAATAACATTAACACATCATATATTTGACTGACACTGTGGAAAACTGCAGTAAGCTCGTGTCTGGGACACCAGTACTCCTTATGGATGCTGGTTCAAGTCCCAGCTGCCCTGTTTCTGATCCTGCTACTTACTAATGGCCTGGGAAAAACAGTAAAGATAGCCCAAGTGTCCCTGCCACCTATCTGGAAGACAGGCAGAAAGCTCTTGGTTTGTTGTCTTTGAGGTGGCCCAGCAACAGCTCTCGCTGTTGCAGCCATTTCGGGCATGGACTATAATAAAGAAAATTTGTCTGTCTCTCCCTCTATCTCTATAACTCTGACTTTCAAATGAATAAATAAATCTATTAAAATTATGCATGCATTTTTATACATACAAAACAAGATTATAACATTTGTGGGATTTTTAAAAATTATTAATTTATTCAAAATACATTTTTTATTGGAAAGTCAGATTTATAGAGAGGAGGAGACATGGGAGAGACAGCTCTACAATTTGCAGGCTTGCTCCCCACATGGCCGCAAAGTCCAGTGCTGAGCTGATCTGAAGCAAAGAGCCAGGAGCCAGGAGCTTTCTCTAGGTCTCCCATGAGGGTAAAGGGTCCCAAGTCCTTGGACCGTCCTGGGCTGCTTTCCCAGGCCATAAGAAGGGAGCTGAATGGGAAGTGAAACAGCTGGGACGTGAACTGGCATCCATATGGATCCTGGCATGTGGAAGGCAAGGACTTTAGCCACTAGGCTACAGCTCCATGGCCACCATTGTGGAGCTTGCCAATTCCATTCCTATGCATCTTCTCAAGGGTTTGTTTGTGGCTTTCCTCATCAATTTAGAAGCTTATGGCCATGACAATACCACAGATAGTGTTCCATTTCTTCCATTTTATCATATCAAGAGGTAAATAATGTCTAGTTGCCTGCTTTTTATGTTGCTAGATAGAAAGCATTAGCACTTTGATTCATTACAGTAAAGGCAGATATAATAATGTCATTAAAATAGATAAAAATTTCAAATGTTTTCATAGGCATTGGCAATGATCATCCAGACTATTTATTTCATTTTCTATATGAAGGTGTTAATATGCTATAATGATCACTGCATTATAATTTGTTGAAACTCTTAAAAGAAAAAAACTATTCATTGCACACATGCACTTTGAACTGTGTTTTAATATTTTCACTAAATCCTACTTATCCACACTTTCACTTTTTTCTCTGTTGGAAAACAAGCCTCATTTCTAAAAATCTTTCTCTCTTTGGAAAAAAAATCTTTGAAAATCTACATCCTTTAAATAAAGCTCCATACTTTCTAGAGGCTTAACATTTTTCCATTGTGTTTAACCCAAAACAGTTTTCCTGTGGAGCAATTTGACAAAATTTATAACTTTTTAAAAAGATTTGTTTTATTTTTATTGGAAAGGCAGATATACAGAGAGAAAAAGAGAGACAAATCTTCAGTCTGCTGATTCACTCCCCAAGTGGCCACAACGCCCCGAGCTAAGCCAATGTGAAACCAGAAGCCAGGAACCAAAAACCCCCTTTCACTCTCCCATGTGGGTGCAGGTTCCCAGATGGATGGGAAGTGGAGCGGCCAGGATAAAAACTGGAGCCCATATGTGATCCTGGCGTACGCAAGGTGGGTTTAGAGGATTTAGCCACTAGGCTATAGTGCCAGGCCCAACATTTATAATATGTTATATGTATATACACTTAGAATAGTTCTCTTACATGTAACATAATCAAAGAAAGTTTCAGTATCGGGGCTCGGTGCTATAGCCTCGTAGCTAGAGTCTTCGCTTTGCATGCACGGGGGATCCCGTGAGGTCTCTGGTTCTTACCCCAACTATTCCACTTTTGATCCAGTTCCCTTCTTGTGGCCTGGGAAAGTAGTTGAGGAGAGCCCAAAACCTAGAGAGCCTACACCTGTGTGGGAGACCTGGAAGAAGCTCCCAGCTCGTGGCTTTAGATCAACTCAGCACTGGCCGTTGGAGCCATTGGGGAATGAACCAGTGGGTGGAAGATCATTCTTTCTTATCTCTCCTTCTCTCTGTAAATCTGATTTTCTGATGAAAAATAAATAAATAAAATCTTAAAAAAAGAGAGAAAGTATCAGTATAAATGTACCAAAGAGAAAGTGCATTGCTTAAAACAGCAAAAATATAGTATGAAGAATTTAAGAATTTGCTGTCCAGCACACCACGGTGACCATAAGTAGCCACTAAAAATGAAATTATGAACCTTTACTGTATGGCATTTTTATTGACATGAATACAGATTGCTGTGTTAAATGCAGGTTACCAAATATCATATAGAGGTGTATCCTGCATTTGTTAAAAGAAAGATTTTACTTGTACAAATACATGTTAAACAACATTTAGCAATGCATGTCCTTAATTTTCTCTGGTTTCCTATGTTGGCCAATTTGGGGTTGGTGGTAGGAGCCCATGAGTAATTTTTGCATTTATATGTGAATGTTTCTCATTTAACAATAGAAGAAATTTAGAATTTCATTTATATGTAAGATTGAAGAAGTGTTTTCAATCCATACTCAAAGCATTACCTTCATCGAAAAAAAAAAGCCAGTAAAATCGATATTACATTTTGAAGTAAAGGAAGGCTGTATTCACTGTCATTTAAGTCTAACAAGTACCATGGTTTCTTCTCCCCTTAACTCTCATTGTGGAGATCACAATTCAGTAAGTGGTTTTACCATTACTACGGATCCCACAACCCAAGTTCTTGGATGTCTATGTGCAGACTTGGTGCTTGTCACCTGTGATATTACTGATTAGGCACACAGTGGCAACGGGGCATGCTACACTGCAGGCTAAACTTTTCAAACAGAACTCTCTGCCACCGATAATTTCTCTGGTCTATAGAGACCTTATGTATGTTATGCTTTTAATTTTTTGTTTAGAGTTTTTATGTATTTTTATCGGAAAGGCAGGTGTACAAAGAGAAGGAGATACCGAGAGAATGATCTGCCATCTTTTGGTTCATTTTCCTAGTGACTGCAATGGCCAGAGCTGAGCTGATCTGAAACCAGGAGCCAGGAGCTTCTTCTGGGTCACCGATGCGGGTGTAGGGTCCCAAGGCTATAGGGGCTGTCCTCGAATGCTTTCCCAGGGAGTCTGGTGGGAAGTGGAGCCTCCGGGACATTAACCAGTGCCCATATGGGATCCCGGCATGTGGAAGGTGAGGACTTTAGCCACTAGGCTACAATGTTGGGCCCTATGGTTTTAATCTTCAGAAATACCCTTTGATGTAAGAACTGATATCCTGATTTTATAGATTGAAAGGAAGCTTCTTAGCTAGCTCCCAAAGGGAACTCAGACTCAGGATTTCTTACTCCAATGTCCATTCTTGGCCTGCTTGACAAGTGAGTGCATTCCCTCATTGGTCTCACTCACTACTTTTCCATCTTGCAAGTCCTGCCTGACAAAGCCAACCATATAGAGAATATCTTACTTAATTCTCTGTCACCACTTTTCTGTTGGAATAGATTACCTTATCTGTCACTGTCTAAACTAAACTCTCGTGGCAATAGCACAGTTTCAGTCCCTATGAAACGTGGACACACCAGTCCACCCTGCCCCATGCACTGAGACAGTAATGAACTGTAAGCTAACCACGCTGAATTACTCTTGCTGCCTGCAAATAATGTATCTCCATCAGTCATGTAGAGGAAGCTCACCCTTCATTAAAATAAGAAGTCACTGACCTCAGGCATCTGTCTGGAAATACCCTGGTCATACACTGTTGACAGGAAATCTGAAATGATTACTGCAGATGCTGTGAGTTGAAACCATTTTTAAAAATTGCAAGTAGGAAAAATTTCATATAACTGTGGCAGGTTAGGGCAAGGTTCACTTTTTCATCCAAGTGTTCTAAGATACAACTTCAGCACATGCATTTCTGTATCATACTGGCAAACCTTTAAAAATAAGAAATTTAAGTGATATACATCCAGCTGTAATGTATCATCTCACAGATGAAAGAGGAAATGCATCTAGTATCTCAGGATAGATAGCTTTTTCTTGTGAACATAGCTGAGCCTTTTGTTAACCAGGGTAACCCTATACTTGGGACATGGAAGCAGAGGATGAAATGTGATGTGGAAGGCCAGGAGCTGTCGAAGGTGGCCTTCTGACTTCCATGTGATGTGGAAATATCCGTTTTACATGACAGCCACCAGCAAACTCCACTCGCATCTTACGCAATGTAGAAAATGACCTAAAATTTAAAACGTGGGTTCAATGTTAACCACTTCAGCAATTCAAATTGCTATTTCAACTTCTGTCAGATTCATAAAACAATGCTCCTTTTATTAAACGGAAATCCTACTACTTCCTCCTCTCCTGGATTGGAGAGCTTATATAGAGACTACTTATAAGAAAGCACTTGGCAAAATATAAAAGCACCATACAAATAGGTTGAATTTTAAAAATTGCTTACACAACCCATGTTATTATCAACCCAAGGTCATTTACACTATTTCATACATTCACAGTCCTCCAAAAATGAGTTTTAAACATCTCTGCAGATTATGTCTGCTTTAGGTACTCCCAAGATGGCAATAGACCAACCAAAATTCCCTTCCTTCATGGAGTTTATGTACTCAACCAATGGAGACTCAAATGACAGACTCCGATGTTTCTGAGGGATAATAGTACATCCAAATCAACCTATTAGGAGTCAAAAGCAATGATCAAATAGAACTTATAGACCATCTACTGTTGTGGAATTTATAGTTCATTAGGTAGTCTGAGCCTTGCCAAATTGAAAGTGAATTATACTACAGTGAAGTATAGCCAAACTAATACACAGAGGAAGTACTTAACACATATTGGGAGTCCAGAAGTCAGCTCACAACAGAAGGCTTAACACACAATGGAGGTGGCTGTCAATTTTCTCATTATACTGTGGATTTTAGAACAAGATGTTCATGGCTGAATGCACACAAGGACAAAGGACCTAAGACATGGGACACAGAAGCCCTAGAAGCATAACAGTCATAAATGATGAAAGAAAAATATTTACCCTAAAATAAATGATCAGATAATTATAAATAAATTATGGCTACGTAATTACAAATGTATTTCAATAAATGGCCAGTATAAGCTTTCTTAAAATCCTTACTCCTTCCCCTTTTTCTTCCTCACCAACTGGCATCTTCTCATCTCCAGCCCGGTCTTCCGCATTCCTCTCCCGTGTTTTATTTTTCTCCATGGTGCATTTCATTCTCTACCAAATCTGTTGTACTCCTTTATTATTTATGAACCTGCCATTGCTACATTTCAGGTCCCTGGGAGACTATCTGGACCATTAATGTTGCTTGTATGTAATAATGAAGCTGAAGCACTGAGCAGTTTTTTTCCTATTAGCAACCAAAAACGTAGTGGTTTTGTTTATTAAAGTATTACTGCAATTAGTAAAGAGTAGAATGAAGTGAACTAATGAATTTTTTTTCTGATAGAATTATAAAGATTTTTTTTTCTCTTTAGATGTTAGACTCAAAACAAATGGTTATGGATCCTTGATATTCCAAAGTTTATTCTTACACAGAACTAAATTTGGCCCGTCAAAGCATATATTTTGTTATATTAATTTTAATCTAAATTTACGTTCAATATAAATGGAATATAAAATGATTGGGATTAGATATGTGTCAAAATATAGCTATCACAAGATATGGGTGAAGTCAATTTATGAAACAATTGACATAATTTAGGATGTTCCAGTTAAGATTTCGCCCACCTTTGTTTGGTAGTGCAAACATTGAGAACTGGCTTTTTTAGCAGATTGTCTTCCTACAGGGCTGATTTCTTTTGACTCCCAAAATGGCTTGTCAGGACAAGTATCTTCTAGCAAAATGATTTTAAATTGATATCGTAGCTTGGAAAACAAAGCTATCAGGAGAGGATATACTTAGGAACTAACGGATTGCCTTTTCTATAATTACTAATCTACATAATACAATCTCGGCTTTCTTCTTCGGAGCATATCTTTAATTTGTATAATGTAGCTTTATGACACACTTACTGGTTAGTATAACCGTAAGGGAAATTTACTCTTAGGAACATAACTGGCAGCTCATAAAAGGAAACCATCTCAATGGTGAGATTTCTTTGACATTGTAATACTTCCTTGGGTTTTAACATAAGTTTTCTCTTTAGACTTCAGAGTTCATGTAAATATTGTGGTTCCATCCTCAGGAGTAATTACAATGGTGGTTAATATTACTGAATTAGCTACACTGAAAGCTAACAGTTTAATCAATGTACCTAGTAGGATTCTGGTTAGTCTGTGAGTATAAAGATATTTAATTTTCTTACTGGTCCTTGGATTTAGAAACTAAAAACAGTCACATTTAGAGATAAGAAGTTTATGAAGACTGAGTCATGCCAGGCAGTTTGCTTCAAGAGCTTGTACTCATTGCCACAATGCTAGACCATGTGCCTTCCCACAGGTTTCCATAGGACTTGTTTACTGTCAGTGCAAATAAATTGAAGCAATTATCTCAATGTGTGCCAAAAAGCTTTTGTTGAAGAGGACGACCTGAAATAGGCAAAAGTACACATTTTTTTTTGTAGTCCAGAGAAACACATGAAAGTTGTCAAGGTCACTATTCTTCATTGTATTGAGTTTGTAAAGCAGTTGAACCTATTTGCTGATAGTATAATGTGTTAGAGCAGCAGTTTCAAAACTATGAATTTCTTTCATTCTTAGAAATTATCCCAACCCCAAAACACTTTGTTTACATGAATAATACTTATATATTTTATCATAATGGAGATTAAAGCAAAATTAAATAGTTAATATTAATTAAAATTAACAGATTAATTAAAATATCAATACATATCCATTATATATTACTATAAATAATACATTTTAGAAAAATATACTTTTCAAAATAAAACTAGTGAGAATAGTTTTATTTTCTATATTCACATTCATTTCTAAGGTTTAACTTAGTAGAAGACAGTTGAAATTTCATCTTCATTTCTGTGCTTAATCTGTTGCAATAACATACATAGTTGTTTCCTCTGGAAGACTCCTGTGTGTACTTTAGAGAAAATGAGAATGAAAAAGGCAAATAAGATACTCATTGTGAAAATACCAGGGATCTTGTGGACCCCTGAAAAGGTCTTCAGGATGTTCAAGTGTCCCCAAATGACAGTAATGAGAATTGCTCTCATTATATGACTGGTTAGGACAAATACAAAGAAAACTTACTGCTATTTTATATCATTATAAAAGTCCTTGGTTCTCCTATTTTTCAGCTGTTTCCCCCAAATGTATCTTTCTGTGATACTTTATAAGTTGAAAGGGATTTGGAGAAATGTCCCTACTCTATGTAAATTTAAATTCAAAAGATAGCTAATAACTTTAACATTTTCCCAAAGTTGTGTTGCCTTTAAGAAATTTTGTACAAGTAGAAGGCATGGGAATGAATAATGACAAATTGAAAGTATTATTTCTATGCTTAAAATTGTCGTTACAAAGAGGCTTATTTGCTTTTCCTTGAGTATACATCAAAGATTCTCTAGAAAAATGAAATAATGAAATGAAATGTGGCAAATGATTAAAAGATGAAAAATTTTTTCATAGTACACATTTCCATATATGTTTTGAATATCTTTTGTTTATTTATTGTGGTGCTTTATGTTTTCCTTGTAAATTTTTCTAAGGACTTTCTCTTAGCTCCATCTTCAAAATCTTCCTTACTTTGGACATACTTTCTGTACAAACTCCTTGCTTCAGCTAAACTCTGATATGTCACTCTGAACTCTTTTTTTTTTAAGATTTATTAATTTTTATTGCAAAGTCAGATATACAAAGAGGAGGAGAGACAGAGAGGAAGATCTTCTGTCCGATGATTCACTCCCCAAGTGATCACAATAGCCAGAGCTGTGCCAATCCGAGGCCAGGAGCCAGGCACTTCCTCCAGGTCTCCCATGCGGGTGCAGGGTCCCAAAGCTTTGGGCCATCCTCAACTGCTTTCCCAGGCCACAAGCAGGGAGCTGGATTGGAAGTGGAGCAGCCGGGATTAGAACCGGCACCCGTATGGGATCCAGGCCCATGCTAGGCGATGACTTTAACCACTAGACTACTACGCCGGGCCCACTCTGAACTCTTGATATCTGCTGAGGCCAATTCGTTCATTTAGGAACAAATAGTTCTGAAGCCTTCGCTTGTCTTTGGAAAACACAGGGACATCGACAATGGTGTAATGTAATATCAGAAAACAAAAATTCCTGTAGGAGAGTTAAGCAAGCCATGAGGAAAGAGAGTGATAGTGGTGGAGAATAAGACCAGCAAGTCTCATTGAGCAGGCAACACTGACCAGAGACCTACATAAAAAGAGTGAGACAAGTATCCACAACAGAACTTGCAAAACACTGCTAGTTCCTTAAAGGCATGAGAAAACTAGCTCACTTTTCATTGGAGGAAACCACGGAATCAACTGTCATGGGAGTCAACCAAATGATAAAGATTCTAAAATGAGATCGAGGGAAATATTGCTGGCTTAGGGAGAGATCATTTAGGGTCTTGAAAATTGTGAGAGGATTATTCGCTGCAATAAAAGCTTGCAGGAAGTTTGAAGTTTCTCAGTAGGAGAGTGTCACCATTGTGGTGGTAGGGGAGGTATTTGCTCAAGTGGTTAGATACCACTTGGGACATCCACTTCCTAGGATGCCTTGGTTTCATTCCTGACCCTGTACCTAATTCCTACCTCCTGCTAAGGAGTACCTTAGAAGGTAATGGGTGCTACTTGAAGTTGAGTTCCAGCTACCCATGTGGGAGACCGAATGTTAGGCACTTGGCTTCTGCTTGGCCCTGACTGTGGCAGGTTGGTGGTCAGGAAATCTTTGTGGGCCTGTCTCTCTGACTTTCCAACACATAAAAAGCAAATTGAAAAGAAGCTCATTCTCAGTGAGAACTGGGCTATAGGCCAAGTAGAAGTAGAAAGACCAATGGGGAAAGATATGTTGATTATTTCCATGAAGCTCTTATAGGATCCCGTGAAGGATCTAATTGGTGGTAAATACAAGAGAATTAACTGATGAATCAATAGGGAGATAAGAAAGATAGAAAAAGAGTGAGTCCTGAATTTTTCTACCAAGCAATTGGCATTGACTGAGATAGAGGAAAAGCAGGGAACGGAAACTACTAAGAGTTTTATTTTGAGCGTATGGACATTGGGATGCACAAAAGACAGCAAATTGGGAATGCTGACTACTCAGGAGCATGAGTCTGGAACCATGGGTTGTGGCCTGTGATGCACATTTGAACATTGGCACATGTATGGTCACTAGTAGAAAGAAGAAAAGAGGAGGAGTGAAAATCAGTTCCCAGAGAATTAGAGTATCGAGCGGAGAAAACCAGAATGAAGGATTATGACTCAGAAGAACAAGGAGGCTGGGAGACAGTGGGAGCCAAGTAAGGAAACATTGTGTGGCAGAGGCACTTGCCACACAACAGTCACACATCCCCTGCCTGCTCCGCACTCTATTTAAGTTCCTAATAGACTAATGTCTGCACACGGGACCCTACACAAAGCCTTGAGTTCTTCTGTTCTTTTATTTTTGTTGAACTCGTAGCTGGGCTCCCTTTATCCTGTGCTGTAGCCTGCTTCATGGGCCACCTGTCAGAATCCAGGCTCTGTGACCACACAGAGTCGACTCCTCCAGTGTTACTTTTCAAAGAGATTTGTAAGTGAAAATACTTTTTCAGCTGGAAAATGATTGATTTGTTCTATTCAACTAAAAACCCTACAAAAACAAGAATTGTTTTTGTTCAGTTATTTTTGGGGAAATTATATTAGCCAGATTCTTTTAATATTTCCTTTTGGAGGGAAACAATTGATGTCCATAATGATATTATTAAGAATATGTCTATCTAAAGTTATCTGAAGCAATAAAGAAAATTACACTAAGCATCTTAAGTTAATCGCAATGCTTCATGTTCTGCATTTTATAGAATCAGAAATCAATGTGTGATGTTATAAACTTTACTAACTAGAGTAATTGCTTGAATAGGGTGTGATTTTTTTTTCTAAGCACAGCTAATTGGAGAATTTTATGGGGATTAAATTGGTAGAAAAGAGGAACAGGGTATATTTTTGTTTGGGGTGGTACATTACCGTGGTCTGCCAATACCAATAAGAGAACAAAAGTGAGGCTTCAGATAAAAGTCTAGGCAGGGAAGTGCAGTCAGGATGGGCTGCGTAATCAATGAATTCAATAAGGTGGACCGTGTCGGGAGAGTTCACGGACAACTGAAGAGAAGCAGATGTTAGAAGATGGGCATATAAATAATGTGGCTGTGTCTGGTGGTTCAGGTCCAATTCACATGGGTCAGCTCTGAAGGTTGATATCCCACTGGGAAAGAAATGGAATATAAAGGAAATGGCAACTGAGGAAATGATTTTGAGATTCTGATCTCAAACTAGAAATGGAAGGGAGAAGTTGAGGCAACATGGATTCTAACGTCCCTGGGAATGCAGCTTTTTTGTTAGTGTCTCAAGGCAATCATCCATTCATCCAAAATATACTGCCATCAAACTGGCTAGGTTTGGGGGAGGGGCACAGGAGAAGAAGGTAAAGTCTTGGGTTTTCAGGAGTCCCCAGTTTGCCGTGGGAGAAGACAGAAGCAAAGCAAGCAAATGAAAACAACTGCAGTATGGTTTTAGTGTTGTGGGAGTCGAAGGAAAGAAAGGAGGAGACTCAAAGATTCCAGGGATGCTGATAGGCCACCGAGGCTTGAATAAGTGCCAGAGGGTTACTAGAAATATATTCCAGAAGGAAGTAATACCATGTGGGATCAGGTGTTTCCTGGGGAGTAGGACAAGAACTGAGTGTTCAGAATGCTTACTGCATGTGAAAGAATGGTGAGAAATAAAGCTTGGAAATGCTTTATCATGATACAGATTTAGCATCCCAATATAAATTTAGGATTTTTAAAAAAGATTTATTTAGTTTTATTGGAAAGGCAGATATACAAAGAGGAGGAGAGACAGAGAGGAAGATCTTCCGTCCGATGATTTACTCCCCAAGTAACCGCAACGGCAGGTGCTGAGCCAATCTGAAGCCAGGAGCCAGGAGCTCTTCCAGGTCTCCCATGCAGGTGCAGGGTCCAAGGCTCTGGGCCATCCTCGACTGATTTCCCAGGCCACAAGCAGGGAGATGGATGGGAAGTGGAGCAGCCGGGATTAGAACCAGCATCTGTATGGGATCCTGGGGCATGCAAGGTGAGGCTTTTAACCACTACGCTATCGTGCTGGGCCCTAAATTTAGGATTTTAATTGAGGAGTTGAAACATGCAAAAAAATCCAAAGGATTTAAGCATCACTAATTTTATGTGGCAGTTTAGGTATCTGGTGCTTTGATTTTTGCATCCCTTTGTGAATTCCAAAATTTGAACATAAAACCTCAACTCTCAGAGAGATTTTAATTTATACACAATTTGGACTAAAAGAGGCATATTAGCAGTTACTGCTACAAATTTCAAGTTTTGAGGAAAGAAACATCTTTGCCATTCAGATTAAATGATTCAAGGATTCTCTTAACAATATATGACTGGGCCCAACATGATGGCTCAGTGGCTAAACACCTTGCACGTACCAGGACTCTAGATGGGCAGCAGTTCAAGTCCTGAATGCTCCCCTTCCCTTCGAGCTCCCTGCTTGTGGCTGGGAAAGCAGTAGAGGATAGCCCAAAGCCTTGGGACCCTGCATGGGACACCTGAAAGTAGCTCCTGGCTCATGGCTTCAGATTGGCTCAGTTCTGGCCATTGCAGCTACTTGGGGAATGAACCAGCAGATGGGTGATCTTTCTTTCTGTTTCTCCTCTCTGTAAACTGATTTTCCAATAAAATACATACATTTAAAAAATATGTATTTATTAACCATCTTCTATACAGAAGAACCTTTACTGCTTCCCCAAATCTTGCCTGCAGACCACCAAGAGTGGGGCGTATACTTGGAAGCTGTAAATAATAGCAACTCCTGGCCCAATGGTTGGAGTGTAGCAGAACATGGGTGTGTCTTATAATGGGGAAGGCGCTTTTCTTTTCACCCTAGGGGAATTAAGTGGGACATATCACATAGAATGTACTTTTATTTCTCTGTATTTTTGAATAGGTCACTCATAGCAACTTTCTAATAAAATTGCCTATTAATAGTACATCTTTTTCACTCTTTATTACTATCATGAATTATAGTGTGTGCTGCATATTTTAGAAGGGATCAATGAATTAAGAAAGAAAAGTGATGAGACTTCTCTCAGAAATTTTTGACCTGGTATATAACATCATAATTATTCAAGAGATGTATTTCTCATGTGGAAACCATGATACTGGCTATGGCTAGATCATCCATTAACTGAATATTTGAGACCTAAAAACTCTTAATACTGGTCTTTGAAAGTAAGTATAGAGAGCCCATTAAATAATGCACTTCCTGTCTGTCTATGTTTTATTTTGGTGCCTGCATTTCTGGGGTCTTGTTTTTAGCCCCTCGTGGAACTGGGGTTTTCCCTACTTTTTACTGTTGAATATTATGGCTAGTGATGAATTAGGTTTATGATTATAGAATGATATAAAGGGAAAATTAAAGAAAAAAGAATGGGGAAATGAGTGAGGTGTGAGGGAGGGAAAGAGAAGAGGGAAAACCATAGTTATCTTCTTAGGATTGCATCTATGACAAACATCTATACTTCTTCATTATTTTAAAAATATTCAAAAGAATGAAGCTACTGGCCATGGTGATCCTTTCAGTTTATTTTAGTAGGCTAAGCTGCTCTGTGCCTGAAGAAAGCACCAGGTTTCCAATCTCTTAAAAATGAGAAAACCTCACATTGTGGTCCTGGGTTATGATCTGAGGTATTATAGCTCCCTGTTCCTGGAACTCTCTGTCGACATGCGAATAACTCAATTCAATTGTCTCTGTTTTGGGTTATTTATCTGCAAAATGTGTCAACTGTTTATTTTCCTGGATCCCTGTTTTTATTTTACATTATTAAAAACGTTTTTTTGGGGGGGGTCACTTAAACCATGCGTCAAGAATAATCACTCCACTTTGAGGCAGCATCCAAATGTAATAGAGCCTCGGCTTTCTGCTGAGGACAGAAGAGGTGCCAGTTGGTGTGGACCATTGCTTTCCTCTGGTTGAAGATGGAAATTAACTTTTTCTGTACTCTGTACACTTAAGCCACTAGTAATTTGCCCTTGTTTTGAACTGCTGGTGTCAATAGATGTGTGAATGTGAATCTCTGTGTGTGTGTGTGTGTGTGTGTGTGTGAAGGGGTCCTGGGAGATTTGGCCAAGACAGGCAATAATTGCAAAGACACTGGGTAGTAAAGTTTCCAGAGACCCAGGAAGTGCTAAACCCTTGTGTATCTATCTCCTAGCCTTAGTGTGATTTTCTGTGTTGTAGTTCCCAGGACTTTTCAGAAGCCTTTTTGACTGTAGCTTGGAGAAAGACCACTTGACTTAAGTGAGTCAAGAACTTCTCCAAAAAGGGGTTGTGTCAACACATTATTAGTATTTCTGGCTGTCTCCAGGGATCACAGATGGTGGCATCAAATTGTGAAAATTCGGTGGTGCAGCTTTTGTAGAGATGTTTTACTTTCTTTATTTCTACCTTTTAAATAACTCTATCCTCAGCGAAAGGAAAGGAAGAGCTACATTGATGCAAGGAGATGCGAAATGTGGTTATCTTAGAACTGCATCTACAAAATACATGAAATCTGTTCTCTTTATAAAAAATTGAAAAGAATGTTTGTCCTGTTTATTGATTTCAGTTCTGACTTGGCAGGTAGTACTACAGACTCATTTTCTTCCAGTTTTTCTCTCTGTCTCTCTCTCTCTCTCTACACACACACAGACACACACACACACACACACACACACACACACACACACGCTGTGCAGCATACTAGCAAACCCAAGGAGCTTTGTGCTTTTCTGTCTGCATATTGCTGAAGCCAACTAAGCTCAACTCAATCTTACAGATTTGACAACCCTAACAAGTTACAATATATATTTTGTATTTACAAATACAAACATTTGTGAAAATGATTTAAAGAAACACAAGTTAATCAGATGCATTATACATTTACAAATCTATGATTTTGTAGAACTGGAAAAAGGCTTTTTTTCATTGAAAAATTCTCTAATGGATATAAAGTATATTTTTTTTAATAAGAACTAAACTCTGACAGACTTCAAAGGATCTTGGTAATAGCCTATTTTAATATAATTGCTATACTCTGATGAACTTTCTGAAGGAAATTTATATCAATTTCCTTGGTCACTGCATGTCTTTATGACTAACCAATATTAAACTTGGGGGAAACTTAAGCACATCACTTTTTAGACCAATAAATCAGAATTTGCAAGTAGTTAAGTGGCTATTGTTGAATAAACTGTATTATAAAATGCTTTTGACTGAATCGTGGGTGTTTTTTTTTAGGTGGGAAATCAATTTTAAATCACTATTTTTTGGAATAAATATTCAAGAGCTTCAGGATTTGTATATTTTCTATGTAAACTTAAATTTTAGACTTAAGATATTTCTTTGTCTGGTCATTATTTAGCTTATAGATATAATAATTGTTCCATGACAGATTGAACTCTGGCTTTCAAATATAGCTTTAATGTGCTTATTGTAAATCTCAGGCTTAGGGATTTTATAAATATTATGGACACTACTTTCTCTGTCAAGTTATTCTCTGCAGATAAGAGGGTAAGTGCTCTGTGGATCCTACCAAAATCCCTAGAGAAGTTTCATGTCTTGTTTGGAAAAAAGAAAATATTTCAGGGGCAATAAGCAAGCTTTTTCCATTCTTACCTCTTATAACACTCAGTTTATTTCTAAATGGAAATAGATAACTTCTAAATCTAAGAACAAATGATTCCATGTTAGATCCAGAAGTTCTCTGCTGTCTTAGCATGTGCAGATTCATAGCCAACATTTGAAAAATCAGCACTGTTGGGAGAAAAACACTAGCTCACTCCACATCCCTTGTTTTGTCCCTTCGCAGGGGCCCACTTAGCAGCGTTGCAATTGCTCATCCTCACTTCCCATTCAGTAGACCGATAATTAATGTACCAGAGCAATTTTTTGTGACACTACAATCTGGTGATAGAGCTACAGAATCTAAGCACCCACGAGAAGGTTTTATTGTGACATGATTGTATTGCTTAATGGGAAAAACATAGGACAAGAGAAAATGGTAGATAAAAACTGCATACATCTGTTGTTGTCCTCAGATAAGATTCTCATTTTGTCTGTGTGTCAGTAGAAATGCCACAAGTATTTAATCTTTAGAAACAAAGAAAGCCGCATGAAATAGCGAAAGAGGAAGCCAACAGTTGCTCTCTTCCCCAAATGTGACCTACTTATTGCTGGGAAAAATTAGGCTGTGTGCTGTGTTGCAATGTTTGTAGACTTCCAGAATTCATAGATTGAAACCTCAAGGTAATGGTATTAAGAGGCTAAGTTTGGGCCCAGCACAATGGCTCAATGGCTAAATCCTCACTGCACAGGCTGAGATCCCATATGGGTGCTAGTTCGTGTTCCAGCTACTCCATTTCCCTTCCAGTTCCCTGTTGGTGGCCTGGAAAAGCAGTAGAGGATGGCCCAAAGCCTTGGGACCCTGCACCACATGGGAATCCTAAAAGAAGCTCCTATCTCTTGGCTTTGGATCAAGCTCAGCTCTGGCTGTTGTGGCCACTTAGCCACCTGGACACACAGAGAATGAAGCAGCAGATGGAAAATCTTTATCTCTCCCTCTCTGTAAATCTGCCATTCCAAAACAAAGAAACAAAGATAAACCTTAAAAAAATGGAGAGGCTAGGATTTTGCGGCATGCTTGGCCTAAGAGCTCTCACCTCATGAACCATTTGATCCCCTAACAAAGACAGCAACCTGTGAGAAGCAATGAGTTGCTGCCACCATCCTGGGAGAGTTGTATTATGTCCTCTAGCTCCCATCTTCAGCCAGACCCAACCAAACTATTACAGACATTTGGGGATAAAAAAGTTCCTTGGGTTTATCTCCTACTCTCAAAAAGTCAACCTCTATATACTAAATCCACCAGGATCTTGAACTTGGGTTTCCAGCCTTCAGAACTGAGAGAAATAAACTTCCATTTATATTAACCAACTGCTTGTGGTATTTGGCTTATAGTAGCCTGAGCAATTAGAATGTGACCCTGGCCTTAGGCCAAAGAGGGTGAGTGTATTGGTTGAATTATGATCAACTCAAGGTCATGCTTTTCCAGAAGGTTCAAGGTAGGTTGACAACTTCACATAAGCACTTGTTTTCTGGGTTCACATTTCACCAGGAATGAATGAACTCACTGGTATGCTGCAAGGTGAAGTCCATGATATTGTGCAGACCAATGACCAGTTCCTGAAGCATCTGAGACCAGCAACCACTACTTATAAACATGATCTAATCTTAGGCTTTGAAGAGACTTGTTAGCATCCATAACTGCACGGATATTTAAACACAAGTGCCTAAAAATACAAAAGAGCACAAGCAGAACCTTTTAATCACACTGAAGTCCTGTAGTATGTGAAGTGAGAGGGGTGCATTCTTTTGTCCTTAGAGAAATCAGCACTGAAAAGTAGGGAGTCATCTACAGAATCTTCCTCTAAAAGGAGATCAGTTGTGTGTGTGTGTGTGTGTGTGTGTGTGCGCGCACTTGGGCTTTCACACATTCAGGTAATGTCTGAAAAACATAAATCACCATGAGTAGGAACGGATGTAGAAAAAGAGGACAATTGTTCCGTTCTGAAGCATTTCATATCATGACAGTTCATAAATTTAAACCTGGAGTATTACTTGACATGCACATGATTTTGGATTTACTGGAAAGCAGTGAACTGTTAATAATGACAAAATAGACTTTGGATTTATCCAGAGCTGGCTTTACATCTTTGACACATATCAGCTGTGTAACTCTGTGCGAAATTATTTAAACTGCTGGGATTTCTTCTTCTTTTTTTTTTTTTTTTTTATAAAAACAGGAAGGTCATGTCTCTTGCAGAATTACTATAAAAATTCAACTAGAGTTCTGGAGGTATGTGTAACAGACTGTCAGTAACCATTAATCCCTATTCTCTTTCCAGTAAAACAGTACCATGGTTTTGGCTAATAAGTTCTCATACTGTAAGGAATTGTTATAACTGTTACCTCATGGGTAGGGCAAGAAACTGAAATAATTTGATTATTAAAAAAATCTAACATTGAATCCTAGTGAAACCTTTTTAGGCCAATGTTCGCATATTGAAAAGTGAGATCTTGATTCTTCATTTTCTACTTTGTTTCTGTGTCTGCCAAAACTCTGAGCGTTATCTATTGTAGATAAGTCCTGTGAAAGGAGGGCCTTGTTCTAATTTCTCCTTAGCTCTTTGGTTGGTTATTTCTGAATCAGAATTGTGTAGCTTAGAATTGGGATTTCAGAATTGGAAGAGATATTACAAAAGGATAGGTAAGCTTTCAGGTGCATTATAATCACTGGTAACATGAAGGTTCCCATTCTGCGAGTGGAGGCCACAGACCCTACACTCAATGAATTTTTGTGTTTTTATTATTATTGCTCATTATACTCTATGTTGTGTCTCCCCCTCTTTACATAGTTTTATGTCTCTGGCCCATTGGGTATTGTTGACTGTAGGTACACTAATTTCACACACTTTCTTAAACAAACGACTCAGTTATTTCTGAGTGGGTCAGGCCCCTCTACAGCTGAAGTACAGTTTCTTAGCAGCTGCTTAATTGACTTTCCTCCCAGTGCAGTCATTGAAAGCTTTTGATTCAGTGCAGAATGGCCAGGGAAGGCCTGAACTTTGTAAGCACTGAAGCTTAAACAATTTGGGTTCTACTCTAAGAAAATAAACAGAAAACGTCTTTCCTTTGGCCCTGTTGCCAAGTATCTGATGGTGTGAGCACACTGCTGAGGGCTTCTCCAAGGTGGGTCCCTGGGGATCAGCTTCATCAACGCCACAGTATATCCATTTCTGAGTACCAAGCTTAACGATCTGTCCCTGTTTTATGGGATAAAGGAACTGGGCAATGGAGACTGACTGCCTTGGCTGTGGCCGCACAGAGGACACGCAGTGAACCTGGGATGTAAGTCCAGGTAGCCTGAATGCAAAGCCTTTGCTCTCTTCCCTGTGACAGCGTAATGCCTTTTACACTTACTTCTCATTTTCTGAAACGCATAGAAAAAGAATCTTTCTCCTCATTTCCATTCCATGAGCCACAGTTAACACTAAGCAGACAAAATAACACAATACAATGATAAGTTTAATTTTGAGATGGTCATTGGTGTTATTAAATTATCTTGTTTATGCATATATGTTAAGACCTAAATTCAAACTCATAAATGATCACAAGATACATAAATTGAGAGTTATTAATAATAGTAATACGAATGTCAATAAAATATATAATAAAGAAAGAAAAATCTGAGTATTAAAGCAAAAAATATCCATTTCTGACCCTAATCAGCCTGTAAGTCTAATAAACATAGATGGGTGTGGAGGGTAGAACAGATGACATCCATGAGTTTGAAACAGCATGGGAAGTATGCGGAGAGCTTCGGGATCCAGCGAGAAAATGCACTATTCTATCTTCCGTGAGAGCGCGGTTATTTTGAATGAAACTGAACAAAGCAAAACACAAAAACCTTGTGGTACAGTTTGCTAACTGTCTAGTCTAACATGCTTTTGGTGACAGACCCCTCAATTGTAGTTGTTTAGAATAGACTGCAATACAGTCAAATGTGTCCACTTTATGTATGTCATTATGTCAGCCTGTAATGTTTTTAAAATTTTTAATGTTTTACAATTTCCATCTATGTGAAAGACAGAGAAAATTAGGGAGGAGAGAGAGAGAGAGAAGAGGGAGGGGGAGGAGAGAAGCAATCTTCTATCATCAACTGGTGCACTCCTCCAACTGCTCACAATAGCCAGGGTTGACCAGGCTGAAGCCAGGAACTTCATATGGGTCTCGCATGCAGGTCCTAGGGACCACAGGATTTGAGCCACCACCTGCTGTCTCAGTGAACACCTTAGCAGCAAGTTGGATGAGAGGAAATATAGTCGGGCCAGGATAGTTTCTCCTATATTTCGGAGGAAAACACATAATAAAAACAAAATATTCATAGCTTCTTCTCAATGGCCAACATTGTTGCTCTCTGCAAAATTACCACTTTGAAGAGATTATCAGGAAGACACTCTAAATAATAAAATACTCAATATTTTTTGATAAATGGACTGCCTTTATACCATACCAATGGCACACTGGTGAGCTGTGATCATATGCATGCATGTATGATATCATGCATTTATATGGAGTGCGTATTTGCAAATATAAAGTGCATTCTTTTCTAGAGATGGATGAAGTGGTGTAGAAGGTGGTAGCTTATATTTGGATGCAGAAACAAAGTTGTACATTATTGAATCAATACTAATGGTGAAAAATCAGTCACATTAAAAAAATTACCTTTGGGATGGATAATAATAAATGAGTTAAATGACTTGAAGGCCTGGTCTTCAGAAAAATGAGTTTTATTTTTCATTGAATAAATTAGAGTATTTAAAAGGGAATTAATTGCTTACCAATTACTTATTGAATGTCTGTTAAGTTATAAATACTACAAAAATGATTTATAGACTAAATACACCTCAGCAGTAATTTCTATATTAATGATTCACATCAAAACAGTTGCTATAAAACTTCAGTATGCTGTTTAAAAATAATCTAAAATTTCTAAATATAATTATTCAACTGTAGGACATATACTTTTATCATATGCATATTACTTGATTATTTCTTTATTGGAAAGTAAAATTCATATGTTATGTCAAAATATATATAACACATATAACTAGTAGAAGTATTATATACATATGCAGCATACTCCTTTGACAGCACATACTTTATTTTGTCTGTATCTATACATTTCACCTTATACATTTGTACATATTCTCTGTACAACTGTTTACTATTTGCTAGCTCTTTTCTGATCCCTCTTCAAAACTCTGATCAAACATCAGCTCCCAGAGGAATCTTTTCCTGATTAGACCATGTCCCTGTTACAACCTGTACTCCCCATACCATGATGAATGCAGATTACAGCTTGTATTTAATATCTAGATCTGCAACTAGAGTGTGAGCTCATCAGGGGGAGAGAATCACTCCTCCAGTGTTCCCAGGATCCAGCATAATGTCTCACCCAGAGTAGGTGTATCTAGCATATTGTGTGGTCCAAATGAGGTACCCATGAATAAGTGTATTTAATAAATAATAGTTGAGCATCTGCTTTATGCTTGGTGTGACTGTGTATGTTACTCAATTGCCATAGTTGTTTTGGGTGGGGGGATGGAGCCCAAACTGATCATAGGCCTCCTCTGTGATTGCTGATTTGAAATTCTAGGACCCTTAATAATTTTCTTATCTTCATGTAAAAAATGTTATTGTCTGCTATGTGTGAAGCTAAACTTGCCTTCCAAATCTTCCCTTCATTTCACAGCTTGCTATCTCATCCCCCAACTAACCGTATGTGCCCATAAATATGTCCACATTCTCTACAGTAAAACATTTCCTTCAGGGAGGGAGGGAGGGAGGGAGGGCAGGGTGAAAAGCATTGCTGTGCTGCTAAACCTGCATCCTGAAGTGCATGGAAATTGTTCACCTTATATAAATAATTTAAAGAATCTGTTTCCTTCAGTGACATACCTGAGAATCAGTTCTCTTGATGTTTTAAAACATTTAAACTTTAAAGACCTAAGATTCCTTGCCAGGAAGGTCATTTTCCATATTCCTTAAATTATTTAAAATTTGAAATATCTTGTCCTGCAGATGTCGGTTGTTGGCCTCTTAACAAAATTCTCCGTTTTCACAAGATGGACCTTTCTACCCTTTAGGGAGGTATTTATTGCTTTCTAAGTATATTTTGTTTTTGAAGAAGTTATTTGAGATTCAGACAGAAAGAACGAAGAACTGCTATCTGCTGGTTCACTTTTCTTTCTTCTTTTTAATCCTTCCTCTATATTTGATTTTTATTTTTCATGATATAGTTCCATAGGCTCAAGGAATTTCCCTTCCACCCTCCTCATTCCCCTTATTTCCCCACTGTTCTCAACTGCCTGCAAGGTCTGGGATTGGAAGTGGATTGGATCAAAATGTGGAATCAAGAATACTGTTTAGATCTTTCACATGAATGGCAGAAGAGAATTACCTGAGCTACCCTGCTATCTCCTAGGATTTGCTAGAGCAGGAAGCTGAAACTCAGAGCTGCAGCCCAGTTTTACACCTAGAAACTGCAGTGTAGACTGTGGGGATTTTTAGAACTATGCTGAACACCCAGTCCTCAAGTACATGTAAATATTCATAGTTCCTTCACGGAAGTTCTTCCCAGGTATTCTGACTTGCTGTTAATTCATACTTAATTAACACTTGTAAAATGACAATGTGAGCAGAGTAATCCCCATATCATCATTGATTGGTGGAAATTTTTCCTTAGTTGAGGATACTAGGATATAACATAAACTTCCTAGCAGTTTTTCCCAAGACCACTAGCCATGATAAAAGTTTTCATTAGTTAGGTTGTAATCAATACCACAGAGAAATTGAGTAGCACAGTAACTGGCTGAGGTATATTATATGTTATCAATTCATTGCCTTTCATAATTGTCAATGATAATGAGCTCATTGACCATTGCTCTGCAGTGATCCAAACATCTGCTGTACCTCCTCCACTTTGCAAGGCTGACAATGCAAAGCAACAAGGTTCTTTACACCACAGGTTTGTAACAAAAGTGATTAAGTTTACTAAACAATGTTAGGTGGAAAATTACACTTAAGATTGTAGACAAATAGTTTTCAAAATTACTATATTCTTGGACAACACACAAGGTAACATATGCATGAGCAAACATTAGAAAATAATCAGTGGAAGCGGGAAAGCAGGTTCAAGAAATGTTAATGAGATTTCTTATTGGTATCATCCTGCTGTATCTTATATTCTGTACTCTGATGGAAATTGCATCAAGTCCTTTTTGTAAAGAAATTGGCATTAACCAGCCCAATAGTGTTTAAATGTCTGCTTTCTTTATTTTCAATTATTGAATCAGCAACATGTATTTTTGTACTGGAAAATATAGCTGCTTATCAAATTGCCAATGGTGAAAAACATATTATTGGGCTTTGCTGAGAAAGTGACATTTGAGATGAAATATGTAAGATGCAGAAGTAGGGACCAGCACTTCAGGACTGTCACCTGCTGTGTTGGCATCCTATACGGATGCCTGTTTGAGTCTCAGGTGCTCAACTTATGACTCAGCTCCCTGTTAGCCTGCCGAGGAAAGCATCAGAATGTGATCCGAGTGCTTGGGATCCTGCACTCATGTAGGAGACCCAGAAGAATCTCCTGGATCCTGGCTTCAGCCTGGTCCACCCCAGGCTATTGCAGCAGTGAACCAGTGAATGGAAGACTTCTGTGTGTGTGTGTGTCTCTCTGTCTCTCTCTCTCTGTGTACTTCTGACTTCCAAGTAAATAAATAAATAAACGAATAAATAAATAAATAAATATCTTTAAAAAGATTTGGAATAATAATGACTGAATACTAACTTTGCATTACTCAGTTCCTCCCCACCAACCCCACCTTAATGTCAGACAATTTTAACATCTTGGATTCCGGATGTACAGTTTTTCCTATGGAGCCTAGAAATTGCTTTAACTATAATAGAACACATTTGAGATAAATATCTTGCACTGTCTCTAATATATTCTTTTTTGATAAAATTACTGTCTCAGAGCTCTTAATCAGCATTTAAAAATTTGCTTTTATGAGGCAGCATCTTAAACCTTTACAATTCCTATAGTTTTGCAGAAGATATGGCAACACTGTTCATCACTGTTACATCTATGGTGTACATTTAATCCTTCTTTTTGCTTTTCTGTACTGTTCAAAGTATTTTAAGATGAAAGTACAAAAAATTATAAAGAGAAATACCTGGGATATATTTACATAATACAAGAAAAACAAGCTAATTTCTACTTAAAAGAGAGAGCCAGAGTTCAGTTGAGCTAATCCTTTACAAAATAAGCAAACTGCCAGCACTTTCTGCTGTGGTGTTTCCTCTGACGCCAAGCAGAGGGGAACAGGAGTAGAAGAGGTGCCTGGCAGAGCCTGCTGAATCAGGCTGGGTTGCTTAGTTGAGAGGTCTTAAAGGTCAGCCATGGCATTGAAAGAGACACTTAAGCTTAAGCCCTTTTCATGCTCCAGTGAGTAGACTGTTAATGGACAGATAACACAATCTCAATCTCTGATCCTACTTCATGGAAAAACCATACCAGGAGGCCCATGAAGGAAAAAATGTAAGAAATAGTAAGTGAGGTTAGAGAGTTTAAAACCATTGACTGCATATCTGCCTCTGAGTTTAACATTAACTTTCAGATAAGAAGGAGTATCTGAATCAAAGCTCTCCCTTTAGAAACAAGAACTGTGGAAGTGAACGGGCACATCAAAAAGCACAAATCTTTTTTCCATGTGTGAAATAGCATGAGAGGAGATAAAAAGCCAGCCAGTTCAGCTTCTACTGTTACCACAAGGGGGACACCTTCTTCGGACAAAAACTGTGAGAAGGACAGTGAAAGCAGGGAAAAGCTTTTTGTGTGTATTTCTCCTCTTGCTCCTGCATCCAGCTCATGGAGGAAGCTGGTGAAAGGCTGTCTGAGGAATTATTATGTGACAGAATCGAGAACATTCTGCTTATTCTTGTGTGCTTCCTCGACTGTGCCTTGCCATCTAACTTAGCTGTATGCAGCTTCTCTTGAGACACGATCCTGAAGCTGCTTTACTCAGGATTATTCTTATTTGTTGTTTTAAATGAAAGCTTGTTTAGCGCGTGGAAAGAATGAACGTGTTTCCTTTAAGTGTCAGAAGGGAAGTTTTAGATGACAGTTTACCAGCTGTGTGCAGGTGTGTGTGTGTGTGTGTATTATTCTTTAAGGAAAGTGACCAAAGGGGTGAGGGAGGAAAAGAAAAACACACATGTTTTCACTAAGCTATTAATCTAGTTCAGATTTTGCTTTCCTCCCACTAGAAATTGTCTTTACTTTCAAAGGTTACTTAAGTTTGCATGAATTTCTTCCACGGTTCATTTTCATATTATGGTACAATTTGATTTTTTTTTCCTTGTTGGACACTTCTCAGGACTGTGTCCGCGTCTCAGCATTCTCACACTCTCCATATCATGTTGACTCAGAACATTTCAGTAAGAATGAAGAGAGCAGGTAAAGCAGTCTGTGACAGAGGTGGCCATCTGCCGTGAGGGTGGATGAAGTGCTGGAGCTGGTGACAGCTCTGGAACAGGGGAACGCATGCCAAGGTCAGATGTCTCAAAGGTCTGTGTCAGAATCCCAACAGAATCATAAGAGCTGGAACAGTCATTCTCTGGCTGTACATATCATTTATTGAGCACAGCATGGAATGCTTGGCTTGGCAGACATGATCTCAGCTGACTGGTACATGGACCCTTGGAGGGTGTGAGAGTACCTGCTCTACAGGTAAAACACACTGAGGCCTAGAGAATGACAGAAGCAGTGACTCATTACTGCAATGTGCAGCAGAAACATACCAATCTGATCTCCCTGCTTATTTTCACTACCTGTCCAATAAGGCCATGATGTGCCCTACCATTTTGCTATGTTAATGTGGAATGACACAACCCGAGTAAATGAAAACACATGCATGCAGAAGTGTTTGCATTAAGGTGAAGGTTCCTTAAAGGCAAGGTGCAGAATCAGAACGGACCCCTCCCAAAGTGGCAGAAGACAGAGCAAAAGGAAAGGAGCATGTCTTGCTGTGGTCCAAGCTCTATGTGTTTTCACAAATCTTCCAAGTCTAGTACCTTCCTAATACTTCTTGCTACTTCTTACAGATGTCACAACATGGTGGTAAGAGAGGAAGTTGGTAGACATTCAGTTTCACTTTGAGATGACATTTTGGTGGAGAAGGAGAGAAGGAAGTTTACAGGCGAAACACAGACTGCCTTAGTCCTCTGCTTCTCCACAGGCTCAGTACTCAGCCCGGAGTTTCAGCTCCATCAGATTCCTCTTGTTAACACTGCATGAGGCCAATGACTGAGTATGGGAAAGACTCGGAAGGTCTGTTGGCAATATTCTTCCATGGAAAAAAAAATCCAACACTTTAGCCAGTAAACCACATTTCTAAATCACTAAAGAGCCAATACCGCATTAGCGTTTTTAAAAAGTCACTCTTCAAATTGTGAAGCATTGTTTGAAGTGAGAGACCCATCACTCCACTACCATCCACCACCACCTGAAGATATGGCTCTAATGGTTTTACAAGGTGCCATTACATCTGTTATGAATAAATACCAAAACCTGTCTTTCCCTCCCTGTCAGAAAACAAGTCAGGAGCATTTTGATGACATTTAATCTGCACAAAATTTTCTCCACCGAGGAATGAGTGAAACTGCATGGATATTTTATTTATATTCAAGAAAAAATATGCATCATCTAAACAACATTCATCACTTGGAATATGCAATCACATATTTATGAGGACAGATGCAATGTGCTTGACTTTAAAACATGAGGCTCATTGGAAAGCATGGAGAGATGGGTTTCTTGTTGTTGTGTTAACCTTTGATGATTGATGTCGATTCTAAAGGGGAACCTCAGCATTTCAGAGGGCAATAAGAACAAAACAATTTTATTGTGAAGGCTTCAGATCATTTAATCCTAATTTCATACGCTCTAGTTGCTTGTTTTTCTAAATCTTCCATTCCAATAGACAATGCATAAACTGCTTCTTTTTTTAAACATAAAGCATTAATTTATTCAGTACTGATTAGAACCTACTAGATACTCAGCATTTCAATGAGCTTTGTGGAAACAAAGATGGGTGTCCTTCAGATATTTCATCTTTTCTAAATATAAAATTTTGTGTGTTTTCTGAAAGTGTTGGGCAAGTATAATATGGTAAGTTTCTTTTTTTAATCAAGGGACAGAGAGAGAATAGGAAGGGAAAGGGGAAGAGAGAGAGAGAGAGAGAGAGAGAGAGAGAGAGCGAGCGAGCACTTACTGGCTTTTTCACTCCTCAAATGCCCAGCATAGCCAGGGCTGGACCATGTTTGAAGCTGGGAGTCTGGAACTCAAACCAGGTCTTTCTCTCAAATTTACTTATTTGTTTGTTACTTATTTCAGCGAAAGAGGAGAGGGAGAGATAGAGAGAGAAATCTCCATACAGATCTCCAATCTACTGGTTCACTGCCCAAATACCTACAAAACCCTAGCCTGGACTAGGCTGAAGACAGGCCTTAAGATACTTAATTCATGTCTTGTTGATGGATGACAGGGATCCAAATACTTGAGGCACATCTTCTGCCTCCTACAGTACTCATTAACATGAAGCAAGAATCAAGGGCTGATCTAGGACTTGAACACAGGCACTTTGATATGAGACATAAGTGTGCCAAATGGCTTTCTAAACACTGTACCACACCTCTGCCCCAACATGCTGAAGTTTCAAGATGATCTGTGTGGAGATGAATTGAACAGTGGATTTACCACTGTCTGTTCAGAATACCAGGAGTGTCCAAGAATTAGATTTAAACTGAAAGACTTGTAAGAGCAACTTAGCAAAGATATTGAGCCAAAGGTATAACATCAGTGAGAAAATGCAACAGTTATAATGTACAACAAACATTTTTGATGAGTGACATTTGGTTTGAACAGTGAGGTCATGAGATTGCATTTGAGATTAAGTAAATTATAAACATTTAAAGCCAAAAAGAATGTAGAAATCATTTGCTCCCACCTTTCCTTTTGCTAATGTTTAGGAAAGTGGGCATCATTCATTCACAGATACAATTTTTATCAGCCATTGACAGAACAAGAATTGGAAGCAAGTGCCTCTGTCTGTTGTTGAACTTCATTGAATTTCTATGAAATGAGAAGCAACTCTTTGTCACGTATCACGTTAAATGCTTTCCCTTCATTATCTCATTTCCCTACATTCTCTTAACTCCAGAGATGCCTGGGTTATTATCACTTTTTTTTTTTTTTACAAATAAAGACACTGGAGCTAAAATAAGTGACGAATAATATTACTGCAAAGTTTGGTACTAGAATTGTCAACCTTGTACTCTACATGCCTTTCACATCGACAGTAGAGGTAAGATGAAGTTTAAATGGTGTCTCAGTTTTACAATGGTTAATACATGTGCTTTATTCCTGATCATAAAAGCTGTCATGCTTAATGACTGAGTAATAAGACACATTGGGAAGAATATGGATTATAGTTTCAGGGAGATGTATATTTAAACTGGTTTGCCTGCTTTCAGTGCTGTAGCTCAACAGTCACAGTCATAACTGCTGTTATTCTATCTCTAAATGTAATGTGTACTCTGAGGAACAGCATAATCCATGTTAAATATGTAGGAGGAAGAGAAAGATCCAAGTTCAGCATAAACTCTTACAAATGTTTTTTTTTTTCTTCTCCAATTATGCCCCCTTATTTTACCATCATATGACAATGACTAGGACAGTTTATATAAAAATGATAAGTGACATTAGGAAAAAAGAGTGAGAGTAGGAACAATTATAAATGAATCTATGATTGAGTTTAAAAATCAACATGTAGATTATGTCCCTTGCTGTGCAGAAGCTTCTTAGTTTGATGAGGTCTCATTTGTTTATTCTGGTCTTGATTTCTATTGCAACCCACAGAATGGGAGAAGATCTTCGCGCACTACATAGGTGATAGAGGGCTAATCTCCAGAATATACAAAGAGCTAAAAAACAACCAAAATGTCAAAACAAACAAGCACTCAAGAAATGGGCAAGGGAAATGGGCAGACACTTCACAAAGGAACAAACCCAAATGGCAAATAAACATATGAAAAAGTGCTCAAGTTCCCTGGCAATAAGGGAAATCCAAATTAAAACATCAATGAGGTACCACCTAACGCCAGTAAGACTGGCCCACGTGAATAAAAGAACCAACAACACTTGTTGGCGAGGTTGGGGGAAAAGGGAACCCTACTCCACTGCTGGTGGGGCTGCAGACTGGTACAGCCTCTATGGAAATCAGTATGGAGAACATTCAAACAACTCAAAATCAACATACCGTATGATCCAGCAATAGCACTCCTAGGAATATATCCAGAACACTTGTTTTATGAGAAACCAACATGCACTCCTATGCTCATAGCAGCACAATCAGTAATTGCAAAAACATGGAAGCAGCCAAAATGCCCATCAGCAGAGGATTGGATAAGAAAGCTATGGTTCATCTACTCCATGGAATACTACTCAGCTATTAAAAAAAACCAAAATGCAGTTCTTTGTGGCCAAATGGGCCAAACTGGAAACCATAATGCTAAGGGAAATGAGCCAATCCCAAAAGGTTAAATACCACATGTTTGCCTTAATTTAAGATGATATGATGTTATGTATAACATGTTATGTTATGTATGTTATATGTTGTGTATAAACTAAAATTGAAATGTCAATGAGGTGGTCACAGAAGGTGGTTAAGAACTCGCATTTACTTTTACCATATTGGTTACTCATTACTATGTCAATTAATTCCATAATGATGTAAATTTTTGCTGATGGTATGTTGGAGCTTTTAATTGATCGGGATGATACTCTGCTGGCTCTGTCTTCAGACCAGAGAGGGTATACCTAAGAAGCCGTTGAACTTAACTGGACAATAAGATGCTGGACTCTATGTTTGGTATATGCTTGCAATGGGGGAATCTCAACTGAACTTGAACTGTGGTTATGCAACAAGGTGGAGGAGTCCACCATGGTGGGAGGGTTTGGGGAGGGGTGGGGAGAATCCAAGTACCTATGAAACTATGTCACATAATACAACGTAATTAATGAATTAAAAAAAATTTAAAAAATCAACATGTAGGGGCTGTCTTTGTGGTATGGAAGATTAAGCCACTGTTTTTAGTGACAGTAACCCATATCAGAGTGCTAGTTCAAGTTGTTGTTTCCAATTCAGCATTACTCTAATGCTGTTGGGAAGAGAGCAGAAGAGGATCCATGCAAATGGTCCCATGTCCTACTGAAATGGGGTCCCTGGCTCCTTACTTCAGCCTGGTCCAGATGTGGCTGTTTGTTTCATTTGAGGAATGAACCAGCAGATGCAAGATTCACTTTGTCTCTCCCAGTACTACTTTCTCACTCTGCTTCTTAAATAAATAAACGAGTAAATAAATACATAGATCTTTAAAAAATAGTTCTTTAAAAAATGCAACGGTGAGCATTTTTCCCAGCAATTAGGAGGTTCGGATATTTGCATCCTAGATCAGATATGTGAGTTTGAGTTCTGCCTCTGCTATTGATTTCAGTTTCCTGTTAATACAAGCCCTGGGAGACAGCAGGAAATGGCTCAGGTAGTTGTTTCCTTGTCACCTGTACGGAAGGTGTGGACTGAGTTCCTGGGTTCAGGCTTTTAGTCAGGTCCAACTCTGACTCTTGAATGGTAAAGCTGAAGATGAAGGATCTCTCTTGCTCTACTATCTCTCCCCCACCCTCTCTCAAGTAAAACACTTTAGATTGATATGCACAATAAGAGACTTGATATAAAGTCTACCACTCCATTGTGCCACACAACTTTTGACCATGGCCTTTACAACCATACAGCTTTATCATTACATGGCATTACAGTGGCTATGAAGCTGATCCTTCTCATTTCATGCAGGAAGCAGAGTTCTGGAGAAGATTGGTACATGCAGTGCTAAGACTTTGCCTTGAGACAGAATTGCAACTTGTAGGCAGGACTTGGATGTTTGAGTGTAGAAGTTTACCTTTTGGGTTCCATCCATTGAAACCAATCCCCATTAAGACACATCTCCTGTATTGATAATGCCATCCTTTGTCACAATAGGTTGTTTTTTATTCAGTTGTTATAGGCTAGAAATTCTTTGATATCATTTATTTATTTAAAACAGATAACTCTGCATTTGATGAGTTCTTAAGGCATCTCAAAGTCCTTAGGCACCTTCTCTGAGCCCATTATCCTTGCCTACACACTGGCCAAAAACTCTTTGCCTTTTTATTTAATTTTAAAGATTTATTTATTCTTCTGAAAAACAGAAACACATTATTTGGAAGCAGAGCAGCTGGGACCTAACGCAGGCACTTCAGTAAGGTAGGTGGACATTCCAAGTGGTGTCCTATTTGTTGCAAGAAATGAGTGTCCCAGCAAGAAACACTCCAATTGTCATAACAGGAATAAGCCCAAGTCAGACTTTACATAGTGTTTGAACCTATGATTCTGCTTCCTTGGGTTATCTATAATGTTCAAAGCAAACAGGTTACTTAAGTAGGTTTACTTGGCATATTTATTCTCACACAGTGGCAAACAGAAACAAGCTTCCAAATCCCAATGGTGTACTAATCAAGTGGAGTAAAATATTGTCTGGAAAAAATTAATTCATAAAAATGCTGCCCCAAATTATTTCAGAATTAGTTGAAGTGAAATCATTCTAGTGTTTCACAAGAACTTCAGAAAGTTGGGCTGAAGACTGGACAATGTTGTTAAGAATGCTAATAGAAGTTTATCACTACCGTGGTGTGTAGAGTTTTCCTTTAATAGCCAAGTGAACCAGTGCTTGAAATTTTGTTATTCACAGAATAATTATGAATATCTGAAGATATAATTAAAAAGAGGATATTTCCTTAAGGAAAGTTGTTTCAATGATACCATCATTTTTGTAAATCCCCTTCTTTTGAAGCTGGTGAAATTAATGAATTTTAAGATTAGTAAGTTTAATTCACTCTTAAAAGAATATTTTGAAGTTAATCATCCTCCAAATCCAGCACTTTCTGCAAGTACAGATGAGTAATGTTATAAAAATCTGTTTATAATTTAGTCAAGTAGATCTTGAAATGTAAAGAACAAAAATGAAACTTAAAATTAGCTAAAGTGTACGAAGTGGAACTAGAAATGGCTAGACCACCTGCTTGTGGCATCTGAAAGATGAGAGAAAAACACAGCTCCTTAGCAGCCATTTTCTTCTAGTTTCTCTTCCAACAATAATTGCTTGGGTGTATGAGTTGTATAAAGATTTAGATAAAGATTTAGGAACTACACTCATTCTGTATCTGACACTGTGTCAATCCCTGTGTATAAAAAAACGAGTAGGATAGGCAAATGCCATAAGGCATTTTAATAAACTACTAATGAAAATACATGGTGGCAAGAACTAGGAACATAGAATATACACGATTCAATCAGAACCAAAAGGGAGACTACAAATCAGAATTGGACAAGAGGCATTTGCCAATGGGTGCTGTAGCCTGGCCTGGCCTGGCCCACTCCCAATTCCAGCTGATGCTGGTGACGATTACAGTCTAGCCCAGTCCAGCAGGCACCCAAACACAGCCATAATGTGTGCTGGTATGTGTTGCGACCGAACCTGGCCAGACCCACACTGTTCTGGTGCTTGCATTCGCCAGCAGGTGATGTGAACTGGTTCAGCCTGCTCTGCCCCCCTATTACAAATGTTTGCCAGTGGGTACCTTTCCCTGGCCTGGCGTGGGCTGTACCCTATTATGGTTCTTGCGCTCACCTGCAGGGACGATGTCCTGCCAGAGGAGTTGTCCAGGCTCCTCCATCAGAACCTCCCTCATTGCCAGATCTCATGCATACTGGTGGGCCCATGAGCCAGCCCTACTTAGCCCACCTCCTGTCCTAGCAGGAACAGTAGCCTTTCCTGACTGGCCTTCAATCCAAACTGGTTCTTACTGTTGGATGTTTCAACCCAGCCAAGGCTCGTTCATTCCCAGATTCTGTATCATTATTAACATTAACTTCCACTCTCAAAAAAATCTTTGTCCTGTTTCATCGACTATGAATACTCTTGATCTAATATTTATTATGGGGCTTTATTGTTATAATTTGTTATTCTTTTTTTCCCTTTTTACTTTGTTTTGCTCTTCATCTTTTACAATGTAGGCATCATGTTTTATACAAAAGGAATTTTGAAGCAGAATATAATTTCTTTTCTCAGATTACAAGCATTCAAAGGCATTCTAACATTTACAGGAAAGTTCCTTAAGACTTCTAAATAGTGTTCTGACAACTATAAATATAAGATCCAAAATACAAAGCAAAAAAGATACATAGGTAAACAAGTATGCACTTATAATCTCATAAATGAATAGTGTAATGGAGAGTGGAGTCTCAGGAAAGAAACAGAACTGCATGACGCATCTCGCTACTCCCAAATAAAAGAAGGCCCCCAATAAAACTGTTAAATATACCTAAAAAATAAGATGCTAGACTCTCTATCATTGCTTACATCTAACATCATGATACACAGAAGGAGCAGAAAGCAGGAGTTGAGACTACAACTGAAGGACTATTTCATTGTAAAATACAGGGAACAATGGGGAAGAGAGAGTGGAAGGAGCAAAAGAAGGGAAGGGGAATGTCTATCCCTACAAAAGTGTATAATGGAAAATAAGAATAAAACATTTTTAAAAATTGATGAACATCAAAGATCTAATGCATTGGCCATGGGTGATGTCTCTTTGCAGTGTTTTTACTATTCTGAATTTCATTTACTATTCTAGAACACATCAAGTATTTTCTGATATCAAAGCGTTCACATTTTCTACTATTCCGTTCTGTCTGGTAATTTCACTTCCTGTTCTTTACTTTCCTGCTTTCTTTAGTTTTGTTTTCAGATTTCATTTCTAATCACTCTAGCTGAAGCGTTTCCACAGTTTATCCTTTTGTATCCCCCTATACTGCTTTAATTGTTATCTGGTTTGCATATGGACTGATATTTGTGTCTATCCCCTCAAATACCTGCAAACTTTGGCAGTCCAATGAAGATATGTATGTTCTCTTTGTATGTCCAGTTCCTTGACACAAATGAATAAAAGAAATAAAAATAGCTGTGCATAATTGCTTTTGAAGATTATTTTAAAATGTTTCCAATTTTCATGCAACCTTCTTGGCTCTATATGCTTTGGTTGGTGACTTCTCTCTATTGACAAATATGGATGCAATCTACCTTCTTCACATTGGGAAGTAGGTCTGTAAGTCAATCAAAGACACTTAGAAGCAGATGAGTTTCTGAAATCACCCAGCACAGCCTCCACATCAGATGGAAGTATGCTCTATGGATACTTTTTTTCTTAAATGTTTCAACAGATGCCTTTTCTTAAATGCTCCAGCAGATGATGAAATTCTATTTTGGTTTGTTTCTGACCATCTTTTCTCAAGGATTGCCTCTCTCTGACCTAGTAGGAATAATAATTCCTAGCAGTGTTTGATCTACCACACACATAAAAATAAGGTTGTTAACACGAGTACATTGTTCCCATTTTGGATGCCAAGTATGTTTCAGGTTTCATATGGTGCCATAACCATGGACTCAATCAAAGGAGCTTTTTTTTTAAAAAAATTCTATCATTCTACTCTTCTTGACTCTTTACCCTACACTAAGATTTTACTTTAAAGCACCTAAAATTGCTGTCACTGTCTCAAGATATTATCTTACTTAGTAATTAAAATATCCTCTTGCCCAGCATATCTACTAAAGTCCCTATTAGAGTTTGATTTTTACCATCTAGTTAAACCTAGGCCCATGCACATAGAAAGAAATCAAACAAAGGGAAAACAATCTGAGAAATTAGTAATTTACTATTGAACAAACAGTACTTTAAAATTCCATTCCTACTCAATGTCACATTGTTTAGCTTCTTAATGTATTGTCATCATGTCATTCATCTGAGCCATGGAAGAATGCCCAACTATTAGTGTGATTTCTGCCGTCTTTCTAATCCTCATGCACTATTGTTATCACTTTCTGGAAGTGTTCTCTTATTTAACTTTACATCTTAGGTTTGACTGATGACTTTTTGAGGGTGAAGTCTGTCATAATCATCATGTTGCACACCAAAGTAGAGAACTTAGAAGATCACAGATGCTCTGTAAATGATTGCTGAGCAAAGTATGCTCACTAATATTTATTGAGTCATTGCTATGTGGTAGAAAGTGAATGTAAAGCATTCTTTTCTCATTTGTTCTTAGAATGGAAATGTAATTGTATTTGAGTATTTTTTCTTGGTATCTCTGGCACAGTTGTGAAGATATGTTAGAGCTAGCTGAATAAGTTTATGTGATTTTGAGTAATAAATATATTGCTAGAGTGAGTTGAAATTACTCATTCAATTATCATCAAATAATTATATATTTTGGTGTACAAAATGGTCATGGATATGAAAAATTAAGGGAGATGTCATAAATCTTATCATACTCTGGTTAGATCCCCTACATGGCTTCTCATTTTGCCGCATTTTCCTTTTCCACTAACTTGAGAACCTCAGTTTTCTGTACAAGAGAGTAAAGATACTGCCATCATTGTTTCCCAGGGCTATTTCATAAGTATACCACATAAAAGTTCAACTAATAGCAAAACACTGACAGACTTCACTCTACGATTACCCTCAAGAGGTAATATGTCTGGGGAAGTGACAGAGAAGGGCTCTCCTTAAGTGCTGAAAATGATTCTGTTTTCTTACCTAAATGCAAGCACATTAATTAATTCTACTTAGAAAACTTTATCTAATTGCATGTACATTGCCTCCTATAATTTGCTTTTTTCTTTCTATTGCTTCTAGGATATACATATGCTGCTCTACCCAGAACACATCTCTCACCTATAGTATTAATCTTGATCATAGTTCTCATCTAACAACTTTTCAATGACCTGATTTTTGCTCCAGTGGACTCTAATTGCCTCAGGATTGTGACTCTTGGTACTCAATAGAGTTCCAGGGCTTCAACATATGTTTGTAGAGTGGGTTTTTCACACAATGTCGTTGATGTGATTTACTGGCAGAGTTCACTTTAAAGTGCTCTGGTAACCAATAGAAAAGTATAGGGACTAGCACTAAGGCAGAGGGTTATGCCACCTGCCTGTAGCTCTGACATACCATATCGGCACCAGTTTAAATTCTGACAGCTACACTTCCGATCCACCTCCCTACTAAAGTACTTGGGAAAGCAGGAAAGACTGCACAGGACATTGTACCCCAATCACCAACAGGGGAGACCGGCTCCTGGCTTTGGCCAGGCCTAGCCCCACTCATTGTGGCCATTTGGGAAGGTAACTAGCAGATGAAGGATCTTTCTTTCTCTCTATCACTCCCTCTGTTATCTCTGCCATTCAAATACGTTTTTAAAATACATAATATATATCCACAAATTCATAAACATACAATGTATAGTAGCCTGAATATAAGTCAATGGAGAATCAATATGTCTATTGCTTTCTAACAGCAAAGAAATTGTTGAAATGCTTTTCTATTCTTTCATATATATCATATATGTAGATGAATACATTTCTGGTGTTTAAGATGTTAGTGATTAAGAAAGCATTTTATAAACCAGGCATCTTTCTACTCTTTGCACATACAACTTTGACCCATATGTTAAAGCCATAGGTTTTATCAAGTGATTTTTTTTTCAGAGAAAGAACTATTTTCTTTTTGCTTTTTAAAAAAGGATTTATTTATTTATTTTGGAAAGGTGGTTTTACAGAGAAAAGGAAAGGCAGAGACAAAGATCTTCCATTTGCTGGTTCACTTCTCAAATGGGGAAAAAGCCCAGAGCTGAGCCAAGCTAAAGGCCTGAGCGAGGAGCCTCCTTTGAGACTCCCACTCAGGTGCAGGGTCCCAAGGCTTTGGGCCATCCTCGACTGCTTTCCCAGACCACAAGCAGGGAGCTGGGAGGGAAATTGAGGAGCTGGGACAAGAACTGGTACTCATAGGGGATCCTGGTGCATGCAAGGTAAAGATTAGTTAATTGAGTCTTCATACCCAGTCTTCCCCCGAGAAGAGGACTATTTTCAAGTTAACTTTTCTTAGAAGATCTTGCTGTAGTTAAGTGTGGCAGCCACATCTCATTACATGCACTAACTGTGGTTAGTTATTTGTGGCTACCCGCAACACTCAACTAACAATGATTCTGACTTATCTAAGCTCAGTCAGTAAAGACTACATGCTTGATCTCTGCCATGGATACTCTAAGGTGAGGGAACACAGTGTATCAGGTACACTTTGTTTGGACTCCACATTCTGATTGAACATAACAAGGGCATGTGCAGATCACCCTTCTGTATAATTTCTGAGAGCTTGTAATATGTTAGTGAACCTTCTGAATATCTCAGATTTGAGAAATTTCATGCAGATTTCACAGATCTGCTATAATCGGGGGATTTCCTATATAATCAGACATTGGGGAAAAATTATTTCTCAGATCATGTTTTGAAAACCTTGCTTTGGAAGATGACAAAGTTAGGGAACTTCTTCAGATCTGGTTCTCAACCTGTCTAATGAATGTTTCTTCTCTGTGCCCTTGAACTGACAGTTTTATCCAGCAAGTTGGTCACATTTTTAAACGATATGTAAATTGATTATTGATGGAGAAGAAACTGCTGATGGCAAATGCAGATTACATCCGTTATTTAGTCTTTGATCTCTAAAGAGCATGGACCTTCACCTTGGCTTTAGCACAAATATAGTGAACCTACTATATGGAACTTGTTTAAATATAGTTTCTTTATAGTGCAACTTTATTTTTAGTACTTTTAATTATCTAAAAATATATAATTTTATCATTTGCTGTGGTTACTTATTGTTGGCAATTTCAAAGAAATGAAATCCACTGAGGTCTATAGTGTTATAGGACCTGAGGAAACCCCATGTTTTATGTCTCAGTCTTATGTGGCTTCTCCTTTTGCTGCTTGTATCACAGTGAGTATTTATCTTTTTAAGGCAGAAGACTAAATTTATGGTAGCAAAACCATGCCTAGTAATCCGTATGACAGATGATCTTGAATGTGGAGTTGAGTTCTAATAGTGTTAAAAGCATATTTGACCTCCACTATTTGGCATATGCGTGATAAAAGGTGAGAAAGAAAAACCTTTTATCATTCTCTTATTTTTTAAGTGACCCATCAGCCTACACTTTAGATTTCGGGAGTTACAAGAAATTTCATTATAATTTTCCAAACTAAACGCACAACTCTCGGTGTTGCTTAAAATCATATTTTGAATTTCCAAAGGTCCTGTGCTCATAAGCATAATCCCAAATGTAAATTGAATGTCAAGTGGGTGTCTTGCTCATTTTATATTCACAAATTGGAATTTCAATGTGATTTAACATGTATATGACAGGGAGCTCTGAATACATCACTAGCTTTCATTTAAATCACTCTTATCTCATTTTCTCATTTTGATCCAAATCCTCTTGTATAAGGGTGAGAGAAATAATTTCAACACGCATTTAATGAAACATGAAATCCATATTGCCAGAGAATATAATGATTAAATACTGTCACAAAAAATAATTTAATCTGTCTCTTGAAAATTTCAATTCAGTTATTGGAAATAGTATTTGATAATGAGAAATCAATGCTATTTCTCATATAGTTGGTTTTCAAAAATTATCAATGATTAGTTTATCAAGCAAATAAACTCAGATAGATTACCAACACAGTTTTCCTCCAAATCTCTTTCCATGACTGTACAGGACAGTATTGATACATTCATTTGGTTATCTGTCTTCCTTTTTTAAAAGGCCAGGAACAATTTTCTCAAACGATGAGGCTAAAGACAGGCGTCAAGTCCTCGCATTTCTATTTGCTAGTTATATGACTTCGAGAGTATCATTTAGTCATTCTTAGTCTGGCATCAATTTCTCAATTTTATCAAGTAATAGCTATGTCCCAGGGCAAATGTCAGATTTATAATACATGTGACTTATTTATAAGTATGCTTGGAAAACAGCAAAAGTTCAACATGTAGCAAGACAGTTTTTAAGTAAATTGCTCAGCCTGGCAGCAGGTAGTATAATTGGAATGCAAATATTAATTTTGCCTAAATTTGGAACTAAAAAGACTTTTCATATTATTAAATGCATTTTATCCCTACGGATAAACTAAAGGCAAAAGTAGTTAAGATTCAAAAGGAGTTTATCAAACTTATGTTTCTTTGTGTTAAATCCAACAATAACTTACAACTGATAATGGTTCATCAATGTCATTTCAAATGTGGTTACCTCTTGCTTATTATTGTGACACTTCGTACTTTTCCTGTCCAACGTGTCAGAGCCCTTGGCTCACTGAGGAAGTGGAAGTGACTTCAGCCATGACCGCCTGAAGTCAGACAGATGGCTGCGTTGACTTCAGCCATCTGCCCTGCCTGCTTCTTTCCGTGTTGGCTCCGACCACTGAGCTGAACTCTACCCTTCCCTACCCTGACCTGAAATGTAGAGGAGTTGCTTCTTGTATCCCTGACAGCATCTTCTCCAACAGGACTCCAAAAGCCCTCCTGTCATCTCTTACATAGGAGGAAGGGGTAGATCATTGATTCTCTGTATCCTCTCACTATTTTGGATTACATAAGATTTATTCTCACTTTTTTACATGAAAAATCAGCAGGTCCTCTACAGGAAATCATAACTATAGATCCAAAGCTCTTGGCACATACTAAACAAGTGAAAGTCAAGAATGAAAATTATTCCCCATTTATTAAAAAATAAGTACCCATTTTTAGAATGTTGTTGCCATAAAAAACTAGTATGCCCTCTCAGCATGGTGGTTTGAGGATTTGTTAAAATAATATAAAATTTTAATTAGCAGCTTTAATTATGAATCATGATGTCATATAATATCATATATGATCTGTATTTATAAATATATATTGTATGTATAGTATATGTAAAATTGTGACCAATTTCCATATAGGAGTTCAATGAATGATTTTGGGATATAAAAATAGATTCAGATTAATCCTTTATTATAGACAGCTTCTTTTTAAAAAGGAATTTTCTGTCAACACAGACTATATCAAAATAACGTCTTAAATTATTTCTCTGGGAAAAATACTTAAAAAAATTTTTTTTACTTAAGGTTCTATCGACCACCCCTACTGAAATAAATTAGACTGGTTACTACCTTATTATTATTCAAAACTGAGTGAGTTCTCAGTTTTGGTTGCACACAGGGACTTCATGGGTAAATTGAAGAGTTAACTTCCTTTGCCTGGATCCCTTGGGTCTATTCATTCCATCAGGAGTGCAGTGTGAACACCACTTACTCTAAGTCATTCTAATATGCAATACACAGAGTGAGAAGCTTGGCTCATGGTAGAGAAAGAAGTCAATAGGTAAGAAGGACCACTTCTTTCTCAACAGTGCTAAGTGACTAAGTGCTGTCAACGTTTTTCTTGTCATTTCCTTATAGGTCTTAAAAGTACCTTCAAAAAGAATCTGCCAGGCCCGGCGCACTAGCCTAGTGGCTAAAGTCCCTGTCTTGAACGCGCCAGGATCCCATATGGGTGCCGGTTCTAATCCTGGCAGCTCCACTTCCCCCAGCTCCCTGCTTGTGGCCTGGGAAAGCAGTTGAGGATGACCCAAAGCTTTGGGACCCTGCACCCGCATGGGAGACCCGGAAGAGGTTCCTGGTTCCTGGCTTCAGATCAGTGCAGCACCTGCCATTGCGCTCACTTGGGGAGTGAATCATTGGTCAGAAAATCTTCCTCTCTGTCTCTCCTCCTCTCTGCATATCTGACTTTGTAATAAAAATAGATAAATCTTTAAAAAAAAAAGAATCTGCCATGTAATTTTCTTCTAAAACCTTGTGGGGACACTTGAAAATATCAGGAAACTTTCAGTTTTAGAAATTGAATGAGGTAGTGTCTGAATAGATTAGTTATGACGAGAAACCTAAGCGGTCGGGATTCTAGGGAACCTGTACCGTGTGCTGGAGACTGATGGAGAGGGACTCTGCTCGTCAAATGCCTCACCAGTACGTTCCCCTAGTCTTGTGCCTTTGATATCTCTCTTCTGGAAAAATAAATCACTACTGTTGCTTACACAGACACACACACACACACACACACACACACACACACACACACACACTTTTGGCTTGCAAAAATACCGAAGTCTGTAAAGCGTTTGGGAAGGACTTTGGTCTCCTGCACTTTGTGGAGTAATAGGCCGGGCGGGCACTTAGCAGAGTCTGTCTGGTGGTATCACCCAGATAGATCATATCTTCTCTTATATGCAGATATTATATCATACAGGCTCTACATTATTTGGACAAATGTTACCTTTCCTGTCATTCTTAGCCACCGTACAACGTACCTCAGCATACCATGTGCTGACTGTAACAGCCGTGGTTTTTTTTCTTAGATGAGACTCACGCTTTCCATTCTCCTGCCCAAACATTATCTTCTCAAGATTTCCTACTTGTGCACTCATCACTGAAAGCATAGGAAGTCGTGAGTCAAAAGGGCAAGTGGCTTGACTGTTCGCCATTAATTTTTTTTTCCTGTAAATGTTGACATACTACATACAAAAATAGCAGCGAGTTGTTGCCTATGGCTTGCACCATGCTTCTTGAATTTGTTTGCTAAAGAAAGCACTGGAACGGGCATTTCTCATGCAGAGTGCACACTTACAAAGTAGTTGGCAGGAAGCACATGAGAAAACAGTAGATGATGACATGAATGTATTACATCTGTTCCCACCAGTGGCATCATTGCTGCGCACATTTTACATATTGAAAATCAGAAAGACGACTGCTGTGTTGTTCCTTTTGGGAAACAGGCTGGTATGCAGTGTTTAATTAAGTATTTTGAAACCAAGCTTTTGTAGGCCTGTTCCACTTTAGCTAAAGTTATGACAACTTGTCTCTGTTGGTTTAAATCTCTGTTAGTTTAAAAAAAGAAAGTTGAGTTTATTGCCTCCCCCTCTCTCTTCCTCTTTTTTCTTCTCTTTCCCTCTCTCTTTTGCAGATACAGAATCTAAGTATTTCTAAGTGAAGTAAAACAGCCTATTTTAGAAATGTAGGAAGGGTAAGTTAAAATTGTTGTGGATTTAATGTGGTGACAGTGTAAACAGGCAGATAACAGATTAATCCAATGAAAAACTTCAGCTTTTTGTATAACTAGTTTGATAATGATGATGTATTACCATTGAAATAAAACCACATTTGCTCTTTCCCTGGTACTATTTTGGTATCATGGAATATTCATAATTTAGAAGAAACCAACTCATTTACATTTGTCAAAAGAATTTCCTCTCTCAGATAACTGACTTATCCAAACAACAGCTCTTTGGTTAGTATTACATATACACTTATCATTTCCTTGTACCTGTTTATTAATCATATTTCTCATCAGAAAAAGGTACATGGGGTTTTTATGTCTCCCCAAGCTCTATTCTGTGTCACAAGTTTGAAAACCCAGTTAAATAAAAACTTGGTTCAACTGTTACTTAAACTTTTGATGTAGTATATTCAAGACGATTAATTATATTTATATTTCATGATTTTGCATGAAAATTATTTTCCGTTAATCTTGGGAAATCAGGTGCATGTTACAGCTATGGTCTAGCATTTTTGCCCTTGACTTGACTGGGTTTATCCGTATTCTAGGAAATATGGTACAGCAATACAGACCGTGATGTTGGTGCTCCTGTTGCTACCTTGAAACCTGTGCCTTTGGTTTTTGAATCACATGGTTTTTGTTGTTTTTGCCATGATATAACTTTCCCTAAAATATGGCTGATGACATAATAAAAATCTCTGATAACATCTCCCTCCCAGTTTCTCAGTCTGAAGCCATTAAACAAAGACAGAAACAACGATGCTAAAGACACTGTGAAAAATCTAGTGCTTACAGCTGGTTGCAGCAACTTCAACTTGCGCAAGATTCTGTGTTTGTGAAAACAGCCCAAGAATCTTTGAACAGGATGTAATCAACCTCCTTGCTCCTGAGAAATCCTTCAAAAATGACTTCAGCTGCCAAAAATAAGAATGCCGCGCACAAGCAGCCTTTCCTATGGCTAAGGAAGAACTAGCCACACGTGTGAGTTATTGCAGGCTTCCAACGAACAAGCAAGGAAAATGACATCCCATCTACCCCACCCTAAAGCATACAGCATCAGACCCCTCTGGGAACCCAGAGTCCATTCTAAAAGGTGCCAACAATATCAAGGAAGACTCCCCTCCGCAGCAATCCAAACGGTAAGTGACCCAGAACAAAAGGATTTTATTTGGCAGCAAATTTGTGCTGCCACTCCTTCTCCGCAGCCAAGCTGCCCTGTCTTGCAGAAGGCAGAGCAGTTAAATACTTGTTAGTCACCAACCCCAACCCAGATCTTTCTTTGTTTTTCAAAATATTCTTTGGCACATTCTGTGACAAGACTCCAGGGGCTCGGCGGGGGAATATTCGTGAAGGATCCTTTAGATAAGTTTCCCTAGAAAAACTCTGCACCTACCTCTGTCAGGCCTTGGCTGCTCAGTCCACATGGGCTGGAGGTGAAAAAAGGATCCGGTGTGATGGCTTCTCCAAATTACCAGAAAGAAAGAACCTGGGATGCTTGTCCTTTAAGTGCCTCTAAACATGGCTTGCATAGCTGGATCTCAGCTTATCTGTGCCTTTCGGCTTTCGCTTCCATACATGGATCTGTTCCCAACAGTAACTCCAAGCTGTCGAAAAGAAGCTATCTGGCAGCTCTCTGCTTCATCCAGCACACGGATGATAAAAATACACATATAGGGATCCTTCAAACCAGGCCCCATTTCCCACCCCATGGTCCTGCCACTCAGTATTTCTGCAAATATTCTTTTGAGATTAGCATTTCTACTTGCTGGAAATTTAGAACACCAATTTTCTGTTTCCCATATAAAGTCTTAAAGTATCGTTTTGCTTAAATTTAGGAAGACAAAGACAGCATTATGCTTCCTCACCAAGATCTTTATCCTGACACAGTATAGGAATAACAGGCTGTGTAAGACTTGAGAAGTGTTGATTGAGTTCATGTATGAATGGATGGCTGAGCATGCAGATATGAATGAATGGCTATATGTTTTATGTATGTATTTAATTGGGAATGATTGTTAACCCCCTGGAATATTTGTCTTAACAGAAAGGGTAACAGAAGGTCCAGGTGATCAAAATCAGAGAGAAGAGGTCAGGTTCTTATTTACACATTTTCTAAGGAGAGTATCACAGGTCTGATTAAACCACTATCTAGCATATGGCTTCAATTTTACAAAGCATCTCTGTCATCTTAAAAGGTGTGAAACTCCATGGAATACAGATTATTATATTTGCTCACTGTGAACTGCAGTTTAAGTGACACTGGATGAACAGTTTTGCTAGTAGAAGCATTCATATTGGTTGTTTTGAAATCAACATTAAAAAAAAAAACTTTTCCTACTTTCAGTTTCATTTAACCATTACATGATAAGAGGCAAAAAGAGAAAGAGAAATTTCCAAATAATTTTCCATGGATTCAGTTATTGTTTAAAGATCACTTAAAAACTCTTACAGTTTCTCTTTTTTTAATGGTAAAAATAAATTTGATGTGTGCAGGTATAATTTAAGAGTTGAAACTTAAATTCATTTGCTTGAAGTAGAAAAACAGGAGAAAAACAGATTAAGCAATACTGGCAAAAATGATAGTGGTTACAGGTGGCTGACGGGCGTGCAACTTCATCATATTTTTCTCTCATCTCTGCCTATGATTACAATTTCTACTCAACTTTAAAAGAAAAAGTGTAAAGCTCAAGGCAACATTCAAAGCAAAGAAAAAGTACAACACAGATGTATTCATGACAAAAAGAAGCAATTTTATATTAAACTGCAACATCATTAAGGCCAGAACAAGAAGCAACAAGCCTGTGTTCTTTCTTTTTTTTTTAATTCAAAACTTTCTGACATTCCAATCTCCTCTTCCCTGCCATCAATTACAGCTGTGCTACTAATAATGACTTATATTTAATAATGATTTATTAATAATTATTTATGATGATTCATTTAATAATGAACACGCTATGTAGAGAGCTAAGCTAATGTGGCTCAGTGCTAGTCATGATGGTACCAACGATCCAGGTTCCTGTCTTCCTTTGTCATTTTGTCCTTTATAAGTCCAGAAGCCAAGTTATTTTTCCTGTTGTTGCTTGTAGCTAATAAGGACCGTGTGCATCATTCTTGGCTCCAGCTATCAACAGAGATCCCTTGAGTGGGACTTCATAAAAATTTTGTATTTATGTGTTAATAAAGAGCAGATTCAGCTCCTCTCCTTCTCTTCTGAGACCACCTATCCCCAATTTCCCTCCTAGAGACCAAAGCTGAAGCCCTGAGTGACAACAGTTTTTACTGGATGATAAGCCCAAAGACAGGGGCCTGGGTGGTGAGGTGGATGAGGCAGACAGAGTAAAGAGACTTCTGTTCTGGCCAGTAACAACTCTGATTTCCTCTCTGGACTTCTTGTCATATGAGAAACATTAATTAATGCAAAAAGTTGATTCTAAGTTATGGATTCAAGACTCAGACTAAAACGCTGTTCTCTCGTCCTTGGTCCTGTAGCTTCCTGAGTTTTATGAGGTTGATCACATCACAGAATTCTATGTTTTCACTATTATCGAGTAAAGACTTCACTTTCCCTGCCTACAATTTCCTATTGAGATGTTTGTGCTGCAATTTTATGCATTATAAGAGATTATAGCAATATAAAACATTGCTCATTTGGTACATAAGAGACTGAGAGAGGAGCTGCACAGTGAATCCAGTTAAATCTAACAGGGCTTGGAAGACTGCTTTCTGTCAAAGCAGCATTTGGGGACACTCTGATTGGCTCAGCTTCAGGTCTCTCCAGAATTCTTCCCTGAAGTTAGCAACATCCAGGTGTAAGACTCTTCTACGTTCCAAAGTGCATTTGCCCATTTAGGGTCAGCCAAATTGAGTTAGTATATTCTTGGTGAGGTTGGCAGTGGAACTGGGTGTTTCTTGCTTCCCATGAGTTAGTCAGGAGAAGAATCAGGACAGTCATTTCTGTTCTTCTCTTTCCCAGCTGTGGAGATTGTGCAGAGGAAAAAAATCTGAGTAAGACACTGAACTTGAATGGTTTCTTCTGAATCTTGTAAATGTGCAAACCAGGATTTCATGTACTGACATATATTCATCTAACTCTGGGGGAAAGATACAGTTCGCTTATTCTGAGTGTGTGATTTTATAATATAGGAACATTCAGCAGGCAGAACCTTTGTTCTAAAGAACTAGTTATTAGAGTATTTGGAGCTCAGAGAGAGACAGCAGGCAGGCAGGCAGGCAGAGAGAGATCTTTCTCTTCCATGGTATTTGAAAATCATTGAATCATTCTCCAAATGTCTGAAACACACAAAGGACTGCCAGGCCAAAGCCAGAAGATAGGAACTCAATCTGGGTCTTCAAATGACTGTCTCTGGATCCCAAAATAAACACCCCAAATACCCAGACCGACACACTGTTCTTTGAAGTGAGGTGTTCTGAACTTACCCTCTAAAGTATGTACACAGACATACAGACATTTCACTTTGGTGGAAGATAATGTATCCTGTATTTTAAGATTCAGCTAAGCAACTCTGAAGGCTTCATTGAGCCCATCACCAAGAATTCTAAAGCACATAAAAGGGGACTTCAGAAAGTTCAGATAATTTATGCTTAGCCATTATTTTAAAAAATATTCCAGAGTGTTCAGTTTTGTAAGAGCTTTGCTGGTTGACAGGGTAGTGAGTCAGTGGAACTGCAAATACTGTGATGTCAGAAGTTGAATTCGTGTGTATATATATATATATATATATATATATATATATATATACATACATAAAATTTGCCTACACACACATATACATTTCTACGCTTTTTTTTTTCTTAGAACTCACATTATAAGCTCTAAAAGGACAAACACATATCCTCATCATCTTCACATTTCAGACTCTGGAGAGTATAGACATAGGCTAGATACTCAATTGAATTTTTCCAACCACGTTTTTCAAAGCCTACTCGTGTTTATTTTGCTGCTTGGATATCCTTAGTCACCTTCCCACTACTTACTTGTGTCATTGCGTTTCACCTATGTTTACAGGTGTGATTACAGATTCGGAACAGTGCAGTGACTTCCTACCCCTGCACAGTGAAGTCAGTGGACTTACCTTTCCCTTTGTTTTGGATTTCCTCTTTTTCCCTTTTATCGTGAGAGATATGTATCTCATAAACCGCAGAAATAATTGTACTTGTTCTAAGTATCAGGGGTTGAAATTTATTCTGCTTCAGTCCCAAGGCATAGTTTCTATGGCTGTCAGCGTGGCTTCAGCTCAGATAGGCATTGGAAAGTCCCAAATACTAAAATAAGCTTTTCTTTTAAAGAGTTTGTTGAACTTACAGTATCTTTCTCTTTTTCACTGACATTTCTATAACGTTTATTTGTCTATATTGCTCCAAAAGAAAGGTTGGAAAAACCTAATGAAAGGGGCTGGCGACCAGAATTTTCAGTCTATAAAGGTAAAAAGCCAAGGATACTCTCAAGTAAAGGACTGGCAATGAAGTTAGAGATGGTTATTTCACAATATTGCTGAAATATGTGGGACGTTAATGCTTTATAGGCCTTTTTCTTATTTTCTTTTAATCTTCATTTTGTTTTACTGTTCAAGGCTCTTCAAAATGTTCATGGAAAAAGAGAATTAAAATATGTATTGAGTTTGATGTAAAAATTTCTAACACATGTAGCTTGTTTTTCATAAATATTGTAAATGAGGCTTACATTTTGGCATGATGGGTTAAGCTGTTGCCTGAGGTGCTGGCATCCCATCTAGTTATCAATGCAAGTCCCAGCTATTACCTTTCCCGTCTAGTTCCCTGCTAACGCACCAGGGAAAAGCAGCAGAAGAGGGCTCAATCCTTGGGTCACTGTACCCACAAAGGACACCTGGATGACGCTCCTGGCTCTTCACTTTGGTCTGGCCCAGTCCTGGGTGTTGGGGACATTTGGAGAGTGAACCAGAAAATGAAAGATCTCTTTCTTGGGTATTTTCCCCCACCCCACTTTCTTCTCATAGTAAGTATACACATAATAAACAACACAGTAAATTTAATGAGCCAAATAGTATGTGTTTTCAATTTTAAAAAATCAGGTATCTCTTACTGTTCTTCCTTTAAGGACAATTTCCAGTGAATATGATAGTTTCTTATTCCTTTAATGTGGAAAATATCTCCACTTTAATAATTAAGCTATTTCTAAGGATTACTATTAAAGTGAAGACATTTTATGGAGAGGGTGGGCTTTATTTGTAGGTGGTTGGGTCTCGAAAGAGCTGAAAGTGGAAAACAAAGTAGGTAAAAATTCCTAATAGTTAATGTATTGGTAACAGGAAAAGACTTATCATCTAAAATAGAAATTTCTTTTTTAGTTGAACAGGTATTTTTAATATCATCTTCTGTTAGGTGCAGACACTGTTGATTTTGTGCTATTTTCTATAAAAACTGGTTTAACTTTCTACTGAAATCATTTGTTTCTGGGAATTTCCTGCTTGGAAATATTAAAATTGTATAAACAAATTTACTGTTGGGACAGGGCATTTCAAATAGTATTTTTCATATTGAGTGAGCAGTGATCATTTGTCATTTTCATGGCATTGATCCTGTTGAAGTATTTTTGAGTTGTTCAATCTCTGCTAATTTTTCTTCTAGTTTTTCTATAAACTGTTGTTGTTTTCCTATGAATCCATCTTTCATTTTTTTGCAGTGTCATATTTTTATTATGCTAAAACACACATGGCATGTCATTTATCATTTCAAGCATTTCTGTTTTCAAATTTTATTTTATTTTTTTCATTAATTACATTGCATTATGTGACACAGTTTTATAGGCACTGGGATTCCCTCCACCCCTTCCCAAACCCTCCCCCCATGGTGGATTCCTCCACCTTGTTGCATAACCACAGTTCAAGTTCAGTTGAGATTCTTTCATTGCAAGCATTTACCAAGCATAGAGTCCAGCATCTTATTGTCCAGATAAGTTCAACGGCTTGTTGGGGAGACCACCTCTGGTCTGAAGGTAGAGCCGGCAGAGTATCATCCCTATCAGTTAAAAGCCCCAACATCACATCAGCAACAATTTATAACGGTATGGAATTATTAGACATAATATTGAGTAACCAATATGTTTTAAAAATGCAAGTTCTGAACCACATCCTGTGACTACTTCATTGACATTTTAATTTTAGTTTATATACAACTGGGTTCTATACATCTTAAAATGGCTATAGATTACTGTTCAGCTGTCTTGTGTCTATTTTCATTGTAATATTTAGCATTTTATAGCATTGAAGCATAATTTTGCTGAACCTGGCTTTTTTTCGGGTAGTCTAGACTGGCTTATAACTCTAACAAGACATATGTCAACAATTTAGGTGCAGAACAGTTTCAGGAGGGGTGTGCAGAGAAATCCTCAATACCTTAGTGAGGAGTAACTGATCTTTGTGTCCCACCTAGTAAGGTGTAAGTGCATCCACACTGACCGTTTCCTGTCTGGTTCTAAGCTTTCCTTGTTGTTCTCTATCTATTCTAGATTTTTTGTTTGGTTGGTTATTTGTTTGTTTTGAGGGGTTTCTGGAGCGATATACTTTTAATACCCTATGTTATTCCGTAATGGGGTGGAAGAGCAGAGAGATCTTCCATCTCCCTAGAATGTGTGAGGAAGACGTGAAATACAACCTACCAGGATCATAATTGGTAACTCACTGACAACAGATTCGAATCAGCATTAGACAATAGTAAAACTACAAAGACATATAAGGGGACTCAAGAACGATCCTGACAACCTCTTAACAGGAGGTCATATGCACAGAGTGGCGGGGGGACCCCAGAGTGGAGCAGGGGGACAGGAGCAGGCTTGTATCCCAACCCTGAAGACTCCCAGATCCTCACCAAGGACTATCGGTACGAGCACCAAGGACTACATCCCAACTGCAAGGAGACCACAGGGAATTGGAGTGCCTTTGGAGGCCGAGAACTCTGAGGTCATCCATTCCCGCTTGGATCTCCCACATGGGATGGAAGAAGTCCAAATCCTTCCTCACAGGATCAAGGGCATCAGAACAATAACCAGGAGCCCTGAGCAGTCCGCAGAAACAGAAGATCAGTAAAGTTCCTTCAGGACTAGGGAGGGGAGCTCTCTGTGGTCCTCGCTTGGTTCCAACTTGGGGCCCCCACCGTCTCTCTTTTTTTTTTTTTGACATTTCAATTTTAGTTTATACACAACATATAACATACATAACATAACATGTTATACATAACATCATATCATCTTAAATTAAGGCAAACGTGGTATTTAACCTTTTGGGATTGGCTCATTTCCCTTAGCATTATGGTTTCCAGTTTGGCCCCACCATCTCTTGCAAATCTTATTTTTGATGATGTTTACAAAGTTGATCAGTGTGGGAAGGGTCAAGGATCAGGGCAAAGTGGATGAGATCATTGCTTCCAAGTTTTCTTTTTCTTCTTCCTATATCTGGGAAAGGGGGGCATATCGGGAGAGAAGCTGGACCCAAACTCTCAACTGCCTCAGCTCCCGGGCATGGGGAACTGCCACCCGATGTCATTCGATGGTCCCCAAAATGGAGCATGCTCAGAGAGTTCAGCTCGAGTGGTTTTGATAGTTCTGAAATGCTAACAATCTTGCAATCATAGGATGAAGGCATCCTTGCAAGGTCTATTGGCTGACATACTCCACCCAAGAGTTTCCATTTGCCCAGATATTTGCTACAAACACTTGACTGGGGTAGTTGACCAGCTTGTTCTGTCTTCTTCCCTTTTTCATCATGGCAGCAGATGTCCTATGCAGGACCCAATGGATTGCCATATCATCCAGGTGCATCTGGGCATGCCATCCATGGCTCCTTCTTAACTGCTGACGAGGCCCAGTTCTGATACACAGTCAGACCACAGATCCTATGATTCTCTCCAATGGTTGGTGTTCTGAGTCCAGCAGAGACCTCATCTGAAGTGATCCTAGACCTGACTCTTATGTGTGCTTCCCAGTATGGGGGTCTGGCTCTGTTCATCACCCACATCAGCCTATCCACACTGATAGTTGAATTTCTGGGTCTGTTCTGTTTCTTACGTAAACCAATGGATGCTGTAGCCCAGCCTAATCCTGCCGACCACATACTTGGCCCTCACATATACCAGTGGGAACTACAGTCTTGCTAGAGCAGATGCCCAATAACTACCAGCATGCTCACTCCAGCCCGGCTTCCTGTGTTTGCCAGTATGTGCAGCAGACTGGTCTAGTCTGTCCCACATCCCATTCAGTTCTCTTACACATCAGTGCATGTTGAAGCCTAGCTCAACCCAACTGACCCCACTATCCAGCCCACACTCATGCTATGGTGCCCCTGCCTGTCTAGCCAGGCCCTCCCCCAGCCACTGGTACTCATGCTCACTAGTGGGAGTTGCAGCCTATCAGAGAAGAGCCCATAATTTCTCTACTGGCCCCCCTCCCAGTCCTGGATCTTTAACTCTCTAGCTGGTTCTGCAGTCTAGCTTGACAGGACTTGCCCAGCACTCACCAGCTGATGATGCCCAAAGCCCAGCTAGCCTGCACTTACTCTGGCTCATGCATGTACCAGTGGATACAGTGGGTTAGCCCAGCCTGGCTTTCCCCCTAACCCAGTTCATATGTAGGCCAACAGATGTTGTAGCCAGCCTGGCTTGGTCTGCCCCCACTTTCAGTTCTCATGCTTACTAATGGGAGCAGTGGTCCAGCAGGATAGCCCTTACCTGGCTTGCACCCCCTAGTCTCACGTATGCTGGTGATCCTAGACCTGACTGTGACCTGGCCTGTCTCACCTCAGCTGCAGCTTAGCCCAGCCCAGTCTGTCCCCAGTTCCAACTCATGCTGTTGGGTGCTGCAGACCAGCCCAGTTCATCCAGCCCCAACTTCTGGTCCTAATGTGAACTGGCTGGTGATGTGGCCTGACAAAGCCTGTCCTGCATCCCGTTCTGGTTCGTAGATCTGCTAGTGGGTATAATGATCTGGCTCAGCCTTGTCACCCCCTAAAACCTGACTCACAGGTATCCCAGTGGTTGGTATAACCTGGCTTGGTCGGGGCTGCTCCCATCTTTGTTTTTTGTACTCACCTACAGGGATTGTGTCTGGACATAAGAATTCTCCAAGCTCCTCTATCAGGTCTCCTTCCAGTGGCAGATCTCACACACACACACACACAGATGACAGATGAGTCTTCGGCACAAGCTAACTTAGTCTTCCTCCTGTCCTGGTAGGAACAGTGGCCTTGCATGACCAGTCACACCCATTCTGGCTCTTACTGTTGGCTCTTACAGACTAATCACATCTGGTCCATGCCCAGACACAGCTTTCGCATGATTCAGCGGGTACTAAAACCTACCCTAGCTCCCATATTACACCCACCCTGGCTTTTACAAGTACCACTAGGTGCTGGAGTCTAGCTCAGTCTGGCACACTCCAGACCCAGTCCACATCCATTCTGAGGGACACTGCAGTCATATTCATCCCAGATTGCCAACCCCATTCCAGCTCCTGTGCTTGCCAATGGAAACCACAACACAGCCCCCTTAGCTTCTCAATCAGACCTGTTCCCAGCCGCAGATCTTGCATGTGCCAGTGGTTGCTCTGACCCAGCTTGGCATAGCCTATTCCCTGTCTTGGCCTTTGCCTTCGAATGCTGCAACCTGGCCTGGACCACCCCAGGCCCCAATCCCAGCTCTGGCTGGCAGGTGCTACAGCCTAGGCCTGCCCAGTCTGTTCCCATCTCTAGCTCATGCAAAACTTGTAGGTGTGGTAGCCTACTCTGGCACGACCCACAATCCAGCCTGGTGCCTGCACATGCCAGTGAGCTAAAGCTAGCCCAGCCCTGCAGGGTCCACCCCACACACTTGCCAATGGGTGGAGCTGCCTTGCCCGACCTGACTAATACCCAGATGGAGCTATTGCCCACCAAGACAGTTTCCCAAGTTCCCCTGCTATGCTCACTCCCAGACCCAGATCTCACATGCACTAGTGGGTGTTAGGTGCTTATAAGGCACAGTCTGCCTCCTCCTTCCTGGCCTTTGTATGAGATGGTGGATGTCATGGCCCTGCTAGCACCACACCCTCTTCTTGGATGCTCCTGTGGGTGCTACAGCCTGGAGCAGCCTAGCTTGTTCCCAACCCCAGTACCCATGAATGTCGGAGAGTTCTATGGTCATGCCTAGCTCAACCCATCACTACCCACAGTTAGTATGAAAACAAGCGGAGACTCTAGGTTCCACAGGGGCGGCTCACATATTCTCCACAGATTCTGCCCCAGACCTTGTTCTCTCACATGGTTAGTGTCATGGCCCAGCTCTTTTATCCCTGTTCTCACTGGTGGGTACTGTGTTCTAGCCCTGCCAGGTAGGCCCCCAGCCCTAGCTTTTGTGTACACCAGTGAGTGGTTAACTTCCATGTGGATGGGCATATAGATCTGACCCTTAAAGGTCCTATAGTTCTCTCATCCAAATGGTTTGGTCTCAGCCTGCAAGTAAGTAGGCCTTGGCAATGGAAGTCCCCCGGAAGTCACTCACCTGCAATGTACTCCCTCAGTGGCCTTCCCTCCCACACACCTGCTTATAACCCTCCCTGATCAATCCACCAGCCTCATACCTGGAAGTGCAGGGATTCTGCAACCCAGTCTTCCAGAGCCTAGTCTTCTCATAGGGTGGTGTGCTGACCTGGAGTTCTGCCCACTCACTAGGGTCCCCAGTTCCTGACACATGTCCTGGCCTGGGACCTTCCCCCTCTGTACAGGCCCACTTAAAATTCTCCGAAACTGGTCCACCAGCACACCAGGCCAACATACTAACCTAGAGCTCTCCCTTCCCTTCCCCCAACAATGCCTAGGCCCAAGCTTGTGGAGAAATCCCCAGGTTCACTCTGCCGGCCTGGATGTGAGGCCCCAGATCACTGCCTGGCCCTGTTGGCTCCCGAGAAGCCCAGAAAGCACAAAGTTACCTGTGGCACATGATGCCGGAAAGCCCATCTTTCAATTCTTTACTGTAAATATTTTCCTGGCCTATTGTTCGATGCTTATACTTTTAGAATTGCAAAGTTTTCTTGGTTGTTTATTCTATCCTTGTACAATTTAATTCTCTGCCTCTGCATATTTTCTTTGCTTTGAAGTCAACTCCATCTGAAATTATTACAGATGTACTTCCTTTCTCTTGATTAATGCTTATATGCTATATAATTTTCCACTATTTACTTTCTGCCTGTTTATAAGATACATTTTTAGAGTTATAGATTGCTGTCTTTTAATAGCCTGTTATATTTTAATCACCTCTGCCAACCTTTTGTTTTAATTATGGTGTTTATAATATCACCTCATTATGTAAGCATGGATTAGTTATAGGTTAAATCTCTCATTCATGTCTTGGTGTACTGCTTGCTTTATTTGACATTTATTTTGCTTTGTTTTTTCTGTCTCCTTTTGCATATATTGAAACTCTTTAGAATTGCATTCTGATTTATTTTAATGTTTTTGACTGTATGTCTTTGCATTGCTATGTTCCTGGCTGTTTTATGTTTTCTTACAAAAGTCCACTGGCTTCATCATTCTACTAGTTTGAGTGAAATGTGGCAGTTCTCCCTTTATATATTTTTTCACTCTCCCACTTACATCACACTTGATCTTATTTCCTCTATCTATACTTGAAATCACATCAGTGTTATAATTTTTCCAGCAACTATCAAGCCTCATTTAGAAAACAGAAGAAAAAAATCCTTTGTGTTTATCTGTATTATTTTCTCATTGTGCTTTACGTAATAGTGTTTAGAAGTTGCTTTTTTGTTATTTCTTTTCTGTATCGAAAATACCATTTAGCTTTTCTTTTAGGAGAGGTTGGCTAACAACAGTTTCCCTTGATTTCTTTTATCCCAGAGCATTTTAATTTAGGTTCCATTTCTAAAATGTACCTTCACAGGATATAGAATTCTGGCATGCAAATTCACTCCATATATTGCTTGAGAAATGCACTTCTACCTCCTCTCTCTGGTCTCCAGTGAGAAAGAAGCTGGAATTCAAACTGCCTTTTCTTTTATTTGGTGTCCTTTTTCTGTCACTACTTTCAATATTTTCTTCCTCTGGGTTATAGACGTTTTGGTATGACATCATAGATAAATAGTGGACAACAGTGAACGTTTGCCTCTTCTGACGTTACCTTAAAGAGTACAGTATGTCATGCAGCCTTGGGAGGGTGGAAGTCTGAGCTTCCTACTTGAGATTTTTCTTTTTTGGCATATTTTGAAGTGATATTAAGCTGGAGTAAGAAATGACTTTCCAAGTTCTTTCTTTCTAGCTAGTCCCTTTCTTAATCCATTTGATTTGAGAGAACAGGTTTTTAGCAGGACTTTTCTCCGCTGAAAGTTCCATGCTGGGACAGTATAAGGTAAAGGAAGACTCAGGAAATCCACTGATGTGCTACTAAAGGCTTTCAAGTCTTTTCATTGGCCTATGTTTTCTCTGCCTATCAGTTTTATATGTGTGTCATCCATGATGCTCTGACTTTGCAGTTGAACTTAACGTAAGCATAGGAAAATATTTCTACTCCGTTGAAGCAGATGTCCGAACCAACTATATACATCTATATTCAATTTAAAATACTACGTAAAAAATTAAAATACTATTACAGAGAGAGAGAGAGAGAGAGAGAGAGAGAGAGAGAGAGAAATGAGAGAGAATTCCCCTCCTGCTGGTTTATTCCCCAAATATCTGCAACAGCTTTGGTTGAGCTTGGGCAAATTTGGGAGTGAAATCCAGATCTCCCATTACGGTGGCAGGAGCCAAGCCACTTGAACCATGAACGCCACCTCCCGGAGTCTGCAGAAGAATGGAGCCAGAGTCAGGAGCTGGTTCCAGGAATCATACCCAGGTATTCCAATGAGGCTGCCTTAGCTGTCGCTTCAACTGTTAGGCTAAATGTCCACCTCTGAATCACCTGTACGTAAAGAAGTAGCTACTAACTCCCTACCCAGCCAAATTAATGGCTAAAATCAGTTGAATTTTCTTTATTGGTTTGAAGTCATGTGCCTCATCCCATTAGCTGTCATTAGATATGACAACTACTACAAGGAAGGAAAAAAAAAATAGGCAAATACAGACAAATACACAAGCAAAGAAAATAGATTTCAGAGTGATGATAAAGAAATCTGAACGAAGTGGATTCTATTTAGGAATTTGTTATGATCAATTATAGTTTAAATAACTGTTTTCTTTATTTTAGTTTCCAGCTAGTATTTAAAATTTAAAAAAATACAGATATTTGTTTGGATAGAAGACTGTAACACAGCAACTATGCACTTTATGTGCCATAGTATGGCTAAGCAAGTATAACAACCTAATACATGAGTTAAAGATATGCAATTAGTTCAGCACACATTTAATGTGAAAATATATATAGCATCAAAACTGCTTTTATTGTGTAGAAAGAAAAAAGTTCCTTTATTATTCTTAAACAGAAAAGATTATGAGAATTCCTGGGCTGAACCGATAAAGAAGTTAGCAGTACGTAATATGTTCATGAGAAAACATTGCAGGTGGAGCATTTGTCCTAACAGTTAAGTCACCACTTTTGATGCCTCTGTCCTGTATCAGTATGTGTATTAGGGTCCTGACTCTGCTGCTGTACTCAACTTCCTGGAAAGTGTACCCTGAGAATCTGCAGATGGTGGCTTCAGTGACTGTATCCCTTCGTATGGGAGATCAAGATCGAGTTCCTGGCTTCTGGCTTGAGCCTGGCCCCTTAAAAGCTGTTATGAGGATTAAATCATAAGATGGAGGCTCACTCTCTGCCTTTTAAATAAATATACATTTTATATAAAAGGAAAAGATTGCAGAATCATCAGTATTATCAGTATTATAACCCAATAATAACAACTTAAAATTAAATAGACTTTGAGCTTGATAACCATTTTCCTTGAAATTAATTTTATTAAATGGTTTAATCTGAATAAAATTTTAATGAATCTTTTATCCTTTCATGGTTGAATGCTAACATCCAATTCTGAATTTACAATTCAGCACAGATTGCCTATTTACTTTAAATGACTCTTTAGATATCATTTTTAGGTGTAGTCAAATATATTCATTATTTAAAAATATAGTTATTCCATAAAGCACAGGTCCAAAAGGGTTCCTTCTCAAAAATAGACCTACCATTTCAATTTTATTGCCTTACTCAAAGGACAGTTAGAGCTCAGCTACAAAATCTTAGATACATATCTAGTCCAATTTCTCTTCTATTTTTTGAGTTAATCAATTTTTTAGTCTCATAGCCACAATGCACAAATTACTATTTTTAAAATATCTTGCTTCAGGGTCCATTCCTTCTTCATTCTCTGTTATTCCTGACATTATTTGACCTTTGCTTTTGGAATAGTGCCTGAAAAAAAAAAAAAAAGATATGTCCCTAACTGAACTTGGAGCTGGGAGCTCTCCCACTCAAATCACTTTGTAATTGATTTCTTTCTTCATAAGTGATGATACTACCCTTGTTAGTGTACCAAACTAGAAAGTTTCATGAAATTAATTTCTGTGTCTGCATTGAAATTGCCAGATTCTTTAAGGTCATCTGAAATATCTCTTAAATCTACATAAATCAACATAATTTCCATTGCTTTTTTTTTCTTGGAATGAGTTTCTTCCCTTATCTTCCTCATACTGATGTCTTTGTGTACATGTCATGCTCCATTGAGTTATATTTTCAAAGAAAATAATGATACCTCCATTAATAACAGCGTATTTCGCATTTATTGTTTTGATAAATATATTTTCATAAACCATCTCTACATTTCCAAAGAATAACTCTATATTGCTGCCTCCATTAACTACAGAAAATTTCCACATTATTTGTTTTGATAAACATGTTTTCATAAACCATCTCTGGTTTTCTAAAGTGACCACAAGATAGTATTTAAATTTCACTAATGTTCCATCCAGATACATCTCCCATCACTCCTTCTACTGTGTATTCTTTGACTTGAAATTTATTAATTTAAATATGCATTTATTTTTAAGATGGAGTTATGGAGTGAGATGGGGCTGGGGCTAAGAGAGACAGAGTGAGTAAGACTCTTTCATCATTGATTCATTCCCAAATGGGCAGGACAGCTGCACTGTGGGTGAGGTGGAATTATTATTTAATTTTAATGAACTCTTGCACCTGATTTTTTTCTAGAATTTGTTCCCTTTCCAGTTGTTATTTGTCCTTCAAGATCAAACTATATACCACTGTGAAGATTTATTGAATTGTTCCTCAATGTTACAGCTGGCTTGTACTGATTCTTCTGCAATTTATGAAGCTACTTATTCTCTTTGGTTATATATGGCTTCCTTGAATACTGGTATTCTGTCTTGTCTAATATTGCATCTCCAGCAAATGAACAATGTTGGATACCTAATAGATATGGTCCAACAATGAAAAGGGCAACATATGACACATGAAAGGAATAATAATGTTACATAACTAATGAGGATCCAGTGAGTTTTTTAAAAAAAACGAGAGGTGACAAGTTTAGAAGCAGAGAGCTTGCTGCTGTCACTTACAGCAATTTAACACTTAGTAACTATTTTGATTACCTTACTATTAACCATAATTATCTTTCACCTGATGGAGAAATTGGCCACTAACTTTGTAGGACTTGGGCTTTTATTGATGAATGTGTTTGCTTTAGTGGGAAAGAGCTCTATTGGCAGAACTGACTGAGTTGAATATATTTCTGTGGCTCGCACCTTTCTGACTTGGCTCAGTCTCTTAAGAAATCAAGCACACCATGGCGAGCAGAAAAGCTTCCTTTGCTCTGATGTTCACGTGACTATCAAAACCTATGGAAAGAAACTCCCAAACTTCCCAACTGATTCTTCTTCTAATTTTCAATTTTCCCACTAGGCATTCTCTGGCATTGCTATCTGATATGCATTTCTTTTTTTTTTTAAGATTCATTTATTTTTATTGGAAAGTCAGATATACAGAGAGGAGGAGAGACAGAGAGGAAGATCTTCCGTCCGATGGTTCACTCCCCAAGTGGCCACAATGGCTGGAGCTGAGCCAATCCGAAGCCAGGAGCCTCTTCCAGGTCTCCCACACGGGTGCAGGGTCCCAAAGCATTGGGCCGTCCTCGACTGCATTCCCAGGCCACAAGCAGAGAGCTGGATGGGAAGCGGGACTGCTGGGATTAGAACCCGTGTCCAGATGGGATCCCAGCGCATTCAAGGCGAGGACTTTAACTGCAAGGCTATTGCGCCGGGCTCCTGATGCTCATTTCTAAACTGCCCACTGGACTATCAATCATTTGGTTCTTTATCTTTACTGCCTTAACAGATAGATGACTGCATAATCACCTTCTAGTTTTGCAAGGCTGCACAAACTTTCTTACCTCAGTATTGCTTTCATTGTTGGTATAAAGCCAAATAATCATTTTAAAATGCAGGGTCGGAGCTACAAACATGGTTAAATGGTAAATGCCATAGTATGAGATGTATACTAACACGAGTTTAAAAACTAGTTTGTTACACTGTGTGTGGGAACGTGATCTATATTCTAATAAAATAATGTATCCTGCACACCTGCATTAACTCTTAGTAAAAGACATTATATTTTGTCTCAGAAGAGTTGCCAGTGGCATTCTGAAATCATTTACTTCTATGTAATAATCAGGTACTGGAGCATATAGAAAGAATCATTAAATTTTGGTAGAAGTATGGCAGATGGAAACTTTACTCTTCTCAAGCACTGGGTTCCTCTGTCTAACTTTGCTTCACCTTGCATTCCTGGCTCCTAATATGATTACTTCCACAATCCAGCTAGCAGGGTGGTTACTGCTTTGCTTACCACACTCTGCGAGACATTTCTTGACACTGCATCCCTACTTAAGTCTTGATATATTTTTAATAACTAGAAATCATAGATTTAGGGGAGAATGCCCATGTAAAACTGAGATGTTCTCTGTTCCAACCTTTTATTTAGATTGATTATTCTGGTTATTGACACACAGGTAGCCCAAAACTGAAAACTTGCTGCATCTCAGGGGACTTCGACATTGTCGCCTGCTCTTCTTCGCTTCTCTGTTGTAGAAGAGCTGACACTTGTGCGTTTCATCAGGTTTTTTATTTTCGTTTTGTGCATATGCCCTGGGCTGCAGCTGTAACTATCTTCTCCCACTCTGGTGTATCTTTTTCATGTTGTTAATGATGTCTCTTTACTTTTTCCTTGGTTCTTCAAATAGCTCATGAGTAGTATTAATTCCAATGTAAAGTGTTTAGCTGGAAATTTTTTTGCTACCTTCTCTTAAAATATTTTAAAATTTATATAACTGGAGCAGGTTTCATATGTTTCTCAGTACTGTTTACAGAACATGACACTTCCCATCTACCCATTTTCCCTCTTTTGCTCCATCCTCCCTCTCTTCTCCCTTCCTTTCTTATTTTTTCTAATTTTTGCAGTTTATTTTATAATCACTAGCTTAATCCTCCACTAAATAAAAACTTCAACATGTAGTAAGTAGAAAAAATGCTGTTTCTCAGGAATATGGACAAAAGCTACAAGCAGGGACTGGCACCATGGCTCAATAAGCTCATTCTCCACCTGCAAGTGTCATCATCCTATATGGGCAATGGTAGGTGTCCTGGCTGCTCTTCGTGCTATCCAGCTCCCTGCTTATGGCCCGGGAAAGCATTATGCTTATGGGAATGACTGACTTCACTAAGCAAAATAATTTCTCTCCAGTTGATTACATTCTTTAGAGTTCTATCAATGAAGCATTTGAAGAACAGCACAGAATGAGCAGGTACACATTTTTTAAAGATATATTTGATTTATTTATTTTCGAAAAGCAGATATACAGAAAAGAGGAGAGAGAAATATCTTACATCTGCTGGTTTGCTGTACAAGAAGCTGCAATGGCTGGAATTGAGCAGATTTGAAGCCAGGAGCCAGGAGCCAGGAGCTTCTTTTGGGTCTCCCACATGTGGGTGCAGGGTCCCAAGATTGTGGGCCATCCTTGGCTGTTTTCCCAGGCCACAAGCAGGGAGCTGGATGGGAAGTGGAGGAGCTGGGACATGAACCAGCACCCACATGGGATCCCAGTGAGTGCAAGGTGAAGATTTAGTCACTAGACTATCTTTCCAGGCAGGGTGAGATCTGTATTTTTAGAAGATCACTCGTGCTGTTGTGTAGTTGATAGATACACAATCATATTTTTTAAAACTCCAGAAAACATCCTGTTTGATCTTAGTTTAAGATTGTGACACCAGATATCAAAAAAGTATTGACTGTACTTCAGAATTTTTATAGAAAAATTGAAATAAAAGTTAAGTTTATTTTGGTGCAGAATACATTTTTTGAGATAAATGTATGATTTTTCATAATATGTGCTTTGCCTTATAGGTTTTAGCAAACCCTGTTATGCATGACTTTAAAAATTGTCGGTCTCTTAAGTTTCTTTTTCTAAAAATTAAAACTGGAAGTACTAAACCTGGAAGCATCAGGATACCAAATGTCATCACATATGACATGACAGTTTCAATCAAAATAGCCAGGTGCTGTAAAAAGAAAAGACCTGTGAAATGTATGGGACAGATTGAGGACTCCAGAAATTAACCCGTGATCTAAAACCAACTGATTTTGAACACTGAGCTAAAATCACTCCCTGGTGAATGGCCCAGTCTTTATCACATGGCGTTTGGAAAATTGGATCTCTGCATATAGAAGAATCAACCATGAATCCTACATTACACCCTATGCAAAACTCAAGATACAATGGATCAAAGATGTCGACCTGAGATAGGAAGCCATCACTACGATTGGAAAATGCCGGAAAAATAGTGCAAGACATTGGCATAGGCAAGGACTTCAGGGAGAAGACTACGGAAGCACAAGAAATAAAGGCCAGTTTGGGCTTATGTCAAACTATGAACCTTCAGTACAGCAAACGAAAGTCAAGAAAGTAGAGACAACAGGCAGAAAGGGAGATACTATTTATGAAGTACATGTCTAATAAGTGATTAAATCTAGACTATTTGAGCAATTGAAGAAACTCAACAAGAATGAAACAAGTAATCCTGCTAAAAATTGGACCAAATATATGAACGGGCATTTTTCAAAAGAAAGAAATAGAAATGGCCTCAGATGAATAAAAGTATGTTTATGTGAAGGAAACACAAGATGAGTGTCTCACCTCACTCCAGTAAGAATGGGTATCATCCAACCACTGGACGAAAAACAGGAAAAGGTAGTCTAATAAACTGTTGGTGGGAATGTAAGATCATATAGCTATTATAAGACAGTAAACTGTATGTACATTCTTCAGAAATCTGGAAATAGATCTACCATCTGACCCAGCCATCCAACTCCTGGGAATTTATCAAAATAACATGAAATCAGCATATGAAGTAGTTAATTTATACTCTCATGTTTGTGGTAGCTCAACTCAGAGTAGTTTATATGTGGGATCAACCCAGATGTTCATCAAATCCTTCCTTCCAAAACAGAATGAATCCAGTTGAGATCAATCTGCTTACTGATCAGCAAGTTCCCGAAAGACTAATATTGTTTTCCCTTTTTATCTGGTAGAATACAGTATAATAAGATATAATAAGTGTGGGTGATTTTGACATTTTGAGGTTTGGTTCTTGCTTATGATTGCTATCTATAATCATGAGGTACCAGGGTTATAAAACTTTCTACTTGTTGAACCCTTTGTTTAATGGAGAATTAGGCTTGTGATTATGAATAAATTGAAGGATGTTATTGTAATAATTAAGGGAAAATGAAGAAGGAAGGAGTAGATAGGGTGGACATGAGGAAGGCAGGCAGAGCAGGTTGGGAAGTGTCGTTACGCTCTTAAAACTGGAGACATGTGGTCCTGGCATTATAGCCTGGTGGCTAAAGTCCTCACATTGCACCGGTTCATATCCCAGCTGCTCCACTTCCCATACAGCTCCCTACTTGTGGCCTGGGAGAACAGTAAGGATGACCAAAAGCCTTAGGAGCCTGCACCTGTTTTGGGAGACCCTGATGAAACTCCTGGCTCCTGGCTTCTGATCAGTTCAGCTCTGGCCATTGAGGCCACTTGGGGAGTGAACCAGCAGATGGAAGATCTTTTTCTCTGTCTCTTGTTCTCTCTGTATCCAACTTCCCAATTAAAAAAAAAATGAAAATATGGAATACCTGAAATGTATTGCCTTTTCATAAAACATAAAAATAATTAAGAATTATTTTAATATTTCATAAATTTAAGCATTTTCCATGATCATTTCAAATATACTATATGTATACACATGGATTTTTTCTTGTGAACAGAAATATTAATAAATAACAGGAGATTCATGACACTGATCATAAAGTGAAGAAAAAATATATATTATGGTGGTGTGACACCTACATATATATTAGGAGTAATGTAAAACTAAAGCACCCGATATTTGCCTGGGTCTGGCACATTTCACTAAGCCTTTCCAGTTTCCTGAGTTACTACAAAAGTCAATATTTTGCTGTTCTTTATTGGATGAATAATATTTTCTTGTGCTTATAAATATACCACTTTAAAAAATCCCTTATAAATTGAAGGACATCTAGTTTGATTTTATATCTGCTGTTATAAATCAGGCTACAATAAACATGGGAATGAAGTAATCTCTTTCATATACAGAGTTCATTTCCTTGTATTTTCTTAGTGAGATAACTGAGTCATAGGGTAGATCTAATTTTAGTATTTGTGAGGAATTTTTACCCTGTTTACCATATTGATTGTACTAAATCACATTCCTGCCAGTAGAGAATTACAGTGTGCTTTTTCTGTATTACCTAAACCAGTATTTGTTCTTTCTGACTTTTTTATAGTGGCCATTCTAACTGGGGTGAGATGAAGTCTAACTGTGTTTTTTTCACTTGCATTTTCTTAATGGCTAGTGATCTTGGCTGACTTTTGTTTTAGCTGCCTGTTTGAAAAATACCTAATCATATACTTTGCACATTTTTAACTTGCTTCCTTTGTTATTGGATTCTTTGGGTTTCTTATATATTCTGCTTCTCAACCCTTTCTTGGAAGCATATTCTCAAATAATTTCTCTCACTCAGCTTTCTCCTCTCTTGTGGCTTGTTTCTCTTGCCCTGTAGAAATTTCTTAGTTTGATATGATCCATTTGTCTATTTTTGTTTCCTCCTCTGTGCTTTTGGGGTCTTATCCAAAGAGCCATTGCCTCTTAGGTATCTGAATTAAATATCTGGATGGACAATGACGCTGTTCGAAATCAAATTCTTATCTTGCTACTCCCTCCACAGTGTTTTTCAGTATCTCTTCAAATTCTTCCAGATCAAATGTCATTCTTTATTTAGTACCCAAAATATTTCAAGATCCACTTCCTGTTAATTTCTTACAGCTCATCCATGGTTATCTATCTACCAGTGTTTTATTTAACCCACTCCAATGACTTGTCTTGCCTTTATAATCTGCACACACTGAAATTCTTCGAAATCGTCAAATTTCTTAGTTTTTATCTGTTCCGGCCGGCTAGGCCAGTAAGGTGGACACGGCGAGGAAGGATCTGGGGATGAGGCACTCACACCGAGACCAGTGATGGTGGAAGTCTCTCTCCCAAGCCTCTCTACGAAGCCCCTTTTAGTGCCTCCTCTCTTGACCTTTCACCTACTTCTTGTTTACTCTTTCCCCCACACCCTCATTAGCAGAATATTGGATACAGCTGAGTCCAATCAGACCCCATGCTTCCAGCCCCAAGCCCATTCCCTGTAGTGCTCAGCTGAACCAGTGCTAATCAACTCCTTAGCCCACAACATTTATCCTCACTATTTTTCTTTCTGCCTGAAATATCTTTTATCCTCTTCTTTAGGTCGCTTATCCTTTCACTGAATTTCAAGGTTCAGATTAGTTCTTTCTGCGGGCTCATCTCATACAATTTTGGTGTTTGAGACACAGCTGGCACACCTTTGTCACTCTATATTTGTGGAGTAATCACTGTTTTATTGATTTATGCTTGAAAAAGCTTCAAATAGTATAAACATAGGGAACAGGTTTTCATTGTATTTGAATCACTATTACTGAACACCAAGTGGATGTTCAGCACAACACTTAATTGAATATAAGGGTGGATCAATAAACGCTTTCTGATAAGGCTAAGTAAAAATCTCATGGGATAATTCCTTCAGTTTAATGGCACTCCTCACTCTCCAATCAGGGGAAGGATTTTGAGAGGAGCAGAGACTGACCTGGATCAAACAGTGGATATATGTATCCAGAGTTCTTTTGTCAATGGTAAAAGGGAATGTAGGGGATTCTAAGTGGCTAGAAAAGTTGGTATGAGATTGGTTTGAGAACTATGTGGAGTCCATTTGGATGGAATTCTTAGAGTGATTGAAGAGAATACCATAAACTTAAAGAGCCTCATTGTATCCAGGCCAGAATTTTGGTAGCAGATATTTGAAAAGGAGGAGTTTTAGGTCTAATAACATTACTATTCATGATATGATTTAATTTTGTTATCTGTAAGATTTTATGATAATGTATATACTCTGCAATCAGGAAATTACATTGACAGACACACATCATCTGTTGTTTTCAGTTAGCAGCTTCTGGAAGAAACACTTAGTATCTTCTTTATCACAAAAGGATATTTATTGTCTAAGTTAAATTTTCAACCAAGTAGAAAAATTTTATGGGAGATGGAGGAAGAAAGGTATAGCAGCGTATAATCCCTCATCAGGATGAAGTGTTGGCATTCCAACCAGTTTAAAAATATTTGCCATTGTACTTTGTAAATACTTTTATTTCACTTTTTTGAAAGTCAGAGTTATAGAAAGAAGGACAGACAGAGAGAAGCCAGGGGTGGGGAAAGGGTAGTAGTGAGATAAAGAGAGATCTTCCATCCTCTAGTGCCCTCCACAAATGGCCAAAGCCAGGTCCGGGAGTTTCTTGGTTTCCCATATGGGTGGCAGGCAACCAAATATTTGTGCCATCCTCTGCTGTTAACCAGGTGCGTTAGCCTGTAGCTGCCCCCATGGGATGTGGGCATTCCACAATGTTGTTCCCCACAACATGGGGCCAGTCTTCCCATATTTATATGATCATTTACTTTTAAAAGTATGCCTAGAGCTTTATAAATCAGAATCACGATAGGTCTCAAATAATCCTAATAGCCCTAAATAACTGGAATATTTAACTCATACATCCACAAAATGTAGAAGCTATTTGGTTGCACGTGTTCTGTGTGTTCAAATTTCAGACTGTATCATCGAGTGATCTTTGTAAATCCAAACCTAAATGAGAAGGCAGTATTCAAGCAGATGATCTTGGGTAAATCTATTTTTTGCTCTCCTTACAGAGTTTGTGCTTTTTTGTGTCATTGCAAAGGACATGCTCTCTTGCTGCCATTCTTTCTTAATTTATATCCCCCAATCTGTAAGCATCAGTTTGTTTATTTACAGTGAGATTGTTCAAGCTTTTGCTTGAGAGTCCCTGAGACAAAGATTTCTCATGTTTCTATTGTGCTTCAAGGTTTCTAGCTCATTGTAGGAACCCAGGGAGACCCTCCTGCCTTCATTGCGAACAGAGCCCTGTATCTAGGAAAACAATAAGGCAGGGGATGATATTTTATAATTCTTTAGGAGTTAGCCTCTGCATTTCCATGAAAGAAACATCTGGATAAGCAAAACTAAACAAGCTCTAATTATTTCTGCTGACAGTGGAGACTGGCGATTCTTTGTAACTGGACCTGAATATGCCTCAACTCAGGAGCTATGCCTAAGATACTTTGCAATAATCTGCTTATAACCTATAAAGCATGCTATTTGCCAAAAAAATCCTTGAATAAATGTTTGTGAATGTTTATTTCCATAAGCCCACTACAATTTTGCAGTTTTAAGACTGGATATCTATAAAAGTCACTGTTAAAAGGCTTTACTCATTATTTCGAGTAGTGTAGTAGGTAAAACTTATTCTAACTTCCTATGTAGTTAGGGTCAATTACTTCATGACTTTATAGAACAGGCAGGCATAATTATGAAGTGCAATGAAAAAAGGAAGAGTTTTTGCTTTTCCATGTTTTGCTTTGCATTTGTATGACTGAGTTATATGCTAGCCAGAGCCTTATGAGACTAGCTGAAATAGGCGCAACTTTATGGCAATTTTATTAGAATAATAATTGAATAGAAAAAATGGTTAGAATCCCTCTACCATTTTCTTGCTATATTCTCATTAGATTTCAGGGAACATTCTTTTTGGTTGCAATTTAAAGACATAAATAAGGAAGCATTCTTGTCAAGCTAGTTTGAAGCAGATAAATTGTGTTAGGTTGGAAATAACTTGCAGCAACTGAGTTGGGGTGGGTATATTTTAGAATTTTTAATGTTTGAAGAAGGTGGGGTGGCAAAAGTATTTGTTTCAGGGGAGATGGGTTAGGGGCCACAAAGTGTAGGGGTTTAATCTGCCTGCATAGAGGGCAGCGGATTTTAAGCTAGTCTTCATTCTGTTTGAGGTGGTAAGTAGAGGTCCTTTTAAACTACCTGCTATGGCATGTGCCGAAAGCCACGTGCAGCCTGAGGAGGTTGGTGGGAACGAAGGTTCTTGGTAAAGTTTAAAAGCATTGTCTTAGCAGTTTAGATCATCCCAATGAGGGAACCCAAGCCATAAACATTTCACTAGCCTTTGGATTATCAATCTGTGCCCTGTTTCATTGGACTTGTAGGTTTAGGCCTCAGTGACCTTGTAGATTCTAACAAGGGAGGTTGTTAGATGGTGACCGCCAACCACCCGCTATTGGAATAATATCAGCAAGTTGTCCAAAGTTGTAACGGAAGCTTTATTCGAAAATCTGCTCCTGGGCCCCCTTCGCTCAGTAAGGAGGGAAGAAGGAGGAAGCGAAAAGGGTGGCTGACTTACGTATTAGGGAGTTTTATGCTCCTCTGCACACGGGGACTGGAAAAGGGGCTGTCTATGCCCTAAGGGATGTCCATTCAGGTGTGTCATTGGTCAGCTGGAATCCCGCCAGTGCAGTGAAAAAACTGGCTCCTGTGACCCCCCTACTGTTTGGGGCTGAAGCCTGGACGATATGCTGGGTCTGGAGTAGACCCAGCCCCTCACTTCCAGTGCCCTGGGTAGCCATTAGTGGTTAAGGCTGATAATTCAGAAAAGACCTTCAAACATGCCTGGGCAGTGGTTCCAGTGGAAAAATGAATGAAAAACATCTGAAGAACGTCACGTTTCTGTACATTCTTTTATGAGCTATGCAAGTCCAAAGACTACTTACAGCTATGAGAACTTGGCAATTACTATATTTATCACCCTTAATATTCATGAACATGAGAAAAAAGCATAGAAAGGGCTACAGAAATTACATATGCATTATACAGAACCAGTGTTCCTCTTGAGATAGTTTGGGAACAGGAAAGCATGCTCAGTATATCACTCTGTTTTTCAGTTTTTTCATCCCGGATATAAAATTTCAACCGAGCCAAAATATGCGACACATTGCTTATCCATGAATACAGTCAAGCAAAAACTACAGCTCTTCAGTGAACAGCCTTAGTCATTGAGGTTTGTTTTTAACTTATTCTAGAACGAAGTAACTCTGGTAAGTGTAAAGAGATGTTTCGAAGCATCCCTAAGTATGGCACCTCTGTGTTCTGCATCTGTTTCAAGAATGTAGAGGGGCAAACACTCAAAGCATGGGCTTCAGATTAAGAAATAGCTGAAAAATCACAGCAACCTGACATGAAACACTTGACCCAGAAGGCTTATTTTCAAAGAGTGGTATTGTCCAACTATAGGTGTTAGAGTTTTTGCACATTAGGTGCGTACAACAGCTAATTGCCCGCAGCCGGGTCTTCTTTTCAGCCTAAGTTTGCCGCCATTAAAGCCAAAACACCAAATGAAGCAATAATAACTAGGAGGTTCTTTATTCCAGTTGGTAGAACGGGGCTGGAGGGGGAGAGGACAAGAGGGGAAACGTCTCCTGCCGTGGTGGCAGGATGGAGCTGCCACGGAAGGGGACAGAGGCAAGACGGAGGATGGAGAAGAGCCAAGTGGGGGAAGCAGCAGCTCGCACAGGGGAAGAGAGAGGAAGAGGAAGTGGATAGAGAGATAGCTGTGCGCCATTGGTGGATAGGATTGTTGGAACTGCAAGGGATTGGTAGGTGGACCGGGATTAGTGAGAGGGGCTGCAAAAGATTGGTCGGCAACTGGAATGGCGCAAAATTTCCAAACTGTAGGAAAGGGGAAACAGAGCTAAAATACAGAGTTCAAAATGGTGGCGGCTTTCAGGGCCGATGTTTGAGTCACTCCTCACGATAGGGCCATATGTTGGTAGCTTCGAGTATGTGTGTACTCACACAATAGTGGCTCCAAGGATGCAGTTACTGGGAACTATCTGCAATTGTTTCTGTTCTTGCAGCTGCATTCACACCGTGTGCATGGGTTGCACTACCGTCTGGAGGCGGGAGAAAGTGTCTCTGTGCATTCCTATTCTTAATAACAGTTTCTGCACTGTTAAAATTTGAAATTGCAGTGATGAAATGACCCTTTAAGAAAACATTTGATAGCCTTCTTGTATATTAGCTAGGTAACAATGCTTTCTCATTAAATGGATACATTGCCTCCAAAGTCGGTCATCGTGTTTAACTGTGTTAGTTGATGTCTCCTTTCTGTAGTTGGAAGACTATGTGCAAAGCAATTTCATTCTTTCTGGATCCTATGAATATAATTATTTTATTGATACAGAGCGTAGAAGCTGCTCAAAAGGTATTTATTATTGAGCAAACTGTAATTGCAGTTTTCTATGTCTGGCACTACATACAATTTACAAACTACCTTAGCAGACCTTAATAAATTAAGCTTCACTCTGTGTTCAGTGTGTGTGTTGCTGTAGTCCTCCTATCACATGCATACAGAAACATCACACGAATATGAAAGGACAGATACGACAATGTGTAAGCAGTATTTTCTGAATTTATACACTGTGCTTAACTTAGGACTTCTTATCAGTAAAACTTGCTATTAAAGAAATATCCCCATTTAGATTTTTATGAGATGACATGATAACTCAAAAATCCTGTATGTTTTCTTTTTCTTATTTGTTCCTCTGCCCCTAAACGGCATGGATGAGGCTAGTCACCAAGTGGAACACGAAGTTTTTGATTCCACATGAAAATCCATTTGCTGTCTTCATCGAATCCTCCCCAATGAGCGTTGTCTGAGAAACTAATACACAGACCCTTATTGTAGAGCCTTGAGAGCCAGGCTCCAGCCTGGACAGCTTCATGCTTGCTACCACCATTCTGCCTCTGCTTAGATGCGCCAAGGTCTTTTTCCATCTTTGTTTGCTTTATGATGTAAAGGGAAGGGGGAAATTATTCAGAGCACAGTCAGTGGATCCAGAGTATTCAAACACACCTCTTAACAACAATGTCAAGTTGCGTTATTTCTGCATGGAATATTTAAAATGAAGGAGAACAGCAGGCCTTCAAGAGAGAACAGAGGAAGAGTTGGCTTTGAGAGCTTTCATTACCAGAAGAGAATGTTAACAAGCATAGAAATGTTAATCTTCACCGAAAAAGCAGTGAATGACACATCCAGTTGCAGTTCACCCAACCCTAGTTTAACAATCACTTGAGTTCTTATAAGGAAATGATTTTGAAGTAGGAGTATTTCGGTTTCTCCTGCTGAGTATTAATGCATTTGAAACATTGGAGGGGAAATGATTACAAAGAAACTGGAGTATCTGTACCTCCACCTACACTCTCTCAACTAAAGAAGATAATGTGCTTGCAGGAACATATGTTCTGTGGAACAGTAATTTTGTTAAAATGCATTTAATCCTATAGATTTGCAAAGCATCAGATCTGATTGAGATGAAATAATATTGCTACCACTCAATACTTATACAATAGTTTTGTGTGAGGGTCTCAATATCATGTATGAGGACAACTTAATATTCTTGTGTAGACATTTGGATTTCTAGCCAGTGTACCTTACCAAATTTAGAGGCCTGGACACTGACAACATCTCTCCATAGACGGACTTTTAGAATTTGGTTAACTCCAATGTCTTGTTGCAAGTCTGCAAAATAAGAGGAGCCCTGAACCTTAGTAGCCCATTCACATGGGTAGTTGTCCACAGGGTGTGGCTTTGAGTGTGTAAGGACATCATTTGTAGCCAAGTCCCACTGTTACTACAATCTAGCTCTGCCAAATAACAAATTAAACTGGACAAGTTTGACGCAGTCACTTCTTTGAAAGACTCAATGACCCTGACACAGACATTGCATGAGGTTTATTCCAGAACGAAAATCCAGTGAAGAGGCTATCTCAGACTTTCCAGCATTGTTGTAACATTTAATTTAAGAAACTTCCTTTAAAGCATTGCCTTTTGCCACATGATAATTGTTTTAGGGTTGAGATAACCATAACAGAGAACAAAGGAGTCCTTATGACATTGGGATTTGTGCAAGTTACAGCGCATTGTTGCCATGGGGATCAGCAAATATTCCTGATCTTGGGCACTAACTCTTCCTGCCAGACATGGGTAGGAGAAGGTGATTCTCACAGACTGTTTTCTCTAGACTAAATTTACAATAGAATTTCTATTGAATTAAAAATTTTCTATTTCAATTAAAAATTCCTGGTGACTTGCCCTAAAGGAAGCAGCCTGTCACTTAGGACAACTAAACAGTGAATTCACTACCGAATAGTTAAGATTTATGTAATTTTAATAAGCTCATGCTCTATCATGTCAAAGGTAGTGTTGAACCTGGGGATCCTTTGTGCAACAATTCACGTCATCTCAAAAGACATTATAGACATAAGTTACTGGTTTTAAAGGATTGCAATATAAGCTTAGCACATTAAAGTTAACTCTTTAAAAAAGTTACTTTAGTTTTTCAAATATTGTTACAAATTATGAGGAAACTAAGTTTGATTAAAACAGTTTTATGGCTTCTAGTCAAGGAACCAAAGTATTATTTTTCCTGATGTTTATTATTAAGTAATATGTCAACATAAACACAACTAAGCTTTTTCTCTTATAGGGTGCTATGTAGTTTGCAAAGCAATTTTACCACCAATAATTTTGCTTCATATATTTCATAATCCTGGAAGATAGACAAGGATAATAATTAATTATTACTCTCCTTTGTGAAGAGATTAAGGTGTCAAAAGGCTAACAATGCTTGCCCAAAGGTACATGGATAATTATGTGATGGAGTTCTAGGCTTATGAAGAAAAGAATCTCTCTACTATGGTAATAGACAGGCTTCATACTTCCTCTCCCGCAATTTCTTTGAAAAGCTCACCAAGAGCTTCAGATTTAATTATGTGGCCAGTAACACATCGTCCAAATTATTGCCTTTAAATTTTGTTGTGCTACATGGTTAAGTGAAATTGTCCAGTGGTTAGAGTTGGGTATCACTATGGCTGTGCAAAGCATACTTATCTTAGTAAAATTTGAAACATATCATAAAGAACTAGACTTTGTTATAAATGCTACCCAAATGACTTGTGGCTTGGCAGCTTTAGTCAGTTGAGCATTGCACAACTTGACCTATTTTCTGACATTGTTTTGATGGATGTCAAGGTAGCAAAACCAAGTTGTGAAAAAAGTATCAGTATTGTTGCTATTCTTCCCGGGACTCCCCTTTAAGCTATATTGTTTATGTAGGCTATTTGTTGAACTGTTTCCTTTCTTTCAAATGAGTATAATTCATCAAGGCATCAACACTTAGTAAAGTACAAGCATATTGATTGACTGCTTTAGGGGTTATAAAGTACATGTTTTCCCTCTCATCCCCATCACTCTCCTTCATGCAGGTGCGTTTCTCCCTGAACATCATTTATAAATGCTGTCACAAGACTTGCTACAAGGCTCATTTTTCTCATTGTCCCTTGAGGAAAGGTTTCAGCTTGCCCCCCCAGCCGGATCTGGAGAGCTAAAGGTTTCATATCTCTACTCAGCTTCCTGGTCTTCTACTCTTTAGTCTTTTAAGCCAGCCCATGACCTTCTACAGTGTTTATTTTCTGCTTAAATTAGAGCTGGCTCCTCACTCTTGCAACCAAAGCAGCTTGCTTGCTACAGAAGAAAGTGCTGTAAAGGATACTGCTTTCACTTGTGAACATCACTTTAAAACAGTCAAATATTTTTGTTATTGACATTGTTTATTACAGTACCATTAAATTTTCCTCAAATTATTGTCATTCATTCGCTAAAATGTTGTGAAACTTTTGCTTTGATTTCATGGGATTTGCCATGGATGTGTTTATTCCCTTAATTTACCCAAAGTAATATATACCTATAACAACCACTCTCCAGAATCTGCGTTTGCAAGTAACTCTCAAGCACCTAAGTTGGACACTTCTTTGTTTAGATAATATGTCACTCATTGCCAAACTTATTAGAAGAGAGAGAAAGCAAAATACTGATTACCTTTTTAATTTTTGTGAATCAAAGATAAATGTCATTTAACCTTTTCTTTAGGCTAGAGATGGACTTATTCTGCAAATTGAATCTCCCTAATCAGATCAATAGTGTTCCTTGTCTTCAATGAAATGGGTAAGAAATATATCCTAAAATGATGTGTGAGCTACATTTTCCTTCTGTGTGCTGTAACTTAAATGAATTGTAATCTAATGGATAGCATACTCAAAGGCAAAAAGTAAGTGCCACATAGTAAAAATTATATTTTATGAGTTTATTTATTTCTGACAAAGTCGTAAGTCTTTTCAGCACAAGTAGCCTCACTGGGTGTGAAGACATGCCTTCCTATCTTTGGAAATCATGGGAGGGTACAAGATTAGCAAGCAAGGGATGAGAACGGGTAATTCTCACTATTGTGTCCATGAGGACTAAAAATTATATCATCTCTCCCCCTTCTGCACATATGCAGCAGGCACAATTCCTTGGGAATTTAGGATTGGTTTAGGGCCAGAAAAGAAATACAAGTATAGCCATGTATAATCTTGATTCATAATGTATATCCCTTCTCTTTCTTAATGTGTAAAAATAAAGGTTGATGAAAACGTCTGAGAAAATCATACGTTGAACACTTGTCCCTCTCATCCAGTCTGCTTCTCCTCCCATGCCCCCAATTCAGTCATTATCACAATCGCTCACGCAATCACCTACATTTGAAACCAAGCAGCTTAACTGGTTTCTGGGCCTCCTGCCTGGAGTCCTTCCTGCCTCCCTTTCACATTGCTTCCAATATAATCTTTCCTGAGAGCGGATATGGTTTAAACACTCTGATGATTTACAAGTTTCAGCAATGTCCCCGAGTTCTGTGATTGCAAATTTCCTAGCTTGGTACACAAACCTCTGCATGCTTTGGCACCTGGCAGCATCTGTCTGCTCATTTATCCCTGTGACACACCTACCTTCACCGGTTCACACTCAAATGTCTGCCTTTGTCATCAGGGTCCATATGGCTATCATTATCGCTAATTAAAACCTCCTCACAAGTCCATTCCCATCCTTGAAGATCAAGTTTTTGAAAAGAAGTTCTCTTAACCTCTTAATGATAGAACTAATTTAACCTTTGTTTCTCCAAAACACTTTTAACAGCTTTTTAGCACCTGTCATATCAGATTTTCTTTGCTGGTTTCAGAAGCAGATGTTTGGTTTAATAGTTAAGGTCTATATTAGCAGGAAGCTGCATTAAGGAGCCAGAGAAGGAAAATGAACTCAGGCACTCTCATGGGATGAGGATATCTTAACTACTAGGCTAAATGCACTCTCCCAAGAGCACATAATTAAAAAAAAATGGAAATGTGTTGCTATTATTGCCATTCAAATACAGATGTTAATATAAATGTGAGAGACATTCATGCATGAGCATCTCATTGGTCTGTTTTGCCCATTTATGTCATCCTTTATTTTTCTTAAAGAGGCAGAGACAGAAATGTATTGACAGACGGATGGAGAAACATCTCCCATTTTAGTACAACCAAATGGCCACAGCAGTCACAACCAGGCCAGGCCAAAAATCGCAGGTCTGGGACTCAATCAGATTTCTAAAATGGGTAGCAGACTCCAGTCTTTAGGACATCACTCACTTCCTCTAAGAGAAGGCATTCACAAGAAGATGATTCAAAAGTAGAAGAGAGGCTCCAAGCAGACACTTCAAAAGGGGTTGTGGGCATCCCAGGCAGTGGCTTCACTGCTATAGTACAACACTTGCTCACCACAATTTTCTTCACGTATTGAGTACTACTCATTTCTTTCTACATGTTCTCCACTTGGTCCCCTAGCTCTTTTCATCTTGGTAGATCCCATCCATATCCAGCTTTCCCCACAGGGCCCTCATCCTAACAGGTGCGAGCCTTCTTATAGCCATAGCTTCTGCTGTAACAATTACAGAAAGAAATGGAGGGAGGGAAGAAGAGAGAGGAGGATAGAAGAAAGGAGGGGAGAGAGGTTTTCTTCTCTGATTTTTATCTTCTGGTTCACTCCCCAAATGGCCAGATGGTCAGAGGTGGCCAGGCCAATGCCAGGAATGTGGAGCCTCTTTCAGGTCTCCCACATGGATACAGGCAGGGGCTCAAACACCTGAGCCATCCTTAGTGCCTTTTCCAAAGCTATCAGCCATGGAGTTGGATCGGCAGTGCAGCCTCAGGAAAATGAACCAGCACCCACATGGGATGCCATCCACATAGGTGGCATCTTTACTTGCTGTATCAGAACACTGGCCCTGTAATAAAGGAGTTTTGATAACAAAGTTCCTTTGTGAATAACATGATCAGCCGAGCTCTGAACTGCTCTTCACCTGTAAAACATCCCTTCTTTCATTCCTTCATGTTTAAACCTTTTCTGTTGGGTTCTGTCTAATTTGGGTTCGGTATATCCTCTGTATGAAGGGGGAAAAATATTTTTTCCCAATATGCTCAATTGACAAAAGCTGGGTAAGAGAATGATACTACTTCTGAAGAAGTGAAATTAACATCAAAGGAGGTTAAATTACTTGTCCAAAATCAATTGGTTGGTTAATTCATTGACAGTTCATTCAAATACCTATAGGAACATAGACGCAGCCAAGCCTGCTATGAATATTTTGTATTCTTACATAGGTGAAAGCTGCATCATCTAATACTTTAAAATGCAACAGCTGTGAATTCTGTGAAACTCTGGAGTAAGAAAATACAATTTATCCTAGATCTTACAGAAATCGAGAGAAAAGTTGGGAAAATATATTTGGTAGAGTGCAAAGTATGTTTTGAAATTGTCATCCCTGGACAGCTTTCTTGCTATCCCTCTACTGAATAGAGCCAGATTTGTTTTCTTTCAGATTTCATGTAATAGCCTCTGGTAAAATACAGAATCCTATCTTTATATCTTCACCTTTCTATCTCCAATGTTGTGATGCAAGAGCTCAATAAATAATTTTCTAATAAATATATGAGTTTTAAAAACATAGGCTCTGAGGAGGTTCTATGCATTTGGGGAGATGAAAAAGCCATTTAGAATGAAGTAGACAGTATCTGGAGATGACTACAAAAGCCAAATCTTGAAAGGGCTTTGGATTCAAAATTAGAAACTTGGACTTTGATGGAAAGGGATAAGTAATCATTATTGTCATTTTTTTACTTCTTGCTCTTGCACACATATCAACAGGGTGAAGAACGGAATGAGGCAGAAGGGAGTTGTAATCAGGTAGACAAAAGGAGAAGACAATGCAACTATTTAAGACAGTAAAGTGGTGTTGCACAACTTTGGTGTGTATTGCAACCACTGGACAAGAGATAAAGACCAAAGAGGCAGGAGTACATTGGAATGGATTGTAACCTAGACTTTTAATAATCTTTATTAAGTTTCTCAAGCAATTATGATATTCATACAAAGCTGAGAACCACTGAAGTAGACAGTGAGTGTAGTCTTGGTGTAACTGAATGATCAGAAGCAAGGAATGTGCACAAAAAGAAGTCAGTATTAACTTTCAGGTTATTGTGGTTTTGGCTGGCATGGGAGTAATAACTAGCCTTAGAGATTTCATTGTTAAAGTAAAAGTCAAATATATTCTCCTCATTGAATGATGTATGGGCTCTACAATGTCAGTCCCAAGTAGGACATTGAAAAGTTGGGTCCAGAAAATGCTGTGGATATGGTAAGTAACAGATTATACAAACATCAGATTTTCTAATTTCAAATCTGTCTGTGTCAAGTCTTAAAAATCACAAATAGTAAGTTACCATACGTTTTAGTATATTTATTTTCCCTCCAAGCGTGATATTGTTTTATTGCCAACATGATGTACACATGAAAGAAAAGCTGAAATTCACTACAGTGGTTTTAGTTTAGTAAGATAATATTTGCTCATTTGTTGCCAACTTTTTGTGATTCATTGGACTTCAGTGTTGAACCCAACTCTAGATAATATTAAATCTTGTTAAAGATCATCTGAGAAAATATTTGCTCATTAACTTAGTATAAGAAGCTACCACCCACACATGAACATGGGGCTAATATTGGCTGATCTTTGATGGTAGTACTAAACTTATAAGAGTGTTTTGCACATTTAATATTAGTTTGACATTTGCTTAATGCCAGGGAATGATAGCACTTCTTGAAATGTAGATTTTAATTTAAAATGCATAATTGAGCAGATTCTGGGTACAGGAATCAGAAAAGATCCAAATAGTTTAGTTGCTAGATGTTAGATTCCCTTTATCTGAAACTTCTTAACAAGATAATTCATTTAAAAATAATTTCATGTAAAATTAAAATATTCCTTCATTTGCTATAAATGAGGCAACCTGGGGTAGTAGGTATGACCTAGATTTGGATTTAGTCATTCTTAAGCAACTCTCAGGCCTTGAGCTAATCACTTAATCTTATCTGACTTTAGTATTCTCAGCCTGAAAATGATAGGAAACTTTGTCAAATAATCTTTCTCCTCTTTTCACATGTCTGTGATTCTGGGTCCCAACAACTCCTTATCATTTTAATAGAGATATGATTTAATGTAATATATATTACTGTCAACATATTTTACTAAGTCATTGACTTTAGGTTTGCCATAGATATAAGATATTCCTTCAAGGGTTATGTCTGCATTTCACTGTAGGAACATTAATTATCTTGAGTCTTGAAAAGCTTCAATGTGACTCAATAATATGCCAAATTTGTTAATGTTATCATTAAATTACTTCTTAATTAAGGCTTAAAATTTCCAAGGATGTAGTTCAGTGCTATTTTAGCATTAAAATGACATAAACCTGTATTCAAGTTTTTTCTTTGTACTTATTACAAATAAAAGGTTGTTGTTAAAAATGTCTTATTTTTCCAAGTAAACATACGTTTCAAAATAATTCTGTGATACATGTATTAACTTATTAATTCATTGAATGTGTATCTGTTTTATTTCTCCTAATGAATGTTTTCTTATGAGGAGCTGAAATGATTTGCAATCATTTTCTTAAAGCTTTCTTCTTCCTTCTGAAAATGCTATTTTTTAAAAATATTTTCCTGCTTACAATAAAGACAGTGGGTTAAGCCACTGTTTGGAATGCTTGCATTCTACATTAGAGAGTCTGGTTTCAGTCCCTCCTGCATTTCCCAGCACAACAGTTAGAGCTTCAGCTAGTATGCCTCCTGGGAGGTGGTTGATTAGTGCTAAACCACTTAGGTCCATGCCAGCCTAGGTTGGAGACTTAGGTTTAGTTCCTGGATTCTGGCTTTGGCCTAACCCAGTCAAAGTTGTAAGCAAGTGGGGAGTAAATCAGCAGATGGAGGTGCCCTTTCTTTTTCTCTTTCAGTGCATTGCTGTATCTTTCAAATAAAAAAAAACAATATAAGCCATGAGAATCATATAACTCCCCCAAATTTGAGCTTACTGGAAACCAAGATGATTTCTCTAACTACCTGCCTATTGAGAAAGATTTACAATTCAGTTGATGGCTTTCTGTGCCTTCACTCTTTGTGAATAACATACCTCATTAAAAGAAAAAGTACATTCTTCTGCAATAGTTACTATGTAGAGGTGGTTTTGATGGCAAAAGAAAGGATAATAAGCAACCCAACACATAATTCATAATGCTCAGCATACTTCAATATTTTGCTGATGTACATTTTCCTCTGCAGATGATCAGTGGGAATGAGTACGACGGGAATCATGTTGATATAATAGCAGTATAGCTCTTGATTCATCGTAATTAGCTATCAGGCAAAAACTACTATGTTGTGATTTATGTGTGGAATGAAGCTATACACAAGAAGTTTCCCTGGGTTCATGCTGTTTTAAGATTCTATATTAGAAACATACTTGTTTTGACTTAAAAATGTTGACTTTATGGAAGTAGAGACTAATGGTCACTAGGGAAGCAGGGTAAAGAGATTGGAAACAAAATGTAGTTAGATAAGAACAAATTCTAATGTTTTAAAGCATATAGGGTGAATACGGATTTTTATTGCAGCCTTAATAAATTTGCTCCATTTCTTCTTAGAATCCATCTATTATTCCATCGAAAATTGTCATCAGGCATATACTCCGTCAAGAAATATGTAATTATAATAATTTAAAGAAGGAAATCTTAGCATGAATACTGAGTACACTCACTTATTTTCTCTGACTGTTCTGCGCTATCATATCATTGTCCCTTCTGTTCTCTTTATTCCACCCCACGATTCCCAGACTCAGCCTATCCATGCCAGTTGACCTGCTTGACCACCTGGGGTCTAGTCTTTCCCAGAGAGATTTATTGTACTGGTGTTTCAAGAGTCCAGGTGCATTCTGAGAGGACTGGAGACAGTTCAGAGGGAAGAGGAAAACATATTTGTTTGTTGCTTAACAATACATAGTGTCCTTCTAAGAAGAACCTTTTCTGTGCTCCCAATGTTCCTCTATGTTCTGGTTTTGGCAGAAACTTCCCTAGTGTTCGTAAAGACGTTGGGATTTACAAGAGTTAAATGACCCTCTCAGGGTCATGAGATCATGATTTGGGAAGCATTCCAAACCAGTTTTAGTCTATATCTTCCAAATGCAACTCTGAGATTCTTTCCACTAGTTCTTTCCAACATCTCTATTCTGGGATTATTATCAGTTGTGCCTGAACTTGTCTTTTGGAGTTCTTGTCATTCACTCAAGGACTTCATGAGGTGCTTTGATTATGAGAAAGGGAGACATTTTAAAGGTTATGTATGCTGAAAGCTAGGAATGTTAACAGGCTGTTAAAATAAGATGTAAGGATTTGTGAAGATACACACACACACACACACACACACACACATACATCCATACATGTATATATAATTTATGAAGGATTTGTGAAGATATATATGTACACTCTCACTGTATTGTATCATCTCACAGGATGATTAATGTTAGAAGCTTCCACAGTAGCACATGAGAAGAATAGCATTTGGCATGAGGGTAGTTCTGTTTCTGAAATATGTAAATTTGCTTCCACATATTCAGGATAAAGTATGACTTTGTCATGGACTCAGCACTGGCTTATTTCATTCAGCGTAGTGCCACTGGTGAGGACAGGATACTAAAATATCTTGAAAGATATGTGAACTTTGGATTCAGACTTCAGCGAACACACTCACATGCCAGCCGCAATGTTATTTTGTGTTCTTTTTTTACATGTTGTTGGTGGAATGTTATGATTAGCGGCAAATTATGCCTATGAATATAGACAGTGTTCAAAGTATGGTTCTGCAAATACTGTTGAAGTGAGGGAAGGGAGAGGAGCATATGGGGGGTGTGCAGGAGAAGGAGGGATGCGTGGTTGATTTCAAAAGCTGTACATGTGGAAGGCACAAAATCTGTTCTCTTTATATTAATAAAAATAAAAAAAATAACCAAAAAATCCATTAAAACTCCCTCAAGAGCAATGCTGGATACTTGTTAGGTCTTTTAGTCCATGTTGGGACTTCAGATAAGGAAGGCAAATGTTCTGTTACAACAGATTTTTTCCCAATCCACACTGGATAAAATGTGACTAAGAGTTCATTTCTTAATCTTTAGTCTAATTTCCCACTACAACTAAAACACTTAAGGATCCTCAACAGTCTGGCAAGTCTTACTTCTAATGAACTCGCATTTTACTAAATTACTCACCTTACCTCCTATTAAGACCACTTCATTAGTTACAGACTCTTTTTCAAGGGGCCTTCAGAGTATTGACTGAGACTGATGTCCATGGTCAACTAAGTGAGGCACAATGAATGCTATAAGAAATAAGCTCAGAAGAGGAAAGGACACATATAGCTTGCAGGACTCATAAAATTACATCACAGGACTTCACGTTAGCAGTTAACATGTAAACAGCTCAAGCAAAGAAACATTTCAAAGATGCATTAACATGTTCTGAGAATAATGTGGAATTGATTGGTTTGTGGAGAAGGTGGTTAGAAGGAAGACTATGAAAAGCTTGGAGAAACAAAGAATTTGAATGCTTTTGTACTCACAATTAAGGACTTTTACTTGATTCTGTAGATAATAGGGCAGGAAATGGGATTTTAAGTCAAAGTGATGTAAGGATATTAGCTTTTTTTTCCCCAGAAAAATGTCAGCTGCATATGGAGCATTGACAAAAACTAACAGTAGGGAAAACAGTCCCAAAGAGAGCTGTCTCCAATCTTGGAGAGTTGTTAGGAAGGAGATGCATGTTTCAAAAGATTCCATGACGTGTAATAGTAATAATTGCTGCTCATTCAGCCTACATTGTGAGAGAGTTTATTTAACAGAAGTTAACCTTCAAGCTGCTGAAAAACCCTCGAATCCAAGAGATTTTATCAGTCTAACTACTTGGAATCACTTAAAAATAGAGTCTAGAATTATTAGGGTTATGGGATAGATTTTTATAGTATCATTTTTATATTTATCAAAGATCACTATAATCAGTAATTAATCATAGATCCAGAACAGTTCAATTTTTAAAATAGAGAGCAGTGTCATGGTGTTATTTTCTAAGTCTAGGTTGTTTGGGGGATGGTTGGAATGATCCAGCCATCAAAGGAAGGAAGGTGGGACAGATCAGTGTCAAATCCTGTGGTTTTCTTAAGGCTTTGGGGGAATTTCTAGTTCCTTTTACTCACATAGAGGCTTCTCTGAACAACCAGGAAAAGTTAAGATGCATTGGCCAATAACAAAATCAAAGGGAAAGGACAGAGGCATCCAGGAAGACTAGACAAATTTGGCTGAACTGTGATCTTGGGAGGGTCTAGATGGAATCAGATGCCACCTGCCATACTTCTGAATGAAAGTGGTACTAATGGAACCAGAGAAATACCGACAATTCTTATGGAGAGAGAATGAGTGCTGGAGACGGTCCATTCAGACTTCACTAGCTGTGTGACCTTGACTCCAATAGTTAGCTTCCTCCAATTGCACTTCGCTTTTCTATGACACGAGAGGTTAAAACATCCCCCCAAAAGTTTCCTTGAACCCCTGAATTGGAAAGTATCTAGCTCGGAAACTGTTTCCTGAGATTTACTTTACACTGGGCTTGGTTGAAAGATATTGCTAGTAAAAGGAGAACGTGCCAAGGAGTGTCAGCCAGGATGGTGGTAAGTCACAAAGAAAGTGAAAATGAAGTGGGCTGGACTCAGAGTTTCTGTTACATCACACACAGGCAATTCCATATGTTTGTGGAGATGAGGAGATGCCATGGCCAGGCTGCGGCCTCCCATCCACACGAGGGTAACTCCATTTGCCCTGCTTTGGGAAGCATCCGCTGGATATTCTGGAAGGTCTCCTGGCGAAGAGCACCGGCTATTCATTTTCTATGGCTGCTGCCTGCATTTTCACTTAATTAAGAAGACTAACCTTTAACAAGACATTTTTTTTTCTTCCTTTAGCTCAGCTTACTATGATTGTAATGGAAGCTGAATGTCTGATGGTAAAGGGGGTCAATTTTTCACTGATAAGCCTGACATATTGTTCTTCGTCTTACAAAGAAATTTAATGGGCATGATTATAGATGCATAAGCCAAAATCCCTTTCTGATAAGTCTGACCTCAAATAGACGACTCGGTGAGAACAGTAGGAAATAAAAGATAAACCCTAGGGCAATGCACATCACATAGAATATCCCACACCAAAGAACTGAGGACCTGTCCGCACACATCCTTGGAATTAGCTCTCCTCAAAGCAAATTCATTTCTCACTGAATTCCTCAAACCTCTGGGAACAGAGCAGAAGCTTCTTAAAACTTTGTTGAGAAGAGCATTGTGATGCTGTTTGGAAGGAAGAGCCAAATAGACCGGTGAGAAAGGAAGCGGTGACTGCAGTGCTGCACGCCCTGCGCTTGCTGGTCATCAATGGCATTGTTCTCTAAAACATCAGCAAGGACACAAGGACCCGCCAACACTGCTGGAGGCTGGAAAACAACTCTGGCTTGGCTGAGTTGTATGTACAAATTCCCATGAGCTAGTCTCTGCAAAGAAGGGACCACAAAGTCTTGCTTGTGCGTGTTCTTTCCTCTTTGGGATAGGGAAACATTTAGTCTGGTCGTAGTGGACCCTGTTTGCCTGAACGGATTGAGATCGTGTTAACTAATTGGTAAGTAGGTTTTTCTCTAATGTCTTGTCAATAGCTTATTGGCAGCCTATGCAAAATATTACCTTTGCTGTTACTAACCCTTAGGTTGAGAGAAATGTTGAAGTCTTTGTTACCATAAAGCCCATTTACTGCTGTACCCTTTGAATAACAAAATGCACTGGGGCAGAGTGTGAGATCTCCAATCCTTTCTTGTGGAGACCTGTCAAACATGAAATACTAATTGAAGCCCACAGACAAATAGAATGCAAATAAATCCTAGGACAAACAACCTTCGTTAGGTCTATATACAATATTAGACTCCCTGGTTTCCTTTGTCAGCATTAGCAGAAGTAGTAATTAGCATACATTTCCAAGGCATGCTTTCACTAAGTGAATGGGAAGATTTTTTTTTCTCATATTGGTAATCGAACAGGCTTACTGCAGGTGTTAAAGTTACTTTAAATGCAGAAAGCAGAAAAAGCTGGGATATCCTAAGTATCAGACACTCAAACACGTTTATTTTCTCAACAGTCTCCATGCCACTACAATCTTGTCAATGCATTGAAAATGAGTTCTTTGGAAATCACTTATTTTGCTATATGCTTGAGTAAACTGTAGGAAAATAGTGCTGAAATCAAAATGGTTTTTGTGTACCCAGTGGTACACACCGCACACACACCCCCGCACACACATGCTCAGCCTCATATATATACTCTTACTTTAACATATCTAATGTGTAAAATTTTTTTTTAATCTTTAAACTGTAGTATAGCACAATTCCTTTCCAAGCTGAGCACATTCTATGCCTTGAGTGAAATGTGAGGCCAACAGCCATCTTTACAGTGTGCTAGATTTTCTAATAGAAGTAGCATGACAGAATCCAACTATTTTTACTTCAGCTGGCGTGGCAGTTAAATGTATTGTCACACATGACAATAACAGTCATTGAGTGAATCACAGAGGGAATAAAATGCAGCCACAAAGAGGATGTGGAGAAGCATGTGTCCTTCATAAAGGCCTGTAGGGAGAGTCCTAAGAAGTCTTTAACTTCTATTTTTACCATGACAGATATCCTCTGATAAGAGGGTTTTTTCCCCCTTTCCTTTTTACGTGTCATTTTTTCCAGATATTAGCAACAGCTGCAATGTTTTCTCCAGTTGACATGATAATTCATACGGCACATTTAACACAACCTGTCAGCTTTCTGAATTCTCGCGGGAGATGCAGATCTGTAGTCACTTACGTACACATTATCCTGGCTGTTCTTTCTATTTCCAGATCACAAACCAGTGAAGTTAAATGAGGCTGGAAGCTATCACAGTTGTTTTGAACTAGTGACATTGGATTCCTCTCCAGGGAAGCTGTGGAATCTATTTAAACACACTTTTAGGTAAGTTTGTATAAAAAAAAAACCCCTCTGTATTAAACACGTGGGCACTTAGTAGAATGCAATACTCTGCTCACAGTAGAATATAGGCTTTTAGTATGCAGAACAATGTATTATGATTATATAGCATTTTCAGTGCAGGTCTGGATGATCTAAGGTGGACACACTATAATTGTATCGTTAATCATGTATTTAGTTTCTGGATTCATGATAGTAACGGGTGATGGAAGATTGCTAAAGATGGCTCTGCTTTCTCCTCCATGTGAACCTGAGCACATGGAGAAGGTGCTGCAGCTGTGAAATCTGATTCCAGATTACATTGTCTTGGATTCTTTGTGGGCTAGAATCTGTTGTTCATTTACAAACATAAATATATTCCATTTTCTAGCTTGCTTCCCCAGCCAACTTCCTTCTGCTTTATTATCCTTTAAAAAATACTAACTTGATTTCCTAATTTAATATTTGTCTTTTGGTTTATTTGGAATGAAATTGTGGTATAAGGTGACATGATAAAATGATGTTCAAATTGAGTAGAAAGGCAAGAGAAGAAGGGTGCAGTCAAGGGGAGATGTAGCAAAGAAACAAGATGAAATGGCAGAGAGAAAAAAATATGATGCTGATATGGGGGTTGGATATGCTGTTTCTTCTAAAGATTTATGTTTTTATTTGAAATGGAGAGAGAGAGAGAGAAACAGAGAGTCTTCTGTTTGGTGGTTCACTTCCCAAATGGCTTTAGGGACCAAGGTTGGGCCTGTTCAAATCCAGGGCCCTGAAACTCCATCTGGGTTCTATGTGAATGGCAGGGACCCAAGTACTTAAGCCACCTGCTGATGCTCTTCCAGGTGATTAAGCAGGGAGTGGGACTGGATGCAAGCATTAAAAGAAACAGCTTAACCTACTCAACCATGATGAAACTAGTCCAAGTTCTGTTTATAAATTATAACAGATAGGATAATAAAATCTTGTCATGGGCCTTTCAAAGGCAAGATACCTTTGAATCTAGTACTCTTGTTGAAATGGTCCTACTTTTGTATTGTTGTATGGCTTATTTGGTTGCCTATCTTGTTATAGGCCAATGGGACAATACGATTATTGGCATAGCTATCTCTGCTCAGAGCCAGTAGAGAGTCTAACACATAGTAATAACTTAACACTTGTTTCTTTGAAATAGGTCAAAACAAAGTGTTCTAGAATTGTAGAAGTGAGAAGCAGTAATTTAAAACTAAAGATTGCAGGACCTAAGGCTGATCTGCAAAGCTGATCTTGACGTTAAAAGATATTTTCTGCATGTTGGGCAGGTATATTCAGAGAAATTATGCTTATTGTTCACTACAACAAATGGATACCCAGCAGAAGACAAAGAATTTACACCAAAAAAAAAAAAAAGGTGAGAAGGGAAGACTCCCACGGGAGTAAAAGAAAAAAGTCTACTTCTTAGAGGTGTGGTTCAATAAAATGCAGTTTCAAGGAGAGAGTAACAAGACAGGAGATGCTGGAAGTCTATTCAGAATTCCTAAGTGACAGAAAATCTGAAATCAAACAAATATGTAACTATAAATTACAGAGAGGAGTCAGACAAAAAGCCAAGACAATTACAAAAATATCTATTTCTAGCTTTCATTACTGAAATTGTGATTTAATAGATCTCAGAATGACCTAAAATCTTAACAGGCATTATGACAAGTGCTAAAATCACTGACCTGCAGTTTTGTAGGATTTGTCCACTTATTGTTTAAATGATCAGGGTCATATCTATGTCAGAGATTCAAAGGGAAAGGAGCTTATAACAGCATGACAGCAAGATGAGTATCAAATCCAATGAAACTTAAAACGGGCAGAGTCAAAGAGAATTATAAAATTAAAGAATCATTATTCTAAAAGAGTTTAAGACAGATTTTAAAGAACTCATTTTAGGGCCTGGCGGCGTGGCCTAGCGGCTAAAGTCCTCGCCTTGAACGCCCCGGGATCCCATATGGGCGCCGGTTCTAATCCCAGCAGCTCCACTTCCCATCCAGCTCCCTGCTTATGGCCTGGGAAAGCAGTCGAGGATGGCCCAATGCATTTGGACACTGCACCCGCGTGGGAGACCTGGAGGAGGTTCCTGGTTCCCGGCTTCAGATCGGCGCAGCACCAGCCCGTTGCGGCTCACTTGGGGAGTGAAACATAGGATGGAAGATCTTCCTCTCTGTCTCTCCTCCTCTCTGTATATCCGGCTTTCCAATGATAATAAAATCTTTAAAAAAAAAAAAAGAACTCATTTTATTCCATTACAAATATATAAGAATTTAAGCAACTTATAACTGGTGAGAGATTAAAGTACCACTCAAAGTAAGAGACTTACTAAAGAATAAATTGTTAAAATAAGTTGAACTCTTTAAGAATTTCCAAACATAAATCAGCAAAAATCTGAAAATTATAGGCAAATATTTTAATATTAGATTCTCAACACATATCTTTATTGACCAATCCGTTTTACTATTTTGCATTATATAAGAAAGTCTATTTCATTCTACACTTGAGGTTGAATTATATTCTCATAGATCATCCTGTTCATGGAGTCCTGAGTCAAAGATCCATCCATACACAGCTACATTCAGACATTGAGGTTTACAGAGTGGACCCTACCTGAACAGTGCATTAAGAGATTCTGATGTAGAGTAAGTAGGCGGCAAGAAGACAGGAAAGCTTACCAAACCCAGCACACTTGGTTCTCTCAAGACCAACACTGTGTTGCTGTCTTACTTGCAACATCGCAACATTACACACCATTTTGTACTTCATCAAGTGGAAACATTAACAACTGAGAGTATCTATAGAAGTACATTTGAAAATTCAGTAAATAAAGCTTTCTGAAGCCCAAGTATTTAAGACATCAGCTCTATTAAAAAAATAGAAGACTTCAATACATATATTTGATCTTCTCTATACCACATATGTTAATTTCAAATAAATTATATATGCAAGTGAATAATTTACATATTTAGCTGTAATATGTCTCTAAAAAGGTCGTGTGTTTAAAATCAAAGTTATGTCAAAAGCTATGAGTGTTTAATGACCCTTAAAGGGAAATTAGTAGTCATTGCAAATTGAAAGTTCTTATTCAGATTACCAATGAAAGATGCAATTAGAATTTGTTTTCTCTTTTCAATATTAATAATGTAAACATTTACTGTAATTTATTACAGAGCATTTTTTATGGATTTAAGCTCATGGATGTGAAGTAAATGATAGAATTACAAAGCCACAATCTAATTTCTAAAAAAGACTTGGATAGAGGTCTTTAGTGAATGAAACTATTACATGAAGATTGATCGAGAACTGTTAGAAAGGCAAGATTAAAGTGTCACCAACGGTATAGGCTGATCAATCTTAGCACCATTCAGTGAAAAAAGTCATTCTCAGTGTTACTTAATAAGTTTAATAAAATACTTTCTCCCAAAATATTGCAGTTTTCTTTAATAAATTGAATGCACACAAAAGTTCCATGATCCTACTCTCAATTAAAACAGACCCAGGACTCATTATATAAAATTTATTTGCAATGCCATTTCTAACAAATCAGCTTCAAAAAGACATCTTAAAAGAAACAGGAAATTTTAATACAGTTTGGGAAAGTAAGAGTATCAAGAAACTACTGAAAACTTTTGCTGATTCTGATAATAGTTCAAAGGGTCATGGGAAAGTGGAAGTAAAATATAATGTTCATTGTATTTTCTATGAATCATATGGAAATCCTCCATATTTTAGGGAAACAAACTGAGAAAACTAGGCATGAAATAAAAATCTTTCAGGTAGCTGTTTTGAAGCATTCAGGCAAAAGAAGAGAGAGAAGGAAAAATATGTTTGGAAAAGGAAAAATAGTTGGGGCAAGAATAACAGAATCTTTGTGACGTCAAGGTGATGAATCTACGGCATTTTAACTTTTGGATATATCTGAATGCTTTTAGACAAAATATTTTAGCACATATTTTATGATATCACTTGATAACTGCTGTCACATTTTATGTAATCTCCTTAGTTTTGGCTGTAAATTATTTGTTGTATACAAATAGTTTTAAAGTATGACAGAGGCGATTTAATATGCACTGTATTCATAAATCTTCAGACTCATAATCTACCCTTAAAATCAATTTGTTTAAATTATTTTTATTCAAAGGAAAACATGGCTTGTATGCAAACACAGAAACCCAATTGTATGTCTCACAAATGATTAATCTGGTAAGAGAAAATAATACCTGTATCATTTCCTGTTACATGAAGAAACTGTTTACCTAGTCTCACCCTCTCCTCTCCGCTGCCCTCTCCTTTCTCCCCTCCTGTCTTCCTCCTCTTTCTCCTTCCTTCATTTTAGGTGAAATTCAGAGAAATAGAGGTAGAAAGAGAGGAGTGTTTTTTTTTTTTTATCGTCTGATTCACTTGAAACGTGCATAACAGCTGGTAATAAACCAGGCCGAATCCAGAAGCCCGGTACTCAGTTTAGGCCTGCCATGTGAGCCACGACCATTTGCCTCCGAGGGTATACACCAAGAGTAATCAAGAATTGGAGGTGGAATACAGACTCAAACTCTCTAACTCTGTTACAGGATGTCAATGCTTGAAGCAACATCATCTTTTACAGACAGACTTTCTTTAATTTGAAGTGCAGAGTTACAGAAAGAGAGAGAGAGAGATTGAGAGAAAAAGATTTTCCAATTGCTGGTTCATTTCACAAATGGCCTCCAAGCCCAGGCCTGAAATTCCATCTGGTTTTGATGTGGGTGCCAGGGCCCAAGCTCTTGGATCATCTTCTACTGCTTTCTCAGGTATATTAACAGGGAACAGAATGGGAAGTGAACCTGCTAAAACTCCAAAAGGTGTCTATGTGGGATGCTGATATAGCAGGACACTGCTTAATGCTCTGGGCACAAGCAGACCCAAACCCCATGTTGCATATTAATCACTGCCCTAAACACCTGATTCTGGAATGTCTTTCAGTATATTAAAAAGGTTTGTTTATTTCATTTATGGTTCCTTTCATTCTTAGGGGAAAAAAAACGAAAAACCTTTAGCAGAGATAAGACAATGGACTTGTATCTTAGAATGATTGACAAAACAGATATTTGACAATCCGTTTAAACTGATCTGAAATCCATTGTTACAAATTACACAAGAGCTATTGAGGAAATGATAGCAGGTTCTGCTCTTTTAACATCAGATATGAGAGCTACAGTTGAGAAATAAGACTGATGGGAAGACACTGGACAACCTTTGCTACTCAGAGTATTTTGCTGTAGCTTGAGGAGGCTACAGTAAGACAATGAATATTGGGAGTAAATTATTGCAATGAAAATGGCATAGAACTTGTTTGGCTCGAATATGTGTCTGGATCAAGTTTAAAAATGCAAAGTAGGTTTTTCACTCCCACTTCGCAACATTTCTCTGAGAAGGCTTTAAACAAAACTATGTCTATATGCGGCAGTATGACGTTAAAGTAAAGGGGAAAAGGGATTATGCTTCTTCCACAAAGATCTGGATTTCTACAAATAGTAGTTCAATAGTTACATAGAGTCGTTGCCTCTCTACAAAGCACAGTGAATGCCCACTGAATGGTCAGGGCTCCCTTTCATTCTTGCCCTGTTAGGACTTTGAGGAAGAAAGTATTGAATCTTAAGATGAAAACAAAGAAAAATTGTATGGATTCCATGTAACTAGATAATGACTCAGAAACCTAATCATTTTAGTACATCACATCTAAAGAAAACTCAAACATTTTTGCTATGGTACAAAATATGTTAATGAACAGATTTTATAGATGCTTATAGAATATAAATCAATGTTTATAGAATCAGAGAGCTGGGAGAGACAGACTTAAAAATGGTATAGGCTTCACTTTGCTCCTAAAGCTCTATTGTGAAATGCATAAAATTTATTCCCCTGTATCAATAAAATATTTTTTTAAAGGCAGTACAGGAAGATGGAAGATTGAAGTTGGGTCCATCAATTATAAAGGGCAGAGCCATACTTTGCCCATATTGGATTTGCCTTCCTATTATGGTAGTTCCTGTGTGCTTGCTTCCCTATATATTCAATACAATTGTTTAAGCCATATTGCTATATTATCTGCTTGCCAGGCTATAAAAAGTACTTCCTGTCGTTTCCTGAAACACTGATGTGAGTTAACATGACACCATAATAAATTTTCCTTTTGGTTTTTCTAATACAAAGTATTTAAGTTAGTTGTTTCATTGTTTTTCATCAATTATATCTCCTTTATTATTTAACACTGACTTTTATGATTTTCAGTGATACAGTTATAATTCTTTCATTTTATTCCAGGAAATCACATCTCAATTGAGAGTAATCTTAATCATATTACCTCTTTATAATTAATTGACCAGCACAAAATTCTAGTTCTTTCCTTATCAGTAGTTCCAAAAATATTACTGATACTGGTATTTTTAATGCATTTCAGTGATATCTCCCATGGATTCCCACTGAATCTATGACTGTCACATTCTGTGAGCAGAAATGAATATCTCTCACAACATTATTCAAGTCAGTGTTCAAAAGCTTGTTGCCATCTCTTTAAGCGTTAACTCCCTGGAGAATGTTGATCCAACTTTCAGAGTAGAGTCATCATGGCTGATGCCTTGGGAAGGAGTAGACAAAACTAAGTTGGTTCTACATCTATAATTATTTAGAGTAAGAGTTCTGTGCCAGCATCTCATGTTTTATTTGAATAATATGAAAAGATTGAAATTGATAAGGTTTTCCTCCTACATTCTACTCTTAGAGGCTCATACCCAATCTACTTCAAGTATCAGAAACAACTGATGCACAATGCTTGCTGCATCTGAATGTGAGCATTTCGCCTGTTAGTGAAGATGTCCACATCCCGTATTTCGGAAACAAGATTGGATTCCAAGGTTTGGTTCAAGATTTCAGCTTTCTGCTAATGCATACCCTTGAGGCTGTGGTGATGACTCAAGCGAATGGATTGCTGCTGTACACATGGACACCTGGATTCAATCCCTGGTTCGTGACTGACCTCTTTTGGGAGGCATGCAAGCATTTGGGAATTGGCCAGTGGATGCTAGGTCTCTGCCTACATCTTTTTCTTCTCTACCTCCCCCAGTGATGTTAAGGTTAAAGGACAGGTAGACCTTTTCTTTACTTTAAATTTTACATATAGTCCTGCATCTTCATTGATTTCACAGGTGAAGTTCAAGGCTACTGCTTGTCTAATCTCTTCAGTCACAACATAGAACTTGCTTGCCCTTACTGATGTTGCCTCATGTAAAAAGATGCCATTGTCTTTCAGAAGCCTTTAGAGAGGGAAGAAAACAAAGCTAAGTGAAGCAATATTCAATGATACAAAATAATTTTTACAGACCAAAAATAGCAGTATGGTGTAGAGAATACGAAACTCTAAGCCATGGTTTTGAAGTTTGGGTTTGAGATAAAGCTGATATATGCTTTATCTGCTGTTTTCAAAGGCAATACTCCTATTTCCTTCTTGCGTATCTCCCTGTTTACATGCTGATCTGATATTGAATAGAAAAGATACCTTGAGATTTTTTTCCGTCTTATTTTATTTTGGAGAACTGTGTTAGTAATATTTGTGATTCCTGTAAATAATCTGACTATAAAGGATACAGCTAGAATTATATAAAGTAAATAAGACAAGACAAAATAATTTACTTACATTAGTCATTAAACCTATTGGAATATAGGAATTATAGTTAACTTCCAAAAGTTTGAAAATTCAAGTCTTCTGAGGTCAGACTGTGTGTGTTCAATCTCAGATTTACCTTTTTATATGGGTGCTTTAGACAGGTCATTATGGCATTTTGGTATCTAAAATGCCATGAAGACAACATAAAAAGAAACGTGGATAAGCTAGCATGTAGAACTGGCATTTTGCATGATGCCTTGTACATACGAAGTAAGTAGACAGTAAGCTTTGGCAATTACTCACTTTTAAAGCAATTATTTGTTTGCTTTCAGGTAAAGTTGATTTTTTTTTGTAATTGCAATTAAAGTTCATGAAGATGATATAAATATTGACAATCATATTCAGTTTCTGCTTCTAAGTTTTGTTGAATTTTAATTCACACATGATAATTTTACCTAGTTATAATAATTCAATACATTTAAGCAATGTGTAATTAACAAATAAGGGTAACTGTCATTAATTTAACCTCAATCTTATGTCATTTGTTTGTATTGGAACATTCAAAATCCTTTCTTATATCTATTTTAATATATATAGGTTGACTAGCTATACTCACTCTACTTTGCTGTAGAACATTAGAACTTACATCACTCTTACTATTTTTAAAATCTATTTCATCTTTTTTGGGAAAAAGTAGTTTGGTAACTTTACTATTAGTGCATTCTCAATATTGGTTTATTTTGATGTAATGTGGTAGGCTATATATTGGTAATAATTCAATTAATAACAGAATATAGAAGACAAAACTTTGATTCCATTAACTTAAAACCTACATTGAAAACTGTATAGCAGACTAAGTATATGTACCATTGTCCTTGACCTTGAGTTTATCTGAGCAAATGGACACATGTTTAAATATTAATCATAATATAATGAAACAAGTTTAATTATAAATATAAGAATAACACTTATGACTTAAGAAGCTACTTTTTTTTTTTGAGTGTCTGAAATGTATTTTTTCCATTAGAAATCACTGAAGAAGATGGGACCCAGCCTAATGGTCCAGTGGCTAAATCCTTGCCTTGCATGCACCAGGATCTCATGCAGGTTCAGGTTCATGTCCTGGCTGCTCCACTTCACATCCCACTCCTTTATTGTGGCCTGGGAAAGCAGTAGAGAATGGCCCAAAACTTTGGGACTCTGCACCCACATGGGAGGTCCGGAACAATCCCCTGACTCCTGCCTTTGGATCAACTCAGCTCTGGCCACTTAGGGAGTGAACCAGAGAATGCAAGGTCTTTCTCTCTATAAATCTTCCTTTCCAATAAAAATAAAATAAAATATTTTTTAAAAAGAAAGAAAAAACTGAAGAAGAACTATGTAAAGCATGATTGTTCAGACAGTTTAATGGTCTCAGAATATTCCATTTGCAAAATACCAAACCACAGACCCATAGCCAGGAGAGTCAATAGAACAAGGCTTTAAGTTGAAAATTCGTATCTAACCAGCAGTATACAACAGAAGTAAAATGCTAGCTATGTGGATAAGTTTAAACTATCTAGTGGGTAGAATTTTACAAAGCAAAAAAACCCTTAATTTTTATATTTAATTTAACAACATCTATCCAAAATATCACCATTTTGACACAATATTTCACATGAATAATATGAATCTCTTTTATCTTCGCTTTTCCTTACTGTCATCAAAATCCAGCATGTATATACATTCACAGGTGTCTCAATCTGGCCCTATGTGCCAAGTACTTAATAGGAGGTGAGAATTATTAGCTGCTCTATTGGACAGAACAGGGCAGATCCGGATCAAGGAGAGTTCACATCCCCTGTTGAATAATTTTTCTATCCTATTATGTTCTAGTGATCTTTGGTGATATGCAAAAGGGTACTCATCTTATAAGCGTCACAATTATAGTTTCACTGTACTTCTTTACGATTACTAAAAATACTTGGTCAAATTATGGATGGGGGATGTTAGTTGAGTTAGCACTGCTGCCTGGATTGTAAGAAGATTTTAAAAAAATCCATCTTAGTGATTAGATGGGATTTTCATTCAGTTCCTCCTGGGACGACCCAAGGAGCTAAGCTGGGACCTATGGAGAACGTCATTACCAAACAGTATTGCAGGCCCCGGTCTCCCAAGGATTAACTCCACAGCTTAGCTTGTTTCTCAGAGCATAACAGGATTGGCAATTTTGGCCTGATACATCTAGCCACTGGCTTAACCGCAAGTTCCTGCTTCCTATTTGTCAAGTTATCTGCCAAGGGATTGGATAAACACTGGGAGGAACTCAAGGGATTTAGGGTGGCCACTACTGGGAGGAACTCGAGGATTTAGGGTGGCCACTAGAGGATTGGATAAACACTGGGAGGAGCTAGGAAGAGTATAAAGAAAGCCTGGAGTTGCAATAAAAATCAATCTATCATCGATCGGCATTCTGTGTACTGCGTGTTGTCTTGTGTTGTCTCTCTGCGTTGTCTGTGTTGTAACCCTAGTCCCTCTGCTCGGCTCGGGGTACGTGGCGACGCGGGCGTTGCCAACACAATATATCCTGAATGGTGACCAGCAAAGCAGCTACAGAGGCAAATTTAGATTACTTTCTCAGGCTCAAGCTTGACCCTTGTTACTCCATAGTGAGAGAAAGAATTATCGTGAATAGGAACAAGGAAAACCTTTGAAAGAACCATTTCAAAGAGGGTTGGTCTTTCTGTTAAGATTGAACTGTCTTCCGATTACTGTCAGGTTTCTGGTCTTTTGGGAGAAGACTAACTTTTTAAACATTTAATTTTTTCATGTGGCCAGTGCAGTGTCTCAGAGGTTAATCCTCTATCCTGTAGTACTGGCATCCCATTTGGGGACTAAAAGCAGGCTGCTCCATTTCTGACCCAGTTCCCTGCTTGTGCCCTAGGAAGTCAACAGAAAATGTCTCAGGTCCTTGGGTCCATGAACCCACAACAGAAGACATGACTTCAAAATGGCTCAGCTCTGGCTGTTTTGATGATTTGAGCCAGGAGAGGGGAAGGCAGGCAGTGAATGGAAGATCTCTGTCTCTCCTCCTCTGTGTAAATCTGCCTCGCAAAGAAAAATGAATAAATCTTTTAAAAATTATTTTCATGTGAAAGGAAGAATCACACAGAGTGAAAAACACACATACACAAACTCTTGTATAAAAGAGAGGGAGAAAGACAAGGAAGGGAAAAGGGAGGAGGGGCAAACCTTCCATCTTCTGGCTCACTCTCCTAATGGCTGCCTTACTCTACATAGACAGGGGTGAGCCAGGTCTAATCCAGAAGCCATGAAATACATCTGGGTCTTCAGAATGGGTACCAGGAATTGACATGGTTTAGTCATTATCTATTAACTCCCTGGCACATTAACAAGAAGCTGGATGGTAAGCTGATGTGGGACTTGAGCTCAGAAATTCTCATGTGGGCTGCAGACATCCCCAGTGGTGGCTTAGTTCACTGCTGGGAATGATCATCAGCCTAAGGCAACACCCCTTCCCCCTCTTATACTGTACACTGAATTCATGCATCCCAGTTTACTAAACTGTGCCCTGCCCCTGTATGTTCAGCAAAGTAGTTTGAAGAACAAGACCTTCATCCTTCAATACCTGGCACATGGTTTTAAGTACTGACATAAGGGATATCAAACCATTGTAAATGCAGACGATTGTCTTTGCCCAGAGAGGTGGAATAATTTGGCCCATTCTAAAAAACGATGAGACCAGGATGAAGTTTGTTTAAAACCTACTCTAGGGGCCAATATAAATTTCCAGACATATTTTTGAATGTTCAAAGAGACTATTTCTTGGCTTCAGTGAGTGAGAGAATTAATTATTTAAAAATAAATTGCTTCACAAATGGTGTAACATCCTGGTGCTGAGTCGGGAAGATTACACATCCTATTTTGCATGTAATAGTTCTCATTTGTGCCGTTCCTCTTCGACATCCTGTTTAATTTTGCATCTTTCACATTTTTAAAAAAATGAATAAGTTATTAGCAGTAGTTAATTAAAATAAGTCAGAATGAATTTCTTCTTCCATATTTTACTTCTAGTTCCTGTCATAGACTTGTTGTATAATATTTTTGAAATACATATAAACTGAATAGAAATATCACTTCAACTGATAATGAAATCTTAAAGGTTGATCATGGCCACCCTTTGTAACATGGTCCTTCCAGAATTAATCTGACATCTCTCTTTGAGCATTCGTTAGCAAGTATTGCTAATCAAAGCTTGTGTGCTAAGAGAAAAGCTAGGCCAAACATCCAGTTCTGCTGCTTTTGTCAGGCATTTGGTGCCTGAACCAGTTGTGCTGTGGGGTCCATTGTAAGACATGTGAAGCAGCCCAGGCAACACATTAGTGGGTCATTACAAGTTCACATTTATGCAAAATAGCCATTGGCAATAGAGGCTAAGAAGTTAACAGAGACTTAGGATAGTAGCATATTGCAGTAGTTTTGCAGTATAAATCTGTAATATTCATTTTTGCCTTTTTAAAAGATACTGGTTAAGCAGCAATGGTCTTAAAAAATGAACATTCATGTATTATATAAAAGTAAGTGTATTTTAATTCCAAAGGATTTAATGAATGATATCAGTGGACACATGAAAGATGAGACACAAATATGCTGGACAAGCTTTTGCCTGTACTTCAAAAGCCAGTAGCATTTTAAAAAAACTGTGCAAAGCAATAAATTATAGAAAGAGACAGTATGAGCATTTCCATATAAACTTTATTATATCAAATAATTAGGCTTATAAATGTCATTAATTTTTAACTTTCTCATGCACTCATAAACAATATTAGCATATTGGCTTCCAAAAAAGGATTTGGCAAAGTTTCGTGATGTAATATGAGTGTCATCTATTTCCAAAGAAAATGAATTCATTTCAGTAATGATGCAATTTTAATCCAATTCTTGGAATTAAAGTAATTCTTCATAAATTCATGTAGTAAAAGATGAACTCGTTTGAAATTATTGTTGTGGCTATTGCTAGTTTCTGAAAATGACATCTGAATTTTGGCTATATTTGCTTTTAAATAGAGTAAAAATATTTACCAAATTATTCAATGAACAGAGTGACAAAATTTTGAATTTCTAAAATTATAGCAAAATGCATTCACTGAAAATTAATTAGAGGTTAAAACAATGAACTTTTGCTTTATATGCAACATTGTAAGTTTCAACTAGCATTGTGTACTTATTAAATGGGAAAACTAAACAGCTTAATCATTTCCAGATTAGAAAAATATGATATTGACATTCCCCTATGATGTTCTTTTTAAATATTTTCTAGCTCTATTTCCTACAAAAATATGTACACGTTGAAAAAAAAACTCTATTTTCTCAACTTCTGAAAGATGAAAAGTCACATCAGATAATTTTAACATGGATTCTTCTTTAGTGTCTTGTCTCTGAGTTTAGCTTGTCCCAGTCTTCCATTCATTGGTAGCTATCTGCTGAAAAATTTTCATACACCTCTTCAAAATTCAGAAACACAAATATAATAAATATATCTTATAAAGCAAAAGAAAATAGGACCTGGTGTGATGAGTTGATGGCTAAATCTTTGCTTGGCAAGTGGCGGGATCCCATATGGATGCCAGTGTCTGTCCCAGTTGCTCTGCTTCCCATCCTGCTCTCTGCTCCTGGCCTGGGAAATCAGTAAAGAACAACCCAAAGTCATCTCTGCAGCCACATGTGAGAGCCAGAAGAGGCTCCTGGCTTCTGGCTTTGGATTGGCATATCTTCAATAGTTGCGGCTATTTGGGGAGTGAACCAGTTGATGAGAAGATTTTTCTGTCTCTCCTCTTCTGTAGATCAGGCCTTTCTGATAAAAATGCTATATATAAATATGAATATATATATTTAGTAGGATGGACCCAGTACTCTGGTTTAATTGGTTAATCCTCCACTTTCAAGCACCAGGATCCCATGGCGGCACTGGTTTTTTTCCCATCTGCTCCACTCTCCATCCAGCTCCCTACTTGGGGCCTGAGAAAGAGGTAGAGGAGGGCCCAAGTCCTTGGGACCTGCAGCCATGTGTGTGACCTGGAAGTGGTTCCTGGCTTAGAATTGGCTCAGCTCTGGCAGTTGCAGCTATTTGAGGAGTGAACCAATGGGTAGAAGATCTTTTTATCTGTTCTCCCTCTGGGCACCAGCATTTCCACTAAAAATAAATAAATCTTTTAAAAAAAAGATAAAAGCAAGCAGCTGGATACCTGAGTGGTTAGCAAATTATTATGAGTTATTGCAATGAGTCATAACAGGTAATTATATGTATCTGTATAATTTCTCTGCTTTATGGAAATCGTAGAGTATTCCACGTTCTTCTGAAGTAATTAAATCTTTTAAACTAAATTATTTGAATTTTACATTAATAAAATGCATTTCTGAAAGCTTAATGAGGTAAAATGACTATTTTTCTATAGTAGAACAAAATTAATGTTTAGTAAATACAATATTATTTATCTTACATAATTGACAGTTGCCGTATAAGATAAATTTTAAGAATAATAAAAAGATTTGTCTATGTAGTTAACAGTGTCATCTTATAAAAATGTTAGCACAATTTAAAAATAGGATTCGAGTTAAATACTTCAGGGAAAAATATTTGGATTAATATCATTTCTTCACAGTAACCAATAAAATAAATTTCTAACATAATGATTTTCAAATTCTTAGAGGAAAAATAACAACAAAGAAAACACAAACAGTATGATACTAGGTTTTCTATCTTTGTTCATATCTATAATTCTGTGATACACTTAAATAATGGGCTGTTAAACTTGTAAATATTACTAAAGGACTATACTACTGTAATAATATGGGGGAAATGGTGGGAGGGGAATATAAGAAGGGTGTAAGAGAAGTGAAAATGGGGTATCCCTATATCTAAAAAACTGTAACTTGGAAAATAATAATTTTTTAAAAAGTCACAACTTGGGGGAAGGTAGAGCCCAGTGCCAACTAAATTGTAACAAAAAAACAATAAAAAAAAGTCACAACTCTGGAAGAGATTTAACTAGAAAATTGTGTATTAAATATACTACAATGTTCTAACAGAGAAGGGAAACGATATATATATATATATATGTATGTATAAGTAACTCAAATATTGACATACTTGGTTGTCAAACATTATCAGCAAATGTTGATTTTGAAGGATTATGTACTAGGATGATAAAAATGTGATGTAAAAGATCAGACTGGGATAAGGGGGGAAAATTATGTGTTACAAAGTAGATATAGGTCAATAGAAATCAGAAAAGCAAAAAATATATATAAAATGAGTCAGAAAAATATAGAAAAATATTATGGAACAGAGTGTATATACTGTTTTTGAACAATTCAACTTATAATAGCGAATAGGTTACCCGTGATAACAACTTCTCCCAAATCTAATCCCCGTAATCTCCCATGGATATGACCAGCTGAAATGGTCTGCCAACGGACCCAGTGGGAAGATTCTGATTGGGAAGGGGACCAATGAAAAGAAAATGGATGGGAGTTGGAAAAACACACACCTAGCCTCTTCACTGCACTTAGAATTACAGTTCTGCTGGAGTGCATAAGGATCCCAAGAACCCTGCAATTTACTGAGGAATATAAAAGAAGGTTTGAATTCCCAATCAGCTCTTTTTTCTTTTCTTTTTTTTAAAGATTTATTTATTTTTATTACAAAGTCAGATATACAGAGAGGAGGAGAGACAGAGAGGAAGATCCTCCATCCAATGATTCACTCCCCAAGTGAGCCGCAATGGGCCAGTACGCGCCGATCTGAAGCCGGGAACCAGGAACCTCTTCCAGGTCTCCCACGTGGGTGCAGTGTCCCAATGCATTGGGCCGTCCTCAACTGCTTTCCCAGGCCACAAGCAGGGAGCTGGATGGGAAGTGGAGCTGCCGGGATTAGAACCGGCGCCCATATGGGATCCCAGGGCGTTCAAGGCGAGGACTTTAGCCGCTAGGCCACGCTGCCGGGCCCAGCTCTTTTTTCTTAAATGAAATCTTATGAGAGCATTTTAAAATTGATTTCACAGTGAATTTGGCCAAAAGGAGCCAAGCAAATTTGAAAAGAAAAACATATGATGATTAATAAATGTCAAAGCATACAATAATTCTCCAGGAATTAAAACTGTGTGGGTTTACTGCTGGAACAAAAGAATTAATGGAAAAGAAGGAAGCACAGGATAATTTATGCAGCTCTGGCATTACCTTATGCAATTGTTTTGGCATTTCATGTTAGTGGGGAAAGAATCAATTGTGTGACAAATAATGTTTCAAACAACAACTAATGTTTCAAAATGCTATAGATATGGAAAACAAGGTATTAGAACCATATTTCAAACAACAAATTCTCTTTGGATGAAAAAATAAAATCATGGATTGATCAAAGATCTAAATTTCCCCATCTTGGAAATTATACAGAAGAATGTCTTGTTGTAATTGCCATACAATGAAACGCACATCTCTGTTCCCCACCCCTCATATGGTGAAACCCAAACTTCAATGAGACTGCATTTGGAAGTGGGATTTTAGGAGGTAAACAAGGTCTCATGGTAGTATCCTATGAGAAGAGGAAGAAAGCAGTACCTCTCCGTATACATGCAGGTCAAGGCCATGTGAGAATCTGCCCATCTGGAAGTGCGTGGAGATCCCTCCAAATACTCCAGCTCTGCTGACACCCTAATTTCAGAAGTCTGCATGCAGAGTGGTAAGAAAATAAATAACTTTTTTTTTCAGTCTGTTATTTTTTTAAGGTAGCACAAGATGATTGATACACTAATCCGAAAATAAAGGTCATTCAAAGTATATCATAAGAACTGGAAATATAAAATTAGAAAGTGTTGTAGATTTTATTGTATGGAAGTATAAAACTTTTGCTTCATTAAAACTATTGTATATTGGGAAAAAAGAAGCAGCAGCTTTTTGGAAAAATGTATTTGTCTTCCAAATTAACATGTGAACCTGTAAAATCGATATAAAAACAGAAAACATAGCAGAAAATAGATAATACTAAGATTTTCAATCTTAAGTGAGTAGAAGTATAAGTAGATGCTCAATCTTACTAATGATCAAAATATTATAAAAATAATTTCAAGATGGTATTTTACTCTTATGGAATTTTTTATTGAAGATGAATGAATGGTAGTATCTAGTGGTGGTTTGAATTGGGCTAGATATAATCCTCACATTTTAAAGATTGGGATTTATATAAATTAATACAGTACTTTTGAAAGGCATGTTGGTGACATCTGTTGCTATTTAAAACGAATATTTCACCTTTATTGAAGTATGGCTGTTCAGGTTATAATGCATGCTGTCAGTGTGACAAACATATATTTAGTGTAGCATGATTTCCAGGATAAAAACATGAAACAATCTAAATTTCCATCAAGTATGTGTATATGTGAACCACTCTGTACGGGTAAAAACAGTAAGATTTTCATGTATTTTTATATATAATGGGAAAATTCAACAGACTGTTGCCCATGAAAGTAACAGAAGTAGAATATATCCTTTAAGTGTGCTTAAAATTGTATGTGTTAGTGTGTTTTAATGATGTTTATCCCTATAGAAAAAAAATATAGAGAGGGAATCTTTTCCTCCTTTATTCTGCATTGCGCAGTTTTATTACAATGACTATTAATATAATTTAAACAAGTAGAAATAGTACTTACTCTGTGAAAGTTACAGTGAAAATAAAAAAGTAATATTAGTGCCATTATAAAATCATTCTCTTTTGAAAATAATTCAAGTACTAGGAACCATAAGCTTACTCATTACTTGTTTCCAAATTATGACTTAACTGCTTTTAAAATTATGTTGTGCTATTTAAGTTGTGCTGAACAATGAATATTATAGCTGGGATTCCTGGGAACCAGTTGTTCCTAACATGCTGCTTAGTGGCGGGTCAGGTCACCACACTAGGCCACAGGATCATTTTGGTAAGTACCTCTCCATTTGGGCTTTCATTTCACAGACTCCTGTCTCACTTCACACCTTCATTTCTTGCATGGTTTACTTGCGTGAATTAAGTCATAGATGAGCTTTCTTCTTAGATCTAGTTTTGGAAGTCTATGTCACTGTTTAAAAAAAATGAAATATTCAGAGGTCATCAGGTCTTCCGAAAATATTTTAAAAGCTAAGCATGGTTAGCATATTGATGTGCCGGTAGACCTGGTCTATGCCTGCCTCTGTATTCTTTGCTGAAACATGGAAGTTAAGATAGGAAAGACATCAGCTCAACTGTAGAAATTCAGACCCAGCCCGTCAGTGTTCTACTGGAGAGAGGTGGGAGATGGAAGACAAGTTGCTGTTCCCTGTTTTCCTCAGTCATCATAACGGAGTGTGATGGGAAACTAGAGGACAAAGGTACCATTTGAGGCAATATCTAAGATGCCTCGCCCCCAGATAACTCTGGGACATAGAGCAGAGTGGGAAAGAAGAGCGTATGGATATAGGGTAGTATAAGAAAAATACCCTAAGCCACAATAATACTCAAATGATGTTAATCATCTATGTGTTTTACACATTTGTTTCTTTTGAAACACTCCCCTACATTTTATTAATTTCTTCCAAAATTTAATTACCCAGTCTTTTAAATTATTAAGATCAGCGCCAGCCTGTCAATAGCACGTATAGTTCTGGGCCTCAGTGATTTTTTTGTTACTATTTCATGCCTGAAACAGAACACGTTTCCCTGAACAGATGACATAACTATGAAATAAGAGAATTGTGTAGAATATTACAGATGATCTCAAAATTAAAATTTAACAACTGACCTTTACATGTGTTCAGACATTTAAATTTGCACTTATTTTTCTGGTCATTGAAGACATGAGAATTACTGCCACATATATATGGTATTCTAATATTAAATATGTAATATTCTGTAGAAGAAAGGAGACTTTTCCTCAAGCATTATTACTAGAAATCTTGAGTAGACACTTTAGAATCTCCAGAGTTTCCTTAAATTGCATTATTCCATATGTGGAGTGCATTATGGAAACTATGGCTATACCCTTTGTATGATACAATGAACGAGAATAGTCAATAAAGGTGCTGTTTTGTGAGCAAACATAGCAAATCTTATGATGTATAGTGTCCAGGTGCATCATTTATTGTACAACCTGTGCTTTAATGACATTTTCATATGATGCGGTGCATTCAGATTTCCAGGAGTAAGAGTATTGTTTCAGAATCCAATGCCTTAAAAATTAACGTGGTAGTAAACTTTGAGACAGCAAATCAATTGGATACTCAAGTCAATAATGAGTTTCACCCAAGGACAAAGTATTACCTTTAAATGCGAATGGATTTGCATTTTCAAATTTAATTTAAATCAATTGGCATCAAATCTTTTTAAATTATTTCTTGATGTTTAGAAATTGTAAGTACATTTAAAAAGCCCTGCTGTTGACATTATAATACAGTGATCTGTATATTGTCAGCGATGTGAAATAAAATATTAATGTGATTATTGCTATTTTTTCAAACTATACGAGTGGAGTGATAGAAACATTTGGTATAGTGACCACGTAGCAGTAAGGGAAACATATATCCAATATTAGAATGCCATGATTTGAGTCTCGACTACCCAGCTTGTAATTCCGCTTCTTGCCCATGCAGATCCAGGAAGGCAGCAGATACCGGCTCAAGTGTTTGGTTCCTGCCACTCACATAGACCTGGGTTGAGTTTTAAGCTTGTGGCTTCATCCTGGCATTTGTGTGCATCACCAGCCAGCACTGTTTCAGATTACCTCTGGCTGGACAGCCAGATGGCTTAGTGCCATTTGAATAGAATCCCTTACTATCACCACAATCATTACCTAAAACCAAAGAGACACTGATGAGACACTGCTAAATCAAAATAATGTTGCCACTTCTGGGCCCAGTGTGGTAACCTAGTGGTTAAAGTCGTCACCTTGAACGCACCACGATCCTATATGGGCACCAGTTCTAATCCCGGCAGCCCCACTTCCCATACAGCTCCCTACTTATGGCCTGGGAATACAGTAGAGGCTGGCCCAAAGCCTTTTGACCCTGAACCTGCATGAGAGACCTAGAGGAAGTTCCTGGCTCCTGGCTTCGGATCAGCTCAGCTCAGACCTTTGTGGCCACCTGGGGAGTGAGTCAACGGAGGGAAGATCTTCCTCTCTGTCTTGGCTTATCTCTGTGTATTTGACTTTCCAATAAAAATAAAATAAATCTTTTTTTTTTAAAAAAAGAAAATTATGTTGCTACTTCTGAGAAATAGGTTATGGGTTGTGTTTTCTTTGATGTATCCCATTTTCTTTTCATATCTTCACATTTAATCTGGATTTCTGAGACTTGATGTGCTTTTAGAAAGCACAGACTTTCCCCTCACAGTTACCAAATGCCCTGTTAGGAGCTGTCTTAAGTCATTTACAGTTTTTTCTCTTGCATCTCTACTGTTTCTCTCTCTCTGTGCATTTAGGTTATGTTATTCAAGTATCAGAGACAACAACAGGAATTTCAGTCCTTAAAAACTTTTGTGATTACAGCAGATTGGTTAAATTAATCTAGTACATTTAAATTAAGCTAGTAAGAATCTACGAAGATGTAGCGATCACTGCCATCACCACAGCCAGTCTCAGATTATGCAGGAAAATAAAATGACATTTTATTGGTTCAGACCAGAACCAGCATGAACTACTGAGCTGTGTTTCAACTATACAGTTATTTTTCTCTTTTTTAGCCAGAATCCTTTTGCCAAAGAGAATGAATTCCAAATTCATGACTGGCCATTTTGTACTACTCTTTACTTTTTTGATTTGAAAAGATTTAGAGTTTTTGAATGGAAAATTATTGATTCTTGCTTTTGTTGAGCAATTAATGCCCTCAGTAAACTAGGAATTTCAGTCCAATGCCCCCAAATTAGCACTAAAAAAATTACATTATCAAAAAAAAAATGACCTCAAAATGATGATGCTTTCCTTATTTGGGAAAGCGTTCTCTATCTCTAAAAGCCTTTTCAATACTTGACAATTTAAAAGTATTTTCTCATGAAAATTAAGTCAGAGATATTTTAAGATTATCCTATTGGGAATCACATATATGTCAATGATCGAAACCAGGAAAGGAAAAGTTGATGTTTAGTGATGACTCAGTAAATTTATATGCCATTTTTTTTCTGAGAATACCCAAACAGATAAGCATGATGTCTGTTCATCACTGAGATTTGGTGCCACGCACAGACTCCTGCAAGGTGCAGCTGAATAAGGGAGTGTACTTTTCACTAGCACACCCAACAACTCAGGAGCAGGTTTGCTGTGTTGAGTGGAAAACGAGTGTATAAATAAGAGTAGATTGATACAAAGTGACAGCATTTCAAACACTGTCCAAATCCGAAGCCATTGTTGTTGAATGGCATTTTCTATTTGTCAGAAATCTCTAAAATACAGCTTATGTCCCTTTGACAGAAGAAAGCTGTAATCCATGTGCTGTGTAGTTTCTGGAATGTTTCATTTCAAGAATATTCATCAAAGAACAAAGGAGAAATATGTTGTTAATATATAATGTAATATATTCTTATAGACACACATTTTTCTGTAGGAATCAAATTAGAGATATTGCAGTACAGAACTTGGAAGATACCTAAAAAAATGAAAGAAAGAAAGGAGACACCAATGTCCATTTTTGTTCATCGCTTTTTCATTTGGTTGCAGAACTTTGGGGAGTAAACCAGAAGATGGGAGGTGTCTGTCTTTTCCTCTCTGTTACTCCAATTTACAAGTAACAACTGAATCTTTTAAAGGAGTTTGTGGAAAATACATATTATGAAAATTCTATGCACATAGCTCAGATAATTTTGCAGCAGTATAAGCTTATTATATCATTTTCCCTAAGCTTTTGAAGTACCAACAGTAGTCATTGCTTGCTTTTGTTTTTTTTAAGGGAATAACTATGCTGGAGGGTGTTGTGTGTTAACTACTGCTCTTAACTTGAATTTCTTAAATGAATAGTGAAGTTGGGCATGTCATAAAGAGTGTATTAAGTATATTTTATGGATATTGTGTATTTGCAACTCTTACATAGTTATCGTTTGTTGTTGTTACTGAGTTCTGTTTGGTTTGTTGTATTCAGTTGTGTTTCTTCAAATCCAAGCAAAAGATCAGATTTTCTCTAATTCTGCAGATTGTCCTGTATTGCTAATATGCTTTGAAGAACAACACATTTAACTTAAAAGTATTTGTAGTGGAGAGAGAGAGCTGGGACAGAACAGCATGTGCAGAGGGAGAATGAATGTTCCCAGCTGCTGGTTTATTCACCAAAGGCCTGAAACAGCCAGGCTGGGCCTGGGATGGAGACGGGAATATGGGGTTCGTACATCAACTCAGGCCTCTTTCCCAGGTGGCAGGCACCTTGAGCTACCAGCTGCTACCTCTCAGGGTCTGCACTGCCAGGAAGCTAAACCAAACTGTAGCCAAAAGTTGAACCCAGACCCTCTTGGGTGGAATGTAACCATCTTACCCTCCTAAGCAATATAAGCACCCCAAGTGTTTGAATTTTCAGAGAGTACTTTGTATTGACTCTTAGGGGGAAAAGGTGTTTTTAGTGATTTTAGTATAATATTTAAGTCAATTTGAGGTCAGAAATATTTATGATTGTCTTTTTGTGAGAATTTCATGGTTTTAAGTCTTACATTAATGTAAGATTTTTATAAAGATTTGTTTATTTTTATTGCAAAGTTAGACATGCTGAGAGGAGAAGAGACAGACAAGAAGATCTTTTGTCCAATGATTCACTCCCCAAGTGACTGCAACGGCCGGTGGGTGCTGCGCCAATCTGGAGCCAGGAGCCAGGAACCTCCTTCAGGTCTCCCATGTGGGCGCAGGGTCCCAAGGCTTCAGGCCATCCTCAACTGCTTTCCCAAGCCATAAGAAGAGAACTGGATAGGAAGTGGAGCTGCCAGGATTAGAACCGGCGCCCATATGGGATCCTGGTGCGTTCAAGGAGAGGACTTTAGCCTCTAGGCCACTGCGCTGCGCCCTAATGTAAGATTCTCACACCATTTGGAAGTAACTTTCAATGGCATGAACAACATTCTTTTTTTCTTCTAAATATCCATTTGAACAAGTTGCACTTTTAAAAGAGACTATTGCCTGCACATTGAATGATCTGGATAATTATGTCAGTGTATTTCTGGCACCTGAATTCTGCTCCATTGGTCTGTCTGTCTATGCTTATTCCAGTACCAGGGTCTAGAATAGTGTATGCTTCACCAAGTCCTAGAATCAAGCAGTGTGAGATTGTAACTTTGTCCATATTTAGGGTTTGCTTTTTACTTCTATAGGTGTCTTGAATTTACATATGGATCTTACTACTAGCTTATCAGTATCTGCAAAATACCAACCTTTTTGTTTTAGTGATTGCGTAGAAGTTTTAGTTCATTTTGAGGAGTATTACTTATATTAGCACCATTAAGTGCTGTAAGCTATCAACACAGGGTGCTTTTCCTTTACTTTTTCTTAACATATGTCGATAAAATTTTGAAAGTTTTAATGGACAAGTATTACATTTTACAACAAAAATTAATATTTTAACTCTTGAAGCCATGAAAATGGAGTCATTTTCAAAAAATTTTCTTATTTCCCTTTTAAAATGTGCTAGAAAATAGAAATGTACTTGCATATTTGAGCTTTGCTGAAATATTTCTTAGTTATAATGCCCCTTTTGAGATTTCTTTTTGCATTTTCTGTAGTTTCTGTAGAAGTAGTTTTACGATGTTTAAGTGATGTGATTTAAGACAGTATAAATCATTCCTGCATAAAGAAACATATATAAAAGATTAATCAAAACAAAAGGTCATAACCATCCTTTAAATATTAATATTTCTTGTTTTGGGAAAGATGTTTAGAAGTGTCTGAGCCTCAGAAACCAATATTTAAAAAGAAACAAACTCATCTATGTATATTCAACAGAAAAAAGTACTGTTTGAAAAAAGTTTGGAGAAGTGCTAAAATCTCTAATTTGAGACATAATTGTAAATAAAGCAATTGTTCCTTTTAAAGACTTTTCACAGATTTTTATTTTTAGTAATCTTATTTATAAAGAAAATGATAAAATATGTATTACTTTGTATGATGTAAGAAATACATACATGATAGGATAATATAGGTAAACATGTTAAATTATGTTAATGTTAATTTTTAAAGATTTATTTATTTATTTGAAATTCAGAGGTACAGAAAGATGGGGGAATGACAGAGATCTTCCACCAGCCACTTCACTCCTCAGATGGCTGCAACAGCTGGGTTTGGGTGTTGTGATGGGACCTGGTTGAAACCAGGAGGCAGGAGCTTCATTCATGTCTCCCAGCCGTTGGTTGGGCACATGTACTGGAGTCATCCGCTGCTTTTCCTAGCACATCTGCAGGGAGCTGGGTTGAAGGCAGAGCTGCTGGAACAGGGACCAGCATCTATATAGATGTAGAGATTGCATGTCCAGTTTTATCTGTTGTGGAATTAGGCCATGTGGGCCATAAAATGGGAGGAATGATATCATTCTCTATGACTGTGAACGTGGGGGAACAGGGAACTCTGACTGTCTTCCGGAGGTGTACCTATGGAAAACAAAGAATCTGTTCCTTTATTTAAACTTTTTAACCAAAAGTTTAAAAAACAAGTTTATCAAACAAATATTTAGATGGAAATAAGGAAACTGTATACATACATAAACACAAATAATGCAGTAGTTTACAAAATGTCAGTATTCCCATATCCTGAATAAAATCATTACAGGCTTGAGTAATGTTATTTGATATAGATGTATTTTTACAACTGCAACTAAATATGGTTATTTAGATTAAAATATCAATGGATTTGCACATACTCTTCCTTAAGGCATTTTTATTAAAAGCCTTATGTTTTTTCCATGTCAATTATAAACAGAATCTTCACCATCTTCAAATTTGTGTTGCATTCTATTGTGCTGATGAGCCTAAACCTGCTGTTGTAGTTTTCTGCTGATGATCATCTAAATCAAGTGTAAATTTTAGTGCTTCCTCTCCATAAATGATCTCGCAGTCACCGATCTGGCATGTATGACTTTGCTTTGATTGTATTTGATTTTGTTAAAAATAATTGGGAGATAGTTATTGATTTACGGTTTTGTTACATGGATAGAGAATAGGTAATATATCTAATTACAATAGAGGCAGGGAAATGCAACTTATTCTATCTTTAGATTTTCTTCTTTTCTTTTTGCTTTTGCTTTTTCTTTCTTGTTTTCCTCCTTTTTCTCTCTGGAGCTGCTGCTCTACTATGAACATTTCACCACTTTGAGGTGTAATGTCCTTTGGAACTAAGCACTGAGGGGCAACGTCAAAGATACTGATGATGGTCACTAAGTGATTGCTCCATGTTCCCCCCCCTTCTAAATACAGACAGCAGGTCCTTTGAAGGATGAGAAATAAAGACACGATTAGAGAAAACTTTCCATGGACTCTCTTCTTATCAGCCACACGTTATCTGTTAGCTATTTATATTTCTACCCATTACAGCACAAGAAGCTCCAGCTTGGGAAAATGAATTCTTTACAATGTATGTGAGGCTCATTTCAACTGGATTTTATAGAGAGAGAAATGTAGTCAGAGAATCAGGAAAAGGCAAATTAATATCACCTCAAAAATATTAGAAATGCACTAAAACAGCCAACGAAATACCTCAGTGTTGGTTATATTAGTTGGGAATATTAGCTGTGTCTGCAAGGCGAGCAGTGACTCCTGACTTGAATTTTGCTGAAGCCAGAGATGTGAGCGTTTTTTAATCTCCAGGGATCTTCTCAGAGTGGACGTGGCCCTATTGGCACTCCTTTGTGTGCTTGCTAAATTTCCCGCAAGAAGTTTAAAAGCAAAGCATTAGGAGGTATGCAGAGGAGTGGTGAGAAAAAAAAATTAGAAAGATTAAACAGAAGGAAGAAAGGGAAGAGAAATGAAAGAGGAAAAATCGGTTTCAAATATTCTTGAAACTACCTCATTAGAATTACTTTTCAAGCAAGATTTTTTTTAAGGGAACAAAACCCTTTTATGCATAGGCAAAGGCAAAGAGCTTGGCTTTCTTATGTTGTTTTGGCTTAATCTGAGTTTTACTGGAAGAACTTTAAATACTTTATAAGTAGCTGTTTTTTTAAGGTTGATACTACAGATCACATTTGTCCTGTGTGTATTTCACTTGGGTAGAAGTAAAACTACAGACTTTAGGGTATCTAGCCCAAGTGTCTGCTTACTTTCATATTACCTTCATGGCAAAAGAGGGAACTAAAAATGTTCTTTGTCCCCTTCCCATTGCCCTTAGAACATTACTAGAATTCAAGAATAGGAGTTGCTTGAATAATTCTGCAGCATACCTCTGGCTACTCCAAGCTCACTGACAGCTGTCTTGTATACTGAAAATAAAGCTAGGTTCCCACGAAGAGGGATCGTCACCAGCCTCATTTGTGATCCGATCTGTGCTACCTAGCAAAAGAGAAGGCAGTTTTAGTTTTCACATGTTCAAAAGAGTTGAAAACAAAATGAAAGTCAATGAAATTACGGAGGAGAGTGAGACCATTAGCAGATGCCTGTGAAACATGGAAGTTTAGGATAATTACTTTAGTAATGAATAAAAATAAGGATATTTCACTGAGATTTTTTTTTTTTTACTTATGTTATTCTCTTTATACTATGAGGTTTCACCTTCTTTGACACAGGAAAATGACTCATGGTTAATTTGGTCCTAAGAAGAAGACTAAGAATCAATGCAGAGAAGTTTTAATAGAATGGTTGGCTTTGTTTAGTTGAGAAGGTGCTCTATTCTCTTCACCTCTGTTGCCATATTTACAAGGGAAAAGTAAGAAAGAAAAAAGGGTGATGAACAAAACCTCTGAGGAAGATTTGGCAAATGGCTGGAATTACTTTTGTTATGAAGGGCTTGTCTTCATGTAGGCTACCTATTTTGTTATTTCTGCTTTCCCTTTTCATTTTCTAAAATCCAAATATAATATTTGCCAAGGACTGATGAAAAAAAGTACATAAAATAAATACTTTATCTTTCCCATGCAAATACCTTTAAGCATATCACAAAATCCAATTTAAAATAATGAGAAAAAATTTTAATAGAAATTTTCTCCTTTATTTAGAAGCTGAAGATATAAAGAATATTGTACCCCCTTCATCCATCAGAAATATTCTTTGCTTCAAATTGTCCAGTGGTTTACTAAATGTCTATTTGCCTATAAGCGTATGAAATAGAATCATATATCACACTCAGGTACTCATTAAAGCTTTACAAGCAAGAACCAATCCATCACATACATATATACATCCTTAATAAACATATAAAGAGAAGTATTGGAGTGCCACAAAAATTTATAGAAAACAGAATTAAATTAGATATATTCTGGTACAAAGTGTTCTTGAAATCCGTGATTAGAGGCCAGCTGCTGTGGTATAGCAGGTGGGGGCTGGCACCCCATAGAGGTGCCAGTTCAAGTCCCAGCTGCTCCCCTTCCAGTCCAGCTCCCTGATGATGCAGATAGGAATATAGCAGAAGATGACTCAACTCATGGGCCTCTGTACCCAGGCGGGAGACCTGGAAGAAACTCTGGCACCTGGCTTCGGACCAGCCTAGCTCTGACTGTTATGGCCATCTGGGGAGTGAACAGCAGCTGGAAGATTCTGTCTCTCGTCTCTATAATTCTGCCATGGATGTAAAAATAAATACATTTTTAAAATGAAATCTATGAATAGTGTTTTTCATGCTTTAGATAAATACTTTTTCCCCTTTATTTAAGAGGGAGAGAAGGATGGAGAGAGTGGGAGAACAAGTGAGAGAGTGTGTGTAAAGAAAGAAAAAAAAGAACAAAAAGAGAAAGCAAGAAGCACTCCCATTCTCTGGGTCAGTCCCCAAATGGCCTACATTGCCTGGTCTCGGCTAACTTTTGGGCTATGAGACAAGAACTTGATCTAAGTTTCCTTGTGGGCAGCAAGTATCCAATTTCTCAAGCCGTTACTGCTACCTCCCTCAGTTTGCATCAGCAGGAATCAGTATAGGATCAAGGCAATGTGCTATATCATGTAAACATGCTAACTTGTGTCTTTTTTAAAATATGTATTCATTTTTATTTGAATTGTAGACATACAGAGATGAGGAGAGACAAAGAGAACGATCTTACATCTGCTGGTTCACTCCCCCAAAGGATGCAAGGGCCAGAGTTGAGCCAACCTGAAGTTAGGAGCCTGGAGCTTCTTTGCAGGTCTCCCTTGTGGGTACAGGGATGGGCTCAAGCACTTGGAGGATCCTTCACTGCTTTCCCAGACAATAAGCAGGGAGTTGGATTGGAAGTGGAACAGCTGAGACATGAACTGACACCTGTATGGATGCCAGCGCCACAGGTGGAAGATTAATGAGAACTCCAGTGTGAGGTCCCTAATTTATGCCTTACCTGTCAGATTAGATGCCAGCCTCAGGAATAGTATTTTCAAACCATGCATTTCAATGAACTGTGCAAAATATCTTTGTATATGTCATTTGTAAGTAACTGGTTTTGTGCTTTATTTCTCCTTTGGGCCTTGTGATTTTTCAAGCAATGCAGGCAGATGTAGAGGTAACACTGATGGAAGTATTCCATTGGACCAATCTTTCATAGCTAGCTACTTGTATCTAAGTTCTGGAAAGTTCTATGAAAGATCCATTGTTTTATAAACTACCTGAGCACACTTGTTTCTAAGGATAGCGTCTTTGCCGCCTAGCACAGTATGACCAATGAAGTTTAGAGTGAATTAAATGCATCCCTTTAACCCTCAGTAGATGCAGTTGTAATAACAAATATGTGAAAGCATAAACAAAAGTAAGAAGAAATATATTAATTGTGACTTTTGATCCATTTCAAAGTGTCATAAGTAGAATTTGCATATTTTAAATTCAAAGATTAACTCATTTTGAGGTAGATCATCTTGAGAGCTGTATAGCAATTAGGAAAATGTGCATTGGCTTCTGGTTAGAAATACACGTAGGGAGATCAGCAGCCGGCATTTAAATGGCTGTCATAATGTGTGTGGTGATGAGAAACATGCACTGCTTGAGTAACCACATCCTGGTTCTCATACATTTACCTCTAGGCTCTGTGATTAGGTCAGGAACCACAAGCTGATAGCCATTGCTAGAGGTTTTACTGAATTATTACTTGAGCTGTTCTACTTTAATTAGTATGTTCCCAACATGGATGCCACAAACACTGGGATCTTCCTGAGGGTGGAAATACCCATTCTTTACTCAGGGAATAAAAGGCAGTTACAAAGAAGAGTGGGGAAAGAAAAAACAGCCAGCCCATTCTTGGAGAGGCACTGAAGTTTGATTCAGTCACCTTTGAAGAATGACAGGGTTTCCCCTCACGGGAGAATTCCATTTTCATTTTGAACACCACCTTTTTGTTAAAAAAAAAAAAAGCTTGAAATGTTAAGTCTTTGGGCAAGATATAGAGAATAAAGAAAGAATAGTAGGAGACAAAAAGTAACTTGTTCTGCCAAAACCAGGATAGCTGGCAAATTTTGCGTTGGAGATTAAAAAGTAAAGACTTGGAGCTGGTTTGAATAAGGGATACAAAGCCATCATTTTTGATCTAACAGAGGCTATCAAATTAAAATTTGTTGCTTGGTTTTATTTCCAAAAGAGTCTGTTTTCCTTGTTTGAGTGGAATCTGTAAGATAACATTTTTATAAAGCCTCCAAGAGATTCCATGGTTGACTGGGAGAGTCATTGCAGCAAAGGTGATCATCTCCCAAGACATGAGTTATGGGAGATGATAGAAAGTAATTACTTCTCTTGAGTAGAAATATGGCTTGGACGATATTCCATCTTAAGTTATTTGCTCTCCTATCTGCTTACCAACCGCTAATATCCCATCTTTATGAATGGTGTCACATGCAATGATCTTGTTTCGATGGAATTTTGAGGAATGGAAATCAAGGTCCATTCCTGGCTAGAAGCAAGAATTGGCAGAGATGAGTCGTGAGGAACCAGAGCTAATCAGAGGAGACTATAGCTCTTGTTGTGTAGCTGGTACCTGGTTAGGGTTCTGGGTTTCCCAATGTGTGTGAAAAGTGGTTGCAGGACTCCTACTGTTACATGCACACACAAACCTCAATATGAAGAACCATGAGGAAATTTGGTTGTGCTGGATATGTGAATCTCTCGATTGTGTTGATAGTAAGACATTTCATTATGTATGATTTCATTAAGTATAATTCATATATTTGGTCACTTAATATTGTACTTTTTGTGTCTCAACCGTATATCAATAAAACTACTACTGAAAAAGAGCCAACTTGAATCTAATAAAATTTTTATCTGCCTCTTTGATGAGGTCAGCAATCAGCCAGAATAATCTTGTTTATGCCCAGACTATTGCTGTTTTAACACATGTGTGATCTTGAGTACAATAGTTCTCCTGTTTTTTTAAACCTCTCACACAGGAATAAATAACCAATTGAAAGAAATAAATTGAGATTCTCTCAATATGGCTCTAAGTAAGTATCAAATGAGAGATTTTGAATACAGACTCTAGGGCCTGGTGTGATACTCTAGTGGCTGGATCCTCACTGTGCGTGTACTAGGATCCCCTATCAATGGCAATTCATGCCCTAGATGCTCTACTTCCAATCCAGATCCCTGCTTGTGGCCTTTAGGGTAGTGGAGGGTAGCCGAGTGTTAGGACCCTGCAACCGTGTGGGAGACCAGGGGGGAAGCTCCTGGCTCCTGCCTTCATATTGGCTCAGCTTCTGCTTTTGCGGCCACTTGGGGAATGGACCAAGGAAGGAGGGATTCTTTTGTGTTTCCTTCTCTCTGCCTTTCCAATAAACAAACAAAAATAAATCTTAGAAAATGCAGACTATATAACTGCTGATTCTCACAAACCAATAGTGGCTGCTGAGTCAGAATCTTCTGGGTGGGGCCACAGGTAATTACTTTTAATAAAATATTCCATAATTCAATGTACATTCAGGCTTAGAAATACTTTTTTTTCCATCTCTCTTTAGTTAAAAAAAGAATAACAACAGAAAGAAAGGGGATTGTGGAAACTGAGAAGGAGGGGATGTTAGAAGAATAGGGAAAATTGTAGGGGAATAATGAGAAAGAATGAGAGGGATAAAGTTTGACAGGAGAACACATTAAGCACTGTATCAAGCAGGTGTCAACTGTGATTTGTAATGGTCTAGAAGAAAGCAACCAGGAGAAGTGTGTTTCCTAGTCCACAGGGGCTTCAATTACTCTTGCACTTGTCATTTGTAAACTGCAAGTAAATTCATTGTAATGAGACTTTGCATAAATGTCTCCTATGTGGGAAATCAATGCTTGTGTGTGGCTCTTCCCTCCATTTTCCAGCAGGAGAGCTGAACACAATGAGGGGACAAGGCTCTATTGCACAGGCATTGACTTTCAGTTGCAGTTCCATCACATTTAATGAAATTTTTTCTTACATTTGTTCCCCCCAAATATGCATACCTTTAATAGGAAAATAAAAAGTAGAAAAGCAGAAACATTATAAATGCATATGATTAAAAATGCCATTTATTATCACTGGATTCTGAGGGGATGATACTAATAGCTGTCACTTTGAGTCTTATTGAACGCAATCTGGTTAACTATTCCATAAAAAAGTAATGGGAAATAGAAAAGATGACATTTTTAGGTATAAAACGTATGATACATGAAATTGCTGAGAGTAAATGTCACAAAGAGGAAATAAATATAAGCTAAGCTAAAATTAATTTTTAAAAATATTAGGGGCCTCAAATATAAGACATAAAATGAACTCAGTTTAACTCTGACATCGGTTTCTACATTTTCAAGTTTTATTCCTTCTCTTTCTGAAACACTACCTTGAGGTTTGGTTTTGTTATCTCAAACATTTTGTTTATTTCTGTAAAGTAAGACCTTCTACCTTGTGGGTCTCACAGCATCTGGGACAATGCAATGGTTTATACTTTCTTCATCTGTGAAAATGGACAACATATCTACCATGGAACAGCTGAGTGAATTGATAAGCATGAAGTATTTAGAACAATATCTGACTCATTGTAATTACTAAACATGACTTGTTGGGATTGTCATAAAATGAAGATTCTTCTCCAGTTTTTAAGTTCCATATGCTATTTTCACTTCTGTGCCTCCATTTGTTACTGTTATATTGCTTACATTGTAGCAACACATCTTAAGTGGTGTGTATAAATGTGTGTGTGTGTGTGTATACACATTAATAATCTGGTACTTCTTGTCAAGGATAGTCTTAATATCAGCAATTTTTTTGTCCCTAATGTGCCCTGCCTCACCATGATCCCCCCCCAAATCAGTTAGAAAATCCATTAAGTTCTTCAGTATGAAAGAGAGAATATTGAAAAAAATGACTTGATAAGGACATACATATAATGTATTACTAGCAAAAATATTGCTACCTTCGGTAAGGTTGATATATCACAGTCTGAGAGAGAAAAAAGAGCGAATGAGAGCGAAAAAGAAAAGCTTTCTATTCACATCAACCAAAGCATCCACACCAGCAAAATTAAGATAGTGAGAAATACAAACAAACCGTTGTTGTCTCTCAAGGAGATAGGATTTCTTTGGACATTCTTCTATCCTTCCCCGTGTTGATGTCTTCCCTGCCCTTTATCGACGTCCTTCAAAACCACCACCTTCAACAGCAGTCTCTTACTTTCTGTTACATGTACAACACACATAGACTCTTGTTTTTGTGGTCTGTTGGCATCTCATAAAAGCTGTGTCCTTTCTCCTAAATAATTGACTTGCTCTTTGATGGGGGGATGCAATATATTTGTGTTAAATTTGTTCATAATATACTTGATATTTGTTCCAAATACAAACATTTTGTTTATAGATAATACCTAGCTGTTTTCAGATAATGTATGACTTGCCTTTCTCTGTTTTGTCTTAAAAAAAACTTTCTATTCAACTTGGTAGTCCACCTCCTTATAGCACTAATTAGAAAAAATAAACTTAAATAATGCATTCATCACAGAGGCATAATGAAAGGGAGGTAACATATAATTTTCAAGGAGTGATTGAAAGTGTACTCAAAATTTACTGCGTCTTCTTTTTTAAAAAAATGTGCTTTTTGCTCCACTAAAAATGGTAGACCTAAGTATTATTTTGGTATCACTACTTTTAATGTCACCATATTAATTATAAGACAAAAACTCTGTATCTTTTGTGAAGCAATAGGAAACTTCCCTCCAAAGCATCCAGTGAAAGCCGACTTTTTGGTGCTTGAAAAAAAAATCAACAAAAACACATTGCGCATCTTAATTTTGGCATGAAGGTCAGGATCCATTTCCAATATATTACTACTACTATTATTATTGTTATTATTATTATGCAGTATTTTTTCAGTTTATTCACTGTGTCCCAAGACCTGACAATCAACAAGTTCAGAATCTGTATGTTAGATCCATTTGCTTATTCTTTCCATCTAAGTGTCCTTTAGTATTTCCTATTGATCAGAAATCCTTTTACCTTTAACTATTAGGATTCAGAATCCTTCTTCGCCTTTAGATAGCATAGCAAGACACTACGAGGGTCAGCAAATGAATGGATATTACCCAAAGAAAAGACTAATAAACCAAGAATGTAGAGCTGAAGATCCATTTCAACTGTGCGATCGTTTGTATTCTTACACTCTCCACATAGTGTATGAAAAGGTGCGTATACACAACGTTGCTTGTCTGTTGCACCCATACTTGATCTTGCAATTCAGACTGCCTTACTTGAGAAATTTCATAGGCTCATGTTTTATAATTATGGTTTTCATGTAGTTTTATTTTGAAACTGTTATTAAATACCTTTCCTCGTGTGTTGTCCAAGCTTATTTTATAAACAGTCATATGACTAAAGTTTTAAACTACTTATTCATTTATAAATTATTCAAACAACAAATACATGGAAGCCTTGGTGGTATATGTTCATTATATAGTTGATGTCAGCCCATGAGAGAAGAAACCCTGACTTAATCCGTCTTACATTCTGTAACTACAGAAAGTAGTGTAGTAAAAATACATGATAGCTGTAGGAGCAAGTGTTTGACCAACCTGTTAAGGTATTTGCTAAGACTCCTGTGTACCATGTTTGTGTGTCTCCTTTGATACTTAGCTCCAGTTCTAGACTCCAGTTGCCTGCTAATGCTAAGTGATAGCTCAAGTGCATGGGTTCCTGACAGTCACACAGGAGACACAGATAGTTGGAGCTCCTAATCCCAGGTTTGGCTTCAGCCCAGCTTTAGCCATTCAACTGGAAATCTTGGTCTCTGCATCTCTGTACTTCAACTTCATAAAAAATTAACATCAATAGTAACAATTAAGACATTAACCTCACTTGATCTCCAGTTAAATTTATTTTGTCAAGTAACAAAAGTTATATGGCTGATCATACAAATATAATTGATGCTTAAATTTTATATGATTTAGTATTATATATGAGGAGACTCTAGTTCATAGTAACTGACCATATAGCATATAAACAAAAAGAAATTCTAAACCTAAAGTAATGTCAAAGCAGGGAAAATGTTAATTATTCCATTTTTTATCAGTGTACTTTGAATACATGGTTGAAATACTAGAATGTAGCTGTAGTTTTTGCTAATCAAAATAAAAGGTATATAGTATCATATTAATTAAAGTATTTGAGAGGAAGAATGACATAAAAAGGGACAGGAAGTCAAAAGCTCTGAATTTGACCTTTGTTTTAAATTTTATACTGTTGAGATCTTGTATAAAATTATACCCCTGAATCTTTGCTTTCTCATTTCAATATACAATTAACTGGTACCTGCTGGGTTTTTTTTGTTGTTGTTGTTAATTTATTTGATGGAAATTGCAGGCTTGACCAGGGTGGGAAGGATTAAGGATCAGAGAAAAGTGGGTGAAATCATTGCCTCCTAATTCTCCATTTCTTCCTGTTTCTGAGGGAAGGGAGGAAGTGTAGGGAGAAGCCACACCCAGTCTCCCAAATGTCCCAGTACCCAGGGATGGGGAATTGCTATCTGATATCGACCCAGGGTCCTACTGTAGTGCAAGTTCTGAGGGTTCTGATCAGGTAGTTTGGATAGTTCTGCAATGCTGTCGACTTCATCGATCCAAGACTGATACAGCCCTCTCAATGCCCATTGGCTGACATAATCCACCTCAAGTCTCCATTCACCCAGATTTTTGCTGTCATCCGTAGGGGTAGTTGTCCAATCTGCTCTGTTCTCCCTCCTCTGTGATGGTACCAAATGAGCTGCCACATTCTCTATGTGCATCAGAGTCTGCATCCACAGCTACGCCTTTTTCACTTGCAGGCAACTACCTGATCTTTATATCTCATTCTTCTCAGAAACCAGTAAGACCATGTATATGAAGAAACCGATGAGACCATGTGTATGAAGAAACCGATGAGACCATGTGTATGAAGTTGACAATAAGTAATAGTTGTGGTTTAAATTCTTGTTCCCTGTTCTCCAACCTAGTCTCCAGTGTGATTTGGAGGTAAGGCCTCTTGATGAAGGGTGATTCAGTCATGAGGGCATGAGCTCATGCTTTTAGGAAAGAGTTCCCATAAATATCCCTTAGCTCTTCTGTGTAAGTACATAACAAGGTAACTTTTGTAAATCAGAAAGCAAGTACTCATAGGACACCAGATCTGTTGGTGCCTTGATTTGGGACTTTTGAATATCCATAAATGTGAAAACTGAATTTTGTTTTTATAACTTGCCCAGCTTATAATATTTTACAACAAAGAGATCTGTGAATGTAAGACATTAAGAAATCATTCATCTAAGAAATAAACTCAACTGAATTTATTTTCCCATAAAGCTCTGTCAGATGTTTCCCTGAATTTATAAGGGCAGGTATATTTTATACATCATGTTGGCATTTCACTAAATCTTATTGAAATAAAATATTAAAAATAAGATTGGTGATCAATTCAAAGATTATCTGATCTGAATACCATCTCATAATATTACCCATAACTTCTACATTTGATGTGGGTTTCTTTTTAAAAATATTTATTTTTATTGGAAAGTCAGATACACAAAGAGAAGCAGACAGAGAGGAAGATCTTCCGTCCGATGATGATTCACTTCCTAAGTAACCTCCATGGCCGGAGCTACGCTAATCTGAAGCCAGGAGCCAAGAACTTTCTCCAGGTCTCCCATGCGGGCGCAGGGTCCCAAGGCTTTGGGCTGTGCTTGACTGCTTTCCCAGGCCACAAGCAGGAAGCTCAATGGAAGTGGGGCTGCTAGGATTAGGACCGGCGCCCATTTGGGATCCTGGCGCATTCAAGGTAAGGACTTTAGCTGGTAGGCCACCGTGCTGGGCCCTGATATAGGTTTCTTTAACTCAGGGATTCAAAGCTTTTGTGGTTGGGAATGGAGTACTGACTGAATGATCCGTTTTCATTGATAAAATTTATGTTGGAAATGTCTTCATAATCTGGAGTTAGAATGTCTGTCTTCTGATAGCTTTTGCCAAAGGGACCAAGAGACAATGGGTATGTGTAGATACTATGAATACAACAGGAGGACACTAATTATAGACAACATAAACACAAGTGTTTATTGTGACAATTTTCCTAGCAAGTGAAAACAAAATGAAATAGTAGAAAAATGTATTTGTTTCTAATCTTTGTGAAGGTATAGTTTTAGCTATTCTTCTAGCCATGTCTCCCAGGTGGGAGGTTGGAACCCAAGTGGTTAGGACAGCATCTGCTGCCTCTGCATCTCAACTACAGAAAAAAAATTAAGAATTAGTAATAACAGTAAAGGTGTTTGCCTCATTTGCAAGAGAAGCAAGACGAATGAGGTACAGGAGTGGGTCTCAGCAGATACTCAGTATGTGCTATGCCATATCCAAATCCTGTCCAACAAAGCTTATCTTCCGGTAGCCTTTGGATTCTTTTCTGGAATGGGGTTCATCAATTATACAGCTTATATGCACTTTTTAAATAAGCTGTTAGGAAAAATAATGCTATTTTCACTAAAGGTATTTTCAAAGCCCCTGCATTAAAAGTCCAAATTCTTTTCCTTGCAGTACTAATTAGTGTTGTTTACTGGAACCTACCATTGAGAGGCCTTTATATGGTAGTGTATATATAGATGTGGCTCTAACATGTATTTTAACTGAAAATGTTCTTGTTGGCAAGTAGAGTGATTTCAGGCTTCAATACATGAAATCACAGAAGTGTTAGATTGTGTGCTGTATGAAATTATAGTAGATTTCATTGAATATTCACTCTGTTGCTCTTGTCAAAACCATGCCAAAAATTATCCATCAAGTCAAAATTAGCTAGCAGTTGACCCAGACTTTTAACCACACAGCAGTGTACCCACCCACACAGTTCCCCACAAGAGGACATTCATAATTATCCTGATATTTACACATTTTTTTTTCTTTTCTTGTGTCTTGGCAGCATAATTTATTCATAAAATTATGTATCAAGGGCAAGGATCATAGCTGAATTTTGAATATCAGAATGGTATATTTGACAAAATAAAATAGGTAAGATATGTGGTTAGATAAGGAACTGTCTTCCACACTTATCATTTATTAATTATATGGAAAACTACTTGAGATTGTTATAAATTCTCACTACAAAAAGAAACCCTAAATGTTGTTATAAGAACTAAATTTTATAAGGTGAGAAGTTTCTGTGCATAGAGTAGGCACTCCACCAGTTTCTATTTCTCATTTGTACATTCATATCACATTTTTTGCTATCCAAACCAGTAGTTTTGCATTAATATCATCCATAGTGCAGTATAATATTTAGGATTTCACTACCAAGTAATATAATGAGATTTCGAAGTGTTCAGAGAAGTTTTAAATCATAATATATTTTCTATCCTTTTCAAAATCTTATTTATTTCTTTGAAAGTTAGACTATCAGAGAAAGTTGAAGAGAGTCAGGGATATCTCCTACCAATTAGTTCACTGCCCCAATGCTCAGAACACTAGGGTCAGGCTAGGAACTCCATCAGGGTTTTCCGTGTAGATGGTAGGGATCCATTTATTTGGGTCAATATCTATTGCATTCTCGGGTGCATTATCAGGAAACTTGATAAGAAGTGAAGGAGTTGGGACTCCAATGGGCACTGTGATATGAGATGCAGACATTGCAAGCAACAATTTAGCCTACTACACCACAATGTTCACCCCTTGCATTACCATTTAATTTCACGTCTCTACAAATGTTTAAGTCCCCTCATAATGCAGCAGTAGAATTTGAATAGTTGAAAATGTTCTACTCTATAAAAATTTCACAAAACACTCTGTGGTATCAAGTGATTCTGAAATTGATGAAAGTACAGCATTAATAAGACTCTTATAGGTACACACTCAAACACAAATCTGTTTTAAACACAGACACATGCACACGTTAACAGACAATAATAATTCAATTGTCTTTTCCAAAAGAATATTTTCGAAAGAAGCAAAACTATGGACAATGATATTTATTGAGAAAAATATGAAATTTACATAAAAGTTTTCAAGAGGCAAATCCAAGAACTGTTACCACAGAAAGCTGCTTCACTGCTTGAAGGATTCGTTATAAGCTCAGTCAAGAAAAAAATGAAAGTAAGTGTTAAAACATGGGCTTGAAAGAAAGCCTATGAGATAAAGAATGTTTCCATTTTTAATTTAATATTTAAGCAAGAACTATATCATATTCACAATCCTAGCATGATGAAACTAAAATAATTTCTCAGGCAGCAGAGAGAGTCTGCCAATTGTGGTATTCCATTTATATGTAACTCCGATGAGAAATGCATAAGCCACAGAGTGATAGAATTTAGTTTGGTGCAGTGTCCCGGTCGTCTTTGTACAAATCCCACATACATACTCGAGAAGCCTCTCCATTGGATCATCCATCCATTCTTTACTTGCAAGCCCTTGTTCCACAGTGTAGCAGAAGGAACTTGCATAAAACAAACAAACTCAGCAGACTTAGGACGTTTTACATTAAACAAAAACACATTTCAATATCTAAATGCCTCGTGTTAAATAAAGCTTCCCCATTAGCCCGGATACACCTCTTGCTAATTTCCTCCATCTGTGACTCCCGACATTTTCCATGACACTCTCTCTTGAATGTGCTCACAACTCATGTCATGCTTGGATGATTCGTTGATGTGTTTGGAAACCCTGACGTCTGCTTGTGCGTCTGCGTTGCTCGTGTTCCAATGTTTTTGTCCTCAACAGTCCAAATGTCCTCCTAACCATCCTAGACACCTACAGTTTTTCTCTAAGTATCATAAAAGTTAACAGGAAAAAAAATGTTTGCTATCTTGCATTGATATCGACAGATATTTAGTTACAAGAGCGCTGGGCTGGGAAACCCAAATATCTGATGTTGCCTGTCCCTGTTACAGGAGCTTGCCCCATCTGCATCCCTGGACCTGATCCTCATAAGCGAAGTGACTATGCCCATTCTGTAGGATGCTTACAAGGTCTGAACACGATGCATACTGAACCACTGTGAGGTTGAGGGGACCTGAATCGGAGCACTTATGGGATGCCAGCACTGTAGGCCACCGGCTAAGCCACAGTGCCACAGCAGGGCCCCAAATGTTTTTAGCAAAAACAAACCAACCAACCAAAAACAACAAATAAACACCTTTAATTTCTATCTTTCTTCTGTTGCTCACATTAGCAGTGCAAAGGATAAACAGGCCCTTTTCTCTGCTATTTCAGTGATTTTCTGGAGGTAATTTAAAACAGAAACAGAAGTGGTCTGATTTTCTAATTCCATCACTCAGTGTCATTCCCAGTGTTCTTGCCGTAGAATGACAAGAAATTTTCTAGGTTTATTTATTTGCTGACATTCTTGGGCCTTTGTCTTTTTCACCTATCTGTGTTGAAGTGTTTCATGCCTGATTAGTTGAATGAATACTAACTTGGAGATCATCTTTGAGACAAACAATGCTCGTGGAGAATTTCCCCTGCTTGACTATTTAGGGGCACACATGGCACACGTGGCTGCATTCTTCTATGCTTCTGTATTTACTACACTTCCTCTGTGGACAAACCCTACTAGATTGTTCCATCTGTGGTCTTTATTGAGTCAGCGTCTGTGGCCCCATGTGGATATCGAGTCTTCACCATTAAACTGGAAAAAGTCAATGCTTAATAAACCCAAACAAATAATTAAATAAAAACCTTCAGGTTTCCAAAAAATTAGTGCATGTTGTTGTATGTGTGTTTTATATTTTTCTTAAGTATTATTATTATTTTCTACGATACGGTTTTGTAGGTTTAGACATTCCTCCCTCTACCTCCCCTTTCTCCCTTCCATTTCCCCCTTCTCATTCTCTCCCATATGCTTACAATACTATAGTTCTTCAGCAACAGTCCTAAGTCCAGCATTCTGCCTTAGTGTGAAAATATTCAGAAAAAGACAAGTGTCTCATTAAATAGTGCCTAAACACTATAATTCATGATACAATATTCTTGGACCATTCGTAAAGTCTGAAAGTTTTTCTAAGTGATCTTAAGAAAAGAGCAAATTTATAGTTGCATTTTGGGTGGCATTGAATGAGCTTGGGAAGAGCTTCTGAAAACTGGCTTTGGTCTAGTCATCAGCTGATCAAATTTGGATAAGTTATGCTTGGCTTTTAAATCCTCTTTTGATACTCTAAGAGTCTCTTCTTTGGCTTTCAACCTTTAAGTTTGGAACTATTTTATTTTATTTTATTCTACTTTTAATATTTCTTCTCATTTCATAGCTCATTCTCATTTCCACAACAAAGCAGAGCATATTTCAAATGCAAACTACAACTAGTTGGCTCAGGTATTGCATTGCTTAGGATAAGATGGCTTAGCCTATCAAGTTTATTTAGCTCACCTGAACACATGCACACATACGTATGTACACACACACACACACACACACACACACACCCTCTTTACGCTTAGGAAGACAGAGTAAGCCTCATGCGCTGCAAATAAAAACCTTTAGATTCCAAAATGCTTTAGTTAAATATTTGTTTCTGTTGATATAACAAATACTGATCCATGAAGACATTCGTTAGAGATTCTTTGACTTTTTATGAGACTGTGGTATTCTCATTCTGTTGGAAAATGAAACACTTCAATAATTCCTGCTTTACTCCACCATTAGGACAAGTTGCATTACATTGTCATTGTACCCTTCCTAACTCAATAGTAAGATTAGTGATGTTTGTGCAGAAAAGACAGCAACATTCGCAAATGGTCTTAGAATTTATAAAATCATAATTCTAAGGATAACTCTATAATTTGACACTGACTATATGTCCACCGGCAATACATTTTTTTATGTAACACATTTAAACAATAATTTCTGGAACTTAAAGTAATTGTGTTAAGTGAAATAAACATGATAAGGGAAGTAAAGTATCACATGAAGGCACTCATTTGTGGAGTCTAAAAAAAAGGTGATCTTAGAGAAGTTAAAAATCTTATAGTGGCTACCAGAGAGTGAGGAAGGAAGTGGAGTGAAAGGAATGGAAAAAGGCAGGAAAACAGTTGTTAAAGTAAGCAGTTCTGAGATTCTTTTATACAATAAGATAACTATACATAACACTAATATAGTATGCATCTATTTGTTAAAAGAAACTAGAAAGAATGAAGAATGTTTTCATCGTAAAGAAATGTGGAGTGGGGATATGAATATATTTATTCTGATTGGGTATTATGCAGTACAAACAAATATTGAATTACCAAATGGCATCCCTTAAGTATATACAATTTTATGTAGAATATTTAAAAATAAAAGCAATTTAAAGTGTATTAAGTTCTGTAGTTTCTGTTCTGTGCCATTGGTTTACATGTCTATGTGCTAGTTCCAGGCTACTTTATTATTTCCCTAGACTGTGTCCTGAAATTTCATGTTGTGACGCTTCTAGCTTTGTTTTTTGTTTGTTTGTTTCTTACCATTGTGCAAGGTGTTCTGGGTTCCTTGAGTTTCCGTAAGAGTTTTACCATCATGTTTTCTAGTCTGAGAAAAATGTTCATATTTTGATTGGAATAGCAGTTGATAAAAATTATTGTTCCTGAAATAAAATTAATATCCATGTGTATTTTGTACTACATTCAAACACTAGTGAAAATAAATCACAGCGCTATGTGCAAAACCTAACGTTATAAAACGCAAAGGAGAAAACATAGGAGTCAACATGATCTATGATCCAGAAAGCACTTTTCAGAAGTAAAAGAAAAAAAAATACATAAGAATTCATGCCCTCAAAAAAATATGGCTATGAAAAGAAAAATATAGCTGCAAAATACAGTAAAGCAATTCATACATGCATTAAGGAATGGATACATGAAAATATTCTGCATAGGTAGTTTTATTAATGCCAAGTAAGTCAAGATGATACAGACATTTCCTTTTAATTACTTTTATTTATAAAAATGCAATGTCCTTCCTTAAAAATTGAAGACTGATACCACTTTCAGACACTGCTAAACACCAACTTGAATATCCAAGAATAGACAGATAATAACAAATGTTGTTGATGATATGGGGAAACTTTCATTTATTATGGAAACTTGAAATGATACAACCACTTTGAAACAAAGTAGAGAAGAATTTACAAAGGTAAGCATTTTTCAACTTTATTTCTCAATCAGTTCACTGTTTGAGGTTTATCTGAAAAAATAACTCTAATTTTAGTGGGAGGATACTCAAAGCAGCAAATATAAAAAATGTTGAATAGGAAATTAATGAGTATCCATAGATAAAATAACATTTTATGGTAAAATTATAAACATACATACATACACACATGTGGAAATTTTAGAATAATTATGTTTAATGAACAAATCCAGGCTGAAAAAATGCATACTGCATAATTCCAATGTTAACTTTCGAAAATGTGGAGTTAGGGTATAATGCTTGGATGTACAGATTACTGGCTGCCTCAGAGTGAAGGGTAATGAAGGGAATGAATGGACAGAGGAAGCAAACTTGTAGAATGGACATATTCATTACTTGGATTTGTTATGCTTCAACACATATTTGTATGTGTTAGTCCTGTCATGGCTGCCCTTTACATACAAGCAATGTGGTGTTGTTGATGGTTACATTTTTTGTAATTTTTAATTTTATTTGAAAGTCACAGAGAAAGAGAGAGAGACTGACAAGCAAGCAGAGAGATCTTCAATCCATTGGATCAGTTCCCAGTTTCCCACAATAGTGAAGCTTGCACCAAGCTGAGGCCTGGAGCCCAGAACTCAATCCAGGTTTGCCATATGACAAGGGCTCAAGTAGTTGAGCCATCACCTGCTCTTTCTTAGGGTGCACATTTGCAGAAAGATAAATGGAGATAGAGGATCCAGGACTGCAAGCAGGCATGTCAGTGAAAGAACTGGGCATCCTAACCAGCGTCCTAACTGCTGTGCAAATGTCTGTCCCAAATCTACTTTTTCAAAGCATCCTACTATTCTTGGAGAGGAACAGAGTGGGCTTGTTCTATTCCAGACTTTTTATAATTCTACTCAGAAAAGAGAATGTGATATTCTTGTAAGGATAGACAAATAGAGCAGTGGAATAAAATAAAGATACTACAAAAAGACCCACAGCATCTGTGGAGTCTTTATGTATAAAAAGGGTGCTACTCCAGAGTCAAGGAAGGAAAATATTTTTTCAATAAATTATGTTAGGGCATTTTATATCCACAAAATGCATGTATAAAAAGGGTGTTACTACAGAGTCAAGGAAGAAAAATATTTTTCAATAAAGTATGTTAGGACATTTTATATCCACAAAATGCATGTTGTCTTCCTACTTTACATGAAACAAACACAAAGAAACCTTTCTTGTATATAAATAATCAAAATATGAAAAGCAAAATAAGTATAGCATATACTCATTTCACATGATATCAAATAAAACAATGTTAATGCTAATATGATGACGTTAGCTATATTAATAGTAACCATTTAATGAACCTCTTAAGAGAGTGAAAAGGCAAAAGATACTCTTGGTGAAGAAATTCCAATAAACAAAATATGCATATCTCTAAAAATATGTAAGATCTGCTAGAATTGGTGAAACAGACTATCACTCGGAAAATGGGCCAAGGCTTGAAGACGTATGAGTATATTGAAAAGATGGTCAAGCTGATTGGTAATCAATGAAGGGGAAGCAAGATCACAATGAAATACTTTCCCATATCCTCTAGGATGACTGGGATTTAGCAAGATACAAAAGGAGATCTTGTATACTGCTTGAAGGCATATAAAGTTTCTGAAACTTTGAGACTGAATTCTAAGCACTTGAAGTCAGTCCTAGCGACAATTTTTATATTTTTTTGTTGAAGAGGGGCCACGTCTCATAGTAGTTACAGATTCTGATTTGGATGCCAGCATACTACATTGGGGTATCTGGTTTCAGGGCTGGCTTTGAATCCTGACTTTAGCTTCCTGCTAATTCAGATCACTCAAGCCACCAGGGTTTCACTCCAGGCTGGGAGACCTGAATCACATTGTGGGCTCCTGGCTTCAGCATCCCTACTCATTGTGGGCATTTGGGGAAACACACACACACACCAGATGTGTGCTCTTTCTGTATATACCTATTTCTCTGTCTGTTTTAATTAATCAATATTTTAAAAATAATCTTGTTGAATTTTGCATGTGAGAGCCCTTACCTTTGCTCCTAGAAAACCAGTATATTCCATGTACATAAAAATTAATACAAGGTAAATTTAAACTAACACAATTAGCAATCTGGACCCGTCCAAATGCTCAGCTAAAGCATAGCATAAATTGCAGTATATGCATGCATGGAAATACTTTATGGCAGCAGAAATAATGAACTGAAGTTACATACCGTGTTACAGCTTCAGTAATTAATTAAAATATATAATAATGTGCAGGGTTTTAACATATACCAGATCATCTGTCTGTCTTTTCCTCCCTATTCTCCCTTAAATATCACACACAAACACACACACACACACACACACACACACACACACACACGTAAGTGTGTGCATCCATAGGAAAAAAATAAGACTAAATACCAAAATGTTGTCTTTAATTTTTGTTTGAATTGTTGATGATACAGTTTTATAGACTCAGGGGTTTCCCCTAGAACCTCTCCATTTTTTTCCTGTATTTTGCATGAAGTTTGCCTCATATCAGAGATATGATATTTTTCCTTTGGGATTGGCTTAAATCACTGAGCATAATGGTCTCTAGTTGGAATATTGTCTTTCTGAGATGAGATTTTAGGTTATTATTTTATTTTTTCATTGTACATTATTTCTTTAGTAGTGATAAAATATTGCTTTGAAATTGAGGCAAAACCCAATAACATTGTTGCTTAAATACAAAACATAAAATGGTGGTTATGGAAGTATAGGTGTAATTTTTAAAGCTGCTGAGATCCTATGGATGTTATTGAAATCAGATAGACTGTATTTTAAATCTGGTATAAGTCTTTCAAGACCGTAATTCTGGGTAAGCTTTTCACCCCAACTGAGGTATATTTCTCTAATCTGCGAAATTGTGTTGAGGATTTTAGCTACCTCACAGCATATTTGTGAAAATAAAAATGAGATATGCCTGTCTCTAATCAGGATTAACACAGGAGCACAGAATATTTATCCTAGTATGTTAAGATGTGCTTACTTTGCACTACTACAAGAAGTTTATAATTTACCAGAATTTTTTTGGCTGAAATAACCATGGAACATTATTGTAATTAATAAAATATTAATATTTGACATATAGGTACAAGCAATGAAATATTAATAATAGGGTTTGCAGGTTACTGAAGGGACACTTTCAATAGATTAGTTCACCTGTCAGCTCTATGGCCTAAAAGGGTGGGACATTATGCTCATTGATATGCACAGCCATTGGAAAAGTTGTACATGTTTCTAATCTAACAGCTTCATTGTGCTAAATACTTTTTTTTCTGTGTTCTACACAGCTTTCTATTTTGAACAGACAAAGCCAGTTTAGTGAGCTTATTATGAAAGTTACTCATCACTATGTAAATTATTTAAGTTCTGTTGAGTGTAAGCCTCGATTCATTCAATGCCACATCTATGTTTAACTGGGTGCATTTAACTTTGATTTAATCAAAGAGTGGTTAACTAAAGCTTTTTAAAATTTTATTTTGTCATAGATACATCCTTTTCACATGTTTAATTAATGTTATTACTTTAAGGCCTTATATTTTAATGCTATGTGTAGCATGCCATTAACCACATTAAAGAGACAAAGAGGCATTTATATATTTACCCACCCAAGTATAGCTACCATCAAAAGAATTCTGAAATGCCCATATTGCAATAAGCTTAGAGGGGTTAGTGCACGGAGTGCTGCTTGCATTATTTATTTTAAAAGATAGTGATAGGATGAGAGGATGAGGGCACACACACACACATGAATCATCCATCTGTTGATCCACTCCCCCAAATGACCACAACAACCAGGGTGTGGCAAGCTGAAGTCAGGATCCAGGATCTAAGTACTCACACCAATTCAACAAGAGATTTGTTTGTTATTTGAAAGGCAGAGTTACAGAAAAAAGAAGACACACACACACCCGCACACACAAAGAAAAAGAGACAGAGATAGAAGGGTCTTCCAACCACTGGTTCATTTCCCAAATGGCCATTATGGTTTCCCAAATGGCCAGAGCTGGGTTGATATGAAGCCAGTAGTCAGGAGCTTCTTTCTGGGTCTCCCACGTGGGTGCAGGGACCCAAGGTTTTTCCAGCCATTAAGCAGGGGACTGGATTGGAAGTGGAGCAGTTTGGACATGAATTTACAAACATGAAATGCTGGCGCTGCACCTGGAGACTTAATATATTACATTATGGTGCCAGCCACAAACAAGAAACATTTTAGAGGAGATTCATTTATTTACTTAGAAGTTAGTTTCACATTGAGAGTTAAAGAGACAATTCCATCTACTTAAGTTGTCACAATGGCCAGGCCTGGATCATTCTGAGGCCAGGAGCTTCTTCAGGTTTTCCCACCTGCGGAAAGTTCCCCAACAATTGAACCATCTTCTGTTGCTTTTTCAGACCACCAATAGGGAGCAGGATGATAGCAGAACAGCCAGGACACAAACTGGTGCCCACATAGGATGCCAGCATTATGCCAGAGTGCCAGCCACCCCCAGCAAGAAAATTTCAATCTATTTTGTTTTTTTTCTGTAATTTAAAACATTGAATTAAGTAATAAATATATATATATATGTGTGTGTGTGTGTACAGATATATATATTCAAGGTCTGGAATGTGATCTTAGGTACAGACATATTTTACGTGATGATTACCAGAGTCAAAATAAATAGCAAAATCATTACTATCATGTACATGTGTGTATATATGTGTTTGGTGTACATGTAAAATCTATTATTTTGGTAAATTTCAAATTAACAGTATGATATTCTTAACTGCAAGTGTCTTGCTGTACAAAAATTCTCAGAGCTTAGTCCCTTTTTTAACTGGAAATGCAGATTATGCTTTTAGGTTTTAGGGTTTTAAGAATTGGTCCCCTTCCAATTCATGAGCTAGAAGCTCAATCCCTAAAACAACAGTATTTGAAGGTGGAGTGATTCTGACAAGGTGTTTTGTTCTGGAGAGCTCTGCCCTGCTGTGTGGATTGATACTGTTGCTGCAAAGGCCAATGTGATGGGCACTTTGTCCTTCTCTCCCTCGCTCCTCTCTTCTGCAGTTACACTATTCAAGCTATTCTCCTGGCAGTGGGCTGATTTCTTGGAATGTCTTCAGGATGTTGATGAGTAAGTAGGGTTGGAGCTTCGATAAGGAGCCTCTTTAGATGTGCTAATAGGAAACCCATCCCCAGGTGTGCAGGTGAGTGTGGCTTCTGCATGTCCCCTGAGAAGACACTCACTGGTCCTTGTATGTGTTCTTAAACAGGCAGTACTGGTCTCAGACCAATAACAGAGGGAATGGAAGCGTAGCATCCTTTGTGGTCCACAGCCAAGACTGGAGCCTGTAGGCTGCACACCTTTAGAGGATACAGCTGGGTGTGCTTCTCTACAGGTTCCAGGATGGACTTAACTGCACAGAGAAGTTTTAGTGTCTGCTGTGGGGATGCATGTTTCCTTCTGGATCTCTGTCTAGGAAAGACAGTGTCAAATAGCACCTAAGAGGGTTGACATCAAGTTGCAGATTTGTTTCACAATCTTCAATGGGACAAAAACTGGCAAGACAGAAGCATAGAGAGATGTCTCTCTCCAGATTCTTCAGCTCACAGACTTGTACACAGACCAGATTTTGGGTGGTTAAAGCCATCTCAGTGTCCTCAGTTTAGACTAAAATTGACAGGACTGTCATCCAATGAGTTACTGGGTATGATTCTTATTAGTTCCCATGGTAGGTGTTTCTGGTAGCAGAACCTAGGAGTTAAAACAGAATCCTCAACATTCATGGGTCAATAGTTTGGGTCATGCTCAGTGAGCTTTCCACCTGGATGCCAGTGCCACCTCTTCTGTCCTGGATTTCAACATGCATCCACAACCACCTGTTTGAATCCCAAAGCTCCCCTGAATGTCTGCTTTGTTCTGCAGACAAAATTTGTTGCTGTGGGGAGGAACAACTGGAGAACATCATATTCTTCTCTGTTACTAACATCCAATCAGCTAGTTCTCTTCAAGGGATATCTGGTTGTTCCTGTCAAATTAATTTTAACTTTGTGAACATTTTGCTATAATAAATTATTTCAAAATTATGTAGGTTTTTTCATTTCTGTTTCATTAACATTTTACCTAAATAATTTTGAAGAGTTACCAAAGTACAATATTATTTATGTTTCTTTTATAGTTTAAATTGATTTAGTTGCAAAGGGTTAATGCAATTTCATGGCTATTAGACCATCAAATGGCTCTCAACTTTTGGACCATGTTCAATCCCCAGTTCTACATCTTATAAGCAAAGTGATTTTAACCAAACGACTTCATCTCTTTGTATCTTATCTCATCTCATCTCTTTTAACTCCTAAGTTAAAAGAAGCAATACTTGCATCTATTCTATTCCTATGATAATTTAATACATCAGTTTTCACAAATGATATATTATATATTACATATGAAGGAAAAAGTAGTAAAATAATTTTTCACAGCAAACTTAAAATAGATTATAATTAATTGTGGCAGTCCATTTATCTCCTTGCTTTATGATCATTGTCACTCCAATTCTATATTTTTCTTAATTTAAGGTTTATTGATGTGATTTTTAATGCACCATTATTATTCCATTGTTTGTGTGTTTCTTAAATTTAGTTACTGAGGATAAGTCATCTCTATGTTTTACTGTCCGTATGCAATGATAGGTCTTTCATATCCATTCATTTTAATTTTGTGATTGTATTTACTCATTCTCATGGTTGTAGCTATTTGCGGTTTTTGTAGTTTGGGATCAAGCAGGAACGTAACAATTTTCATAATCTATTATGCATATGTTCAAGAATTGTGTCAAAATTTCTACTTTTAAGTACCAATTCTACAATAAAATGCTAAAATTGATCCCAGGGGCTGTACTAATTTATTAATTTATTAATGAACACTGTATATGACAAATCTTTTACTAGGTCACATGTGGTGTTAAATTGGTGGATAAAATGTCATTTAATTATTGTTGCTGATTGACTCCCAAATGCCCATAGAAGCTGGGGCTAGGTAAGTCCACAGCTCTGACCTAGAAATTCTGTCCAGGTCTCTCAAATGAGTAGCAGGGACCCAGATAACTGAGCTAAGTTGCCTATTAAATTCCAACTGCCTTAGCAGGAAGCTGGTTGGGGAGGCGCAAGCAGGATTCAATCCCCAATATTTTGGTATGAGATGTAAGTATCTCAAGTAGCTAATTAATGTGATGTGCCACAATGGCTGCTCCAAGTCAATGAAAAGGAATCACAGGGCACAGTAAAATAGTAAATATAAATGAAATCAAACAGGCTTTTAGAATATCTATCAGTGAGGTAGTATTCCTTAAGCTAAATAAGCATTCAAACTAGAGAAAGCTAAAATTTCATAATCAATAATTTCTTGATGAGATTACGTGTTGAGAGATTCTGCTGGGTCCAATATCAGTGAGTGGAACATAAAATGATATAGTTTTTCTTTTTATTTCCATCATGTCCATCGTGGATGATTTTTTTGTGTTGATAGTAGGCATGAGCTTGACTTTAAATAACACTTCTATTATTCAGTATAGTTACAGTGATGAACTTAGAGTGATGAGAAAATTGATGGCAAAAGGTAATTTCACCTACTTGGATAGTGAAAACATTTTTTTTATTTTTTAAAGAATCATTTACTTATCTATTTATTTCTTTGAAAGGCAGAGTTATAGAGAGAAGAATAGGGAGGAGGAAAGAGTGAGAAATAGAGGAGAGGGAGAGACAGAGAAACAGAGAGAGCGAGAGATGTTCCATCTGTTGGCTCACTTTCCAAACGGCTTCAATGGCCAGATTTGGGCTGAACTAAAGCCAGTTTCTTGTCTCTCACAAGAATGCAAGAGCCCAAGCTTTCAGGTTATTTCTGCTGCTTTTCCAGATCATTAGCAGGAAGCTGGATCTGAAGTGGATAAGACGGGATGCAAACTGGTGGCTTTAGTTGCTTTGCCGCAATACCACAACACCGGCTCCATGGTAAAACTACTGATAGAAATAATTATGTCAGAATACCAAGAATCTTGAGAGTATTCAATTCACATCTTATCAGTTTTTCTACTTTGTGTCATGAATTAATATACAATGCTATTTGGTTCCATTAAAGCCCATCTTCATTTAATGAGGATATTAAACATATCCCATCACTTGCTTCTTCATAGCTTGGTGTGTCCTTGCCTGAGAAGAACAATCTTAGTAATATTTCTTACACATAGGTTGTGGTCATAAATTACCATTTTTCCTATGTCCATTGAAATATCTCCCTAGTACATTTTATTTCTGTTACAATGCCAATTGTGTTTGGAATTTAGTGAAAAACATTGATGAATATCATTGAAATGCATTAGGACATTTGATGAACCACGTTTGATTCCTTGTTTTAGTTTATACAACCAAAGTATGAAAGCCATACAATCTATCTTGTAACTTCTTTTATAAAGTTTTATTGGGGTTCCCACAATATAATTTAAGCAACTAAGGACTGGATAGATGATGTGCAATGCATATTTATATATAAAGACTAAGATAGATAATCACAATAAAAGCTACACAAATTTCAGGTGGCTTTTAATCGTGCCCTTACTTCCCAGAAAACTTGAGATTGGTGACAAAGAATTTCTTGGCAAATTGTAAAGGAAAAACTAATGCTAATGTTTTTCTTCATGAAGGTAATATTCAATAATAAAAACCAGCCATTAACCAAACTTTTCCACCACTGCCTAACTGCCAGAAAAAGGCTCAAGTGAGGTTTTACTCTGCTAGCTCTTTTATAACATGTGAATTTGCTTATAGGTCTGTGGAAACCTTTTTGAATTTAGCCTCTTGCCGGAAGCACAAAATTATTTAGTGCTGACTGTAATTGCATCTTGGAGGAGGTAACTGACAGCATGTTGACTCGTATTGCCAAAAATAAAGCTTTTAGGTTTCCTGAGAGTACATCTAAAAATATAGAGTTTTGCTTGAAGATTATCTTGCCCGCCAAAGAATCTCTTAGGGTTTTTTTTTTATAGGAAAATATATTTGTAAGTGTGATATGTTGAATTTCCTTAAAAACTTTTTTTCCAATAATTTGAAAGCTAGAAAAATTACAGGAGTGCCTCACAGTAACTCAAAAACAATTTTAGGATTCTCAGGGTTCACTTTTCTTTTAACATTACTCATAATAAACTTACGCAAATGAAACTTTCAAAGTCATCAGGATGTTTAGATCATGCAAATCTGAAAAACGATGCCTATAACTTTTTTTGCATATTACAAACAATGTTGTTTCATGTAAACAACAGAAATCTTAATAAACCTTTTGCCTTATGACTGATAAGTTTTGCTCTTTGGAAAAATGTTAACTCTTGTGTTGACTATCTCTGCTCTGTGCTTTTCATTGTACACTCAAACAGGAAAAGAAGCACAATTCTATACCCCTAAGCCCTAACATAATCTTTTCAGAGTTTTCAGCAATTAATTTATTGAATTTCATATTTATTAACAGTACCAATTATGCCCTAGGAAGTGTTAAGAAAATGAATCACCTCCCATCATTACTTGCACAGAAATTAGTAAATTTCTATCTTTAACACATTTATTCAATCTAGCTACGAATCACTTCTGATAATTTTTTGGTCACCTAGAAGTCAGAGAAAGGCTAGACCTGGAAGCACATTGTTATAACTCATCAATCCCTAAAGAAATCAGAAATGAATATTTACGTGCAACAGATTGTTAAGTAAATGCAAATATTTTTCTTTTCCAAAAAGTTTGATGTAAAGCTGCTGCTCTTTCATTAGCTACTTCTCTAGTTTTCCTACTCCTGACTAAGGAAACATATCTCAGTGGTTCAGATTCAAGATTAGAACCTGCTTGTCCAGGTGAATGATTCAAGTGGAGTGTATGATTCATTCACACCATTTATGAACTATCTTGTTCAATCATTATCTTTATTTTAGATAGTTCATTAAGATGTTTTAAAAAGCATTAAAAATTTAAGGTATTAATATGAAATAATCCTCTTAAACCTGAAAATAAACAGGATCATTACATGTTCTGTTAATCTGTTGAATATTTTCTAGAGTAATTGTATGATTTGTACTCAAAAGTCTTCTACGAGGTGTAAACCAATAAAAATAATGAACTTAGCTTATTAGATTTACCTTTCCAAAAGCAGTGTCAGACAATATTATATATAATATAATATCATATGTTCTATGGATAAAAAATCTTTGCTTTGTATTTTACATATTTTAATAGATATTTATTACTGGTGGGGAGTTGTTCTTTGCTGTTTTCCCTTCTATACATCTGAAAGAGTAAATACTCTAAGCTGCTCTGTGAATTTATGCTACATTTGTTTAATTTTTGAAAAATATTTAAATTTGATAACTTTATGAAAGTTTCAAATATTATTAAATGAATTAAAGCCTTCTTTGGCCAGGTAGGAAAAAATCAGTATTCTCTTAAATGTTAAGCATTGTTTGATAGATATGTATCTTTTCTTACTTGTACTTTAAGATATACATTTTGTTTTTCCTGAGTATTAACACAACCCTCAGCAGCTTTTCAATGTATATGAAGTTGCTATTTCCACATCCCCACCAATCCCTGATATTATTCAACTTATATATATTAAAATCAAATGTCTCAAAATGCTAAATACAGTTTCAATGTGCATGCCCCACATTCCAACGTGACTGAGTAGTTTCCCCCACGTGTTTCTGGCCATATGTTCCTCCTGCTTTGAGGTTGATGTCTTCTCTGTTGTAGCGTTGCTGTTTGTACATCACGTTCTGCAGCTTCTTCAGCAAGTATCCTGGCAGCGAGATGGGAAGGATGATGGGGGGTATTGTCACGCTCTGAAACCTGTGTGTATGAAATACATGATTAGAAAGAACTCGTAAGATCAGTACCATTCACAATAGCTACAAAAACCTAATTTTGGAGTAAATTTAATCAAGATATGAAACATCGCTACAGCAAAAGCTACAAAACATTAAAGAAAGGAGTAATGACAGGCAAAAAATGCAAAAATCTTCCATGTTCATGGATTGGAAGACATTATCAAAATGTCCATGCTACCCAAGACGATTTACAAATTCAGTGTTATCTGAATAAACTAAACACATTCTTCTCAGGTCTAGGAAAAAAAAATATGCTAAAATTCTTATGAAAACAAAAGAAACCTTAAATTATTACAGCAATCTTAAACAACTAGAAAGTCAAAGTCATAACAGTACTGGATCTCAAGATACAGAACAGTTATAATCTAATCAGTCCAGTACTGCCACATAGATAAACCAACAGAGTGGATTAGGAACACCAGGCGTTATGTGACACATCTGCAGCTCATTAATGTTAGACAGGTAAGCTAAAATAGTCCCTGAAGGAAGGACACGCTCTTCAAATGGTACAGTAAAAAAATGAATCAACTCAAGCAAAGTGTTAAACATGCCACTTTCTTACACAATTTATTGATCAAGATTCTAAACCAGTTACCCAACACTACCAGATTGCTAGAGGAAAGCATCAGGGACACCGTGTAAGACAACGCACAGGCAACAGCTACTTGGAAAAGACTGAGCAGCACAGGGAATAAAGACAAAAAAGAAAAGATAAATGGAATTACATCAAGCCAAGAACCACTGACAAAATGGAGAGGCAACCGACAGAATGGGAGAAAATACTTGAAAACTATGCAACTGATACTAAGTAAATATTCCAGAATCCATAATGAAAGTTGACAACAAAATAAATTCAACTCAAGCAATTCAAGAACAAAAACCAAACCAGTAAAGAAACGAGCAAAAAACATAAACAAACATGTTTTAAAATCCAAAAGGGCAAAAGAGACCTAAAAAAAATTTTGTCAGGCAAAAGCAAGTAAAATCACAGATATTACCTCACCACAAGGTTAGAATGACTACCACCGGACACAAACAAGAACTATAAATGCTGCTGAGAATGTGGGGAAAAGGTACACTAACACATTGTTGGTGAGGATATGAACTCGTACACCCATTACAGAAAGCAGATGGGAGGTTCCTCAGAGATTTGAAAAGGGATCTCCCATTACCACCCAACTGTCTCAGTCCTTGGAATTTACCTAAAGCAAATGAAAATTTTATATTTAACTCCATGTTTATTACAGTTCAATTCATAAAAGGGAATCACCCTAGCTATTGACCAACTGATGACTGGACAACAAAAATGAAGTATATATATGACAAAATGCATGTAAGTGTAGACGATTAAGCTATGGAAATAAGTTAATTCCCAAAGGACAAATGCAATTTTTTTTTTCTGATATTTGATAGTTAACACTGAATTCCAAAAAACATATAGGAATGATTTCTACTTCTTATGATTTAATTGTTGTTTTTAGTCTTTCTATTTTTATATGTTGAATAGGATGAATTCTTATTAGAATTGTACCAATGAAATACATTAAATCTGTTCTCTTATGTATTCATAAAATTAAATACATAAAATTTCCTCCCTTTATATATTTGTACCCTGTACTCATATGTTTTTGGAGGAGTGCAATTTTTTCTTTTAACTGTTATAGCATCTGGAAAAAATTGCCTTAAACTTATATTCTCAGATTATTCCATAAATATACTCCAAACATGAGTATAATTTAGCTTTGACATATTTATTTTCTTTGATATTGCTTATAATTTGAGAATTGTAACACATTAGTTCATGTAAATATTATAAATAAACAATATGTAGTTCATGAGTATTTATATAACAAATGCCCATGAAGTCACAGCTGAAAAATGAAAATATAGCTTTAATATCTATTAATTTAAATAAAAGTTAAATTTATTCAAAGCATGGACTATTATAAAAATGCACATGCATGTGTTTGAGACTTTTTTTTGAATCCTGACGCAGAGCAAACTTCTGAAAATGTTTCTCATGTGATTCAGAAAAATACATTGTTTCTGAATCTCATGAGTTATGTGTGTCTGTCAAGCAAACCTTGCTAATTTTATCCTTAGGAGCGCTCTGTTTCTATCTGTCTCATTTGTGCATGTTCATTTGTGTTCTGACTCTTTCTCTGCTACTGTTTTGATCTCACTTCGTGAATGCTTCCAATTATTGCAACAGTTTTAAAGAGATTTAGGTAAAACTATTTGTTAAAGAGATTTTACCAGGTTCTTGAACAGGCACATGCCAAGGCGAATATTCCCTGAGCATTTTTCACGGATAATACAATAAAGATATTATGAGGAATAATCTTTGCTCCTTGCTTGTGACGGTGGATTTAGGCTGTGGTTTCATTTTCCCATGTCCCAGAAATCTATGGCTAGCTCAGATGGGAAGACAGCTGATTGTACACACCTGAGGTAGAGCTGAGAATTTGTGCTACTTTTAATTCTGCCCAAACCCACAAAGTTTCTCTGACTTTGCATCATTTCACGATTTCATACTTCCTCCTTCTTGTTGTAGTCTGCAAACAGCTCCAGGATCTCAAATTAATGTTTCTTTAATGATACAGTTCCATAGGCTCTGGGTTTTCCCTTCCTCCCTCTCCAAATTCCCTCAATCACCCCACATTGGTTTCCACCATAATTATTACCGTAGTATAGTCCTTAATAAATAGTTGTAAGTCTGTTATTCTGCTCTTTAAGTTTTTCCTGACATTGTAGGTATAGACAATGTTAGAAAGGCCATCATCCTATTGTCAAGATATATTGAACAGTTTCATTGGGAGTCCATCTTTGATTTGGAAGTAGAGATGCATACTGCATTGTATCTTCACATCTGGATATGATAGTCGCTATCATATAGTTACCATACGTCCTGTTCAAATTAGTTTTTAAGGATGAATTCTTTGACTCCCTTTTCTTATGAGTTTGCAGGTCTGCTTATTTACTTGCTTGAGCTTCAGTTTTCACTTCATGTTCTGTATGCAAGTTCATTGCCTGGGGGCAACAACAAAGAGAGAAACTGGATATCTTGGCTAGGATTCTGGGAAAGTGTGGTCGCTGGGCTAGGTTCTTGCTTTTCCTTTTGATATTGTTTTTACAACCATCCAATGATGTTCAGTAGACCTGTGCATTGCATTTGCATGGATACTCTCCTCAAATTTGCTGCAGTTCTTTCCAAAGCAGAATGCAACATAGGAAACTTTCTCCAGGCACAGATAATTGTGCCCAGATGTTCAGTTTTCCAAACCTATCTGTCTCTCCTATGCAGTGATTCCCAATCCTTTCCCAGTAAGGTGAATGAAATCACAGGCAAGCCAATGGCTTTGGGCTGCCACGTTGTTCTGTGCTAATAGTCCTCCACCTACCTCACAGTCCTTTAGTGGACAAGATCTTACAAGATTTTCTTTTTTCCTTCTTTTTACAAATCTGCTATGTTGATGATGATCATTAATTCTGAAAGATATGAGTAAACAGATTTTTTTTTCCTTTCACAGCTCGTTTGCGTTTCTGGAAAAAGTCAAGGGCAAGCCATGGGAACTGTTTAACTCTGGCAAGTTCTTCAGAAATTGCTTCTACACAAAAGGGATTGCCTTCTGATTCTTCTCTTAGCATTCTGCATAGCCTGCCATTCATATTGTCTCTAAACTGGAGGCAAACTATTTTACATAGTTTTGATCTAGAATGTATGCTTTAGCTTAACTTGATTATATGGTAGCATAAGTGTGTTAAGTAAGTGAACTTTTAAAAATGTCAATTGTGGAATCAGTGCAAATATCTAAAAATATCTATTCATCAAGATTCTAGAAAGCAGGTGGTAGAACAATTCAGAGAAGGATGCAATATTATTGTCCTTATATTGAGTTCTTTCTGTAGCATGAAAGCTATTTCTCCCAGGACTACATTACATGGCAAAAAAGAATTAGCAGTTACAATTAAGGGGACTAATCCATTGATTATGTGTCCAGCAATATGGAAATATTCTGTATGTACCAAGTCCATCTTGGAGAGTCTTTTTTAAAATATTATTTTGAAAGATACAGAGAGAAAGAAAACAGGAGAGAGGGGGAGGGAGGGAGGGAGAGAGAAAATCTCAAACTCTCAGCCTCTGATTCACTCTTCAGGACCTGCAGCAGGACAAGGCTAGGACTCTGAAACTCAGGCTGGATCTCCCACATGCTGGCATAGCCTCAGCTACTTGAGGTATTATCTGCTGCCTCCCAGAATCCACCAGAGCAGGAATGAGAACCAAGAACTGAGCTGGTTCTTGAAAGTAGGAAGTTCGCCATAGGACGTATGCAAGACCACTATCTGATGCCCTGACTTCTGGGCCACTTAGTCCTTGGGTGAGTAGTCTCAAATCAGAAAATCTTCTGTAGCTGATTCCAAAAGAAACTGCATTTCATCATGAGCAGGACTGATGGACCAGTCCTTGCAGGCCCACGTGTGCACGGATACAGGTGGCATCTAAGAGTGTAGCAGTCAGAAAGAAAAAGGAACGTCAGATTTCCAATCACAAGGAAATGGATTCTACCAACAATTAGAATGAACCTAGACGTGGCATTTTCCACAGAGTCTCTCCACAAAAAATTAGGTTGGCCTCAACTTTTAATTTGGGCTCGTGAAAACTCCAGCAACGTGCCCAGTTGAGCCCACTCAAGACTCCTGAACTACAGAATTGTGAAGTAATAAAGTGATTCCGTTTGAAGTTATAAGTTTGTGGCAATTTGTTATGCAGCAATGGAAACTGAAGACAAGGCATATTCAAAAAAATACGCAAGGCCACTTGGAAAGCAGACACCCATCCCTTAGAACTGTGTGAGTGACAAAATGATGCTAAGGACCAGTTTCATGATGGCTCCTTTGGCTGTAGAGATCACATTGACCTCTGTTGTTGTTTAATCTCTTTATTGACTGTGTTAGGAATTCCTCTCCTGCTTAACTCTGTCACCTACTCTTATCTTCCAACCTTAATATCCAATAAGCATCTGATTAAATTCGCAGCTCACTAGCAAAGGGCCAACCTCCCTATTCTGGCACCTTATCTGTCATAATTTCTCTCTAGTATTGTTTCTGTAACATAGATCTGTTGAATGAAGCGAACGCCTAATCTTATCTTTTCACAGTTCCAGTAAATTCCCTGTATTTTCAAAATGATGGGTCTTCTACAATACACACAAAAAAATCATAGATATCCAAGGCAAATTGCAATGAAATCCAGTAAATATCACTTCTATAATCCAGCAAGTACCTTTCTGCTTAACGTACAACATTTCTAGTGATAAGTATGTACAGCCTACTGTATGCAATGAGAAAACAATTAAATCCTCCACGTTGTCCAGGTGCTTATTCATGACTTTCAAGTGAGACATTATCTGTTATTTAGTTTCACATATGATTTTTAATGGTGCAAGTATTGTGCTCTGCAAAAATATTTCTCAGTGGAAAAGAGATTGCAATAAAAATAAAGCAAAATAAATATTAACTCATCATTATCTCTTTTCTCCTCTTATTTTAATAAAATAATGATCATTGTTTCAACAAGGAGTAAAACAACAAACACATGAGAAATAGAATTTTAGGAAAGAAAGTATTTTTGTTTTACTATCAAATTTTTTGATAATTGTGGAGGATTAATTCTTAAGAAAAAGGTAAAATATTTAACACATTAGTATCTGGGGAGAATAAGTTTTCTGACAATCAAGTCATTTTGAACTTTTATACTAATAGCAAGTGGTTTTAGATTTATATTTAATCATTTAAAACTAATTCTAATCCATATATGAACACAGAAACGTATCATTTAAAGCACAGTTGCATAATGTAAAAACAATATATTCTTCTTTATGATTATAATTCAAATGGAGTATTAGGATTTGATAAACGATATGAATAGTATTGGAAATATTTATTGACACACAAACCAATATTCTGACTTTCCCCCAAAATGTCCTGTACTCTCAAATACCAATCTGCACCAACAATTCACAAAGACAGCCTGTGTTGGCAGGATGGTCTTTGGGAAGAAATTCAAACACATGAAGAACAATTTGTCTGAAACAAAGACATTTTGCAAAGTAATTTTAGAAGTTATTGAAGAGGAAAGAAATTGGAAAAAGTATTTGGATGTTTTCAGCATTATGATTGCTGAGCATCAAAATCAGAAACCTTAAAAACTTCAAACTTCCATCTCCTATATGCAGGGAAATCTAAGTTACATGCAGCTGACCTCCCACAAGGAAAGTTATTCAAATCAAAGTAATGTGTCACACAACAAAATCATTTCCAGTATCCTTAAGGGTTCTTTGTAAAAATTGGACAACAATCTCTTACAGAGAAGAATTTAGTGTTCCTATGAAACACTGAATAAAAATGAAGCAGAAACCATTTAAGAATTTGTAAAAAAAAAATGCAATTTAGTAGATATTAACTCATCATTTTGTTCAGCACTGTATCAGGCACCCAGAAGATTATCTGTGTTTATACCCACTCTAACTTAAATATATATTATTTTATTTTTTTAGATTAAAAACATCTGAGAAGGAAGATCAGCTAATTTGTGTTTGTACACAAAGCACAGATTGTGTGTGTCTGCATGCATTTGTGTTATTTTATATTACTTTTAGAGATCTTTAATGTTTTACTTAGAATTATTCACCATAAATTGACCCTCCCCAAGAGGATGGAGAACATATATTTGTTATGCTCTTAGTATAAGTTCACAATGAAGTGAAGATCAGGACAGGAAAAACTTGTTCTATTTGTTTTGCTCTCTCATTGTTTGTCAAAGATTTGGAGGAAGAAAGAAATATCAGTGAATGAAAGTTTGTCATTATTATGTTAATTTCAAATAGACAGTCTTCTTTTGTAACTAAATTTATTCAAGGTTTTCACATTTTCCCAAATAAATAAGCAGCAGCATTTCTAACCTTTTCCATGTGTCTTTCTATGGTCACATCTGATAAGAGAAGAAATAGAAATAATTTCCTTACCTCAGATCTGATTTACTTCTGCTTTTATTAGAAGCACATAAAGAAAATCAGGTGAAATTGTCATCATTACCGAGTTCACAGCCCAGTGGAAAAGACCGATCATTTTATGGGAGGCTGGTGCTGCAAAGTGCAGCCATCACACGGAGTACTCTTATCTATTCATCTGATGAAAGCCGCATCCACTGATTCCACATTCTGACTATTGTAAACACTGGTGGGAAAACACAGTGATATAGGAATCTCTTTGATCCATGTTCATGTCTTTTGAGTATATCCAGCACCAGGATTGGGAATCAAATTACAAATCTATTTCCAGGTGTTTTTTTTTTTTTTTTTTAAGAATTCTCCATACCATTTTTCACAATGGCTTCACTAATTTACATTTCCAACAATGTTGTTTCCTTGTTTTCCCTTCTCCACATCCTTACCAGCCTGTGTTATTCTCGGACATTTGGATTGTAAGGAGTCATTCCAATATCCTTCCCTGGACCCGTCGCCATTCCTTCTTCCTCACAGCTCATGAAGTTCGCGCCGGCCTAGCTATCCACCAATCGGATGTAATCTGGCATTCCACCTGAATCCCCCCTCCCAATCTTCCAGCCCCCTCTCCAATCCCGCCCACTTGCCAATCATTCCTAGGCATTCACCTGCAGGCACCAATCCTCTGGGGGCCTGGCCTCAATCCCTCCCAATCCCCACCCCCTACACCTGGAAGATAAAAAGGCCCCCCCCAGGTGCAGCTCCTACCCTTCTCTCTCTCCCCGTCTTTCTTGCTGTTCCTGCCCCGTTGGAATAAACCTCCTAAGATACCTCGTTGCGTCTGGTGTGTTTCAGCTCACGGTAAAGAACCAGGTTGTGGGAATTAACTGCAAGTAATAATATCGTAATAATATCGTAACATCCTATGAACTAGAACTCTCCCAATCTTTTTAAATAACTAACATGGATTTTAGCCATTCTGATTGGGTAGCGCTCTGAGTCAGATTTGTATGTGGATTCCTGTGAGGAATTGGGAAGTGGTAGGACATGACATCTGCTGGTTGTGTCCTTGACCTCTTTGATGCCTCTGCATACGGATTCAGTTGTAATTCAGTCCAGAGTCAACATTCTATTCTTCTCACCGGAACCAGATTTTGTAGTCTGAGATAATTCTTTTTCTGGAAAGAGAAGATAAATTTCTAAAACTTGTGGGTGGATAGATCTGCTTCCATTGGGTCAATGATTTCTCCTTGGAACAAAATTTTTCATGTTTTGAAATGACTCTGTTTTTGGGAGAGGAGTACGCATCATCACAACCACCATGAGCATCATGGTTAGTGATGCAAAGTTCTGCAGACATCGGCTCCATCTATCAAACACTGTGCAGTTATTCCGCAAGTACAGGGCTCTGTAATAATATCTGTCTATTCACAGATGATGTAACTAATTACCAAAGGCAAGCGTAACACTATCTTTTTTTTACTCTGAGGTTTTCTGGAAGTAAGCTATGGTCTGTTAACTAAACGTCAGTAAAAGATACCAAGGGGATAGCTGTTGAAGTCTTGAGAACAGAGTTGAGGCTCATGAGAAAATTGTGGGAGACACAGCTGGACTCCACGAGGAACATCCTTGTGTGAGATCTGGAGCTGTAGCTGGCTTGCTTGAAGTTTCACAGGGTGGTCATCTGATTTATAGAATAGTTTCTAAAATAGATTGATGACTAGAATAAAAAAACTTCCATATATTTTTAACTGTAGCATTTAATGTGTTTAGGCTTCCTACTTAATTTAATGTGCAATTAAAATTATGAGGTAACATTGTACAGCTAGTATGTTTATATGTTGAGCTTATACTCAGCACTATAAAGGGGTAAGAGCGCCCTTTAATCTCCATACACTCAAATATCAATTTTTTTTTAATTCTAATTTTTTGAGATAGAAGTCTGTATTCTAGCTCATAGGTATTATTTTAAAATGTGAATATATTTGTGTATGTGTAACATTTTTTAGTAAAAAGAATTTTATCATTTATAACTTTTCTGTGGATTATTTGAATTTTCTTGAAATTAGTTTTGCCAGAATATCTGAGACAAACCAGCAGTAATGGCTATAAACAGAAATTTTTCCTGCATACTTACAAATTTTAAATGAAAATATTTTAAGCCTCATCACTAAAGTATATATTAATAATACTCTATTAAATAATTAAATGCACAATTTACTTGATTTTTTTGTCAGGAGTTGCTGCTGTGTTCTAGTAAAATTCTTACGTGTCATCAATTTGTATGTCATATTTCTCCCATTTTAGATGATACAGTTAATAAAATATATTGATCAATTTCTTATTTCACTTCCTGGACTTAATTCTGTTTGTCCACAGCATGGTAAATGTCAAATATTTTAAGGTGCTTTGAACTTTTACAGAAATAATTTTTGTCTCTCTAAATTCATGAGAAAAATAGGTTTATAGCACTGACTTGAACATAACAGGCTTGGGTTCTAAATATATGTTGGCTTTATAAGGTAAGTTGAGGGCTCTTCCATTTGCCTTTGGTTAGGCAGTTTTAATAAATTAGGAATATTTTCTGATTAAACTTAAAGAAAGATTAGTTAAGAGCATATCTGATCTTCATCTATTTTTTTGATGTTTGGAACATGATCCGTTTTCCAGAATTTTCCTGTAAGGTGACATATTAAAGTTTTTCCACTTCTAGAGTTAATTGCTATGATTTGTGGGTTTTCAGCAAATCATCTAATTCTTTTAGATGTTTCAAATAGATTTGCTGGTAATCCTCTATTCTAGTTCTACTAATTAAATGAGAATCTTTGTTATCATTTAAAAATAATAACTTTGCCCAGTTTATTCTATTTAAACTTTCCTCATTCACTCAAGAGGTTTAGATATCTAACATATTTGGGCCCGGCGGCGTGGCCTAGCCTTGAAAGTCCCGGGATCCCATATTGGCGCCCGTTCTAATCCCGGCAGCTCCACTTCCCATCCAGCTCCCTGCTTGTGGCCTGGGAAAGCAGTTTGGACGCCCCAAGCTTTGGGATCCTGCACCCGTGTGGGAGACCCGGAAGAGGTTCCAGGTTCCCGGCTTCAGATCGGCGCGCATCGGCCCGTTGCGGTCACTTGGGGAGTGAATCATCAGACCGAAGATCTTCCTCTCTGTCTCCTCCTCTGTGTATATCTGGCTGTAATAAAATGAATAAATCTTTTAAAAAAATAGATATCTAACATATTTAATTCAAGTAGTCAAAGGATCACTTTTTAATTCACTTGCTTCTTTTTATTTATAGTTTCATTTCATAGATTTCCTATTTCCTGATCTGTTTGTTTTCTGTATTGCTTTTCTCCTTTGCTGTCACTTAATTTTTTTTTCTTACTGATGTGAGAAGATCTCCAGCATGGGTGGCAGGAATTTAAGGATGCAGTTGCTCACCAGAGAGTTATAATAGAGGGTAGAGCCAGAGCTCAAAGACAGGCAATCCTGTAAAATTTGTAGTACATGAACCACTGTGCCAAACAGCTCCATCTCTCTATTGTCTTCAATACTAACGATTGGCCCTTATTTTCTTCACAAACTCGCATGTCATGAATAAACTCTTGATACTCTCATACAGATACTTTAATATTTCATTTCCTTCTTTTATTGAAGGGGTTATCAAATTAGTTGTTAATCTCTAAGGGGTTAAGTCTTTTTTTATTATTAATTATTTTGCATTATGTGACAGTTTCATAGACTCTGGGAATCCTCCCACCCATCCCCACGCCCCTCCCCCCTGGTGGATTCCTCCACCTTGATGCAGTATTACAGTTCAAATTCAATCAAGATTCTTTCCTTGCAAACGTATACCAAGCATGGAGTCCAGCTACTCATTGTCCAGATGGGTTGAACAGTTTCTTGGGGAGACCATTTCTGGTCCGAAGTTAGAGCTGGTAGAATATCATCACAGTCAATTAAGAGTCCTAATATAACATCAACAGCAGTTTGCAACATTATGAAATTGACATGGTTTTGAGTAACCAGTATGTTAAAAAAAAAAAAAAAAAAGCAAGTTCTTAACCACAACCTATGATTAGCTCATTGACATTTCAATTTTAGTTTATATACAGGACCGGCTGCTATATACCTTAAAATGGCTATAAGGTACCATTCAGCTGTCTCGTGTCTATTTCATTTTAGTATTTAGCCATTTGTTGTGTTGAAGTATAATTTTGTTGATCTTGGCAAATTTTAGGATAATCTAGACTGGCTTGTAACTCTAACAAGACATTTGTCGACAATTAAGGTGCAGAACATTTTTTTTTGGGGGGGGGTGTGCAGGAAAATCCTCAACACCATGAGTGACTAATCTTTGTGTCCCACCCAGCGAGGCATGAGCCAATCCATGCCAGCTCTTTCCTGTCAGATTCCAAGCTCTACTTTTTGTTGTTTGTCTATTTATTTTAGGTTTTTTTAGTTTGTATGATTGTTTGCTATGAGGGGTTTTCGGAGTGATCCCGATGGTCATTGCGAGGGAGAGTGGGGGTCCAGAGGTGGAGCCAGGCTCGGACCAGAGAAAGCTCTCCTCCCTGGTCCCGAAGGACGTTTATTGTTCTTCTGTTTCTGCGGACCGCTCAGGGCTTCTGGTTGTCTTTCCGATGACGTTGGTTTCTGCACGGTAGTGTTTGGACTTCTTCCATCCCCTGTGGAAGCTCTGATTGGGGGTGGGTGCTAAGGGGTTAAGTCTTACAAAATATTATTTGTTTTAAAATTTGTTGAATTATGCAAATTTGCATTCCATGAAGTTTCAAATTTTTTATGTTATGCCAGGATGCAATACCAATCTACAACTTTTGTTTTTGGTTGTCTAGCTTGCTTGAGGGAGGTCTTAATCCATCCAACAGATGTCATGCTTCTGGTTTCTTTAGAGAATAAGGTCCTAACATGTGTTGTGTGTGTGTGTGTGTGTGTGTTTGAGAAAGAGAGAGAGAGAGAGAATCTATTACCTGCCTCTACAAATCATTCTCCTGGTTTTGCCAAAATTCAGTTAAAACCTCCAGCAGTCTTTTAAAGTCTACTATAATCAAATCACTCCCTATTGTTTTGTTTTTCTTATTTCGTTATCTTTTGCCAAGTCACATTGTCTTTCTGGGGCTGATAAACTACTGAATTTAATACTACTCAATAAGGCTCCTCGGCCCCACCCTCCCATTTCCCCCTTTTGATCAAGCTAATCCCATAATAAAACCCTTCCAGATTTCCAGTAGCTATGATGAGAAAATTATCTGGTTGTGATTGTTCAGTTTCTTCTTCTTTGGCTACAAATATTCCTAGCTTGTGATGACAGTAAAAAAAAAAAAAGATACAATCAACTAAAAATTTTTAATTTACTCTTAGATTTGTCTTTCTCTGAACTCATTTTTTTTCCGGGCTAATGTTGATCTTATCATCTCTGTACATCATACATTTTTGATTCTGACAACTAAAAGGGGGAAGCCCATAAGCAAAATAGATTCCTTTAGGACGATATCTCATTTCATCCTAAGGCAAAAAACACACAGTGAATCCCACAAGTGATTTTTAGATTCTAAACATGGCCACAGTTAACTTGAGGATAAACAATTTTGATTGGAATATATTTTTTCAGCTCTGTGGATTCAGTAATGGCTTTTTGAAGGCAGAAGGTAATTTCTACTTTGTATATGACAACTTAATTTTAAAAATTCTTGAAAATATCAAAACATTGGCGCAGCTAATACATATTTCTGGCTCAGAAAATGTTGTCCTGCCACACTAATAAGCTGTATTGATAAAAGAACATGTTCACAGTTTAAAAATCACTGCCATATGGTTAACCTTACCTGGTATTATTTGATTTGAGCTTCTGCAAAGTAATACAATACTATGTTTTTCCATGATTCAGAGAGAATCAACGATTATTCTTGATTTGGGTCCAGGACATGTGGGAACCATAAAGTGGAGGGAAGCAGGTAGAGGTGTCATATTCTGGGAGACTGAAATAAAATCCTTTAGTCTTTGGATCCTGGTCTCATAATGTCACATTCTTTTATTTATAAGATTTGATTTTTTTTCTTCCAAAATATCTACTTTTGAGTTGAAATCATTCTGTCCATTCTGACAGTTTCTCAATTCTTATGAAAAATTTCTTTACAAATATAATTTTCACCAGTGACTACACTATACAGCCAAGTAAATAAGTGACAAAATATAATTAGAGATGTTATATTTACTAAAAGTATTATGTTCCTTCTTATTATAATCTTTTCATCATATATCTATATTTCTCAAATTTTCAAGAATTAGTATGTATTCATTTTTTTTTTCTCAGAAAAACATGGTCTTTTGAAGCATGCTTCCCAAAAGTTAGAATTCAATTTCTTTCCAGGTATTCATAGTTTCCAGTTATATCCAATTAGACATAAGGAAAACAAAATGTAATTACCAGAATAAAAGTTTATTAAAACTATAAATCATTATATGTTCAGCTTCAACATAGCAGTAATTCGGTACATTATTTCTTTCTTACCCTTACAGTTATAATCATTAATATTTTACGGAGCAATCTCTATGTGCTTCAAAAGTGAGCTATAAACTATAAAGCAGCATATGTACAACAGAATCAATCTTACTTCGCTTCAAAATCCTGCACCCTCATTGGTCATATTTTATACCATATGCTAACCACACTTAAGTTGTGTTTCTTCAGTACCTCATCCCAAATTGTGTCTTAGCACTGTCTTTCAGTCCTGTCACATTTGCCAGCCAATTCACGAGCCTGAATTCTAAGATTAGATCCAATACATTAGGTAGCAAGGATGCAAAATATGCTGTATCTGACTTTCTCTTTCCTCTTTAAAATGCCATGCAAATATGTCCCCCTGCCTCTTGGTTCTCACATTATGACTCTTATTTCCCTGCACAAAGAGAAGCCATCAAAATATTGTCTCATCTTCCCACTACCAAATTCCCTGGGGTTTGGGCTCATGTGTTCTACTTTCCACTTTTGTTAATATGTAAGTTCCTCTTGCCTCCTACCTTTCATCTTTTCACTTGTTGACTATCTCCTGCAGCTTCTTCTGTGATTATCCATTCCCTTTACACACGAATGTTCCTTTTTCACAGGATTGTCTTTTGTTAAATATAATTGGAAACAAACAAGAATGGCTTCTGTGTTTGTTTTATTCATGGGAGAACAGATCTTCTTTCGCTTACTATCCTGTCTTGCTTATTAAGGAAAGAGTGGTAATGTTACTCAAGCCAAGGTTAGGCACATTATTTACCTGTTGCATATCAGGGAGTATATGAAGACCCTATGATTCTGTGAGTCAAACCAATACTTTATTGTTGGAGGTTGGGTGTTTAGGGAGGGAAATGTGTGGTTTGGCTCAGGTAACAGTTTCCATCTCTTATTGGTTGTAAAATTGCTCTGAAGCCTGCTGTGGGGGCAGTTGGAGATGCTTCTAGTTTTTGTTTTGCCTGCTTGGTATCATTGGCCCATTGATATGCCAATCCATGTTAGAACAGCTTTGTCACAAAGTGTTTTCCTAAGTCTGTGATTTCTTGGTTACCAGGTCCAAGGGAGAATTAACAAAAACATGGAGAGGAAAAACAAATCAAAAAAAGGCAAGGAGAGTAAGAGTTGATACAAACAAAACAAGGAATTTAATCAGGCCTACTTTAATGTTTTTAGATACTATGCTGCTTTTGGGGAAAAGTTGTGTTATTATTTTCCATGCCCTTCAACATTGTTAGTGTTTCAAATCTCAGTTTCTTTTTAATTCACCATGGCTTCTTCCCCAACAATCATGTGAAAAATTCCTTGCCAGTGTTTCAATCAAGTTTCCTTATCAGATTTCCACACCATTGCTGAATTCAAGGGTGAATAACCAGTCTTTTTCTCAGGCAGTGCAGGTAAGCACGCTCTAATTCAAACACTTTCTTCCTTTGTTGGAGCTCTTTACATTCAAGGTTTTCTTGAGCATTTTTCTTAACTAACTAGCTATCTCTTTTCAGTCTGTCAGCATTCCTGACTTTTTGAAGATTTTTTTCATTTTTTTATTGGAAAAGAAAATAAACAGAAAGAAGGAGAAACAGGGAGGTCCTCCATCTTCCGGCCCACTCGCCAAATGGAAGTCAATCCGAAGCTAATTCAATCTAATCCGTGCCGAGCCAATCTGAAGCCAGAGCCAGGAGCTTTCTCTGGGTCCCTCACACAGGTGCAGTGTCCCAAGGTTTTGGGACATCCCTCACTGCCTTTCCAGGTCACAAGCATGGAGCTGGATTGGAAGTGGAACAGCAGGGATATTAACCGGGCTCCATACGGGATCCCAGCAATGCAAGGCAAGGATTTAGCCACTAGGTCATCGCACTGTGCCTTGGCTTTGCTTTCTTACCTGCACCTGTTACAGAACTCAAGGATCAACATTTCTCCTTTCTCTTCCTGTTTCTCCTCACTTTTTAAGATGATGGTACTCAGGGCTATGACTACAATAAATGTCTGTACACTGACAACATTTTCTCCAAATTTATATCTCAAGGCATTAGATGTGCCTTGAGATAAAAATTTTGCTTTTTTTTTTTTTATCACAGGATGACTGGGAATTTGTGTTGTCAGTGTCTGTAGCAGTGGTTGGCACTGGGTACTTATCCTGTACAATGTTGTGGAATAAATAGTAGTGTGGATATTTCATTATTCCTCCAGCATATGATCTAATATAATCCTCAGGATTAGTTGTAGAACATTCTACATTTTACTCCAGGGATAATAATTTCCAATTATTTCCTTCTTAGAAGATTTATATCTTTCTACTAATATGGACCAAATTTAACTCATCATGATTTTTCTGTCATTGTATATCCCTACGCAGATATTCATAACATGAGCATTATATTGAAAATTTTTATTTTAGTCATTGGTAAATATGCATTAGGATATACTGTCAGAATGTGAAATATTGGACCCGGCACGATAGCATAATGGTTAAGGTCCTCGCTTTGAATGTGCCAGGATGCCATATGGGTGCTGGTTCTAATCCCGGCAGCTCTGCTTCCCATCCAGCTCCCTGCTTGTGGCCTGGGAAAGCAGTCGAGGACGGCCCAAAACCTTGGGACCCTGCACCCTTGGGGGAGACCCGGAAAGAAGTTCCTGGCTCCTGGCATCGGATTGGCTCAGTTCCAGCCGTTGCAGCCACTTGGGGAGTGAACCAGCAGCGGACAGAAAATCTTCCTCTCTGTCTCTCCTCCTCTCTATACATCTGCCTTTCCAATAAAATAAATAAATCTTTAAAAAAGAAAAGAATGTGAAATATTGTTGTCATTGGGATGATGTTTCTAGTATTTTTTTGTTCCTATTATCTTTGATGGTGCTTCACATATATATAGAACAATATTTTTCTTAACCTAACAAATGTCATTTTTTGTGTGCATTATTAGAACATAACTCATTTTTTTTCAAAACGCAAAACTTCTCTTTTACCTGGTTTGTCAGTGCACCAATATAAATGTGTATTCAGATTTCACTGTCACTTCCAAAAAAAATGTTCCGCAGGTCTGGCACAGTAGCCTAGTGGCTAAAGTCCCCACCTTGCATGTGCTGGGATCCTATATGGGTACCTGCTGTTGTCTCACCAGCCCTGCTTCCCATCCAGCTCCCTGCATGTGGCCTGGGAAAGCAGTCGAGGACAGCCCAAAACCTTGGGACCCTGCACCCGCATGGGAGACCCGGAAGAGGCTCCTGGCTTCCTGGACTCCTAGGCTCCTGGGTTTGGATAGGCTCAGCTTCAGCTCTTGCCACCACTTGCGGAGTGACTCAATGGACAGAAAATCTTCCTCTGTCTCTCCTCCTCTCTGTATATTTGATTTTTCCAATAAAAATAAAATAAATCTTAAAAAAATTGTCCTGCAAAATGTTCATCCCCTCATTCTCTTGACCAAAACAAACTATACTGTAGGTATTTGTAAATCCCAGTCAGAAAGCAGCAGCCTTGTTGCCTTTGGTTCAAGATGAGTTGAAGGGTTGTTAGAGAGAAATGACAATGCTAACACACAATGAATGCATTTGTTTCCATGTTTTAGAGTATATTACCCCGGGAAGGAAGAAGGTTTGAAGTTTTGGTCAAATGGGACATAACGTTTTATCTAATGCAAGTATTTTTGAAGTGTACAAAGCCATGAGTGAAAGAACCAACAAGATGGTTCAGTAGTTGAATCTTCACCTTTCAATCACTAGGATCCACTATGTGCACTGGTTCATGTCTTAGCTGCTCTGTTTCCCATCCAGCTCCCTCCTTGTGGTCTGAGAAAGCAGTAGAGAATGGCCCAAAGCTTTGAGATCCTGCACCCATGTGGGAGACCTAGAGGAAGCTCCTGGCTCCTGGCCTCGGATCGGTTCAACTCCGCTTGTTGTGGCCACTGGAGGAATGAACCAGCAAGCAGAAGATCTTTCTCTCTGTCTCTCCTCTTTGTCAAGTCTGCCTTTCCAATAAAAATAAATACATAAAAAACAATAAAACAACATTGATTAAATTAGTTGTTTTGCCTTGTATTTGTATATTTTCATGCAGGAATTCTCTTCTGTTTCTCAACTGAAATCAAACTAATATAGAGCAACAGAAAATGCGTTGAATAAGGGAATTTGGATTCTTATCCTCTCTGTTATAAACTGTGTGACACTTAAGGGAATTCAGTTTTTGGAATATATGTTCCACATCTCCGAACAGAGGGGCCATCACAATTGACCTTAATGCCTGACCTCACAAAGTCAAGTACAGTACACAAAATCTGATCTAACCAGAATGCTTATCACATATGAAAAGTAGAGTAACAGCTTGCATATTCAGATGCGATTTGAAATAATCACCTTAGAGTCTCTGAAATTTGGAAAGTAGCAGACTTTACAAACTGCAATGCAAGTCCCATGGCGGAGCTCAGCACAGTTTATACATCTTCACTGGGGACATTCTCATTTCAGTTTCTTCTGCGAACAACTCTTGCTAGTGTATTTGTCTTATATTAATATATGCTCGATTATGATTTTAGTCTTTCTAGCTATAAGCTACAATTAAAATATGTGTGGGAGGATATTAGATTTTAAATGCTGCAAGTGTATGGCCAAACAGTTCTAAAAAATAAACAGGAAAACAAATCCAGAAATGTTCTCTACAGTGCGTGCCTTGGATATGTAGAAGTTGCACGTGTGCCAAATTGTGGGTGAATATATTATGAGCAGATACAATTGATAAGTGTTTATCTCATAGCCTCAGGCAGGTGGTTAGGAAGCAGCTGGGGAAGCTTTAAGAACGCCTGAGGAAGATTTAAAGTGGATGCCAGCTGACACCTTTGGACAACTGCAGCGTGTGGGAGTGTGCGCACAAAGCAAACTCCCTAAGAAGCCATCTTATCGCACACTAAATCCAGCTATTTTTTTTTTTACTAGAATAGCTACTTCGATTTGTTCTTCTGAGATTTCCTGCCCGACTGTCTTCTTCTCTGGCGATAGATCTTTGAGAAGTGGGGAGGGTGAGCTGCTTGTGAAAGTGAACAAACAGAAACAGCCCCGAGGTGCAGGGTGCAGAGAGCAGAGGATGTAAGCCGAGGCTGAAAGGCAGGTTCCTGCCCACCCCCTGCCTCCAGAAACCCATCAGCTAAAACCAGGGCTCAGCTTTAATAACAGCTTTAATAATAGCAGTATTTATAAAACATATCTCTCTAAAGAACTCAGAGCTCTTCCCACTCACAGTCTTCTTCTGCCTGGGGTTACTCAGTTACCCTGCCAGGCTTAGGAGAGTCTTGGCTTAAAGGGCCATTGCGCGTGTTCAGTGCTCCGGAGTTGGGAAATGAACCACGCAGGAAACAGACTGACTTTAGCATCTTCCTCCCTGTGCTGCACTCTCATCTTCACGGCTTGCTGCTTCTCTGCTACTCCATCCGCAAACTCCAACACAAACACCAGCACACGTTTTTTTTGCATTGTGTACAAGGTTTGCGTCTCGGAAAGGAAATGTTAGCACTTTATCAACCTTTGACTCCACTCTGCAACAGAGCTTCTCTGAAGTGCAATTTACATGTTGCCTGCTAAAAACAGAGAGATAAGATGTGTTCTTTAGGGTCAGGATTTATTCAACACCTCATTCAGATTTGTAATTTCAATGTTAACTTTCATCAGTCACATACTACCACAATGTGTCACCCGCTTTTCAAGCATGACAGACAAATAGAATTAAAGATAATACCAGAGTTGAGTGAGTTCTTCATCATCATGAACAATGACAATAGTACAAGTATAAACATGATCCATTAGCTCTTTTTCAATATTCACATAATAGTAAAAATAAAACATATATGTGATATTCACTTCTGAAGTTCCTTAACCTGCTGCAACATCTCTGAAATTTGATTCAAGTCTGTTTATTTTCTACCGCTGGAACATTCTTTAACTCTCTTGTCTACTCACCTTGATGAGGCAACTCAGAACAAAGATAGGAACTCAGCTCAATGACTCACTTCCACATTCTCCAACTATGCTTCAAGACATGAATATATTCAAAGAATGTTAACTAATACAGGATGAGAGCAAGATGATTATTTCAAAATGTAGCATGTGCATACATTTTGATGGAAGAGCTATTATTAACAGAATTTGGAAAATAAATCATGACAATCATGAAATAATTTCTAATGGCTTCTTTTTCTTTCTTTCTTTCTTTTTTTTTTTTTTTTGTCTTAGGGAAAGGAGGGCTTTCAATTGTTCACAAGGTAAAAAGACATTGGAGGATGCCTAAATCTACCAGATGGGGTTTGGGAATTTTGTTCAGTCACAAGTAGTCATGCTTAGTACTCACTTATTTTAGAATTGTGTATACTGCTGATGAATTGATTTAGTTTTACATCAAAATTTACATAATATTTATAATTGTTTTAAAGATTTGTTTATTTTTTACTGGAAATATTTACAGAGCAGGAGGGAGAGATAGAAAATTTTTTCATCTGCTGGTTCATTCTCCAAATGGCTGCAACCATAAGAGCTGAGCCCATCAGAAGGTGGGAGCAGGAGCTTCGATGGGTCTTTGACGCGGGAGCAGAGGGCCAATGGCTTGGACCCTGCTCACCTGCTTCCCAGGCCATAAGCAGAGAACAAAATTGCAAATACAATAGCCAAGACACAAGCTGGCAGCCATATGGGATGTCAGCCCAGTAAGCAGAGAATTAACTTGCTATACTCCAAAGCTATTTGTCTAAATAAAGGAGACATGTCATTTTACACTAAAAAAGTTTACGAGTGACCTAGCTTCATGGACATTTAGATGTTTTGTACAGAAATTACCCTTGTGATAGAAAAATCCAGCCATAATACAAGCCAAACATCCCTACCCCCTCAAAGGCCTGTCATTCGCGCAACCACAGGAATGTTGGTGTGAAAATATATAGTTACATAACTTGCGATATACTGTGCCATCTTGGGGAATTTTATAACACACCATTTACTTATTTTCTGAACACTTTCCTGGATGGTCTTCAGGAATCGCAGCTGGAGCCAAAGTCATGCTCGTCGTTAGACCTTGAACAGTATTCAATAAGTAATCAGCTAAATGTGAGCAGGAGTTTTCATTCTAATACCCATTTCCTTGAATCAGTCTGGATGGAAAAGGAAAGTGAGCAAAATTGTTCCAATATGTTATAAACAGTCTCTTTTTCATGTGAAATTCCTATTGAAAAACCTCACACCCTTATTTTTGATGGAAGAAAAAAACAAATGTATCAAAATTCTTTAATTTTATTGATGGTAATGTAATTAAATTATTTTTAAACTAGAGTTTTACATCACCATTCTTTATTTGGGAAGAACACAATGTATTTTCAGTTCTTACGAAGAAGAATTTTTTTTCTTCTGAAAATGATACACAACATGCAATGGGTTTTTCCAAAAAAAAAATCATAATTTCTTGGCTTTCATGACATTGATAGTTTTATTTCAACAGTAAAAGGTGCTTCAGCCAATGTTTTTTTTTAGAAGGGATTTTGCAAAATATTTTCTACTGTTTTATGAAAAGATGACTGTATTAGCAGTTCATGATTGTTGTCTGATTTTCCTGATTTTCTTGTACAGAAAAATAAGCTTTTTAATATTGATATATGCATCCTTTCTGAATCTTTGTATTTTTTTGCCCTTTACTCTGCTTCTCTCCTTTTTATACTGATATTTGTGTTTATTGTAATACTATATGCAGATATTTCTGTAATTGATTAGTAAATTATATTTCTATTCCATGTATTATTAATTATGTAATCATCGTAAAAACCGCATTGATTTGTTCATCTAACATGAATCATTTTTTAGTTACCACGGCAGTTTTGAAAGAACTTGACTTATTCCATTGAAATACATAATTCTGCTTTCCTAATTAGTACTTTTCAGATTGTGCACGTAAAATTACAAAACTCAATTATACTTCTAATAAAGGACGGAGCTTTTGATTAAAAGCAAATTGTGTTTTAAAAATCGATGGTGGGCTCCACATAGTTGTGTAGAGTATAAAGCTGCCTGTCACTGGCAATATCAACATGACCTGGCTGCTTCACTTCTCATCTTGTTCTCTGCTAACAGCCTGAAAAATAAAGAGGACCCAATTCTTGGGGCCCCTGCCAAACACATTGGGGTCCCAGATGAGGCTCCTGTCTCTTGGCTTTGAATTGGACCAGCCCTGACCCTAGCAGCCTACTGAGAACTTAACCCTTAGATGGAAGAGCTTGCTTTCTCTCTCTCTCTCTCCCCCGCTTTCCCTGGCTCTATCTCTGTCAAACTGGCTTTCAATAATAAATAAATCTTTACAAAAAGTCAGTGTGAACCTATATAGTCTGCTATTTTAAATAGGTTTTTTTAAAGATGTATTTATTTTTATTGGAAAGGCAGATATACAGAGGAGGAGAAGAGTCAGAGAAGAAGATCTTCCTTCTAATGGTTCACTCTCCAAGTGGCCATAACGATCGGTGCTGAGCCAATCCGATGCCAGGAGCCAGGAGCTCTTCCGGGTCTCCCACGTGTGTGCAGAGCCCCAAGGCTTTGGGCTGTCCTCAACTGCTTTCCCAGGCCACAAGCAGGGAGCTAGATGGGAAGCGGGGCTGCCTGGATTAGAACCACACCCACATGGAATCCCGGCACGTGCAAGGCAAGGACTTTAGCCACTATGCTATCATGCTGGGCCCTAAATAGGTTTTTATCTTTAGTCTGGAATCCATTTCAAATAATCTCACTGAACACTGAGAGAAATCCAGGCCAAGCGTAGGACAGGTGACCTAATTATTCATAGGCACAGTGGAATGGAACAAGCTATCTATTTAATATACTCATCCTTCAGTTGATCATTAAGTATTTTTAAAACTTGACTCTCCCTACAGTGAAAACAATGTTGACATTAAGTATAAAAAATTTTTAAATATTTTTGTTAATGCGATGAGAACAAAGTACTTAATACTGTTATCAGATGCAAAGGTAGCAACATAATTTTGTTTTTGAATTATTTTCCCTGGTCATAACTTTGCTTACAAATAATATACTGAGGGGAAAAGATAAAGTAAAATTTAATAAATGAGTTTTAAATGGCAACCAATTCTCTTCCTGTTACAGTTACGGTCTGTTTTCAACTTCCTCACTAAAGACAGAATTTTAATAACTGAAGAAATTTTAAGAACAGAAAAGTGTGTAAGGGTAAATCAGGCCGAATTATGATGTAGATTTAATGATTCACACATAATAGAAGGTCAGTTACAATATTCCAAACACGTGTTTAAAATAAATCTGAATTTCCTGGATAATGCCATTTTAGTAGACCATCTTCATGTAAAAAATTTTAACATTTGGAACTAAAATTGTTGGGCTGAATGTATACACATTTGTTTACTATAGAAATTTCATTCAAATGTCAGCTAGGGGAAGAATTTTTGGAAAATGGATTATCACGACCAGAAAGAAGGGAAGAATAAACCAAAGCTAATTGGCTTTAGATGACACAATTCAGGCAGTCACTGCATATTTAGCAAATTCATGGCAAATCTATCTAGACTCTCACTCAAATGTGGATAACATTTGTATGGCTGGAAGTGACAATGAACCTGGGAATAAAAATAGACTAATTACAAGATTGTGAAAGAATACATTTTGATGATATTAAGAAGAAATCTCTAGTTAAGTTCACCCCTGGATAATGTAAGTGTGGCCATCAGCGTCTGTTCCTGATGGCAAGCAGAGTGAGGGTAGATCAGAGCCTAGTGCTAAGATCCCTGTCTGTTTTGTTATGTGCGATTATGCTCCCTACTCCAAGTTCACATATCAATGCTGTGGCCTTTATAACTCAGAATGACACTATTTTGGAGGTAAGGTTTTAAAGTTGTGTTGAAATGTCTCTGTTTTACATGCTATTCCATTGTTATTGTTATTTTACTTTGTCCCATCATCTCTTCAAACTCAGTGTGGATAGATTATTATATAGGGCATAATGGAAACGTATTCAGGATAGATTTCTAGTCTACTCACGAACAGTTCTCCCAACAGAATTAGTAGAGTATTCATCACAAATTATTCACACAATAGATTACATAAAGTATTTTAAAAGATTGATTTCCTTTGAAAGTCAAGAGTTATACTTGGAGAGTGAGAGAGGCAAAGAAATTGTTTGTGTTTCTATTGTTTTGCTCTCCAAACAGTCACAATAGCCCGTGCTAGCTCAGTCCAGAGGAGCCAGGAGCATAATCCAAGTCTCCCATGTGAATGCGGCAGCCCAAACTCCTGGGCTACCCTCTACTGCTTCTCCTAGCCCTTAGAGAGAGCTGGATCAGAAGTGGAGCAGCTGGCACACAAACCAATGCCATTTTTGGAATGTCAGTGTTACAGGTGGTGGCTTTACCCACTATACCAGAATGCCAACCCCTTGTGTAAAATTAAGTAAGCTGATGATGAGATACTTGGAAATTCTTAAATAGCCACATGACTAAAACTGCAATTAATTGTAAAGGGTGTTAGTCCTAACAGATAAATCAAGGCAAGAAGATTCAAAATATGTCTGGGGATCAGAAAAATGTGAAGTTTCACAGTCTGACATGAGTGAATGCACACACAATACCTCTCTGGCAGGACCATGGAGAGTTCTGCGCTTTTCAGTCCCTTTAATATGCAAGTGTTTGGGTTGGCTTCACTCTTCTGGAGTAACACTATTCCCTAAATAATGTAGGGTAAGCCAGTGATCGTGGAGTTAACGAAAAGTATGACACTGATAAAACTGAAAAATATATATAGGAATGCAGGCATTATGCTTCTAAATCGGTATTGTGAAATACATGAAATTGATTCACTTTACATAAAAAGATAATTTAGAACATTTTAAAAAAGCTTCTCCAGGCTTAAAATTATCCCATCCAAATAATGGGATTATTAGATCTACTGGAAATCATAAAAAGTCCAGATGTTTTAAACATTAGGGGTTACTTCAGAAATCAACTATTTTTTGGAAATTTAGCAAATAAAATTAGGGAGACACAGGGAGGCATTCAGGATGCAAGTTAATCCATTTAAAGCCTGAAAACACATTGTGCACATTCATAAGGTGTTTAAACAGAACGATACGATCCCATGTGTGTAGCCTACTAACTAGAAAATTATATATATAAAGGTAAAATTTGAGTGATATGCAGTTGGTTTACACCTTGCTTTCTATAATAATAAAGTATAAGTATGTTTGTTCTTTTTTAAGTTAGATGAGTTAAATTTATTTTTTACTACTGCATTTTTTAAAGATTTATTATTATAGATATAGATATAGAGAGGAGGAGAGACAGAGAGGAGGATCTTCCATCCGATGATTCACTCCCCAAGTGAACTGAAACGGCCGGTACACGCCAATCCGATGCCGGGAACCAGGAACCTCCTCCGGGTCTCACACACGGGTGCAGGGTCCCAAAGCTTTGGGCCGTCCTCGACTGCTTTCCCAGGCCACAAGCAGGGAGCTGGATGGGAAGTGGAACTGCCGGGATTAGAACCGGCGCCCATATGGGATCCCGGCACGCTCAAGGCGAGCACTTTAGCCGCTAGGCCACGCCGCCGGGCCCCCATACTATTGCATTTTTATACATGAATGTATCATATGCCCTGTCTTTCTACCGCTAGTACATTTGTACCTACCTCTTCTCAAGATTTGGAGAGCAGAGCATTTGCATTAGGAAAAGCTCTTTACAGCATTTTAAAAATGTATTCTCACTTGCACTAAGAATATTCCTTTATCCATCCTTCCTGCTACAGAAATGCTTACCATGCAAGAAAATGTGAGAAACCAAAGAGTATGAATGTCAGCCTCCTTTACCATGGTCTTTCTTCCTGGTTGTTTAATTAAAGATTTGGTCATATTTTCAAATCAGAATATTAGTATAGATTGCCTCTAGTAATTTCTAAAAACAATACATCAACAGTTGATGAGTTCTCTTATTTATCAAACACTTACTGTGTGTTTGGCACTGTGTAAGACAATGCCAATTTATTACACTTTTGTAAGGGTTGGATTTTATTAAGAAATCAATACAGAATGATAAGGGCGAAAATTAGGGCACAAGGTTATTGGTAGACTATGTAAGAACATCAGTACTAGAGTTGAATTTCCTGAATTTTAATTACTGATACTTAGGCAACCATTTGACCTGGCTAACACATCCATGAAGGAGCTGTGTTCTGCAGCAGAGTACCTAGGAGCACAGTTGTCTCTGGCTCCTGATTGCATCCTTCTGCCAGTGTAGACACTAGTAGGCGGGACAATGCGTAAGTATCTGGAATCCTGCTATAGGCTATCCACGATGGAGACTTGGATTGGATTCTCCAATTCCTGCTTTGGACAGCCTCAGCCCCAATTATTGCAGGTGTCTGGAAAGTAAAACACAACGCCAGGGAGAACTTCTTTTTTGAATACATGGATGACTTGTTAAAAAGAGTGCATGGATATATAGCTTTTTTCTCTAAATAATAGTCATTCTTTTACGTTTATACTTATTTTCATTAAGACAAAGAAGAATGATGTGCTCTTCTTCGTGTTAATTTCTATTGGACGTCCCCAAGTATATCTGTAGTTTAAAATACGTTAATTTGGGATGAAGTGTTTCACATATAAAGCATACAAAATTAGTTATTGAATTATGTTCTGTCATTGGTACAAGGGAAACCTGGTATTTATTTCAGTGATGATTTTCATATTGCATACTTTAGCATCGTTCTTCTTTCATCTTGTATGATTCTAGATGCAGAAACAACCACCTACAGCAAAGATGTTGAGGCTAAATTTTTAGAGTTAGAGTTTGATAATAATATACTGAGTCATGGTAAAGGCACAGCATTTAGCATAGCTATGAAATTACTGGCAAGAAAAGCAAACACGTATTCTTCATTATCAAAAGGAATTGTCAATTAGCGCATGGATAATTTCCAAATAGTTATCGATGGCTTCTTAGGTGCGGTGGAATAAGATGTAGACGTGATTACATCTTCACTCTTTATCATGGAGTAACGGAAAATTTTCTCCTTTTTTTAAGATTTATTTGTTTTTATTGGAAAGTCAGATATACAGAGAGGAGCAGAGACAGAGAGGAAGACCTTGCACATCTTGATTCACTCCCAAGCAGCCACAACGGCCAGAGCTAGCCACTCCAAAGCTAGAAGCCAGGAGCCTCCTGCAGGTCTTGCAAGGCTTTGGGCCGTCCTCGGCTGCTTTCCCAGGCCACAAGCAGGGAGCTGGATGGAAGCAGGGAGCTGGGTGGAAGCAGGGCTGCCGGGATTAGAACTAGTGCCCATATGGGATCCCAGGCGTGCAAGGTGAGGACTTTAACTACTAAGCTGTCGCACCAGGCCCATGGAAAATTTTCTTAACCTAATTTTGATCTTCCATAAAATGAGGGAAGGTATATGTGACCTCTTCACTGACAGTGAGTGTCAACAGAGAAATTGTAAATGAAAGGAATAACCCATGATGGTCCTCATTAATGCAGGTAGATTCCTCTACGTACTCTCCTATTCTTGCCATGTCTGCATACGGAAGCAGTCATGGTGCTGTCTAAGTTCCCTCTAACACATTTCAGCTTACTAGATAGCCTTAAAGATTCTGAATTGGTCTTGGTAAGATGCAGAGTCAGGCCTACAAAATGCCAGCATGTGAGTCAAACTTGTCACCCCAATTCATGTGCCCTCATCAGATTTCACCTTCTGACTCCAATGTCAGATGCACACTACCCATTCCCTCTGAGTTTAGACGAATGTGTTACTGAAAATGGTTAGAACATGACATAGAGACACCTTTCCATCGGTCCAGTCTTTTGACATTCTCATAAAGAGAAAGTATGAGTCCATTTCAAGCAATGTTTGTTATTTCCAATATATCTGAAAATTCTCATTTTTGGGAAAAGTTAAGTTTTGAGTTGAGTCTTGAGGTTGGGAGGTCAGAGATATGATGATGTCAGGCTTCATTAACTTAATAGGAAAACATACAAAATATAATTACTCTGAAAAATTGGGATAGATTGTGAAGAACCAATTTGATATGTTAATCAATATTAACAACAAAAATGTGCTTTTGCTTCTTTAAGCCTTATATTTTTCACCAGGTCATAACCCCTTCAAGGCTCAAGGTTTGTAAATGTTTCACTCATGGTTTTTATTTTCCAAATAGGGCACATAGGCATCAGACTGGCCATTTAGGCAAAAAGTAAGTGTGTTTAAAGGTACTTTATGCTACGTTTAAATATATGTAACTGGTAAAACAAGATAAAAAATATTAATACTGCGGTATAATGTGTGCTTGGATATTATCTTACCATTTTTAAAAATTTATACTTTAAATTTATTTTAATATTGTTAAGATGATAAAATACTGAATGAAATCTAAAAATCTATTCCATGTGGAAATGTTTGGGGGAGACAGAGCTCTTTCTAGCATCATCAACCCCACAGTGTTGACAATCATTTTAAGTCGGGATGTACAGAAGAGAAGAATGGCTGTGCCACTGGGAGAACCATCCTCTAAGGCAGGTGTGAGACTCCTGCAACCCCAAGAACCTGCTTTTTCTCTAAGGTTTTCAATGATTGACTTTCAACTCTGTTTTTGTTTCCTTACGTCAACATTTTCAGACCCTTGGTCTTTTGATTTTTGCCATGTAACCTCTGCTGATACAATCTGTTTGATGTTTTATAGAGCACTAAAACAAGCACATTTAGATAGCCATTAATCCATTTTAAAAGTTGAGGACTGTCAAGGAGAACACTTTCATTTCTGTCTCCTTTGGTGTGTTGTTTAAGTCCAGACATTTCTTGAATGTTTCTGCAGTAATGTATTGCTAAAAAAGGAGAGAGAGATTCATGGAAGCCTTGCCTCACACCACCAAGTTACTGGCCTTGTACAGCGGTGTGACTCTTTGAGAATGGATTTATGATCTTACTTCAGAAAACAACTTCACCAATAAAGAACAACCAAAGATAAGAAAATTAAATTTATTGGCAGAGTACATTGATACACTTGTAAAGTTGGTTCCTAAACATAAAGGAAAATAATGTCTTTTTGACAGCTCTATAAATAAACCAAAAAAACCCACAAAAACTTTGTTGAAGACTTATTCACTTGAAAGAGTTACAGAGAAATAGAAGCGACACACAGAAAGAGAAAGAGAAGGAGGAGAAGAGGATGGGGAGAGAGTTCCTCCAGGTCACTGGTTCACTCATTTACTCCACAAATGCCTGTAACAGCCAGGGTTGGGCCAGGATGCAGCCTTGAGCCAGGAAATCCATCTGTGTTTCCCATGTGGCTGGCACAGGCTCAAATACTTGTATCATCATCTGCTACCTCTCAGAGACATTAGCAGAGAGCTGAAATTAAAGCATTGTAGCCAAGACTTGGAGCAGGCATGCCAATACGGGATGCAGGTCTCTCAGATAGTGGCATAACTTGCTGTACCACACATTTTGTTGTGTGCTAACTAATCCAATTCAGCAAATTAATAAAACTTCTGAAAGATCTTTATATTCAGAGAGTCATTTCTTTTAAATAAAAGCTATTGCAAAAGCCAAGATCAGCTGAAAATGAAATATTCAGTAAAATAATGCAGTGAAAATAATAATTAACTTGCATCTGGTGTAGAAAAGCAGTAAAAGATGTCAATTGAATGTCAGCAAATAATGATATATTGACATATCTATTTTAGTTAATAATACTGTAGAATAAAGCTGTTTTAAAAATACTTAATTTTTTGTTTCATTGGTCATTGTTCAATTATTAATGTTTAACAATTACAATAAGGGCTTGTTTTAATGACTCCTACAGCCTTACACTTGGAAGTTTATCATGTGTTTTATTGTGAATTAAATATGTATAATTCTCTCTGTATGGGGAGAAAGTTTGTGGTGTTTTTAGTGATTTTCTTACCCTTTTGTTTAAAATATGGTATAAAAACTGGAAGGAAGCTACCGCACTAACAGAAATATGGCAGCCCTAAGTAGGCTGGTCCGGGGGTATGCAATTATAGTCAGAATGAATAAGTGAGATGAATTATGAATTCCTTGGTCTACCCCCAGCCAAGGTAAGAATAATGCATGAGATGAGGTACACAGCACAAATGAAGTTTCCAAGAGAAACAATCAGATACCTATTTTCCCTCAAAATCTCAGCAAAATGCCATTCATTTCTCCATATCAAGAGGGAACACAAGGCATTACTGAGTTATTAGAAAATTAAGTGATAAATGAAGATGGAGATGATATTCCACAGATGGCTGATTATTTTAGATAGTTCTGGAAGCACAATTCAAAATATTAGATTGTATTTGCTAAATAAAAAAAAATGATGACACCATCCTTGAGAGTCTATCTCACAGATTTGAAGCCTTTTCTTCTTTGTAAAAATATTCATATTCTATGGTCAAAAGGGAGCTATGTAATAGACTACCATGAGTTTTGAGGGGGATTATTTGGTCTGAAAATACTGTATGCAGTTTTCAGTGAAGCAAATCAAAATGAAAGCATGGACAAAAATTACTGATTTTAGTGTGGGAGTGTGTCAGTGTGACCTAACATGTGTTTGTGCATGTCTGCATGTATGTTCATGTATGTGTTTGTGTGTCAAAAAAGAATTTCTGAAGACCTTCGGCTAATTGCGTTGATTTCCCTCATGTGGTTGACAGGTCTACAATTCCAGACCTCTGTAAGGCTATTTTGCTGTTTGAAACATTCTGGCACAGTTTCATTCCTAGTGGGTTATGTTGTTCAGATTAGTCATGTTGACCTAAGCAATATTGAATAAGTAATTTGGAAGATGTCTCACTTTATTAAGTTAAGGTTATTTTTAATTCAAGTTCAGGTTGTATGCTATATTCAGAGAACACAATGACTATAGTTTTTAGTATCTTAGGCTCCTACTGTACTTTGGAAGACATTCTCATTTGTGATCTATAGTAATTAGTAATGTAGAAATTGAATCAGATTTTTCGTCATCGAATGCTTAACTTAAAATACCCAACAGTAAAATAGAGAAGGTATGAGTTAGCACAATTTGAGTTACTAAATTTGTACTTTGTGGGAAATGCTTAAACTCTTATGCAATTCCCAGGACCCTGACACAGAATACTCGTGCAGAAAGAAATTCTATGAAAAGACAATGTAAGCTAGTAGGAAAATGAAGTACAAGTTTTCCCACTACCCCCTCTCAGAAGTAAGTACAGATCTAGTTTGGTTTTGCTTATTATTTATTGTTTCTTCAAGAGAGATACATACAATGCATTTCCTTAGCATTTAAACACATGTGAATCACCCATTTGTGGGTGAAATGTGAATAAAGACATAAATAAGTAAATTAATAACCAGCACACTGATCATGCGCAGAGACTCTCAGCGGAGTTACACTAGTAATGAACAATAATAACACGTAAAAAGCATTTATATATATATATATATAATGTATTATGGCACCATTGCCCAGTCAAAACTACAATAATAAATATGAAATTGATGTGATATTAATTTCCAAGACATTTTATTAATCATGACTGTCAGAAACATACATGGACATAAAATTTCAATACCAAATGAGGTTGTTCTTCACAGAAGAGGATTTAGCAAATACAAATCGTCTTTCTGTTGTTGAAGGCGTGGAGTCACACTTAACACACCCACACCCATTCATACACAGTCTTTACCATTTCTGATGGCCTAATCCAGCTAATTTTTGTTAGTGATCATGTCCATGTGTGTGTTTTATCTTGCAATGTTTAAATATTTTAATTTTTCTCTTATAAGTTCTCATTTTCATCGGATATTTCCAGTGTTAACTGGAGAATCTCTCCTTTAGATCCGTGGTGTCTTTGATTTGCCATATGCATAGAAGAGATCCTGAATCCCAAAGCAATTCATTGCTGTTAACTTTTCTTGCTAGAGTTTCCAAAACCATGAAGATTTTTATATGGTTGAAGTAGAAATTTGCATGCCAGAAATAAGTGTAAAAATTTTGAGAAAGGGCTTTTTTTTAACTACAAAGAATAATTTGGCAGAGAACATTTGGTGTCAATGAGTTGTTATTTTTTTTTCTAGTTTGCCCTTTATTGAAGATATAGACTTTTTATAATTTCCTTATTGCTGGATTATTCAAGCGGCATAATTTCACTCTTTTAAAAATGCATTTATTCATTTGAAAGTTACAGAAAGAGTTGAGCGAGCTACAGAAAAGGGTGTGGGAGACAGAAAGAGACCATCCTTCCACTGGTTCACTGCTCAAATGACCTCAATGGGCAGAGCCAGGCTAGACCAAAGCCAGAAGTTCCATCCTACACGAGTGGCCAGGGTCCAAGCAGTTACAGCATCTCTGCTGTATTTTTCAAGCCATGAACAGAGAGCAAGAACTGAAGAGGAGCAGCCAGGACACTGTCTGGCACCCATGTGGGTGGGGATTGCTTAAGGTCCTCTGAGACTTCAATTGCCATCAGAACCCTCTGTTTCTTCTACTCACTAAATTATCATTAAACCATCCAGTCTTCCACAGGGAATGTTAGAAACCTCTGTCTTCCATGAACAGGTGTACAAAACCTAATAATGCTAGTTTGAACAATATTTGAAAAAAATCTCTTCATCTGTTTATGTTTGTGACTGACTATTTTTTTTTTTGATGGGGGGGCACTAGTAAACTCAATAGCAAAACAAATTCATTTGCACCTTCCCCAGAAGCACCACCCTGCACCCTGTGAGCTGGCATAGGCCCCTCCCATATTGTTTCTGGCTGACAGGTTGGCAAATGTCTTGGGGGTTTTACTGAAGTGCAGCTCTTTTTGAGGTAAGATGAGCTGAACTTTCGTGTTCCACATTTTGTTTAAAAGGCTCCCAGGTGACACAGATATTACGGTGCAAGAATTACATTTTTTTTTTTTGAGAAACTGATTCCTGGGGATTAGGATGGAATGAAATTATAGGAAAGAAACTAATTGACACTTGTCTGAGACACGTCCTCTAAGTCATTTCTTGAGTTCTTGCTCTCAGTCATGCATTATACCAGGTATCAGCAAAAGTTAAATGACCTAAATTTCAGAAACACTGATCTCATATAAAATTGCTCTATGAATATTTTTTTCTACATCACAAGTCACCATAACATCCCGTGGGTAAAACAAATGAAACTTGATTTGGCTCATAACTCAGTGGACAGTAGTTTAGATGACGTTCAATACTTTTTTTTTGTCCCAGCCAGCACCACATACTTCTTTGATCAACTGCAATAGACAGATAGACTTTGCCTCTGGGGATTGGCTGGATCTCAGGGGCAGGAATGCAGACACCTGAACCGTGTGTCTCTCATCAGTTTATGGATCAGCTGCAGGGTTTTAGGACTGGTGGGGTAGGGGATGCGGAGTGACATGAAGACCTCTTGAAGTATACATTCAGAAATGAGGGGTGGGCCATTGGAGGGAGGAATCATTGTGCCTATGGAATCAGCTTATGAAAAATATTAAAGATTTTAAAAAATCAAAAAGAAATCCAAGTCCAAGAGTAAGTCCAAGTTATAAAGATATAGACCATGGTTCTCGATACTAGTATTAATGAATTGACATTTCTTCGGTGAGGAAAAAGAAAAGATTATATCAATTTTTGTGAATAATCTGTCACAACAGAACTTTTTAACTAAATTTGTTGCAAGTTCTGAAAATCTCCTAATCTACTTTTTTTAAATTTAAAGATTTATTTATTTTTATTGGAAAGTCAGATATACAGAGAGGAGCAGAGACAGAGAGGAAGACCTTGCACATCTTGATTCATTCCCAAGCAGCCACAACCGCCCTAGCTAGGCACTCCAGAGCTAGAAGCCAGCTAGAAGACCTCCTGCAGGTCTTCCAAGGCTTTGGGCCGTCCTCAACTGCTTTCCCAGGCCACAAGCAGGGAGCTGGATGGGAAGTGGAGCTGCCGGGATTAGAACCAGCACCCATATGGGATCCCAGTGTTTTCAAGGTGAAGACGTTAGCCACTAGGCTACAGGGCCCCTAATCAACTTCCTAATGCTCATCTGAGTTAGTAAAGTGAGTGACAAAAAGGGTCTGGGTAAAAATAAAACATCTTGTTTTCTACTGGCCAAAAGACTTTATTATTAGAACTGATGCAATTCCAATATTAGTTCATTTACTACTATTATTCAGATAGCAATTTGGCTTACTCATATAAAAAGTGAATTTAACTTAAAAATATTGATTAGTGATTCCTATTTTATCGATACAATGCTAAATGAGTCTTATATCCAGGATTGGCTATTAATAATTTATACAACCAAGAAAAAATCACACTCTCCGGGTTTAAAAGGCAAAGGGTGTATTATATATATAAGAAAGAACAAAAATACACACTTTTTGAAAAAGCAACATTTTTAATTTTTCAAGGAATAATTTTTGCTCTTAATAGGTAACTAAATACAAGGTGTCTGGAACACTTTTATGTAGAAAAAAATAAAGCTAACAGCAAGAAGTTGCTTTAATATACATTCAAATGCACAATATTGTGTATTTAAGATAAATAAAGCATAAATGAAGCTAGCGAGACAGATCGCTAATTGTTTGAGAGATTGAAATTCATGTACTAGCTAGTAAGAAAATATTGAGAAACATGTTCTTTGCCCTGTGGGCCCAATTACAACTTTACAGTTCTATTTCTTTGGGGGACAAATACAAGAAATTGCTCAATTGAAGTTTATATATTTTAACCTTGCCCTTTTTGGATCCCAGAGGAACTTTTAGTTGTTTAACTATCTTAAAGATATTTTTCTGAAATTGATAGATGCAAATTTTGATGTGTGTTTTCAAGGGAACTATTTATAGAATCTGCATTTCACAGCAGTGCCCGTGATGTGTATTGGTGCTGACAGATGTTGGCTGAGAGCAGTTATGGCTGTTCTTCTCAACACACTGTGCCTTCGCCTACTCTAACACTGCTGTTTGTCTTTCTAGAGGCCTTCCAAGGGCATGTGTTTGTAAAATAGTAGTTCTGTTTGGATTCTATCTGATAGTCATTTTCATTTTGTAGCTATTAATAAGTTAACCTTTAAAACAGCTAAACATTGTACTTTATTTGAAAAGCTAATGTGGAATAGCTATACAGTCTATACTTCTTTTCTGAAATTTTTTTGGTTGCTTCAGTGGTAAACTAAAGCCAAACAATGATCTGCATTATATTGCACATTTTCTGAAGACAAAACATACCAAACTTGAAAAATCAAATAATTTTTTTGAATCATAAAAAAATGTGACACAAAACAAAATAGTTACATACTGAGATCTAGTAACTTATTTCACAATATTATCAGCTTCAATTTTCAAAATTTCAACTTTTGCTTAAACTAGTATTTGAAAAACTTGTAGCATTATTTTCTGTGAAGCCATTTTTATTTATCTTTCTTAGGAGAATATTCCGTTGGCATGGGTAAGAGTTCAGCAGAAAGACCAGTTGGCATAGGCAGATTCAACTGATTCAAAAATAATTTTTAGGGTGACAATCACACTCTTGAATGTCCTTGGATTAAAATAAGTAAAATACCAATGTTCCAAACTTTCTCAGGATGTTAAATGGAAAATGAAGTAATCATAGAGAAGCCAGAATTGCTTTTTTGTAGTTTTGACTTAAATGTTTAAAATGGATAACTTACGTAATGAAAGAATTAAACTCTAAGAAAGTTTCAATCTAGACTACACACCTTTAATTGCATTTCTGCTTCTTATTCATAGCATTGCAAAAGTAAAACAAAAATGAAATTAGTGTGAATGTAAATATTTAGTGGCAACTACGTTTTGATAATTAAGTGATTATACTTCTCAAAAACATATCTATATTCTCCAAGCTAACATGTTACTGTCAAAATTCAGCAAGTTTAACTACTAAAAGACAATACTTTTATAAAATTTGGAATGCTGTTCATTTTATATCCTTTGTTATAGAAAAATAGATAGTATTCTTTAAGGACTTTAGATACTTGGAGAAATGTGTTACCTTTCCAAAGAACATAGACATTTTAAATATTATATTGAAACAAAAGATCACAGTGAAAAAGTATACAACAAGACAATTACCTTGGTCTGTGACTTGCATGGGTGGGGACAATCAGCTTGCAGGCTGTATGAGGCCCATGAATAGCTCTGTCCTACTCTTGCCAAGGCAATCACAGTTAGGATACGGAGTTCAGTAAAGCTATACCAAACTAATTTCTAATTTAATAATTTTGTATATGACTTGTGAATAATGTCCCTTGGCACATTACAAGGTTCTCTACACTTGCTGGGTAATTCACTTTCTAAAGCCTCAATTTTCTTATTTTCAAAATGGAATATAATCTATCTCATGAAGTTACTGTGAAGTTTGAAAATGATTATGTAGGGCCCGGCACAGTGGTCCAATTGCTAAATCCTCACCTTGCACACTCCGGAATCCCATATCGGTCCTGATTCATGTCCCAGTTGCTCTGCTTCCCATCCAGCTCCCTGCTTGGGGCGTGGGAAAGCGGTAGAGGATGGCTCAAAGCCTTGGGACTCTGCACCCGTGTGGGAAGCCCAGAAGTTCTGGGCTCCTTTCTCTCTGTTTTTTCTTCTCTCTCAAAGTCTGCATTTCCAATAAAAATAAATAAATAAATAAAGAAACTGATAATTCCAGTGAAAGGACTCAGAACAGAAACTGAGATATACCGATACTTACTAGATTGTCTGTTTTATGCCTCTGTGTGTGTGCATGTGTCCACATGTGTCCTATAGAAATAATCTATTCCATAGGCACCCAGAAATTTCTGGTAAAGATATATTCTTCCAAATTCCAATATTATTCATATTTTAAAAATGTGTCTGAAAAGCAGAGTTACAGAGAGAGGAGGAGAGATCTTTCATCCACTCGTTCACTCTTACAGTGGCCACTGTGGCTGGGGATGGTACAGAAGCATACTAGTCTCCCAAACTTCCATCAGATCTCCCACAGGGAGACCGGGGTTCAAGAACCAGGCTCTCTGCTGATGCTTGCCCAGGTCTGCTAGCCAGCAGCTGCATCAGTAACAGAGTAGGCTTGAACAAGCACTCCAATGAGATGTTGGCATCACAGCAGTAGCCTAACCCACTGCAGTGCAATGCCAGTCCCCCAAACTGCTCCTCTTAACAAGAAGAAATATTTCTTCGAAAAAAAATGTTAGTTTTCTCATTGTTTTATCATTGAGTATTTAGGGAGGGCCCACCCAGAATTAAAACAATATGTTTGTCACCAAGGAGGCCTCAGGTAGGAATTCTACTCAGAAACTACTTTGACAAAACACACATGAAATACACACACACACACATTATATGTGGAAATCTATTGTGTCAAGAATGTGATGATAAGCTAAATAGTCACCTGCCGAGACATACTTGGAGCTGAGTGAGGATACTTGTTTTTTGGAATGGAGTTCCAATATACAGTTCCATATAAAGTTGGAGACATTTCAGGATGATCTTGAAGTAAACTAAAATCTGAGATTGAGTCCCTAATAAAAGAGAAATGTAGTCATCTGGAAGAGCATGAATAAAGCAAAAGTAATATCCCTTGTATTAAGACTAATATGTATTCTTCAATTTTTCCAGATCTTATGATGTATGAAAAAGATGAATAGACTGGAAAATTAGAAAACCATATCATCTAGTAAACAGTATTTCATTTTCATTTTATTTTTACTTTAAAGATTTATCTATTTATTTGAAACTCAGAGTCCCAGATAGAGGGATAGTAACAGATTATCCATCTACTGCTTCATTCCTCAGATGTTGGCAATACGCAGGGCGGACCAGGCCAGGCAGAACGTAGAAGCCAGTAGCTTCACTTGGGTCTCACATGTGGATTGTACAGTCCCAAACACTTGAGCCATCTTCTACTGCTTTCACCAGTCCATTAACAAGGAACTGATTGGAAGTAAAGGAGCCTGGACCACAAAGGGCCTCTATGTGGGATGTCTATCTGTCATATAACACGTGATGGTTTCACCTGCTGCACTGCAATGTGAAGGTTGCTCGCTTTTCTTTTGATCAACTAAATATAGTGCCTCCTTTTGTTTTTATTGAATATTCTCTAGCTATGCAACATGACTCGTTTACAATTGCTCATAATTTCCCTGAGCTATCTTGCTTCACAGTAATGCCTTGGTTCCTGTTTCTTTGGAACACCCATTGTTTTGTCCTCTCTGTGACCAGTCTACACACAGGATTGTTCCTGGGTATGGAATGGAGGTTGAAAGTATCCACTAGCCCTCAAGGTCGCTGGGAAAGTCAGGACCAGTTTGCCTCTTTTTATTTGCACATCTCATAATAACCGTTATGTCAGTGAAACTCACTGACCCAGTGCTTGGTGGAAGGGCAGAAATTCTTAATGATGTTCAGGAGTAGGCTGTGTTCAACACAGCAAAATTGAGGGTATGTGTTTTTGGGGAAATCAAAATAAAATGCAGGTGGTATACTTCACCTCAGTGCTTTTGTTTAGCTTCCCAGCAGTAATGATGTGAGATTTTGTCAGTTTCAAATGACTACAGGCTTCTGGTTAAAGTGAAAAGAGGTTTTTTTTTTTTTATCAGAAGCAATAATGTCATGTGGAAAACACTTAGCTGTTCCATGTGCGCATAAAAAGCTTAATAAATGTCACTCTTTGCACATAAAAATTCAGAATGTCACAAAGGACAGACTGGAAGCACTGAGACAGAGCAGTTGTTCTCTGCTGTGAAGTCTCAATGTGACTGCCCGAGGAAATCTGCTGCCAGGACTCAGGCCTACTGTGCTAGCCCACATACAGATCAAGCTGGAGAATGTGACCACATGTACGATGATGTAGGGCAACCACAGCTAAGGGCCAAGCAAGTGTTCCAACGTCACTTGTTTTGTGCCGGGAAGTCTCAGTGTTAGAGATGTTGTGCTCATCTCAGTGATTCATAATAATAATGACAACAATAATGAAGGTGTTAGTTCCTTGTTTCCTCATACGTCATGAAATTTGAATATTTGTTATTTGTTTCTAGCACTGAACAGATGTTGACATGTCATGTGCTATTTTAAGTAGAAGGAACAGAGCAGGAAAAAAAAATTCTACTGACATGCAGTGAGCTCACACTTCCTAATGCAAACAAGGAAATGATAGCCACCAATAGGCAAATTAAAAAAATGAACAAATAAGCCACCAGGGACCTGAAGTGTGAGTTTGAGGTGATAAATTTGGCCATTTTTTGTGGTAGGCAGCGTGGGAGATATGTGATGCTTGTTAGACATGGAGGACTCTGAGTTTCTAAATAATTCTCCAATGCTAAATAGTTGGACATGGGAGTTGAATAAATACAATGAAACAAACATGGAAAAGAATTTTAAGGGGAATGACTAACTTGTATAACTGGTTGAATCTGTAAAAGAAAATGATGCCTTCATACAGTTATAAATCAGCTCAATATTGCTGGAGCAAATAATGGAAAAATCAGAAAAAATCCTCAAGTATATAATGAAGTAAATGCACACTTGGCAAACAGAATCATTACTTTTTTTTTTCTTTTTGCAGAGTTTCTCAAATCATATGATGTGTTATATATTACACCATGAATTATGAGACAAGATTCCAGAACCATCCCAGTATTTTTGTTCCAGTCATTTTATAATACTGATCAGCACCACTTGAGAAGTAACGCACTGAGTGACAGCAAAGCAGTGAGTGAATTTAATATAAGGAGAACATGATTGCATTTCCCTGTTGTAAAGATCAAGGCTGAAGGGAGTGTAGAGGACCTACTAAGAGGAATGTTGTGATTGTCAGGAACCGGAAGCAGAAGTATAAGAAAGGGTGATAGAGAACTTCTACCAGTGCTGTGAGGCAGTAGAAATGCATGAAATGTGAAAATAGGCAAAAGGATTTAGGGACAGAATTAATGGAAACAAGTTAGCAAGAGTGTGAGCTATAAATTGCTTACATGCAACAGGTTTGGGACATTGGGTGGACAGGATGATCAGCTGAAAGAGAGGTTCAGCTTGAATGTGTTCTTTTAAAAATGGAGTTCAGCTCTAACCTAGCAATATACATATCTTTCATATAACACAGGGATGCGGAAGCAGTGAGGAGGCAGATCATAGGACAAGCACGAGAGAGAGAATTTCAACCAGTGAGTGACAGATGAAGAACCCAAGTACTATAAATGAAAGATTATACTCCACCAGACTAATGATTTCTGTTGAAATCTCATGTGTTTATGATGAAAGGCAGTGACATATATAACAGCTTATATTCAAAGCTCAAATCTCCAACATCTATCTTGGACCAAGTAAAGAAAAAAAAAATACTTTTGCTATTAGAAACAAATGCCTTTCATAATATTTTGTGGAATAATCAGATTTTTCAAATGATATAATACTTGATTAGAGACTTCAAATATTTCAGTAGAAACAAATTTTAAAAAAAAGTCCAAATCATTCATTCCTAGATCTGGCATTGTGGCCTAGGGGGTTAAGCCACTGTTTGAGACTTCCTGTATTTTGTGTGAGTACAGGTTTGAGTTCGGGCTGTTCCACTTCTGGTCTAGTTTCCTGGTCTACTGCATATGGAAAAGCAGCAGAAGATTGCCCAAATGCCTGGCCCCTGCCACCCAGATGGAATGCTCACTGTGGTCTTGGCCTTGCCTGTATCTTTCTATTGTGGATATTAGGGGAATGAATCAGTAGGGGGAAGATCTCTTCTCCCTCTGTCTTTCTCTCCCTTTAGGTAAAATAAATTTCTGAAAGTGCCTATGTCTTCATAAATGGTAGCACAGAAACATTTTTAATTCTTAATCTGGCTCACAGATACACTTTAGCAAACTTTGCTTTCCAGTTTTGCTTAAGGATAGTGACAAATTTAGCTTATATATTTTTAAAAATCATGTTGCTAGATTTTGGTAATAGATTGTATCCTGAAACGGCTTATGGAAGAGCTATTCAATATAAATTTAAAGCAAAATAAAGTTTTAGTTCTAAGTTTTTCAGTAGATACATTTTAAAAAGCTAAAATGTTTTAAAATTGGCAAACTTAAGTTTAACAGCACATTTTACCAGATCTTACTTTAATGTGTAATCGATGTTGAAATATTAAAGAGACTTTATATTATTTTCCCTTACATTTAAAAAAATTAACTCAAAATTTACAGTTATAGAGCATCTTCATTTAGAGTGTCCACGTTTCAAGTGTTCACTAGCCGCTTGTGGCTAATGGCTGCCGTACGTAGTCACACAAAGCAAAGTTAGAATCCTTACTGTGCTAAATGTATCATTTGTGTGTAACCCAAAAGAAACCTGAGTTACATGCATAGTTGATTTCCATCTCAATTACAATGCTATTTTAAATTAAAATAGCCTGAGATGAAAGTGTTCAGGAAAGCATTAGTTAATTATTTCAAATTCACTTATTTAGTATATTTGGTGATTCATGCTCCTATTCAACATTTCAGATATAAGAATGAATAACACAATAATGACTACATGAAATAAAAAGAACACAGAATAGTGGGTTGTTTTTTTTTTTTTTTCTATAGAGAACATCTAAGATGACTCCAAATCATTGTTTCCAAAATGATAGAAGTTTATCCTCAAGTGTCTGGATATTGATCATAGAAAATACAACTATGACACAAATTAGAATAATGTTTGTGCAGATAACTAGCCTTCAGTTAGGTTTCAAAGTATGAGTAAGATATGGCTGGACAGAAAATAGAAAAGGAGAAAGACTTGGGTCCAGAGAGTGTAACAAAGAAACTCATGGAAGTGAGGATGACTATGATGTGTAGGAGGCACACAGGCCTTCAGTGGAGAGCTGGTGGAATCTGAGAGTGCCACAAAATGTAACAGGGGCTTTTTTCCTTGCCTTGAATGAAAATGTAGCTCTGTTTATAAAAGACGTCTTCGATGATTACAATGTGGAAATTTTCATGCACTTTTGCCTTGAATAAACTCTTGATGGAAACATCTCATGCCAAGGGCAATATTCTTTAAAACAAATAAATACTTCTCTGGACCTCTGGTGCACAGCAGGAGGAAACTCCCTTATTTGTCCTATCTCCTTTGGTTTCACGGTATGGCACTGACGACACCCTGGAGGTACCAGAATACTGGCATCCTTGACATCACGTCTCTGGAGCTCAATTTTGTATTTAATACCAGGACCTGAAAAATTGTTCTTTTTATTCAACAAGACCTGAAAAAAATGTTATTTTGATGAAGAAATAACAAAAGTGATCAACATTGATTTGTGATTAAAGATATTTCCAGCAGTTATAACAACAAATTTAAAACACTGTAAAGGCATGATTTGTTGCATTATTAGGTAATTATTTTTTGATCCCTAATACTATGATGCTATAGTGAAAATACATATCATGCTTTAAAATATTTTTTGAATTATGTAAGGTTCTACTCAAAAAGCTCAATTTTTATTGAAATGTGAGTAAATAAAGTTATACATATCATTAAGGTGACAACATTAAAACATCGATGCTATCCATGCACATATAATTAAATAAAACAGTATCATCTCATCAGAAATTCCTCTCATACTCTTTAATTTCACTTCTGAAAGCACCGGCATTCCATATAAGCACAAATTTGTATCCCATCCAGCTCCCTGCTTGTGGCCTGGGAAAGCAGTAGATGATGGCCCAAAGCTTTGGGACCCTGAAGCAATGCGGAGGACCTAGAAGAAGCTCATGGCTGCTGACATTGAATCAACTCAGCTCTGGCCATTGAAGCCATTCAGGGAGTGAGCCAGCAGATGGAAGATCTTTCTGTCTCTCCTCCTTTCTGTAAATCTGCCTTTCTTATAAAAGTGAATACAGCTTTTTTAAAAATAGAAGGATCTTTTCTTGATTTTCAATAACTTTTCTCTGCCATTATAAAGTTTATGCAGTTTTTGTGTTATTTCCTTGCTCAATATGATTTTTAACAGACTTAATTCATTGGCTATTACATGTGATTTTCTTTCTTAATTATCATTGCTGCCAGAGTATCCAGTACATGAACATACAGAATTTTGTTTATATATCCCATTCTTGAAGAACATTTGGAATGTTTCTCTTCTCCTAGTCAGACATTTATTTACTTACTTATTTGTTTGTTTGTTTCTATTATTTGAGAGAGACCAACAAAGAGAGATAACACTACCATTTTTGTGTTTACCCTCCAAATACATACACTGGCTTTTGTTCAGAGACAAAAGTGGAAAACCAGGAATGCATTCTGGGTCTCCCATTTGAGTCACGGGAACCCTGAGTCTTTACCAATGAATTCAAGAGTCTGTATTAGCAGGAAGCGGGAGAGGGGATTCAGAGAGGGACTCTACCAGAGACCTTTCATATGGGACAGACGTGCTAATTGTCCTCTTAATCTGGATAAATAGCTACCTTGGAATGTTTTTTTTTTTTCTTTAAACTAATATAAATAGTGCAGCAAGGAACTTCTTTTCATGTATTTCATTGTTTCTGGTGACTACATGCATATGAACATATGAATAAAAGTGAACTTGAAGGGACAGTCATAGGTAAGAATAAGTTGGGCTTTTCTAGGCACTGGCAATAATGAATATATCAATGCTACTCCTACCAGCCATGGCTGAGGGGCCTGATTATTCAATATGCTTCATAGATATTTAATCTTATCTATAATTTTTGTAGCTGATTTTGGTCGGTAGTTCCAATGGCTAATGAAATTGATTATACAATCAGTAACTTCATCTGAATTCTGTAAATGAGAAATGTTGAACTCTTGTTCATATTGTCCATCAAATTATCTGTTTTCTCTTACTGATTTGTATATTCTAAATATGAATTACATTGGCTATATAAATTGTGATTTTTATATTCTGCGGTTTGTACTTATATGTAAATATTTTTTTCAAAAATTGTAAAAAATGGGTGTTAAGCAGTAGCCACAAGATTTTTAGGAACTAGGTACTTGTAGTCTTAATAAAGGTCAAGGTTATCTCAGAATAAAGGAGAGAATGAGCAGGAATTGGAGTTTCAAGAAATTTCCAGGTGTAGCTCCACAGGAAACTGTCTTAGCCACACAGGATGTATTTTCTCTTTAGATCATAAATCAACAACATATGTGTAAGGAAATTAGTGAATATTCTGTACTCAGTACTCTAAATTTAGCATTGATAAAAACAAATGCTTTACCTTCGTAGAGTTTATTTATATTCTGTTTAGCAAAAGAGAAACAATTATTCTGAGGAACATAAAATTTAACAGAGGATGGTAGCTACTGTGCATGAAACAATGTAGCTAATGGAAATAGGCCATGTTTTCTGTGGCAGGAGGGAGAAAGAATAGAACATAGATTGAACAGCATGACGTTTGAGTTATGACCTAAAGAAAGTGACAGAATAAACAATACTTTTCAGAGTAGAATAAACATGAAGTACAAATATTCATGCAAAGATGTGCATGAAAGTGTTGAAATAGTCCAACTGTGATTGGAATAGAATAGGATGACTTGGAGTGGAGGAGAATCAGAAGAAATGAGTTACCAAGATCTAATTCATGTGACACATATTAGTTATGACAAGAAGTAATTGCTATGGAAAAAATCATTGTAAAGGATTAAACAGATGATGACAGAGATATAATTTGAAAGGAATACTCTGCCTCCTGTTCTGAGAATAGATTTTATGAGAGGAATGATAAAAGCAGAGATCATCTAGAATGTTTCAGTAATAACACATGACAGAATGACTATTTAGAAGTGGAAGTATTAGCATTCATATATTTTAAAGACAGAAGATTATTGACTGGGTGATGATTTGAAATAATGAAAGACTTTACTGAATGATGGTCCTAGGAATGTGTCCAACCCCCCGTTAACACCTATGTTGCGTGCTGGAGTACCTACATCAGAATGCTGGCTGTAACTCTGACTCCAGCTTCCTGCTAATGCAAGTCTTGGGAAAAGGTGGTGATGTAGTGATGGCTCAACGAATTGAACTCCTATTTCCTGAGACCTGCAGTTTCCTGACTCCCAATTTTGTCCTCTACTGAGTCTCATGATGCTTTGGGCATGCAAGCTTTTTTAAAAGATGATTTTCAGGTGGCACTGGAATTTCACTCCAATTATTTTACAGATTACTAAAGGCATGAAGTCATAATTTCCTGAGATGGGAAGATTGTACGTTGAAGATATCTTTGGAAAATGATTTGGTTGATAGAAATTGGCAAATCCATTTTAAACATGTTAAATTTAAGATGTCTTGAAATCATATTTTGGTGTTTGACTATGAAATTGAGTATGTCAATATTAACTTTTGAATGTTTAAAATTTTCTTCTTTTATAATAAATTTATTTTTGATGATGTTTACATATTTAATAAGGATGCATACTCATGTAGACCACTGATTAGGGTAGGAAGGGTGAAGGCATGGGGGAAAGTGGATGCAACAACATTTTCTAATCCCCTTCTTTCTTTTTTGTATTTGGAAAAAGTGGAGAGAGAAGGCGAGAGGGACTCTTCCAGCAGCCCAATCATATCAGTATCCTGGGATGGGGATGACTACCCAGTGACATCCCAGGGTCTCCGATGTAGAACATATCCTGAGGGTACTGCTTAAGTGGTTCCAATAGACACTCCACCCTCATGTACAGCAAAGGAAACAGCAGCCCAGTCAGAACAACCCTCAACAACACCCAGCTGAGCTGCCACCAGCCCCGGTTCCTGCACATGCCAGAGTGTGCAGCAGGCTGGTCCAGTCTGCCCAGCATCTCATTTGACTCTCATATACATCAATGTGTGTTGGAGTCTTGCTCAGCCTGACAAACTCCACTATCCAACTGTCTGGATATTAGACAACATACTGTTTATTTTACGTATTTATTTTAGCATAAGAACAGTTTACAGTTTGTAGAAACAAATCCAATAATACAACATTTCTCTTACACCCTCTCTGCCTTCTTCCCTCTGTCTTTCTGTCCCTCTTTATTGCTTTTCATTTTTGAGTTACACATTTTTTAACTTATTTGATAATCAAAAGCTCAATGCTCCACTAAATAGGGCAGAAGAAAGTGTATAGTTCAGCAATCATACAGACAATAATCGAGTGAAAAGATATCAATTCTACTCACTCATAATTTTAGAAACTACCGACCATTTAAAACTAGTAGTTTAGACAAAAAGACAGACAACAACCCAAGCAAATGGAAAGGTCTGTTCAATAAATGCTGTTGGGACAACTGGTTAATAGCCTGCAGAAACAAAAAGATAGACCCACATCTCTCACCATACACCAAGATCGAATCTAAATGGATAAAAGACCTAAACCTACATCCAGAAACCTTCAAACTTTTGGAAGAAAATGTTGGAAACACACTGCAACACTTAGGGGTAGGCCCTCACTTCCTAAAAAAGACTCCAAATGCAGTAGAAATCGAGACCAAAATAAACAATTGGGACCTCATCAAACTAAAAAGCTTCTGTACAGCTAGAGAAACAATCAATAAAGTAAAAAGGCAACCCACAGAATGGGAGAAGATCTTCGCACACGACATAGGTGATAGAGGGCTAATCTCCAGAATATACAAAGATCTCCAGAGAAACCAAAACACCAGAACAAACAAACTGCTCAAGAAATGGGCACGGGAAATGGGCAAACACTTCACAAAAGAACAAACCCAAATGGCAAACAAGCATATGAAAAAATGCTCAAGTTCCCTGGCAATAAGGGAAATCCAAATGAAGACAACAATGAGGTACCACCTAACTCCAGTAAGGATGGCACACATACATAATACCACCAACACTTGCTGGTGAGGATGTGGGGAAAAGGGAACCCTTCTCCACTGCTGGTGGGAGTGCAGACTTGTACAGCCTCTATGGGAATCAGTTTGGCGAATACTCAAACAACTGAAAATCAACATACCATATGATCCAGCAATAGCACTCCTTGGGATATATCCAAAAGATCTCCTACACAAGAAACCAACATGCACGCCTATGTTCATAGCAGCACAATCTACGATCGCAAAAACCTGGAAGCAGCCAAAATGCCCATCAGTGGAAGACTGGCTAAGAAAGCTATGGTTCATCTACTCCATGGAATACTACTCAGCTATTAAAAAAAACGAAATGCAATTCTTTGTGGACAAATGGGCCCGACTGGAATCCATCATGCTAAGAGAAATGAACCAATCCCAAAAGGTTAAATACCACATGTTTGCCTTAATCTGAGATGAAAAGAGAACAACTTGGAAAATAGTACCTGTATATTGTAATATTAGTGCAATCTCTTATAACCTGTATCCAATGCAATAAGGCGATATAATCTATAAACCAACAATTAATGTCAGAATACTTAAGATCTACATCGAAAATCTGTAAAACCTACTATACCCTCAATACGCTATGTTAACCTGTAATGGGGGGGAGTGCAGGGAAATCTTTCAGGACCATAAAAAGAGTGAGAAAAAAGTACAATATAGCCTATCAAGATCAAATCTGGTAATTCATAGATAACAGACTCAATGCGGCACTAAACAACACTAAAACTACTATACCAATGCATGAAGGGGGAATCGGGTGCGATCCTGACAACCTCTTAACAGGGGGTCATGTGCGTGGAGCAGGGGAGCACTCCAGAGTGGAGCAGGTGGTAAGGAGGAAGCTTGGATCCCAACCACGAAGACTCCCAGACCTTCACCACAAACTATTAATACGAGCAACAAGGACTGTATCCCAACTGCCAAGGAGGCCACAGGGAATTGGATGCCCTCGGAGGCCGAGTACTCTGAGGTCACCCACCCCCAACCGGAGCTTCCACAGGGGATGGAAGAAGTCCAAACACTACCGTGCAGAAACCAACGTCATCGGAAAGACAACCAGAAGCCCTGAGCGGTCCGCAGAAACAGAAGAACAATAAACGTCCTTCGGGACCAGGGAGGAGAGCTTTCTCTGGTCCGAGCCTGGCTCCACCTCTGGACCCCACCTCCCTCGCAATGACCATCGGGATCGCTTCGAAAACCCCTCACAGCAAACAAACAATCATACAAACTAAAAAAAAAAAAAAAAAAAAAAAAAAACCTAAAATAAATAAACAACAGAAAGTAGAACTTGAAATCTGACAGGAAAGAGCTGGCATGGATTGGCTCATGCCTCGCTGGGTGGGTCACAAAGATTAGTTTTACTCCTCACCATGGTGTTGAGGATTTTCCTGCACACCCCCCCCCAAAAAAAAAAATGTTCTGCACCTAAAATGTTGACATATATCTTGTTAGAGTTACAAGCCAGTCTGGATTATCCTAAAATCTGCCAAGTTCAGAAAATTTTACTTCAACACAACAACTGGCTAAATACTAAGATGAAATGGACACGAAACAGCTGAATGGTGCCTTATGGCCATTTTAAGGTATAGAGCAGCCGGTCCTGTATATGAACTAAATTGAAATGTCAATGAGCTAATCATAGGTTGTGGCTAGGACTTGTTTTCCCTTTTTTTTTTTTTTTTTTTAATTTATTTTTTTTTTCTTTTTAATACACTGGTTACTCAAAACCATGTCAATTCCATAACATTGCAAATTGCTGTTGATGTTATATTGTGACTCTTAATTGACTGTGATGATATTCTGCCAGCTCAAACTTCAGACCAGAAAAGGTCTCCCCAAGAAACTGTTCAACCCATCTGGACAATAAGTAGCTGGACTCTATGCTTGGTATATGTTTGCAATGAAAGAATCTTGATTGAATTTGAACTGTAATACTGCATCAAGGTGGAGGAATCCACCAGGGGGGAGGGGAGGGGGAGGGAGGGGGGGATTCCCAGAGCCTATGAAACTGTCACATAATGCAAAATAATTAACAATAAAAAAAAAAGAAAAAAGAAAAATGACCATAAATTAAAAAAAAAAACTAGTAGTTTAGCATTTTTACCCATTTACTTGATGGAAATAGAAAGCAAATTTAACCAAACTGGGTGTGCAGCAATCCTGATGCTCTGCTCTACATACACATCTGCGTTTCTCTCTGTCTTGAATTCTTTTCAAATCATGAAGTTCCAGGGACATGCGTTTTTGCTGTTCATGTGAAAAATAGCCAATGCCTTAGAAATTCTCAGTGAAAGCCTCTATATTGCCTAAGGAAGAAGGAAAGCCCAAAGAAATAAATAAATGCTATGACTGGATATAGAAAATGTAGTGTATATATAACAAGGAATTTATGTGTGTGGGATTTAAAAGTAAAGAAAGTCCTGAATGCATCTGTTTTGCTGCAAATACTGTTTTACCGAACTCAGTTTAATTAGTGTTCAAACAAATTTACAGGAATTATATGCTACTAGAGTTTTATTGATTTTTGTGACCAATCTACTTCATATGAGTGAAGTTGCCCATCTTTTCTATTGCTTATTGTATAGAACCTATACAAGCTAAATATCAGATTAGGCTATTCAATAAGGTATTATTATTATTATTATTATTATTACTATTCTCTACATCATCTGCTGACCAGACAACTCTCTTCATGCATATACTCTGTGTTTCCACTGATTTTGTTAGATCATAACAGGAACACAGCAGTAAGAAATCCTACATCAAATGACTCCTTCAGTCAGCATTCCAAGAACAGGAAAGTAGAGCTTACCAGTCTTTCAGAGGCAAGTCTGTAAACTGGTGCTGAGTTCTTTATGTTTACACTATTTGTAAAAGTAGTAACTAAACCTACTTACAGTCAAAGAAAGTAGCTATAGAATGAACTTTTTAAGGAGAAATCCTGACGAAAAATGTCTAAGCTATATGAGACCAGCGATTTTAGAGCCCAGGGTTGCTAAGAAAGTCGTTGTGACTAGTTCTGTTCATTGTGAACAGGGTCCTCTGTATCTTTTTAAAACTAAAGCATTTATTTCCAGTTCCAGACCTTTCATAATCTACTTCCCTTGACACAGAAAAGGGTGATATTTAAGATAAACTGAATCTCCCACAAACAGATTTGCAGCACAGAGACTTGCAACTCATCATGGATAGGTAGGAAGACTGAGATGTGAACCATGTCACTGTAAGGTGTTAAGACTGAATAGTTGTAAGTGACCACATCTACTCCAACTTATACACAGTTCAGTAATCTACACATTCAGTTACTTTCCCTTGTATCTTAAACTTTCTTTAATTCATATTTCAGTTGGCATTTACTCTTTTTTTGGTATAATGAGAACAGATTTTTCTGCATGCAGGAAGTATTGTTCCAAGGAGACGCTTTTTTCATCAGGTGAGTAGCTGCAGTGATTTCTACATCTGGGAAAAGATTTATTCAAGCAAAAATTATTCTTGCGTCTTAAACATATGGCACGACAACCACTGAAAAGTGCAAATACCTACTCCACCCCTGTTTCTTGAGGCAAATCACAGAAAAATTATTTTGGACAGCATTTATTTTTCATTGACCAGACGAAGTATCACAGGCACAATTTATCTTTATTAAATTTTAGTTTTTCTCTTGGCATTGCTGTATTCCTTTCAATGTCTGATAATTCATTTTTCTTCCTCTTTTTTCCATTTTTTTAATCTACTTAAGTTTGTTCAGTGCAGGATTCAGTTTCCAATGTTTTTAAGTTTAGCTTGATGTACTTCACAAGAACAGCAAATGACATGAAGTTACTTCAAGTTTACATTTAAAGGTCATTTAGCCATAGAAGAAGAAAATTGCATGTATTTTGAATATTTTTTTATACTTAAGGTGTTTAATTTTAAGGGGGAAGTGTACAATGAGCATTCTTCTCATCTTTTTGCAGCTGGACTTTTGTACAAATTGATTTAAAATGTAGGTTGTGATTCTAGATAAAGAGACACCCACTAGGTGGCAACACTCACTGTAATTGCATTTTTAAAAAAATGTCCCAATTTTATAATGTCCTATATTTAAAATCCTTGTATCAGGGTGGGAGAAATTCACAAAACAGAACTTCAAATTCAAAACAGGGTAAGGCATATTGTGTAGCATTAAGGAGAAGTTAATGTCAGTCAAGCATGTCAAAAACAGAAACTTTGAATGACCAAATTATAGAATGTTCAACTCTGATTTAGCAGGAGTCAAATTTCTATCCAAGTTGCCTATTCCTCCTATTTGTCCATGTGATGATCATCCAGAACCTTGAATTCTCACATGACAGGAAGATAAAAGAGCCTTCTACTTATGAATGAACAACTCCGTGCATTAAAAACTACCTTCTGCCATTAGAATGAAATTTGCATCACACCAGCTTATATTTGTGCATATAACTTTTGACCTTTCAAAGCGATGTGGAATAACTATTTTTCTCTTTTGCTGTAACATCTGAAATGATTATTGTTTTGTTTACATGGCCCCAGCACGTTTTTTCTGTCTTTTTTCAAAAGGCCTATTTATTTATTGCAAAGGCAGAGTGACAGAAAGAAGGAGAGATAGAGAGAAATATTCCATCCACTGGTTCAATACCCAAATGACTGGAGCCAAGCTGCTCTGAAGCCAGGAGATGGGAGCCTCCTCTGGGTCTCCCATGTGGGTGCTGGATCCTCAGGCTTTGGGCCACCCTCTGCTGGGCTGGGCCTGGGTGAAGCCAGCAGCCAGGAAGCATTTCCTCCAAGTTCTCCTCAAGAGGGCAGGGACCTAAGGACTTGATCCCTCCGTTGAGGAGAGGAGCAAGTGAATAATTGTAAGCAAGTGTCTAGATGTACCATCATGGAACTTTAGAAACACAAAAATGAAAGGGAAACCATCTAAAAGGATAAAGCATGCCACCAATAATGGACTTTAAATAATACTGGCAACAGATTCACATACATACTCAACGTTGTAAGAAACAAATAGAGCATCTTCAGCGCTCTAGGGATTAACTTTCAACATATAAATGTATTCCTGAAACACAGAGAAATGTACCCAAAACATAAAAATTTAGATAGAAGACTACAAAAGCCCTTCACAACCTTTCCTTGAAAGCTGTTTCAGGACATATTTTTTGCAAATTTGTAAACTATCAGTGCGTAAGAAAGCATAAGCTTTGTAAGACTGTTGATGCAATTTGAAAGTCTAGTTAGATGGGCTCAATTAGGGGAAGGGGTTAATCAAGGTCTCAGCATAAAAAAAACTAGTGTCCAATGTTAGTGGGAAGCAGCAGAAGTACATAAATGTATAAGGAATTAAAAGGCAGACTATCCAAGCAACAATTTGAAAATTAGAGGACAAAAAGAAAAGGATAAGGCCTGGAAAGACAGAAAACAAATTGGGGATATTGACTCTTAACCTTTAAGAAAATGGAACAAATGAAAGTGTGAAGAAAAGCACCAAGATCAGCCAGTGGAACGCAAGTGCTCAGCACCTAGAAGGAAAACACCACATCCCATAGCTGGACCAGGCTGAAGCAGGACCCTGGATTTCTGCCTCGATCTCCCATGTGGGTGGCAGGGGACTAAACACTAGGGCCAGCATCTGATACTTTCTCAAGCACACTCCCAGGGAGCTAAATGGGAAGTGGAAGATACAGGACTCAAACTGGTGTTCTAAAATGGGATACTGATATAACATGCACACCAAAATGCTGTTGCTAATATTTGCTTCTGGAATTAACTATGGGATAAGTAAGCAGACTTGGCATGATACTGCTAATATTATTCAAATATCATCAATTTATGAAATTTATTCAGAAATACTGATTAAGATAAATTATGGGAGGGGGGAGAGGCAGAATTTTGGTATAGCAGGTTAAACCTCTCCTGTGATGCTGGCATCCCATTTGAGCACCAATTCAAGTTGCTCTGATCGCGATCCAGCTTCTGTTAATGTGCTTGAGACAGCAGGGGATGAGAGAACAAATGCTGGATCCCTTGAAGCTCCGTGGAAGATCTGGGAGAAGCTCCAGGCTCCTGGCTTCAGCAAAGAGCCCAACAGCATCCATTGTAGTCATTTGAGTAATAACTTAGAGATGGGAGATCTCTCTCTCTCTCTCTCTATCTATCTATCTATCTAGATAGATAGATAGATAGATAGATATAAACTCTGCTCTCTTGACTACAAAGGTTTTATTCCCATTTTTATCCTTATGGTATCCAGAGTCCAAGAAGTAACAAATGTTTTATATATAATAATAATGAATATGCTATATAAAGGCAGCACTATGTATTTTTTTCTTTCCTTTTGATGGATTGTATTTTAGACTACAGGAGCAGGCTATAATCAATACAGATTGTACTTGAAACATAACCATTGACATTGCTGTTTTTCCTGTGCTAAAGTTTAAAAAGAGTTGTTGGAAAGTTAATGTGCTTTGCATTTTAAGGAATGTTTTAATAATTGATCTTGAATAAGCTTAAACTCAACTAAGATTCATTTTTATGTTTTTACTTTTAACAGCTAGGTTCTGTCACATCTATTATGTTTGCACTTCGTAATGATGCATCCCTGTGAGGGCATTTTGTAAAAGCAGCATTGTAACGGGTTTGGACATTGTGAAGCAGTTGGTTCAGCTCAGAACACTTGCATCCCATTTTGGCATGCCTCTTCTGATGGACCCCGCCTCCTTTTCACATTCAGCATTTGACTAATGCACCTTGGGGATTGTAGGTGAGAATCCCAGTGTTTAAGTTCCTGCTGCCAATGTGAGAAACCCTGACAGAACCCCACGGCAGATGTGTTTGTCTTAGCCCGGCTCTCACTGTTGTGTGCATTTTGGTAGTGAACCAATGGGAAAAAAATTCTCTCTCTCTCTCTCTCTCTCTCTCTCTCTCTCTCCCTCTCTCTCTTTCTCTCCCTCCTCTGTCTCTCTGCTTCACTTTGCCTTTAAATAAATAACATTTGAAAAGATATTGTACTATTTCATTTGCTACTGCACATAAGGATCACTTTAAAGATTTCTGTAACTAGTTTCTACTGTTTTCTTTTCTGTAGGATGCACACACTAACTTCCTACCCGATATTTTTCCCAGTCACTGTTGCTGAACATACGATGCTCTCAGCCAAATCTATCATTATTATTCTCATAATTGTCACAAGGACTATTATCATAATTATTTTGTCATCAGAATCACATTTTCTCAGGATTATTCCTGAGATTCTCCAGAGTCAAATTATTAGCTCTAATTTTCATAATATTTCACTTCTCCTTCCCCTATGATTCAAGAAAATTATATCGAAACTCTGTAAAAATGAAATTCATTTTATTTTTCCAAAATTCATAATGAAACAAGATGAAGCAACATTAGCATGAATACAAAAAAAAAAAGAAAAAGAAAAGAGTGAGACTAGCAGGGAATATATGAGATTCTCACTAGATATTAAGAAATTTCATAGGGAATAAATACCAAAATGCAAGCCAAAGAAGCAATGTACAAATGAAAAGCAAACTGAGATCCTCTTCAAGGATTTGTTGATATGTATTTCACTTGATCAAAAGGCCAAGAAAACTTTGATATATTCCAAACGTTTCCAATAAATTCTGAGAGGAATAAGATGCAAGAGGAAATATAAAGAGACTATTTCATGTTTGCATTTGTGGAGAAATAACTTTTGTCACCAAATTGCCATATTGGTATTAAATGATTCATATCAAATATTTATGTTTCTTTAAATCATTTCTATAAATAGTGAGCCTATCTGTGTGTGGATAGCAAGGTGCTAAGTTGAACATTTTTATTAAGAAATGGAATTGGGCCAGGCGCAATAGCCTAGTGGCTAAAGTCGTCACCTTGCAAGCACCAGGATCCCATATGGGTGCCGGTTCTAATCCCAGATGCCCCGCTTCCTTTCCAGCTCCCTGCTTGCAGTCCGGGAATGCAGTTGAGGATGGCCTAAAGCCTTGGGACCCTGCACCTGTGTGGGAAACCTGGAAGAGGCTCCTGGCTCCAGGCTTTAGATTGGCTCAGCTTCAGCCATTGTGTCTGCTTGGGGAGAGAATCAACAGATGGAAGATGTCTTTATCTCTCCTCCTCTTTCTATATCTGACTTTGCAATAAAAATAAATCTTTAAAAAAATTTTTTTGATTGGGTATCATTGAAAATTTTGCCAGATATTTGAGTGAGTGAAGGACTGTCAGAGGGTGCTGGGCATGGACTTTGGAAAATGCATTACTAAAACAAGGACAGGGAAAACACGGGTTTCTCACCTTAACAGTACAGGTGGAGTCAGACGGGCAGCAGACCAGTAATATTGCGCAAGATAGCAAATCTGCTTTAAAATCTGCCTATCCTCAGGAACCAAAGGACACTTCTAAATATGTCAGTCACATAAGACCACCTCATTTGGCTTTTATCATCCTTTTTCTCTCTCTTTCCTCCTATCAGGGCAGAACTTGTTATTTGTCACCCTGGGGTTTGGTGGGCCGGGCATGTAGAATAACAATGAAGAATTTGCCACTATTTTCTATCGCTGCAGGTAGCCAGCTCAAGGCAGGCCACAGTTACAGAGGGAATTTGAAATAAAAAGCAAATTCAGAATATTGATTATTTCATGGCACTGAACATTATTTTTAAACTGCATTGAGTTATTAAAATGCATAGCCAAATTATATCATGAAATTGCCAGTGCTGGGAAAACTTGTACCTCTTCCTCCGCCCACCTCCATCCCCCAGTCTTTGCTGATTAGCAATGTGAGAGCAACAGCAGAAAACAATGATTAGTTTTACTGTCTTGTGAAAGTAGTTCCCCAACACGCTGCTGTAATAAATACACTACTTATTAAGTGAACATTTGTTTGGTGATGATTATTTAGTGAAACAGCTGGCTCTGCTCATGACACAGACATCCCACATCAGGGTACCTGATTACAACCTCATTTCCTCTCTTTTGGATGTACCTTCCTGACAGGTAGGAGGGGAATTTCAAATTATTGATCCCCTGGTACCCACCTGGGAGACCTGGCTTGAGATCCTTGACTCCTGGCTTTCGCTTGTTCCATCCCTGGCTATTCTCTGAATTTTGAGAGTGAAGCTGCAGAGCAATGATCTCTGTTTCTCTTTCACAGTCTCTGCTTTTCAAATAAAGCTAACATAAAGAAATAAAAATTATATCAGTTTGGGATTCAGGTCCTGTTAACACATCTTCTTAGGAGTCTATTGATTTCACCAGCAGCAGATGGGTCACCCATGTTTTATACCTTTATGGTCCTTCTTATAGAAAGTGAAATCGACAGCCAATGAAAGTGTCTAAGTTTAAAACTACTTATATTTGGCTTACTGGAGTGCTATTGTGCAAAATTCCATAGATAATTTTGCATTTTCTAGAATGAAAGTTGCAAAGAGAGGATGTACTTTTTATTTACAAGAATCTATGCTCTTTTTAGAAAAAATTTACTGTGATTTCATCTTGAATGCAAGTTCTCAACAAGAATGAAACCATGTGAGTATGAACACAATTTTCTGTTTTCTCTAGCAGTCTCTCATTGAGAACAGGTGAAATGACTTTTCTAGGTTACCATGAGCTACAAAAACACAGAGGAAATGAGCTTCATGCTCAATAGCAATTGCTGACAGTGAGTTGAACAGCGTCATGCAACTCTGATGTCTTTTAAAAATTCTGGGTCACTGTAGCAGTCCTCAGAGGCTGACTTACTTTTGGCTTCCAAACAAGATTATTTTTCAATAGCACATTTCTTAATCTTCACAGTTCTTTCGGATATATCCTACTCGGAGGTCTCAAAGTGGATAGAGTCAGTAGATTTTTGCTATTGTTGTCGGGTTAACCATACCATTTTCAATTCTGTTGAGCTACAACATTTGAAAACTATTCGTCTAAAGGCATCATATTGAAAAAATAACTGGGATCTCACAAATTAATGGATGATTTTCCTCACTTTTCTGTTACCACCCATTGCTTTCTTGGATGTTTATTGAATCTCATTATCTTTCCATCTTACTCAGACAGAAATTGTTTGATCAAGTGTAACAAATGGCAATAAGGCCTGAGATGAAGGTCGGAAGCCATTGTGGTGCTGTCCTAAATTTTCCATTCAACCAGGGTGTCCTGAGGGGTAGCAAAGAAGTTGTGAAACCAAAAAAGAAATATTACATTTACTTGTCAATGAGCTAGAAAAATGTACTGTCTTTTTCTTAACCATTTTACTTTTACTCTAATGAAACCTAGAGCTAATGATATTTCTCGATGATGCAGTGAGCAAAGACTATTCCATGAAATACAGTTTTATAAAATCTAATCTCTAAAGTTTACAGGAACTAGGATTTACCCAATACAATGCATTGTCTTGCATAATAAGTAATAAACCACATGAGAAATGTTATTGCATAAAGATTGCAAAAGCCTCATCAGACTTTGCATGATATGAGTATATTTTGTACAATAAATGCATGTGAGTATATTTTAAACAATATATATGCACATAGATACACACACACACACACACACACACACAAGGGTCTTAAAAACTTCCTGGAACTGTGTCATGAAAAACACGGGCAACAAGGACTATGTCCCAACTGCCAACGAGGCCACAGGGAATTGGATGCCCTCGGAGGCACGCACGAACCTAAAGAAAACATTTACAAATGTCTGTTACTCTTGATTTTTATTAAATTACAAGGATAAGAGACTATCAAGGAGGTGTATATATTTATACTAAACTTTTGTTATTTTAACTTTTTCAGAAAAGGCAAGTCTCCTTTTTTAACTTGAAACTATGAGTTGGTATTGAAAAATCATTAAAAGATTCCTTTTTAAAATTCTAAATTGATAATTTATTTCCTTATTTAATCTGTTAATATTCTGAATAGCTATCACGTTTTACAATCTTTAAACATCCTTGGCTGTATTAGAAAAGGAGCTTTGAGTATCCCTTTTATCCATACCTGTTTTGCTTGCTAGTTAATGCATTTCAGAGTTTTTAGGGACTGCAATGGTGGCCCAGCCCGAACCTTCCACACCCACAGACAGGCATGCCATATGGGTGTTGTTTTAAGCTCTGGCTGCTGTATTTTAAATCCAGCTCGATACTAATGGCCTGGGACAGCAATGGAGGATGTGGAAAATGACCCAAGTGTTTGGGCCTCTTCCATCCACACAGGAAACTGACATGTTCCTGTCTTTTGGTGTTGGTTGGCCCAGTTCTGCCTCTGCAGCCATTAGGAGAACAAGGGGATACAAGGGCTCTTTCGGCCACTCTCTGCAATTCTTCTTTCAAATAAAATACATAAATTTTGTTTAATAAAGAGTCCATTTTATAAAGTAGAAAGGAGGCACAATTTTTTTTTCTTGAATCTGTGTAATCTGGTTTCTATATGCATAGAATTTGACAAAGGGTTTAATTTCTTTGTATTTTCTAGAAAGGATTAGGTACGATTTGTGATACATTCTTTGACAATCATGTAAATTAGTTTATGTAAAGATCCTAATCATATTATATTTCTTTAATCAGTATAAAATTATGTAAACATAACTTCTCATTTTTAGATAACTTCTATGTTATAGTTCATATGTCTGTATTGATATTGTAATATTTTTCCTCTTTAAGATTATCTTAGGTTCATTTTGTGGGACAGAGAAGTTTTTGAAAACATTGATTCTGTGAAAACCCTTCTTGCATAATGCTTGGGTTGAGTCTCAGTGAATTTTTTTTTACCATGGCTGAGAGAATGCAAACAATAAAGTGGATTGCTTCTTCCCTTTCTTTCGTACAATCCCTTCCATGCCTTCAGCTATTCTCATCATAAGTGTGAGTCCAGCAGTCCTCCGCTGGAGACCACAGGGAGACGTTGGCAGGTTTTTAATCTCTGGTATTCCACTCTGAACCCGAGTGGATAATGGAAATCCATTCAACTCAGGAAAACGCAAAATGCACTTCACTTTCCCTTCCCTGTGCAATAACCAGGGAATTAGCGAGGAAGGCAAAGGCAATAGGGGGCTTACACACTTTGACTCTCCTCTCTCAAAAATTATGATTAGATACCACCTAATGCAGAGTATATGAACAATATCTACATTTTTGCCTTTTTGTGTTGTGGGCACTCTTCCAGTCTATTATTTGATTCGCATGTTGTTGCTTTGTGTTGGTTTTATGCATTTTCTGTGACAAGAGAAAATCTTAGTTTAGACACAAATTCCTAAACATGAAAAGTTAGTGTTCCTGCAACTTTGTTTCCTATATTTATATTTTCATTTGCTTCCCTTCATATTTTTCTTGGTTTAAAATTTCCCGTTATAATTTGCTAGATGATACTTTATTTTATTGACACTTCAGTGCAATGAAACCAGCAAGAATTTTATATGGGTAGATTAAATAATGCAGTCCTATGGTTTGACTACGGTTTCAGTATGTTCCCTTAAAGGGGGAAGTTTATGTTACATATTAGAACTTTGGCCCTTAGTGTTGTGGTTTTAAAACTGTGGAACTTTTGAGAAGTACAAGGTAATCAGATCATCACGAGTGTTGGGACAGCTTTTGTGGGGTCCCAGTTGGTTCCCTTGAGAACCATTTATTCTGAAGTAAGATCAACTCACTTAGGCTCTTCTGTCTGTTCCTGCAGCTAATAGGTCCTCACCAAAAACCAAATAAATGAGGACACCTAATCTTGATCTTCAAACCTCGATGAACCTGCTTTATTTCTGATGTATCAAGCCTCAGATGTTTTGTTACAATAACACCAAGTAGATAAGAGCATCATCAGGATTAGGAAATACCAAGTTGGATGTCTTGTGTCTTCTCTATCTTGTTACAACTTGTGCTTGTTCTAATGTATCATGTGATTGGCTGCAACTGTTCATGCTTTATGTCTTTCATACACGCTGACATCTTTCCCTTATCCCAGATTCTCAAGAACCCAGGGTTAATATCTATTAATAAGATGTCTTGCTGAGAGCTAATGTGTTTGATACCATATCGGATCTTTTTCATGGTCTTGTCTAATTATATGTAATAGCAATGACAACTAAAACTATTTAGCATTCTAGATTTTAATACCAATTATAATTAAATAGAGTAGTATTCCATCACTTCTTATCCAGCACATCAACTGTATGGTGTATGGTGAGGATTCCTGAAATACTTTTTTGCACAATAAAAAACTTAACTTGAGACCTCTTTTCACTGAAAGATTGTTTGCATCAACTCATGCCCTTTCATATTAAGAAAGAAATTTGTATTTTATTTCAGGTGACTCCTCTTACTATGGACATATTTCTAGGAACTCCATAGCTATATTAGAAACGATTCGCTATATTAGGAAAAGATTAGGAAATCTGCTAGAGGTAAATGTTAATCTGGAAAAAATAATAGAAACTAGTTTTTACAATATTGAAATTCTCTGGTGTGAGTTCCCTCAAGATGGACTATCCAACACAGTGCCAAAAGCACTGTATGGATTTTAATTTTAAATTTAAATTTCAATATCAGAGCACAGTTGAGCTAGTCACTTTTCAAGTGGTCTATGGGCCCATGTCATTTGTATCTGATATATTGGACAGGGCAATCATAGAATAGTAATGCCACTGCAGAAAATTCCAGGGACAATGTCTCTCTAGATCCTTACTTTATCTAAGTATAACAGAATCCGATAATGTTCTAGAATTTCAAAAAGAATATGGCCTATCCAATGTTCATGTTAGAATTTAGGAAAATATGCAGTATTTTTGGAAATATTAATCCAGATTGTGCTAATGTTTGATCATTTGATGCTTAACAATTTAAAGTGGCTATCTGGTCTTTACCTTCCTAGATAATTAGTTAGCATTTTTATTGTCTTATTTAAAAGTCAATATTAGGAAGTTTCATGATATAGTGGAACATGTGAGCATAAAAATTGTGTCTCGAGGAAGCTGGAATAAAACATTAGATCATGTTATCTGGCCATAGGACCTGTATCTCAACCATTCAGTTAAAGAAGATCAGAAAATTGATAGTAAATGGGTGAAATTATTTAAAATTGTTTGTTGTGCCAGATAGGAGCTGTAGAGTTTGGCAAAAGAATGGCAGAACCTAATGTTGTACTTCCAATTCTCGTAGCATGACTTTACAATATATTGTCTGGTGGCTTCTAATTCAATTTTAAACGCAAGGAAGTGTTTTATTCATGAAGAACTCCCTCTTAAGTGGATCATTGAGAGTTCCTAGGCTTTTGTGCAAAGGAATTAACATCTACAGCTGAAAAGCAGAAAAAATTGTATTAACTAGAATCAATAGCAAGTGAACTTTAGAATATGTTTTATATCATGTTGTCTAAATACAGGTGATTACATTATGTCAAACAAGCAGGACAGAAGAACATTCTGTGTTGACTGAGGACAACGCTTTAAATGAACCACTGTAAGGTAGAGGTAGCTTTGCCAAATAAAATACAAGATTTCCACTCAGACAAATGTGAGTTTTAGATAATAAATATCCTTTTTAAATTTCAAATATTGTATAACACATTCTTAGGCATAAAATGCTCTTCACATGAAATTCTAATTTATATGAATTTTCCAGTTTCTTAAATGTGGCACTGCAAACAGAAAGGTACTAACGAGTTGTGGTTAACCAGTCAACTGTCCATCCTACCTGCTTTGTGTGCCATGAGCATTTCAATAGTCCTAAGGTGGGAAAAAGTAGAGCAATTGCTGCTCACGAATAATCCTGGGACAATCAGGATGTGATCTTATAAAATATTGTTATAATTTTAAGAGAGCTTATGTCTGAGAGACTAGATAAAGGTTTGATAATTCATTATACCAGTATATGCTTGTTGCCAGTTCATGAATGTTTATGACCATTCCAGTAACAAGGTGTTGGAGTCTTTATTCCCAAAATGGTGGCAATGAAATCTATGGGAAGGGGTTAAGAGATATAATAGAAGCACCCATATTACTGCTGGTGGTGCCCCTCACTTCTTTCAGCATGTGACAGTGCAAACACAGCTCTCCATGAAGATGTGGGCCCTCACCAGACACCTGTTCTGAGCTTAAGAGTTTACAGACTGATAAGAACAGATACTACACTTGATCTTCGCCTGCACACCCCCCCAAAAAAATGTGTTCTGCACCTTAAATGTTGACAAATATCTTGTTAGAGTTACAAGCCAGTCTAGATTATCCTAAAATCTGCCAAGATCAGCAAAATTATACTTCAACACAACAAATGGCTAAATACTAAAATGAAATAGACACGAGACAGCTGAATGGTACCTTATAGCCATTTTAAGGTATATAGCAGCCAGTCCTGTATATAAACTAAAATTGAAATGTCAATGAGCTAATCATAGGTTGTGGTTAGGACTTGCTTTTTTTGTTTTGTTTTGTTTTAACATACTGGTTACTCAAAACCATGTCAATTCCATAATATTGCAAATTGCTGTTGATGTTATATTGGGACTCTTAATTGACTGTGATGATATTCTACCAGCTCTGACTTCGGACCAGAAATGGTCTCCCCAAGAAACTGTTCAACCCATCTGGACAATAAGTAGCTGGACTCTATGCTTGGTATACGTTTGCAAGGAAAGAATCTTGATTGAATTTGAACTGTAATACTGCATCAAGGTGGAGGAATCCACCAGGGGAGAGGGGCGTGGGGATGGGTGGGGGGATTCCCAGAGTCTATGAAACTGTCACATAATGCAAAATAATTAATAATAAAAAAAGAGTTTACAGACTGCCTAGTCTGTGCTCTCTTGCTATTGCAATCCAAACAGACTGAAGCAATCCTGTAGCCAGTGCTTAAGACTGCTGTTGTAAAGCGACAGTTTGGCTCAATTTCAGTATCCTCAAGCTGAGGTACATCATGATTAGAGGCACATTGGGCAAAACTGTGCCCTTGGGAATGGCCATGCCATGGTGTTGTTGCTCACACAGTCTGCACTCCTTAGTGATGGCCTAATTCCTCTTGTTTCCGTTGTTTAAGGTGAATAGCACATGAGCATGAAGCCAAGGAAGACTGAAAACAGATGTGATTTGAAATATCTTGCACTTAAAGACACGATGGCTTATTTTCTTCCTCCCCTATTATTTCATCTTGATAAAAGAGTTTTTCAATAGAAATATTATATATCAATCAAACTGACAACCTTCTAAATTTCAGAAGAAAATAATTTTGAATTCCCCTTCTTTGTTAGCAGAGATTACTGAGGAAAAATACATTCACTCCCTACTTTCCTTTATCTAACTGATGCATAGATAAGGTATGAATTGTCCCAGACTTGGGAAAGGAACCTAAGCTAATTTAACTAAAGTCCACATCCCTTGGTGTTGATGGCTAGTTTTAAAATATGTTACCAGGCTTTCAAAAGTAATGATCATAGGCATATTTATTGATGGTATATTAGCAATCTTTGTAGTCTTCTGTTTGTATTGGTATTTCCAATGTCTCTTCAGCATCTCTGCATCTGTGCCTTACTGTGCTGACGTCTGAAAGCGCAGTGGTCTGTGTAAGGCAGGGTGAACCATGTGTTCTGAACCAGGTAAATCTATGTATAACATACATGCCTCTGTGAAGTATGGGACAGTGTATACTATGAGTCCCCCTTGAGGCACAAGGAAGATAATATCTCCCAAGTTACTAAAAGCTGGTAAATATCCAAGACTTTAATGAGTATTTGAAGGTAGTTCTTAACATTAACTTAAATTAAAAAGCTATTTTTTAAGCATCTAGATGCGCATACTGCCAACACACAGACAATGGTATTTTTATTGACTCAATATTACCAGCATTTTGATGTTTCTCTGTTGGTTTTTTCACAAGGGACTGAAACGTAAAATGTTAACATTTTGGTAAAAGGTTTAGGGTTCACAATGCTGGAAAAACCAACAAAAAATGAGCTTTCCAGTACTGTTTCTATTTCACAATAATTCAACAAAAAACATTTTTTTATGCTACAGAAGAGCAATATAGTCAAAAAACAAAGATATTTCTTATCTACAAAAATAAACTACCTGTAAATATCTCTCCTGAAAGTCTTAATGTTTAATCTTAAATTTACATTATTTTAGAGTCTTATTTCTACTCAACTATCAATATTTCCAAAGATATTCATGGAAAATGTATATTTCATATATATACATATATATCTATATCTATACTATATATCTATATATATAGATATATACTATATAGATATATACTATACTATATACTATATAGATATATATAGTATATACCAAGTATATATATAGATATAGATATATTTGTATATATATAGATATATATTTGTATATATATACATATGTGTCTATATATATACTTGGTATATATATAGATATAGATATATTTGTTTTTTCAAAATCCCTTTGCACCAAAACACATTTATATTTTAGTTTAATTTGTCCATGAATGTTTTGAAGTACTCTGTTACAATCAGTACCATTTCTAAATGGGCAAAACTGAGGGAGAAATAAATTAAATAACAACCCAATGACACAGAACTAGTGAATGTGGACTTGAAAGCACTCAATGGTCTACAATAACTCCACTTCCGATTCAGAAATAAAATTAATTTTCAATTTCATTACTGCTGTTTAGAATTATGCTTTTCAAAGACCTGAAGGGAAGTACAACATTTGATTACAGTGTTTATATCCAGAAGTAATATGTGCAAGAATGAAGAGTCTCTCCGGCTCTCAGAGATTTATTATTGTTTTCAAGTTCTGTTCTGCTTCTGTACCACCCTCCATTATCTTTTAGACGTTGTTATATAACATCACTACACATCACTGCAACCCACCATCAGCCTCCCTCTGTCAACTCAGCATCCAGTGTGTGAATGGATTTTAAATGGAAAGTGAGTAAATTCAGAGATGCGAGGAGCCACATTAGTGGCGATTGAAGCATCCGAAATTGCTGCAGGAGCAGATCTGCCTCATGCCAGATCCCTGCTGGCTCCAGGAGAATTGTGTCTGTTCAGGAGCAGTTTCTCTGCATCCCAAGACAGGAGCAGCTGGCACAGCGGACGGCGTCAGTCTGGTAGCAGTTACCACATGCCAGCTTAGGTTGGGAGATCTGTTCTCTTGACTTCTTTTGTTAGTTGTTGCAAGATTGAAATGCAATGATTGTGGACTTTCTGCCTTTCCCCTCCTCACATGAAGCAACCCCTCGGGGAAGCTGGACCTGACTTGTTCAGATCTTTTGGATCTAACAAGATTCAGGGCTGTTCTCCTTTGCATCACTAACTGAGAGAGTCTGGAGTTTGGCAGCAGCAGGGTCCCACAACGTCATTAAAACTGATTGCAAGCTTAAGATGGCTTGCTTCTGGAAGATGCAGTTCTCTGCTCTGACTCATCACCCCTCAGTTCAAACGTTCTTCTCTTTGATTAGACATTTCCCTTTGTTACGCTCTTTTAAAAAGCTGAATACATTTTGGTTTGCTGCTAACAGGTCTTTTTAAAAATCATTTTTGCAGATCACATTTAATTAATGGCAGACCACAGGATGGGTCTTAGAGCTTCTTCTCATCAGTTACCTACACTATTTTGCTCACATTCCATTTCATTCCATTTGCCAAATTAAGCAATATGGGCAACCCTTAAGTGAATGCAGTAGGGATATACTAATTTATTATTATAAGTGTGGAGGGAGGAAATTTTTTGAGCATACACAAGCTATCTCCATCTCGAAGTTGTTTTGGCCTGCTGATTTTGTTTTTCGTGGTTTGACGTTATAATTGACTTCTGTGGCATGCTGGGCTCTGATTCCAAATATAGTTCTGGAGGAAATTAGTAGCGCAAGTAGAGCAAGAAGATAATTGGTGTCCTATTTCAAGGTGATCTGTGAAGTTACTTCATTTCTTCTCTAAAAGCAGGTCTCTTTATTCAGAAACTGAGAGGATATTTGGCTCTCCTGGTGAGCTTTTCGGAGTTAGCCATTTAGTATATTTTCATTTAGCAACATATTGAAGCATCAAATTCTACTTTTGAAGGTTCTCTCTTTTTTTACAGTTTTCAGATGATAATGTGGGGTTATAAATATAATCTATTTTGTAATTGAACATCTCAAAGAATAATACTTTTTAAAAAGATTTATTTAGTTTTATTGGAAAGGCAGCTACACAGAGAGAAGGAGATACAGAGAAAGATCTTCCATCCGCTGGTTCACTCCCCAAGGGGCCACAACAGCCGGAGCTGAGCCAATTTGAATTAAGAAGCCAAAAGCTCCCCAAGTGAGCCGCAACGGGCTGATGCGCGCCAATCCGAAGCCCAGAACCTGGAACCTCTTCCGGGTCTCCCACGCAGGTGCAGGGTCCCAATGCATTGGGCCGTCCTCAACTGCTTTCCCAGGCCACAAGCAGGGAGCTGGATGGGAAGGATTTTTCCATATTTTTTTTTAAAGATTTATTTTATTTTTATTACAAAGTCAGATATACTGAGAGGAGGAGAGACAGAGAAGGAAGTGGAGCTGCCGGGATTAGAACCAGCAGCCATATGGGATCAAGGCGAGGACCTTAGCCACTAGGCCACACTGCCAAGCCTTTCCATATTTTTTTAAGATTTATTTATTTTATTGGAAAATCAGATTGACAAAGACAAGGAGAGACAGAGAGAAAGATCTTCTATTTGCTGATTCACTTCCCAACTGGCTACAATGGCCTGAGCTGAGCTAAGCTGAGCTGAAGTCAGGAGTCTGTTCAGGTCTCATGTGAGTGCAGTGTCCAAGGCTTTGGGCCATCCTCGACTGCTTTCCCAGGCCACAAGCAGAGAGCTGGATAGGAGGTGGAGCAGCTGGAAAATGAACTGGAATATGAACTGACATTCCATATGGAATCCTGGAACATGAAAGGTGAAGACATCACCCACTAGGCTACCACACCAGGCCTAATTTTTCATATTGTACATTCAGTGCAAATGTGTGAATGCAAGGTTGTGGCAGGTCGTGCAACTGATTGTACATTTGTTGAGAAATGTTTCTTTCCTGCCCTCAATGAATTTCCTGCATCAGTTAATTGTGTTTTATGCACTCTTTCACTAAAGTAAAAGTTGTTTCCATTATTTGAGGTTGAGAATCCACATTTTCAAGTCCTACATGATCATAAAAATCTATTTCTGGGACTGGTGTGATAGCTCAGTGGCTAAATACTTGCCAAGCACTCACTGGGATCCTATATAGGCACCGTTCATGTCCTCACTGCTCTACTTCCCATCCAGCTCCCTGCTTGTGGCCTGGGAAAGCAGAGGGAAAATGGCCCAAAGCCTTTGGAGCCTGCGCCCAAATTAGAGACCTGGAAGAAGCTCCTGGCTCCCGGTTTGGACTGGCCTAGCTCTAGCCATTGCAGTCACTTGGGGAATGAACCAGTGGATGGAGCAACTTTATCTCTGTCTCTCCTTCTATTTAAATTTGCCTTTCTTATGAAAAGAAGCAAATCTTTTTTAAAAAGTTGATTTCCACACTCTGGTGAAACAGACAACTTCCTTCTTCCTCCCCAGGCCTCTGCTCGTTCATCCTCAGCTCGATACTTTAGTTTTGTGCCTCATCTCCCATTTTTGGATCCCTGCTAATTCTTTACTTTTATGCAAGATCAACTCTAACTCTTAAAGTCTTTAGACACATTTAATCCAGTATTTCTAAATCTCCTGCTTTATGAAGTATAAAAGCTACAATGCAGTTTTAGTTAATGAAGTAACTGCAATTTCTGGGTTGTGATTTTATACTATAGCTATAGCTATACAAGATGTTACCATTGAGAAAAATTGGCTGAATGGCTTATGATATTTCTCTATATTACTTTGTGTTTGTGAATTCATAATTATCTCAACATCAAACATTTACAAATGTAAACTAAATTTGTTCCTCTCTCACATTTTATGTCA